>NC_091431.1:24032297-24657297 GCF_032191515.1 Phaenicophaeus curvirostris | reverse complement strand
AGGAAAAGGGAAATATATGTGAAAGGGGGAGAATCTAAATCCAAATGTGCCTCTACTGCTCTGCAAGGAAAGCTCTGTGAATCATGTTTCTGCTGCTCTGCTTCTGAATCCGTTTTTGAGAAAAATACAGAATCACAATTTAACAGCCTGCTGTCATAAGTGTGCTGGGATTCACACCTGCTCTTATCTAGGCCCGTATCATCCTGCTTGTCCTCAAGAGGATTTTCCAAGGAAAGATCTGCAGAACTGCAGGTCTGACGTACGCTCCTATTCTGTGAAAAGCTACTCATACTATTTCCATCTCCATCAAATCCCATTCTTCCAGAAGTCTTTTGTTTGCTGGTAGGTTTTACAGGCTTATCTATTTCAATTACATCATCTTTTTCGCAAATGCCATTTAAAGATGAATTGCAGGAGCTTCTAGATGCATGTGGAAGTTTCTCAGTAATTAAAGCTATGTTTCTGTTCATGACCACTGGTGACACTTCTTCCAGCTCTGTTTGCATCTCTTCTTCCAGAACTAAGTCATTTTCTAAAGGAAAGGAATTTGAAAAGCTATCGACATACTCTACGGGAGGCAAAGGACTTTCAGATTCTCGTAGCAAAACATTTCCATTGTGTGCAGCCAGTGAACCTGAGGCTGTACTAAAATTGTTGCTTCTACTGCGGTATCCACTTTCTAAAGATGTTTCGTTGTTTAAAACAAATTCATTATTTTCATCAAGACTGGCTAAAAGCTCCTCATCTGAAGGGCCAAGAGTTTGTTCTAATTCATCTACAGGCCTTGGAACAATTTGGTTGTGACCAGCTTGTCCAACAGAATTAGGGTTTTCAGTTTCTCCAATTAATCTAGCAAGGACTCTTTCCTGAGAATACTCCTCCAGAAGAGCATCCACATCACCCCCCAACAGCTTCACATTTTCCGGTTTAAGCAGAAGGACTCCAAGACAATATGCAATATTACCCTGTACAGTGATTTTTGTTCCAGGAGGAAGGTTACTGTGGAGAACAGGAACTGGCTGATACTCCATGCCTTGAATTTGATGAATCCCATCAGTTAGTTGCAACATCAGCATTCGAGTAGGCTTTGCCTCCCAGGGCCTCTGGAATGTCTGAGTACTGGCTGTTACTTCTTCATTTACAGTATTTCTCCCTCTCAGCTTCTGCAACTGTGAATATGCTGGCTGGCTAACATCAACCAGTGAATCAATCTGTATAGAGTAGAACCCTGACAACTCCCCCTTGGGAGCACCTAAGACACAGTCGGGCAAAATGGCATATTCCAAATCCCTTAGATCAGTAAGAAGCCATTGCTCAAATACCTGCTTGTTAATCTGAGCTTGAGTTAGGTTACCACCATTATTTTCTTCCTGGATCCAACTAATACATGCTTCTAGCCATGTTAAAGGAACTTTAACGTGCCACGTGGATGAAAGCCAAGTTTCCACTCTTGCTGCAATGTTGGATGGAGACATTTTCTTTTAAAAGAATGAGTTCCCTATAAAAAAAAAATCCAAAAAGACATATTCACTCTTCTGACAACAGGTGAAGTTATGACATTTTTGCTTGTATTACAAAGGAATTTGCTCTCCAATTCAAAATTCAGCTACGTTAAATGTGACAACACAGAAACTAATTCAATTAAAAACAATTTTACGGATAGTAAACAAGCATTTCCAAAATCTAAAGTTTCAATCAGCATAAAAAGTATGTGGAGTTTACTTATCACGGAGTACCAGGAAAGTATGGAGTCTTTGATTGATTTAATTAGAAAGATACAACTGAAAATATTTTGCCACAGATGGAAAGCAAAGGGAGAGAGGAACCAAAACAACAACAGAACAGAAGTAGGTTGTTATATAAATGTCCCATGGTTTTGTTTGGTTGGTTTTTATTTCTGCGGGTGCTGCCACTAACACTCAGTTTACTTTGGACAGTGAAGTGAGAAGCTATTGTCTTATTTCATTAGCACTGCTATAAACAGAAGTCAGAGACCCCATCGACAACAGAAATAAGCTGGGATCTGACAACACTTGTATGACAGGGGTGATTTTTACACTATAACAGGAAGAAAGCTTTGTACCCAACAACAGAAAGCTAACTCGAAACACCATTGTTGTTAAGAAACCCAGTCCAGGGACTGGCTACAACAGTACCAACTCTTGACAGTCATCATCTCAGAAACATCAGTGGCTAATAAGCTCTAGGCTCTTCGTAGTTTAGATACGTTCCAGTGTAAAACAGAATAGAATATTCCAGTTGGAAAGGACCTACAACTGCCTGATTGATATGGGGCTGACCAGAAGTTATTGTGTGCTGCTAAGGGCGTTGTCCAAATGCCTTTTAAATACTGACAGGCTTGGGGCAGTGATCACCTCTCTAGAAAGCCTGTTCCAGTGTTTGACCAACCTCTCAGTAAAGAAATGCTTCCTAACGTTCAGTTTAAACCTCCCCTGGTGCACCTTTGAACCTTAAACCATTCCCATACATCCTATCACTAAAATTCCAGTTCTCGGCCACTCCTCACAGGACATTATTTAAAGTCCTTTCACCAGTTTTGTACCCCTCTTCTGGAGGCTTTCAAGGACCTTCGGGTCCTTAAACTCCCAGGCACAGAACCGCACCTGAGTACTCAAAGTGAGAAGGCACCAACACTGAATACAGCAGGACAGCCACCTCTTTTAACCAGCTGGTTATTCTGTGTTTTATGCTCTCCAGGATAAGTGAAGTTTGCCAGGGCACACTGCTGACTCACACTGAGCCTGCTATCAGCTAGGAGCTCCAGATCCCCTTCTGTAGGGTGGCTCTCCAGCCACTCCTCTCTCAATACTTGTGCCCGGTGCTACTCCGTCCCATGTGCAGAAACCGTCATTTACTCAATTACATGCCGCTGATGATTGCCAAACGCTCCAATCTATCTGAATGCCTCTGTGTGGCATCTTGAGAGTCAGCAGCACCTCTCAGTTTGGTACCATCAGCATTAGCAACTTGCTAACGGTGCATTCAACTTCTCCAGATCGTTGATACAAATATGGAAGAGCTACTAAGCTGCCTGAGGGTGTCTGGATCCCGTTTAAAGGGTTGTCCGGAGAGCTCAACGTCCCTACAGCGCACCGAGGAAAAAAAAAAATAATTTACTGTAATAGCTAAGAAACACCAGGTTTGGGGTGGAGGAGTCGGGGGAAGGCGTGTTTGCCAGTACAGTCTGCAGCGGAGAAAACCCACCCCGCCTCCCAGCTGTCCCCGAACAGAAGGCACCGCGCGCTTCCCCCACCAAAGAGAGGCGCTGTCCTGCCTGCCTCTCGCGGGGGCCGGAGCTCGGCGGGCCGCTGGGGAAGGGTGAGGGGCCGAGGTGAGAGGCGGCAGGCTCGGCTCGGTGCGAAGCTCCCCCCAGTCCTTTCCCCCCTCCCCGCACTTACCGGGGCGCCGCGGCCTCGGGTTGGGGGGAGGGGGGGAGGGGGGAGGGGGAGCGCGCGCAGCCCGGAGACCCGCGCGCGCGCTTTGAAATATCGCGAGAGCCGCGCGTCGCGCCGTTTCCCCCCCCCCGCCCCTCCCCGCCCCGTCCCCCAAACACACAAGGCGGGGTTTTTGCAGACGCCATTTTCTCTGCTAGCGACCGAGGTCGCGCTCCTCGCTCTCCTTCCGCCGCCTCCCGCGCGCTGCACCGCTTCCGTCGCGGCTCCCGCGGGGCAGGTAAAAAAACCAACAAAGACGAAACGGGGCGGAGGGGGTATCGCCGCCCTCCCGCCGGCGGCCGGGCCTGCCGAGCCCCGGCTCTCGCGGAGGGCGGGGCGGGGGCCGGTGGGGGAGGGGGAGGCCTCGCGGCGCGCGCTGACGGGCGGCGACCTCGCCCAATGGCGCGGGGGCGGCCGCGCGGCGGGGGCCAATCGCGGCGCGGTGCTGGGGGATGTGCGCGTGGGCGGCGGGGGTCGCCGCCTCTTCTTTTTCCGCGCACGGAGGGGCCCGCAGGTACCGGGGGGGCCGCCCCGCGAAACGGCCTCCTCAGCGCGCTCTCGCTCCCGGCGCCGTGGCGTGGGGGGGAGGGGGCGGCTCGGGAATCTCGCTCCCGTGGGGATGGCGCGGGCGGCCGCGGTGCGGGCCCCGGGAGGGGGAAGCAAGGAGCGCGGCCGGCCTCCCCCCCACCTTCCCCAAAGCGCGATGCTCGGGGATTGCGGAGGGCGCTGGAAGGCTGCCCTGCTCCGCTCGGGGCTCAGGCCGGTTCCTTTGTGTCTTCCCCCGGGCCGAGCGGGGCACATCCCGCTGCGGCCGCGTGGTGGGGGCGGCTTGTTCCGCCGGCGGCTCCGCCTCGTTGTGGCGGCGCCATTGCAGCGGCCGCCATTTCCGCGGCGGGGGATTGGGGGGGGGGCGGCTGAGCAGCCACGGTCTTCCCGGGTCTTTCTCTCCGTGGTAGCTGGTGCTCTTCTCGCCTTTATGCTGTCAATATCTATAAAAACGTGGCATTGAGTCAGTCCGGCGACCTCGGCTTGCCTAGCGGAGTGCGGTCACTGAAAGCAGGCGGCTTAGATACGCGCGGCTGGAGAGAGTCATGCGACTAGGGAAGGTCGAGCTCAGAAGGATGTGTTACAGATCACTCTACACAGCCCTAACGTGCAGGGAATGGTGGGAAATTATAGAATCATGGAATAGTTTATGTTGGAAGGGACTTTAAAGGTCATTCAGTTCCAAGCCCCCTGCCATGGGCAGGGACACCTTCCACTAGATTAGGCTGCCCAAGGCCCCATCCAACCTGGCCTTGAACACCTCCAGGGATGGGGCAGCCACAGCTTCCCTGGGCAGCCTGTGCCAGCGCCTCACCACCTTCATTGTGAGGAATTTTCTCCTTATGTCTGGTCTAAATTTGCCCTTCTGCAGCTTATACCCATTACCGCTAGTCCTATCGCTACAAGCCTTTGTGAACAGTCCCTCCCTAGCTTTATTGTAGCCCCTTCAGGTACTGGAAGGTCACTATATAAGGTCTTCTTGGAGCCTTCTCTTCTACAGGGTGAACAGCCCTAACTCTCAGCCTGTATGGGAGATGATCCAGCCCTCTGATCATCTTTCTAGCCCTCGTCTGGACCCATTCCAACAGCTTCATATCCTTTGTACGTTGAGGATTCCAGACGGGAAAGGGAATAACAAAGCCCCGAGGGCTCTTCAGACTGCTTAAAAATGTGACCGGCCCTTCCCCCCTCTCCTCTGCATAACAGCATTTGGGCAATGTCTGTCTGAGATTTTGCTATCGTTAAGCCCGTGTGTCCGTTACCTGAGGTTAAACGACTGGAAAGACCAGCGTGTGTGGGGCACGCAGTTGCCCAGCAGCTGGCTTTAAGCTAGTGCCTGCTGTTAGCCTGGAGAAGCAAGGCAACAATTGCAAATGAACGGCTGACTGAGAATGTATTTAAAAAGTTAGATGGACTTAATCTGTTTTTTTTCTTCTTCATGATTACCAGAATGAGTGCCTACCATTTGTCAGGGCAGTGGAAATCAGCAGAATACAAAAAAAACATATACAATCGTGTAATTTTTTGAAGAGATAACTACTTCAGAAAGTCGTAGTGAAGTCAAGCTGCTTTAGAGGTTCTTGGTTGTGTGTGTGCACAGAGGATTATATGTAACTACAGAGACTGGTATTTTTTAAAAAATTATTTCCCGCGGTATGGCTGGAAGTAATTTGGTTTTTGTTTAACCGTAATAGGGCTTTTTTTTTAATTTAGATTATTAAGAACTATACAGTAGGAGCAGATTGTTACATAGTACTCTTCAAAGAGTAAATACACCCCAGGTTGTGATGTAACGTGTTGAAAATAGGAGCAGGATGCATGTTCACTTTAAATGCCTGGAAATAATTTTTCTAAATTTATTAAATCTAGCATATGCCCAAAACCTATAATTTAGGCAGTAGATTGTTATCTACAAGTGTACAGACTTGTCTCTTATCTCCTCTTAGTGGTGTGTTTGGCATGGGTATGCTCTCTTTTATAAAGAACAGCTTTGCAGCAAAAACTCGTATTAAACCTTTGCTTTAGTGGCTGAAATGAGAATCAGAGTTATAAGTGAGCAGAGTCACGACTGATATATGCTGTTTTCATAGGGTCTTGAAGCAATAGGCTGTTGGATTTTGATCCCGCCCAGAATACTTGAGTTTGTCTCTACAAGGGTATATAATAGCGGTAAGTTCTAGAAGCAGGCATTCCTTTTTGCTTTTTCTCTTAAGCATTATGTACAGTTTGCCTTTTTACAATGTAGATGTACCAGCTTTTTTATTCTCTGACAGGCTTTGCTTGCCTACCTGAGGAAAAAAATCAATGGAGACTGAACAACAGGAAGAGACCTTTACCAACACAGAGACAAATGGTAAATTTTTTAAAGGACTATTTCTTTTTAGAAAGATTCTCTTCTAAATTTTAATGTTTCTAAACATTTAGTAATGCTGTAACTGTCTCAGATGTTTATATCAGCACTAGTTTTGCATTCTGCATTAAGTCTTTAGAAGACTTGTTATTTAGACTGTGTCTCTACGTGTGCTTTTGAAGCACAGATGCATAATCTTTCTATGGGTATGTTTTAGACATCGAATGAATAGCTGAAAGTTACAACTAAAGATTTGAAAGTATTTCATAGTTAAATATTCAGTACTTGTGTGGAGAATGTGAGTATGTAAGAATGCTATCAGGTGTATGCATTAACTACATTTTGTTTGTTGTAGTCTTTTTACACAGGATTATAAATTTGTGAAATACTTCCAAAGAGCTTCATCAGAAGCTTATTGGGCATAATTATTGCGGAAGTTAGGACATGAATGTTGTTGATTTTTGCCAGTTTTTTCCAAATAGTGTTTGAAGTGCTACTTTACTATTGTTCCACCAGTAGTTCAGTGTTGGACACACTGTGGTTGAGCTTTTTACCTTGAAAGGTTTTCCCAATTGTAAATTATATATAAATAAATACTAAATGGGTGATGGTGCATCACTTTAAACAGTGTATAATGAATTTCTCATTTCGCATGCACAACATTCGCATTTAAACCATAGTTCATAGATTTTAGCGGCTTTTCTGTAGTAAGTCAGTACGTAAGCTGATAAAGTAAAGACCTCTTTCTGTGCTATGAATGCTCAGAGTAGGCATTAGAAGTTAGCATTGGGCTAATAGGAAAGAATGTGTTAAGAATACAGAGCATAAATTTGGCATGTGTTCCATTTTATTGCAACTTAGAAAGTTAAATAAATGTTTGTGTGTTCCCCCTATGGACCTCTCTACAGGCAAACGTCCTGCAGAAGATATGGAGGAAGAGCAGGCCTTCAAAAGATCTCGGAACACAGATGAGATGGTTGAATTGCGCATCCTGCTTCAGAGCAAAGTATGCTTTTTCACTTTTACTGGTTTTGCCTATAGTGTTGCTCAAGACAGTGGTGATGAAGTGTATGTTGGGATATATGTTTAGAAAAAATACATGCTTTACTTACTAAGACATACTTACTAGGAATAATTATAAGTGTGCGTGAATGGCAGTAATACTGTTTTGTGGTGGAATTCTCTTCAGTGGTTCTTTCAAAGGGTAAGTCCTTAAGGATCAACAAAATTATTTTAAACTATGTACTTGCGGAAACAATTAAGCCATACAAATTACAAGGTATTCTTACATTTGAGTGGAAGGTTGTTATTTCAAGTATATTGGCCTTTGGAAAGGAAGCACTTTAGAGAATGGTCAGCTAGTAATTGTAAATTATGAGAGGTAAGGTGAGAACTTCCTTAGGATTTTAGTAACTCCCAAACAGATTACTAAACCTCTTCAAATATATTAACAGGAAAAAGTGTGATAGTAATGCTTCAGGGATAGTAATGCTTCAGGGATTGCAGTGGTTTTGTTGACAAGTGTAAATCATTACAGTAAAGTTGCTGTGTATGAATTTCCTTTGATGTTTCCAGCTGTTACATATGATTTGTACTTTTTGAAATATCTTCTGTGCTGGCATGGGGAAATGTTACTTCAACTCTGCATGACATATCTGACCAATAGTTAAGTTACACAGGGTATCATTAAATGTTTTGCATGCTGTTAGAATAATAAATGATCTGTGTAATAAATGCAGTACTTTTACATGTAATCCTAAAAATAACCTGGTAAAGATGTACTTCTCTTGACTGTCTTGACAGTTTATTCCAGTTGATGTTAGAAACTTGAAGTTAGTGACTGTTAACACAGGCTTTAACCTTTCTCAGAATATACTGCTCAGAAAATTCAGCTAAGTTACAGAGTCACAAACCAAAATTAGCACCTGAAATCATCAATAAATGTTTGGAGTGCAAAAGTAACATTTGCAAATGTATTCTTTAACGAATGTTAAGAAAAAAAATTTTGCTCAAATAGATTAGGGAAGTCATCGACTAACTTTACATTCATACAGCATATTTTTCCTGACACCTATAGTTCGTAGGACTGCTTTAACATGGGCAGAATTGCCTAGGAACTTCCTTTTGGAATTGAAATACGAGTAGGAAGACAGAATATCCTTGTCTTGCCTAAGTTCAGTGGGAAGAGCTGTTGGTCATTTTTTTCCAGAATATATCAGTTTGTTTAAATTTGATTTGAACCTTTCAAAAGCAGTACTTGCTTGCCTCCAGGCTAACAGAATAATGTGAAAATAGATGTGCTATTCTTAGGCTTGAGTTCAAAAACAGTGTGCTGTTTTGGCATAGCATAATTTCTGAAAACTATTTTCCAGAATGCTGGAGCAGTGATTGGAAAAGGTGGCAAAAATATTAAGGCACTTCGTACAGACGTGAGTATATAAGAGTTTGAACTAATTTAACACCAATTCTTTCAGAGCACTACATCATAAGCTTGATGGTGTGCATTTCTAGAAATGGGAGCAATTCAACTCTTAGACATCAATAGCCTAGTTACAAGCCATTTATAATGGTTGTTAGATCAGATAACTTAGTTCTTCGCTTTCTGTTGTAATTAAAACCCAACCTGACTCATGGGAGGAGAGGTTTATATTAAATCTCTTCAGTTTTGAATAGGATTCCACTAAATTACACACTTCAAATGAGCTAACATCCTAATTAGAAATATTGACAAAGCTTAAAACCCTTAATTGAACCATTTCCCATATGTATGTGTGAATCAATTATAGTACTACTGAAATCATTGCAGGTGGCTGGCTTAATCCAGTGACAGAGGAATTCTTTTAACTTCCTTTAAAAAAAGCAAACAAACAAAATGGTCCATCTGTTCTTGAAGCACAGAAGCATAGATGTTAAGGGCTATAGAATGGTAAAGGAACAGTGTGTTCTGTTATTTAAAGACTTATACAGTCATGACTTACTTGCCTATTCATATTTTACAGTGGGTTGACTCTTGTGATTAGACACATGCTCAGCATTTATGTTGTGTATTTATAAAACTTGGCAACGCTTCTTAAATTCCATTTGTTTACACTCCTGTACTTAACATCAGCTACAATTCCAGCAGTTAGTTTCTGATGAAGACTCTGTTCAACACAAGATTTGGCGACATATCATTACAAACCAGTTCCAACTAAGTTCATAAACTACTGCAGCTACAATTGAGGTTTAAGTTGAAATGGTCAAGAATCATATACATGCTCACTTACTTCAGCAGCTAATTGGGTTTTATTTTAGGGTAGTTTTCTTTTGTGTTTCCTGGTTTTTTTTCGTTTTCGGGTTTTTTTTTTCAAGTAAATCAATACATCACCTAAGTCCGGATCCTGTAGATGGGTCTGGAAAACTAACTTTCCCAATTTTCCCAAGGTTCTAGTCATATCAATCTTGACAGGTTTTGTGTCTACCCTCATGAGCCAGCCTGCTACTGAAACATCGTATATTAAAAGTAAAACGCTAGTTTAGTCAGATCAAGTGACTCATTTTTAAGGTCCATACTGTTAAGCCACAGTCGGTATAGCAATCCGTGGTTGTGTTAGTCTTCAGAACAACTTAGGCTTGTTTCGTTAATTGAGAGTGATGAGTATAGTTTGTATTAAATTAAAATTTATTGCTTTTCCCCCTTTTCCCTCTCCTTGTTTTTTTGGCCATATATCTCCGTTGCCCATGTACTGGATCGACTTGCCCCTGCGTTGCCCACCATGACGTTGGCCCATCCGCCCCTGAACGCCCATGTGAAAACCCTGGTTGGCTATGCCCAAAAATGTGCTCGTTGCCAAACGGGTACCATACTTGACAACTTCCGATTGAATACCCATGCCCAATGCCAACATCCACGAACGCCAATGACCAATGCAGTACAATGCCAGTGTTTCAGTCCCAGACAGCAGTGGCCCCGAGCGGTATGTCCCAACAGTTTATGCCTCACTGCCTGATTAGAAAGAGAGAAATGTATTTTATTACCTGCCTTTGATATAATTAAATAGTCCCCTTATAGACGGTGTATTGTTTTTTTTTTTCTCCAAGTTTTCTGTCTTATTTTCCCCATTAAGTCCTTTTGTCACTGAACTTTTACGTGAGTTGCCCACTGAAACAATCCACTAATTTTATTTCAATGGAAGGAGCACAGCTTCAAGTGTTGCATATTCGCTGCATTGTAAATCAAATTGTTCCAAAACAGTCTCTCGCTCTGTCTTTGTGGCCCGCCTTGCTCCCCTCAACATTGCTTGTTCATAATTATTTCTGATGAAGCGCTAACTCTGGTTCGTTTTCCTTCACTTCTCATTTGTTTTGTCTTTTTTTTTGTCTTGCATTTATATTTGTTTTCTCGGAGAGCCCATTAGTAATCTAATTTCTAATTGGTCTCATAGCCTTACTCCAGATACAATGCTCACCACTTGCATATCCCCAGTTTTTTGATGAGAAGGTGTGCCAGTTTTACCAATGTAATAGCGAGGGTATCCTAAATTAGTGGTGGCGGGGAACATGAATATTCACTTCAGCTTTCAGTTCTGCGTCAATTTCTTGCCCACTTAATCTGAGCCCTTCCAAAAGCCCATTTTGTCTTTTCTTTCTCTCTCTCTGCAAGACCTACCTAATCTTAAATTTATCATACATGTATTGGGCATAAGCAAAGATGCATGTGTTATAAATTGAGCAAACAGGTTTACTTTAAATGGGGAATGTTTATCGTAAGCTCTTCTCTGTAGTAAATCTTGCTAGAACTTTGTATATGACAATAAAAAAAAAATACTTCTTCTTTTCCACGTTCTCCATATTGTCTGATACTGTGGCCTCCAACAGCATCTTGAGTATAAGTGCAGATATAGAGACAATTGGAGAAATCTTGAAGAAGATTATCCCTACTTTAGAAGAGGTATGTCTCTTAACATGTTTTCCTGTTTTGAGCTAGAAAGATCAGCTTTTGAAACAAGATGGTCCTAGATGATTTGGTGCTCTTTAAGTACAGTAAAATAAGTAATAAAACCGAGAAGCTTTTTACAGAAGGGTTTTGGCTCTCAAATTACATGTTGGCATTGGTTTGATATATGACGGAGCATGTCGCTGTTTATTAAATTAATGTGCTGAGGCACATCCCCCTTCTCAAAATATTTGCCTGCTGGGTCGCTTAGTCCTCAGTTTGACGTAGTTGTATCCTGCATTGGCTTTTTAAATAAGAGTGTTGCACTCTTGGGTATCTTCTTAAATCTTTCTGCAAACTTGTGTGATACAATGTAATAAATGAGAAAAACTAACTTGACATCAGTTCATGTTTAGGTTAGAGATGCTTATGTCATTGTGATCCTATCAAAGGAAATACAGGATTACAGTTCAGCAGTAAATTGAGCCATATTCTTGTATTTGGAAAAAAAATAACTTCTTAAAGCCCCATACATTTTCATTTTTTATGAGACTAACTTTACTATTCTCATTGTATGCATGTGATTTCCAGTACCAACACTACAAAGGCAGTGACTTCGACTGCGAGTTAAGACTTCTCATTCACCAAAGTTTGGCAGGAGGAATTATTGGTGTCAAGGGTGCCAAAATTAAAGAACTCAGAGAGGTACTTGTCTCATGTTCCTTGAAGATTTGGGGGTTTTTTTTGTTCATTAAAGAGCTTGGATGTTTTGTGTTGTACAGGACAAGTGTAAGTATATGCTCTGCAGCAATTCCTTCAAAACATACTGCATATGTGACTTCAAAGTTCTGAAATGCTTTCTGTCCTTTCTTGGCACTGTGTCAGAGGCAATTTCAGGTCAGTTTGCATATAAGCTGATAAATGTTTGTGTGGATTGAGGAAGGCAACGTGACTAGACAGGGTGCTGGCTGCATTGCTGTGTTAGATCCAAAGCATGTTTTCTTGACATGTGAAGGTTAATACAGTCTGTCAGCTTGCAATGGATATGTGGTCCTCTTATTAGTATTTAATTAAGTGATAGCGCAGATCAGCCGTAGTTAAAAGAGGAGAAATATAGTTTTATTCCATTTCATATAAAACTGTTGGCACAGATCTTAATAAAATACAGATATATGTAATCATAAAAGTAAATTTATTGAGAACTCGGAAGCGGGCGTGGCTGAGACTCTTAATGGTCTTTCGGATTGTTTCTTTAAAAATGTTTTAATCAGTTTATAAAGTTGTTTAAAATGCCTATATTAGACAATACATGATTTTTTTGTTTGTTTGTTTTGGGTTTTTTTCTTCTTCAACAGAACACTCAGACCACCATTAAGCTTTTCCAAGAGTGTTGTCCTCATTCCACTGACAGAGTGGTACTTATTGGTGGAAAACCTGATAGAGTTGTTGAATGTATCAAGATTATCTTGGATCTTATCTCTGAGGTAATATTTATTAAATTTATTCTTCATTGGCATTCATGAATGTTAGGGATCTTTGGATGAGTAATGGAATCTTTCAGTTTCTACCTCTTCCTTTCCTAATAACGAAGTGATTGACTTTTAGCACCTTTTGAAACCATTTCCATTTTCCTGAACTGGGATACACTTTATGGGGGTGGAAAACAATTTTTAGTATTAATGGGCCATGTTTGATGCTTTGCATATCACTAAGATGCAAAAATTGCAGAGGAAGTGATACGAAATTTATTTGCTGCTGATAGGTATCAGCAGTTTATCATAGTTAGGTTCATAGGAGATACATCACCCTTTCCCTTATATTAATTCAGTTAAATATGCAGATTGTAATGCTGGGGGCATTATTTGTCTGTTTCAGTCTCCAATTAAAGGACGGGCCCAGCCTTATGATCCCAATTTCTATGATGAAACTTATGACTATGGTGGCTTCACAATGATGTTTGATGATAGAAGAGGACGTCCAGTAGGCTTTCCAATGCGTGGAAGAGGAGGTTTTGATCGAATGCCCCCTGGCCGTGGTGGACGACCTATGCCTCCATCGAGAAGAGATTATGATGATATGAGTCCTCGCAGAGGACCACCACCACCTCCACCAGGTCGTGGTGGTAGAGGTGGCAGCAGAGCTCGTAATCTTCCTCTTCCTCCCCCACCACCTCCTCGTGGCGGGTAAGTTGTTCTAGAAATGTATTATTAAAAAAATCAGATTATGTACAATCTGAGTCATGTTCACCTTTGTCATATTTTTTCCACACTTCCAGGTTAGTAGTGATTATGCAGGATTAAGTGTGCATTAGGCCAGCGTGTTTCAAAAAGTACTGGAGTTTAGTTATTTGTTGCACTGTGGAAATCTTATTAGGCCTGTAGTCAGTAGTTCTGAAACATTTATGGTATGCAGTACTTGGCTAGAGTAGTTCAGAATAAGATTGTGTGTGAACCATGATTATGAAAGCTTAAATGAGAGTAAATAAACTAGTTTATAATGTAATTTATAATGTAATTGATGTTTTGCTTCTTTTTTTTTGTTTTAGGGATCTTATGTCCTATGACCGAAGGGGCAGACCGGGAGACCGTTACGATGGCATGGTACGAGTTCAAAGTTTGGCTTGTTCTATTTCGTAAGCACAGTTAGCATGCTGTGACTGTCTGAAGATAATATTACTGAACACGTGCATGGTTCTGATGATAGAACCAAAATGTTCTGTCCATACAAATGTTCCCTCCTGTGGGCAATATTTGGGATTTAAGTGGTATCTGAGTCATGGTCTATCGTTCTTCCTTTCCTCATTGCCACCAAAAATGATACAGAAAGTTTGTGCGCTACCCTGCAGGTTTTCTTGCACTGACCATCTTTTAGATTTTTTTAATCAGGATGAAAGAAATGGATATTGGTAGGCTTTTCATATAAAGAAATCACATCAGAACAATGATCTCTTAATTTTACAAATATTCTTAACAGTAATGTTAGAAAGCATGAATATAGTTCGATTAATACAGATGATTGAATAGTATCAATGAAGAGCTCTAGTTGATCTTGAATATGGGTCTTCTGATCAACTATTAATATTTGCTGGTTTCTCTGTGAAAAATGTATTTTAATTCCAAATATTTTGGAGCTGGGGACATGAAATCTCCCATTAAATTAGGCACATTGAACCATATTAATACTAATACTTTTTAAGAAAAAAAACCTCACAGTATGTGGAAGCTTAAAAAAAAAGCCTTTGGTCTTCTATGTTGTATTGTTAAGTGCTGCTTCTTGGCATTCATCTGCTATTGTACTAGATTCCCCTTTCCTGGGAAGACCAGTCGTATGTGTCCAGGAGGTAGATCTCTATAGTGAAAAAATCTTCTTTTCTCCTCTGACTTAGTGTGGCACCTTCTTTGTGACAATAGGCGAGGCAAAATTTTTGCCGTTTGTTTTAAATTAGTAGAGGAGAAAGGAGTGAGGAAGAGTTATGTAATGGGCTACCTAAAAGGGCTTTTAGGTGTTGCTTTTTGGGAGTAGGCTAGAGGAAGTACATAATTGGAAGAATGTCCCTTGCTTAGTAGAAGTATTGAAGGGAAAATTTGCACACAGTTGCAAAGAAAAGTGTTAGCCATGCTACTCTACCTAGTAAGAAAATGGAAGAATGGAGAAATACATCTCCAAGATTCCTTATTTGCATATGGGTGTTTTCGAAGCTAAGTTTTTGTGTTTCTGTATTTTTCAGCTTTATAAAGCCAGCTCTAGAGCATGTAAACTGAGCAGCCTGCCCTTCCTAGTTATCTGGTTGAACACAGTCTTACTTAGCTTGTCTCTTGGGCAGTAGTGTGTTTATTTTTCTTACATTCCAGTCAGAATAGAAAATCAGTTTTGACTTCTCTTTAGCCTGAGTTTTTATGAGGGTGACCTTAGCTTTCTTGACACAGGTTTGTAGAAGTGGAGTCATCTCTGTTCTGTTTTTTCATTCCACAAAGCAATTTTATTCGTTCTTCACGGCAGAGCAGCTCATGGCTTTGGCTCCTTTATGATCAAATATCAGCCTGCTTAGTGAAGACTATTTTCTAAGCAAGACTGTAGTTAATTTCTAGGTTTAGTTAACCATGATCCTAGTAACCTGAGTTGTGTAAGAGGGTAGAAAGGCTTCACATGGATTGTGAGGCTGGAAATGTCACGCCAGAAATGTAAGCTTTTCCTATGGTACCTTTTGTTTTGCTAGACAGTGGTTTCTATATGAAACATACAAACTAAAGTAAACCAAACCATTGTGTTTTGTGAACTGAGTAGTGCATAGGAAGGGCTGCTGTCGCGCAGCAGGAGTGCTTATTTACACAGATTAAATAAGTAAGAATAGATGTTTTTCTCAGATGAACATCTCCAGAATCATGGCAATGTTGACCGAACAGAATTTTCTTACGCTAAAGGCCAAACGACTCAGTAGTTAGATCTTCAAAACTGATTACTGAATATGACAGGGATAGGACAGCATTGACAGCCTTGTAAATACTGAGATGAAGAAAAACATTTTGATTTTTAAGATACGTGAATTCCCCTTGCCCATGTAGAGACACTCACATAAGAGGATACTTGTCTGTTAATCTGGCTTACAGTTGTAGTTTTAATTATTCACTGCTGTTGAAAGGGGTCACTTGGTTTATGATCTTTGTTTCAAAGCTTTGTCATGAAGGACAGACTTCTGTTATTTCTCTGCTAACGGAGCTATAAGTTTCAGTGTGTAACTCCACATCACATCTCTGTGGACCTTAAGGGCTATTCTGGCAGTTACCCTAATGTTTTTCCGTGATTTATTTATGGAACATCCTCATTAGGGGGATTTCAAATATATAAATGCACATAGAACCCGGTGGGAAGTATGGAAGACAAAGTGGACAAGCATATAAAGCCATTTTAAACCCCCATCTCTTTAACTACAAATCAGGTACTACAATTTTAAGAGTACTTAAAATTCTAAAATCTGAGTTAATAGTGAAATCAGAATGGCTCCTGTTAAGTGGATTGTCTCTTTGTAACTATGAATGTCTTCAGATTTCTAAGGTGCTTTTGCTCTTTTGCGTCCTTCCTAGTTCTTGTTCTTTGTTTTTTAACCTACGTGTACATACGTTGTCTTGACATATACACATATGTTCCTTGAATAAAGGAACATACCCTTAAAAAGAATACTAAGCTTTCTTCATGCTAACAGATTTGACATAACAAGCAAGTAGAAAAATTATGAAAGGAAGAAGGTATGACAGCTCTTTTATTTATGCACACAGATGCTGAAAGAAAGTGACAGATTTGACATTAGGCAGAATTGCATGCATTTTCTTTCATTAGATGTAACAGTTAAAAAGTTCCTATTATGACTAAGCAGTTTGCCTTATCCAGACAGTTTGTAATCTGGTTTTAGTTCTGGTACCAGTAGTCACTAGCACAGAAGAGTGTAGAATAGAATGTTTGTTAGGATATATCCTGTTTGAGAAGCTGGTTTTAGCGTGCACAAATAAACATCAGTTGCTGAAACTGTACAATTCTGAAAGGAAGAAATGCTATACAACACATGGAAATGAATTGGTAGAACTGTAAAAGCAGTCATTGTTTCACCTGCTGTTGGCATAGAAATAATCAAGTTAGTTGTTTAATCATATTAAGCCTTCATTCTCTAACACATTGCAGAAATAAAAGATTTTTATGTATAATAGCACTTGAAGGTGTTGGAGAAGAAAAAAATACTTGTTCAAGCTTTGCTCTGCCACTAGCTGTCTCGATTCTTTGTTAGAGGAAAATCTATTTACACCACAGAAAGAGGAGAAAATGTAGAATGTGACCACTTACAGTTCCCTCAAAGTGAAATTAAAAGGGAGCAAGTCTTGAAAATGTCCAATTCATGTACATTTAACTCTTTATAATAGAAATGTTTCTCTGTACCACTGTGTGTTATATTTACTTGCCAAGTTACCTATAAATCTGCATGGATTTAATTTAGATCTATTTCCATTTTTCTTCCTATTATCTTGTATTTGGAAGATGATGCAGTGTCATGTGGATGCCTGTGATGACATGCAGCCACCGGAGCTGGTAAGTGTGTTCAGTATTTTTTTTTCAAAAACAACTTTATTGAGCAGGCTAAGTGATAACAGGAGTTTCCCATTGAGTGTAGTCAGTAGCAGCTTGTGCCTATTGAAAATTGTGAAGCTGTCCTTCTGAACTCAGAATTTATTGGCAGTTGCCCTAACAGTATGTTCTGTGGAAGTACGTAATGTTAGTAGAAATGTGGAAGCAGGCAGCAGCACAGCCAAAAGAGAAGCTTTTCTGTACCTTTTCTACACCAAGTTTTCATCTTGTAAATAGTAACTTTCTCAGTAATTGATACACTGTAGATGCATGTAATTAGGGTATTTATTTTGCATTAACTTAATAACTATATGTTTTCTCATATTTCAAACAGCAAATATTAAAACCAGCTTGTGACTTAGATTTTTGGATAAATAATTATGCTTTACTTACCAATGAATTTGAAGATACACTATTTGATTTGATAGGTTTTGGGAAGGGAAGCTGCAGGTCTTTGTGCTGTCTGAAAATTGGCAAAATGCTACCAAATACTAAACATCAGTTCTTAGCTTACATAAGCACAGTGAATTTAATTACTCATCTGTTGCCAAGTTAATTTGCTGTCTTATAGTCTGGAGAGGCAAAAATGATCAAGGAAAGGATTATTCATTAAAGCGAATTAGCCCAAAAAGGAATCCTGTGTCAGATAGCAACAGGAACACATTTTATCTTCTAAAATGGAGACATGTATGTAAATAGTATTTAGAGAGAAGTTTTATTACAACTTCTTCAAACAAGTAATCCTTGGTTAGTTGATCTTGGCTAGTGGCCAGGTGCGCACTTAGCTGCTCTCTCACTCCCCCTCCTTGGCAGCATTAGGGGGAAAAAGTAAGGTGGAAAAGCTTGTGGCTGAAGGTAACAGACTGGAAGACCACTGTCTAATTAGCGGCATGGGCAAAGCAGAATCAACTTAGGCAAGATTAATTTATTGTCACTTAAAAATAGAGAAACATGGTGAGAAGCAAAGAGGAAAATGAAAAACACCTTTCCCTTACTCTTCGCTTCTTCATCAGGCTCAAATTCACTCTTTCATTCTTGACTCCTCTCTTACTGCCATGAGGGTTGCTGGGTGGATGGGGCCTCTGCTCTTTCCCCCTCACTGCTCCCTTACTCCAGTGAGGGGTCCCTCCTACGGGATACAGTAATTCAAGCTGCTTAAATGTAGGTGTTTGCGATGGACTGCAGTTCTTCAAGAACTACTCCAGCATGCATTCTCTTCATGAGTTACAGTGCTTCAGGAACAGACTCCCCCAGTGTGAGTCCCCCAGAGGTCCTGCCAGGCAGCTGCACCTGTGGGCTCTCTGCTTTCTCCTGGAGCATGTCCAGCTGCTCCCAGCACAGGATTGTCCATGAGCTGCAGTGTGGCTATCTGTTCCAGTGTGGTTCTCTACATACACTGCCTGGAGCACTCTTCCCCCCTCCTTCTTCCTGTAGTTCAACCTTCTGCAAGGTTGTTTCTCTATCTTCCTGCTCCCCGCTCCCCACTTTTCTCTCACAGCTCTGCTGCAGACTGGAGGGTTTTTTACCCTTTCTTAAATGTTACCACAGAGGTGACACCAGCTTTGGTAACGGGCTTGGCTTTAGGCAGCAGTGGCTCCAATTTGGTGTTGGCTAGAACTGACTGGCTTTGTCTGCCACAAAAGCAGCTTGCCAGTTCTTATAGAGGTCATCCCAGCTGTCTCCCAGAGGTTGAATTCTGGAGAACTGGTACATATTCTCTGCTTCTGTAGGAAGGTATAACAAGGGGATTTCACGCCCTTAAAAGGTTTTAGATGAATCTGGTCAAGAAATGCTAAAACCAAGAAAAGGCCATAGATTCTTACATGGTACATGATACAAAAGGTTTCTAGCATAGTGTGGATTGAGAGACAAGTTGTAGGACTGTGGGTTTTTTTTCCTTGAAGATGTAAATGAAGTGAGAGGATTGACAGTTACTGGAGGCTTGAGTCTCTCTTGATCCATATAAGGCTGTACTCTGATCTTTCAGTTTGAGTGCTAGTTTAGTCCAAGGGTTAAGAGTAGGTCAGCATCAAGAACTGTCTACCAGCAGCTGAACCAGTGAGATTGCTTGGTAAACTGGTACAGCTGCATCTTTTAAACCATTTTATGCCTTACTTAGTCCTAGAGGCATTGAGAGGGCAGATTAAGAGGTTAGTGAGATTTCCCCAAGCCACCCCTTTTGTTTCTGGTCTGCCCCCTTCACCTCAGCGTGCTTTTGATGGCACAACACTGTTATAGTAAGGTTAGGGTTGAGATTTTTGCATAAAATAATCTCAAGCTTAATGATCATAGAATCATAGAATGGTTTGGATTGTAAGGGACCTTAAAGGTCATCCAATTCCAACCCCCAGGCCATGGGCGGGGACATGTCCCACTAGATCACCAAGGCCCCATCCAACCTGGCCTTGTGAACACCCCCAGGGATGGGGCAGCCACAGCTTCTCTGGGCAACCTGTGCCAGCGCCTCACCAACCTCAGCATGAAGAAATTACTCTGTATGTCTAGTCTAAATCTGTCCCTCTCCAGTTTATACACATTGCCCCTAGTCCTACCAGTATAAGCCTTTGTAAACAGTCCCTTCCCAGCTTTCTTGTAGGCCCTCTTCAGGCACTGGAAAAAAGCCTTTGAGATCTTATAGCGACCTTCCAGTACCTGATGATATGATACTTAAGATGAAAACATGATAATGGAATGTGTCTGTCCACTACTTAATGTTTTTTTCTTTTTTCTCTTACAGTTTGAGGGTGGCTCTGGATATGGTAAGTGTTTATACAAAACTTTTACATGTACTTCATTATGTACTTACTAAAGGACTTGATGCATACATTTAAATCAGACTATTCTTACGCAGGGGGGCGTGGTTCATACGGAGATCTTGGTGGACCTATCATCACAACACAAGTAACAATTCCCAAAGATGTAAGTAAAGTTGACTTGCTTTCAACCTGTGTTTTCTCTTAAAAAAGTCGCAGCCTTTTCTCAGACCATATAAGTAAATCAGCATTTAGGGTGCTTGATAATGACTACGAGTATAAAATAACTGTTGCTAAATCACTAGAGGTTTATTAATTGTGTTTTCTGTCTTCACTTTGAAGACATAATAAACAACTTTCTTAATTGTTAATATTCAGTAATAGAAATGGTCTGTGTAACTTGGTTTTCGCAAATAAGCAACAGGTTCTCTCAGTTTTATTTCAAGGCTGTAAAGAAGTAAGCTTCCATTGCAACTGTTAAAACTAAACTTACGGAAGCTACTTAAGCACTGCTGTGATTTTTTGTAACCGTTTTTAGAGAAAGTTGTGTTAGAAAATGACTGCTTTGCTTTCTTCCTAGTTGGCAGGATCTATTATTGGAAAGGGAGGCCAGAGAATCAAACAAATACGTCATGAGTCAGGAGCCTCGATCAAAATTGATGAACCACTAGAAGGCTCAGAAGATCGGATAATAACTATTACAGGAACGCAGGACCAGATACAAAATGCACAGTATTTACTGCAGAACAGGCAAGTTACAGTTCAGTGTTGTCCCTGCTATCAATTTTAATCCAACCTGTACATTCTAAACCTGCTCTTCTATGTGATACAGTCTCTAGAAGGCAGGGTTTAAGTATTTATTTGAACCTAACATCTCCAGTGGTAGTTCTGTCTTGATTATCTTCTGTTCTCCAATCTAACTAAAATGAAGATGCCCTCAAAACTAATCTTGCTGGAAGACGCCTTAACCAAGCAGCTCTTATTTCTCTGGTGAAAACTGCTGCAAAAAAACTGCTTGTAATAAATTACATAGAGCCTGTAGAAAATCTAGAAGATTTCAGTGGATGTTGGTCTTGTTCTGTGTGGAAGACTAGTGATTTTGTTGTTTTTAGATAACTAAATTGACAACAAATCACAGTCTGCCATATGGCACAGACCATGCCTCTACAGGACAAGTTGAAATCGATTTGGTGCTGTTAATGCAGCATTTCACACCTTGCTGACATTACTTTCTTTTCTGACAAATGTTAACAGCTTCAGATTTCTTTTGCTTTATTAACATGTGGGCTCTCATAGTAGATTTCAATGTTTTAACTGAAATGCTTGGTTTTAGATTACTAATATATGATATGTCTAAAATACATTAATGCACCTATAACTATTAGCCATTAATCTTTACAAATTATTACTTATAAATGTATTGGGAATTTATAATTTAATGTGCTCTAAGAATGTAATTGTGAATGTTGATGAAAGATGTATGATCCATCATTCTAATACATGCTTTTTTCTTTTTCTTTTATAGTGTGAAGCAGTATGCAGATGTTGAAGGATTCTAATGCAAGATTATTTTTTCTTTTTTATAGTGTGAAGCAGTATTCTGGAAAGTTTTTCTAAGACTAGTGAAGAACTGAAGGAGTCCTGCACCCTTTTTTTTTTATCTGCTTCTGTTTAAAAAGCCAACATTCCTCTGCTTCATAGGTGTTCTGCATTTGAGGTGTAGTGGAATCTTTGCTGTCCACCAGATGTAATGTTTTAGTTCCTTAAAAATACGTGGGGGGAGGGAAAGGGCGCATGAGACTAACATTGAAAATCTGAAGCAGCAGCAGAGAGAGTGATATTATTTTTATTCATTGTTGGTGGTAAATTGTAATGTTTCTATGTAATTGTTGTGAACACCCTGCTTATGTACACTGTATTTTTTTCAAGGGCAGGAGAATACTGGTAGTTCCCATGTCCCTGGCATCCTTTGAGAGCAGTGTGCAGAATGTAATGCTCTTTTGTAAGAAACACTTTATGAATTCTAAATAAATTTAGTGAACCTATTCTTGGTTGTCATTTTTCTTCAGGTATACATAAGGTAATACATAAAATGGATACACCCTTTTTTTTCCCCCCCACAAGAAATTTGCTGTTAAGCTTGCTGTTCTGCTTCTCCGAAATAGAGGAGTTCTATGGGGTTTTTTTCTGACAAATTAAAGAAACTGTGTGAAAACAATGACTCAGCTTTGCTTTTTGGGGAAAAACGCAAAAATACTCATGCAAACGTGTAAAACTTGGCATTTTTGCAAGTGTTTGGCCCTCTGCAGTACGTATATATATTGGTGACAGTATATAAATAAAACATGTTAAAACTTTGTGATGTCACTGAGTAAACAATGGTAAAGTACACCTGGTTATAGGCAGCTTGCTCAATGCAGATAACACTGTTAGAAATGACAGTTGCTGTACTATTACTGAACGAATTATAGTGTTCTCTGAGCTTTCATTTCTATGAGGTAGAAATTCTTAGGAATTTGAGAGTTGACATTATCTAACTCTTGTTTTTCGTTGTATGCAAAACTTAACTTGTTTGCTTTCCCTCTTGTATGTTGAATTCCATAGGCATTCTTTGTGAGAAATTAAAAAACATAAAGCCTCTGGATCTCTCATGTAATTCTTTGGCATTTGTATTTATAGTTTACAAGTTTGAATTTCACTTCCTGAATAAAACCAATTTTAAAAATAGTGTGTTGCACATACAGTTATGATGTGTCCTTACTAAGCCTGGTTCTTTTACTCAGTGGTGGGGCTTTTTTTCCCTTGGGTTGTAGAACATTTCACCTTCTTAATGGTGCTGCGTAATTCCTATCCTAGCAAGCAGCTTCTCTTTAACACTTAATTGGAAAGGTGAAGAGCTAGGAGGTAATGTTTAAGGTGGGATCAATCCTTTAAAGAAAACAATACTGCTGCCACCTTGCTTTTTTTGCGGAAAGGATGGGTGGGCTGTGGGCAATGGTCTGGTTTTAAACTGGGAGGAGATCCCTGGCAGCAGCAGCATGGAGTAGTTTGGATTGGAAGGGACCTTGAAGATCATCTAGCCATAACCCCACTGCCACACAGAGGAACAGTTTTCACTCACCCAGCTTTCTTAAACCCT
The DNA here is from genome assembly GCF_032191515.1 of Phaenicophaeus curvirostris. Classification (NCBI taxonomy): domain Eukaryota; kingdom Metazoa; phylum Chordata; class Aves; order Cuculiformes; family Cuculidae; genus Phaenicophaeus; species Phaenicophaeus curvirostris. The sequence goes on along the minus strand of NC_091431.1, from coordinate 24,634,028 downwards.
CAGGTAGCCTGGCCCTGAAAACCTCCAGGCACGGGGTATCCATAGCTTCTCTGGACTATTTGCAGTGCCTTGCCACTGAGGGGGTTTTGCATTTTTCTTTTGAACAAAGTGGGTCTTGCAGGGAACTTCCTTACCAAGAAGCTGAGCATATGCACTGCTCTAAGTGGGCAGGATTTGGTACAAGAAGTAGTTACTATTGCAAAAAGTGGGATTTTTTTTTAATTTAAGCTCCGTAGAGTTAGGTTCCATCTAAGTAACTATTTTTATGAAAGTTGGATAGAATGTTTGTCTGATAACATGTTTTCTTTCAAGCATTTTTTCCAGACACCATTCATTCTTTGAAGATGATGATGTCTTGTAGAAGTGTGATCTGTGGTGGACAGATGTCTCTTCTATAATGGCCTCTGTTTGCTGCGTTTCCCTATTTCAAATGCAAGGTCGGGCAGAGCTGGAGCCAGCTCTGAATGAGCAAGAGTTTTGACTTGCAAAATTCCATAACAACATCAAAATTAGCATCAAAGCATTACCAGGTTGGAAAAGACCTCCGAGTCCAACCATTTCTATCTGCCACTAAACCATGTCCTTATGTACTTCGTCTACCTGTCTTTTAAACATCTCCAGTGATGGTGACTCAGCCACCTCCCTGGGCAGCCTCTGCCAGTGCCTGATGACCCTTTCTTTGAAATAATTTTTACTGTTGTCCAATCTGAGCCTCCTGTGGTGGAGCTTGAGGCCATTGCCCCTTGTTCTGTCACTTGAGGGGAGAAGAGACCAGCACCCACCTCTCCACAACCTCCTTTCAGGCAGGCATAGGCAGTGATAAGATGTCCCCTCAAGCAACAGAATTAACGACTTCTGGGAAAGTTTATACATATGCATGCAAAAGGGAGATATATTAATAGAGTCATAGAACAGTTTGAATTGGAAGGGACCTCAAAGATCATCCATGGGCAGGGACACCTCCCACTAGACCAGGCTGCCCAAGGCCCCATCCAACCTGGCCTTGAACACCTCCAGGGATGGGGCAGCCACAGCTTCCCTGGGCAGCGTGTGCCAGTGCCTCACTGCTCTCATGGTGAAGAAATTCCTCCTTAGGTCTAGTCTGTAATCAGCTTTTGTCTCACAGCACATGATTGATGGAGATTGCTCCTGCGTGCTGCCCAGGCCTGATACAAGGTGCTCTCTTTCTCAAACTCCCAAACGAGTCTTGCCGGCATTTTTGGTATCGACTGTGTGAAAGAAAACATGCCATTCCATTTAACTTTCGGGGCGGTGGGGGGGGGGGGGGGCGGGAAAGAAACGCTGTTAGTTAGACGAAACAAGTTTACTTCGGCTTAAACCGAAAAGAACCCACGCGCTGTATAACGACCCCCGGCGCCGCGGGGCGGGGCCTGGGGGCGGGGCCTGGGGCGGGGGGTGTGGCTTGTGGACGAGGCGGGGCTTAAGCACCTGAGTTGTGCTCGGGGACGGGCGGGGCTTAAGGGCAGGGGCGGGGCTTATGGATCAGGGCGGGGCTTACGGACCAGGGGCGGCGCCGCCGCCGGGGGAGGCGGGGGCGGCTCAGGCCGGGGCGGCTCCCCGGGGCTGTTCCCGTCGGCGGGGCGGGCGGTCCCTGCGTTCTCTCGGCGCGGCGCGTGTTTGCTACTCGCGGAGAAGCTGCCGAGCATGGAGGCGCCGCTGTCCCCGTTGGAGTCGGCCGAGTTTATCGCCGGGAACAGCAAGGATGTCTTCGTGGACGAGGACGAGGCTCGACGGGTGGCGGAGAGTTTGTTCGAGAAAGCCTCGGCGGCGGAGTTCGGGCTGGCGGGGTGGAAGAGCCTCCACGAGCTGAACCCCCGGACCGCCGACGAGGAGGCGGTGGACTGGGTGTTCCTGGTGGACACCCTCAACTTCTCCTTCTGGTCCGAGCACGAGGAGCGCAAGTACCTGGTCAAGTACAAGGGGAAAACCTACAGCGGGTACTGGTCCCTCTGCGCCGCCGTCAACAGGGCCCTGGACTGCGGTGAGGGGCGCGGCGGGGACCGAGCGGCGGGCGGGGGTGGCGCGGCCCTTCAACGGGGCTCTCTCTGCTCTCTCACAAAGAATTTTAAGAATCGTGGAATCCCTGGGTTGGAGAAGGCCTCCGAGATCAAATCCAGCCGTGACTGCCCACTGCTTTCAGTAGTAGTATCCCCAAGCGCTTCATCTACCTGTCTCTTAAATCCGTCCAGTTACGGTGGCTCAACCACCTCCCTGGACAACCTGTGCCGGTGCTTCACAGCCCCTTCCCCTTAAGAAATTTTTCCTAATGTCCGATCTGAACCTTCCCGTGCACAGCCCGAGGCCGTTCCCTCAGCACATCAAGGGGTGTCTCTTGTCAGTTGTTCCTGACTTCTCTTATTTCACCTGTGTTCTTGACATCAATTGCGTATTTCCATGGTCAGTGAGAAAGCCAGGCTTACACCAAGAATCCCCTGGACTAACCTAGGACCAAAGCAGCTCTAGTAAGTCTGATAAACCACGTGCCTCCACACCTAGTATTTTAGTACTCACTTTTGTTAATAGCATCAGAAAAAAGGGAAGAAAAAAGATATATTTGTGGGTATGGATGGCAATTTTAATTAAATTCCTACTTACTTTTTATGTAAATTAAGGAAAAGCTTGTGTTAAGATACGTTTTTTAAACTGCACAAGGGGATTAAGCCTGATCTAGTGGGACACATCCCTTCCCACGGCAGGGGAATTAGAACTAGATGATCTTTAAGGTCCCTTCCAACCCAAACTATTCTGTCATTCTGTGATTTTGTGATTAAGCGCTAAGGTAAAACAGGCCTGTGCTAACTGTAATAACTGTGTACTAAGTGTGTTTGCCAGTGGACAATGAAAAGGCCATGCGCAAAGATGAAGACCTAAGTGGTTGGGGAAAATCTACATATAAAAATTAAGAAAGGTTCCGTGGTTGCATGTTGGAAATTGTTACTTGTAGCAGGAAACACTGTGTGCAAACACAAATTTAGTTTTAAACAGTTATGTGAGTGCTGTTATTGCTGAGCGCTCAGTTGATTTTAAGAGTTTATAGACTCTGTAGATCTTGCCAGGTAAATGCTCTCATCTGTAGTGGGCCACTGCAATAGGTCGTAGGATAGTGGAAGGTGACCCTGCCTATGGCAGGGGAGTTGAAACTGAACAACCTTTAAGGTCCCTTCCAACCCAAACCATTCTGTGATTCTTTCTGTGGTATTTTGTGATAGCCTAAAGATCTTATTTTTATACTTTTCTGAAGGAATTCCAATTACAAGTGCCTCATATTTTGCCACCATGACGCTCGACCAAGTTAAGCACGTGTTTCGCTCTGACACTGAAGTGCCCATACCTTTGATTGAAGAAAGACATCGGGTGCTGAATGAAAGTGGAACCATTCTGTTAGAGAAGTTTGGAGGCTCTTTCCACACCTGTGTGAAAATGAGTGGGAAAAGTGCTCAGAAACTACTACGTCTGGTACTGGAAAACTTTCCTTCTTACAGAGATGAAGCTGTATTTGAGGTAAGCTGGCTCTAACATTGTATTTCTTAGGCTAAGTATTTACTCCTTAGTGACTGGACTCCTTAGTGACTTTCGAAGATAACTCTTAGATTGTCCATGTACATTTTTCTGGGGCAGTTCATAAACTTGTGAAGTTTTGAGTTGTCAAGGTTTTTAATCCAGGAAATGGAAGGTGAACAGAAACGTTTCTCTGAAACTCACTGTATTCAAAAGTAAAATGTGGGAGACTGAATCTGTACAGGTACCCCGGACAAGATCACAGACAATCAATATGATTGGAAATCAAGTCGTTTATTAGCAAGCAAGCAAGCCTTTTGTACTTTGTTTAGGTACTTGGCTAAAGCCCAAAGTTTCCCCTAGTAGTTTTTGTATAAGTAATCTTGCACGTAGACTGCCTTCTTGTTCTCACGCTGTAGCTGCTTCTCGACCTTGATGTATTCCAAACTTCTCCCTTAGAACCTGATAAGGCCACATCGTTAGACCAGCATACATTCCCACATTTCCCCCCTTCGTTTTTAAAATTGAATCCGTGCTATTTTCCAAACAAGTCTAGCAGCATCATAACAAAATAGGAAAACAACAAATTAACAGGCCTACTGCAATTAAAGGTACTAAAATTGTGTGTAGCAAACTAGTTAGCCAATTTGGCCATCCTAAACTCAGTAAGAATTGGTCAAAAGGCAAAGAAACCAGAGTAATTTTGTGCATATTTTCTGCAAGTTGCTGAAGCTGCTTCTGGATAGATTTAGAGTGATCAGAAAGATGCATACAACACGTACCTTCAAATTCGTGGCAACAATGGCCCTGTGCTAGCAACAAAAATCTGTGGCTGCTCTATTTTGTAAAACAGCATGTCTCACGCTATCGACATCCACTAACAAGTTCAATATCATTTTAGAAGTCAGATTGAATTGCTTAATACTCCAACAGGCCATTTTTCGTAACGTGGTTAAGGCATGAGCTACTCCTGCTCCTGGGGCCATCATGGCCGCAGCAAGAATCTCACCCCTATTCTACAATTCCACATTATCTTTACACTCAGATGTAAGCTCTGTGTGAGAAAAAGCTCGCTTCACACAAGGTCATCTTGAAATATTGAAATGATCCACACCAGGAGCAAATAGGGTCAATTTGCCAAGATAACATGGACCCCCTACTACTTTACTGGGGATTCCTGTCCAAGCCCTATCACCGCAGATCAAAAAATAGCCTGGTGGCAACAATTTTTTAGATCCATAGTTTCATATTCCCTTTTCTGTCAAATATATTCCAATTGCATTTCCATAACCATTTCCTCCACAAAACCAACTTTCATTGACAGGGATAAATGAGGGAGTTGCATTTTGCAACATCAGCCAAATAGATTGATCATACTAACCATACTGTGTGAGGGTGAAAATCAATTTGCCATTGTTGTCCAGGCCCGCTACCCTTCACGATTTGGCCCATTTCCAGTGAATTTCCATCCATGAGAATCTCAAAGTGCAGCAACACAGTGCAACCCCCTGTTTTCCACAGATGTGCCCCTTCGTATTTTCTGCCTAGTGCATTCATTTCCTATTAACCCACGGGTCTTAATAAAGATTCCAAGGTTGCAACAAGCTAGCAAGCGTGAGAACATTGGCCATTTGTTCTGTGCTTGCTGCTAATATTGCAGGTACACCAAGGCATCGGCTGTTTGCCCCAGCATACACGCAATACTGGAATCTTTATGCCCGCATTTCCCCCCTTCTTTTATTTATAAACATTATAAACTATACAAATTATCAATTGTTTGTTGTACCTTTCACAGAAAACATGATTGACACGATTAAACATAGAAATATGTTACTACAGATACACAGAAGTATACTAATGCAAGAAAAGTGATTTTGATTAAGGCCTTTAGCTAGCTTTCTGACTTAAGAATCCTTTATAACAAGTTTTTTTCTTTCAATCATCATTCATCTTCAAGCTTCTTTGCCCTGTCCATGAGTGCTGATATAGCCCCAGCATTACTCCTGTCCATATTAGTATCGTTGTCATCTTTGTCATAATTGCTATCTCTGCCTAGATACGGACGGACACACTGTGCTGGCATCTGCTTGGGTGCTTGACCTGTGGAAACACAAGCATATCCTCAACCTCATGTTATTAACTGATATGGTCCTTCCTCATTTTGCTGCTGACCCTCTGTTTGGAAAGATAAAAAAAAAAATGCCTTACTATAGGTGATTTTCCTATTTCCTAATTCTCTCTCACATTTAAGCAATTCAATACATACAGGGCTTTCCTTAATCTGTTCTATGGTGTTTTACCCTTCATTCCCCCTTTTTGTTTTAATAACATTTTTTGTGTGTGTGTGTGTCTGATGGGCTCATTCTACTATCGCCTGTCCTTGTGGAGAATGTGGAATGCCCCTGTGACATGTGTTATTCCCTAGGTTTGAAAAAACTTCTCAAGTTGGTCACTTATATATCCTGGCCCATTGTCTGTTTTTACCTGTGTGAGTTTGCTATTTCCCTTAAAAGATTCCCCTGTATGTGCTGTTGCCCATATCGCATTTGAATACCTGTCAATTGAAACATGTACATATCTCAGTCTTCCAAATTCAAGTATGTGAATAGTATCTTATTGCCAAATCTGTAAAGCACTTAATCCCCTCAGGTTGGCTCCTCTAGGCTGTAATAGTGTTATTTGTTGATAATCCAGGCATATGGTATTATGTTCTGGGCTAATTCTAATGAAATTTTAAGTTGCCTACGTCGTGCCTTGGCAGGCTGATGATAAGATTATGTGACATTAGTGCTTGTTGAATAATGTTCGGTAGTGGGACCTGGACTGGCCCTGCTGTCAGTCTGTCTGCTATTTTGTTCCCTTCGACTATAAATCCTGGAAGTGATGTGTGACTCCAAATATGCATCACGTAAAGTTCTGCTCTTCTAGCTGTGACTTGAAACCATAACTGCTTTAACATTTAAGAACAATCACTCATTGTTTATCTGTTTTAACCATCCTCTTTCTATATGCTGCACTACTCTGGCTACATTTTGTGAATCTGTAACTAAATTAAAGAGACTATTATGCTGTTCAAAGGCTTTAGCACTGCATATAATTCCACTATTAGTATTGATCCTTCTACTATATAAACTACACTTTTTTTGCCCACTGTTCATTTTCTTTCCATGTTAGTACTGCTCTTCCTGTTTTTCCTGAGCCATCAGTAAATATTGTAAGGCCATCAACTGGTCACTATCTACATAAGGACTTATGTTCTATTTGTAATGTTTGCAGAGAGGAAAACAATTTGTGACTCGGTAAGTGGATATCAATACTTCCTGGATAATCTGTTAGAGCTACCTGTAAATTGAAAATATTTGCCATGCAACACTTAGCATATTCTTTTGTCACTGGGATATAAATGATTGTCAGGTCCTGGCCTAATAATTGAATGCTTCTTTTTCTTCCCTTGGTGATTATCATTGTAATCATTTCAAGTCTAGTTACTATTGTTTTTTGGGGTTAGTGTGGCAAAATATCCACTCAATAATTCATAATGAATCTTTTGAATTTTCCTCTATCATTGGCTCAATTATCCCTAAAGGTTGTCTGCGCTAGGGTCCAGCAGTTGATGAGGGACACTGGAATGCAGAGAGTTCTTACAAATTGGCATTCCCCTAGAGAGATAGCACAGTTAACTCCTCTGGACTTTGGCAAAGAAGCTGAAAAGAAAAAAAAAGCTTAGAAAGGAAGGAGAAGCAGGGCGGAGAGGCACTCACACACATACAGCTGCAAGGCTGGGCTTTTTCAATTTTTTTTTTTTGCTTGTTTTTGTTAGGTATTTTAAAATTTTTCATTCTGAAGCCTTTCATTCCAAAGATCCCCAGGTAAATCTACCTGTTTGCTGGCTTAGTGGACATTTGAGATTGAAAAGTCCCAGAGATGTATTTTCAAGATTAATCAAAATCAATTTTCAAGTTTTACAAACGTTTGAAGCACTTCAAACACACACACACGACCACTCATTTCTCAGCTAGCTGAATACATTGATACAATGTTTGTTATCACTATTGGATCCACAATTTTTCGATGCTATGGATATTTAAACTACACATGGTACTGGGCACATACAATACTTAAAATACGTACATGCATTGCATTATCTAATAAGGCTTATATCGATTGTCTAACAAATATTTCACTTCTGGTAATTTTTTGTTTGTTTGTTGCTCTGTGAGTACTGTACGTTGCAGGCTCTTTTTTTTTTGTAGTTTCTGCGTTCATAGAATCACGGACTGGTCAGTTGAACCAAAGCCTCTGTCTCCCCGTATGCGATTTCCTGCGTGGGGTACAATTGCTGGAAAACAAATCAGCTGAGTAATTCTAGTGCCCTTTCATATAAAGTCAGGAGGCATCCAAGCTGTTGCTTGCATCGCTCTCATAAAATCAGCATCAGTCAATTCTGGTAAAACAAGCAGTCTTTGTAACAGGTGATCATGCAATTATCAGTGCACTAAGTCCGTTTTTGCATTCTTTAAGGTTAATTGTTTAAGCAACACTTCTCTAGTGGCGATATTGCCTGCCTGCTTATTTAAGGCCTCTTGTAGTTTGTCTAGAAAAGTCATGTAATAAATGCCATTTTCCAGATTTCTTTATCACAAATACAGGTGTGTTCTAAGGACTATTAATGAGGACTATACGCCCTTGATCTGTTTGCTCCTCCACTAGATTTTGCAATGCACCCAGTTTTTCACTCGTTCATAGTTCCAATGCCTATTCCCATTGCATTTAACACATCTCTCCCTCACAAGATTAGTGGAGCATGCACAACTAAGGGTTACACTACAGCCGTTTTAAGATGTTCTGGCTTTGGTATTTGGTATTAATACTAGTGGAAATTTGGTATTAATACTAGTGGAAACGGTGTTCATAACACTAGTGGAGACAGCATCCATACCCTTGCTTGAATTATTCCAGTAAAGCCTGCACCTATGACCCCAAGGTAAAACAAAGATTCCCAACCGAATTATTGATAATCATTCTAATTACAAAGCAGTAAAGCCAGCCCCCAATGGTCCTTTTACCTTCTGTGGTATTGTGTGAAGTGCAGATGATTGCAGCACTACTGCGATGGTGGTGATCACATCTATCTCGGTGCTGCCTCTGGTTCTTGCTCTGAGATGGGAGCTGCTGCTTGCCGTGGAGGCATCTGTGTCAGTATGCGCCTCCGAACCATGCTTTGCTCCTGGTTTTCTAACAATACTGTCCCATTCTTATCCCATTTTGATCTACACCAACTGGCAAAATGTTTACCCTTTCGACACCAAGGGGAGATTTTAGGCCCTCTATCCTGGCGTTGCATGCGGCAGTCTCTTTTAAAATGTCTCTCCAGAACATCTTTCTGTCCCGCTTCACAGTCAGGGCAGCAGCCATCAGCTGTGCTTGATAGGTAAGTGATCCCAGCTGTTGTTGTAGGATTTTTCAGACTGCACCATATCTTTTTACATTCGTCACTAGGATTTTTTATTACTGATTGCAAAATTAAGGCTTCTGTAACTGCTCGGTTGTCTACCTGCTTGTCAAGTGCGTCCTTCAAGCTCTCTATAAATACCACATACAGGTCATGCCTGTTTCAACTTTCCACCATCCAGTATCTTTAAAAGTGTTTGATAAAACAAAAAGCCGCACCTGTTGTAAAATCGCATTAATTATGCTGTCTTGATTCTTAAACTGCTACCAACATTGTTTAATTGAGTAATTTCTTATCATAGCCGTTAACAGTCCCTTCTGTAATGCCGAAACTGCCTGGGTTTCGCAACAGCAGTGGCGAGCGGCACCCCCCGTGGGGGTAGCGGAGAAGTTAGTACTTACTCTACAGGTTTTCGAGTCTCTGGCCTCCCGCGAACAAACCCCAGGAAAAGTTTGTAGCTGTTTAGGGTCACTGCACCTCCGCTGATGAAAATAAACCAAGTTCTCTCAGGGGCTGTTGGCCCTGGATCAAAGGGATTATTGGCAGTCGCTGATGGCCCTGCACCAGTCTCTAAATGTGGAATATTACTGTCCTTCTCTGCTAGAGGGATAGTTGTTGGATTCGGTCCTCCTAAATACTACAGCAGCCCTTCCACCTGCCTTGTTGATCTTCAATTTGGAGAGTGTAGCTCCACACTGCTGACCTACCACGGCACTCCTATCACATTGCTGGTAACCGTTTGTGGGAGACTAAACCCGTGCAGGTATCCCAGACAAGATCACAGACCGTCAATATGATTGGAAATCAAGTTATTTATTAGCAGGCGAGCCTTTTGTACTTTTCTGCTAACTTGTCTAATGTTTACATAATGCTTAGCTAAAGCCCAAAGTTTGCCCTAGTAGTTTTTGTATAAGTTATCTTGCACGTAGACAGCCTTCTTGTTCTCACGCTGTAGCTGCTTCTTGACCTTGATGTATTCCAAACTTCTCCCTTAGAACCTGATAAGGCCACATCGTTAGTCCAGCATACATTCCCACAGTAAAATTCACGGGAAATAAGAAGGAAAATTACTAAATTATTTTAATATTTTTGCCTCAACTCAGTAAAGATATTCCTTCTGTATAATGAAAGGAAAGTCAGACTCTGAAGCAGCTGATCTTGTAAATTACTGTGAGTCATACAGATAGGGAAGAAGGTTTTTTAAATAATTCTTTTGGACTAAAGTATGCTTTTCTTCTTAAGCTGGAGTAAAATTAATGAGATTTCATCTCTCTATGAGTCTAAACCTTTGAAAACAAGATCACATAATTTATTAACAGTAAACAGTTAACAGTTATTAACAGTAAAAGAATCTTGATTGTCTGAAATCTTTTAACTAGTCAGGAATGTATTTCTAATGAGAAGAGTCACCTTTCTTGCAAGAGGAGAGCTGTTTTTTTCATGTGCTGTCTTGGTCTTCATCACTTTATTGTAATTTATTTTGATGCGCTCCAAGTTCTCAATTAGATATGACTTCTTACAAAAGCGTAATATTTGATATAAGTTCTGCCTGAAAAATGAGAATATTTTTTCCCATTCTTTCCCTCCCCACCCCCGCCCCCCCCCAACTTGATTTGCTCCAGGACTTCCCTCTCCCCCATCTCTCTTTCTTCTTTTACTTTTAAGGATCTCCACAGCTAATGAGGGAAATGAAACTCTGGTAGAACTGTGCAAAGGTACAACTACTGGGAATCCTTACTGTATCTGTTATTGACTCAACAGGAGTTGCATAAATAAATGCAGGCCAAAATTAACCCAGTATATTGAACAGTATATTGAAATTTTTTGGAACAGTTTTCACGAGAGAAACTGATGGGAAGTAAATGGAGACTATCCAGTATTTTCTGTGTGTCTGGTTTTGCCTATACATGCATGATCTTTATTTAGCATCAGTGACATATGTAGCTGTTCCAGTGCTCAGTTACACCTGCAGCAGTATTCAGCTGGTACATCATTATGTCCAAAAGACATTATTCTAGTGGCAGTGAAGCCTATACTAATAGTCTGTGCAGTCTTTCCAAGGTAACTCCCTAGAACACCAGTCACTGGACCTTTGAACCTATTGATATCGCTTAGATCTACCCTTTACTAAGTGGCATGATTTTAATTTCCTTTGTCTCCTGCTATAAAGTAAAACATATTTGCATGAAAAAAAACCCAGAGGTTCTTTCTAAATAATCTTTGGAGCTACTCGCTTGGTTTATTGGGACTTTTTACATATAAAGTATTTTTTGACAATTTTTATGATCAAAAAGAAAATATTTTCAAAGTAAAGTGATAGAGTATTTTCTTATCTTTGATTGTGCTCATTGGTGTAACGTCTTTCATGAGATGATGCTGAGTGATTTATAAAGCAAGCCTCCCTAAAAACAGCAGCAGACTGTAGAATGAAAAGGTGTTCAAAATGATCCCAGACCTTAAGCTCTGACATAGTAGTAGAGCCTGTTGCGTGAATGTGGAAGCTGTTTTTCTGCTTTCACTAAGCAAGATATGCATTTTTGAAAGTGGATGAAATAATATAGACCAAGGTAACACCCTACATGTGTAATAAATCACTCACTCAATCAATCAATCAATGTTAGCACCTAATGTGAGGTGACACAAATCATAATATCAACATATTTTTTATTGCAGCAGGCTGAGATGTGAGAGGTAAGATATTGCCTTCAGTAAAGTTAAATCTCTAAAACTTTTTTGTCCCTATGGTGAATGCTTCATATTTAGACACTGTGCTAAATATGAGTCCTGACAGAAGTTTGAATATTAGCCTTTGCATACTCGCATATCAGGGTTTTGGTATTCTGACTTAGGCACAGTGGAGTCTTTTCTGAGCTTCCAGTTTCTGATTTTGTGTCTATTAGTCTTCTATTTCCTGTTACCTGGGACGGAGGTTGTAAATCATAGAATCATATAACAGTTCGGGTTGGAAAGGATCTTAAAGCTCATATATTTCCATCTCCATGCCACAGGCAGGGACATCTCCCACTAGATCAGGCTGCGCAGGGCACCATACAACCTGGCCTTGAACACCTCCAGGGATGGGGCAGCCACAGCTTCCCTGGGCAACCTGTGCCAGTGCCTCACCACCCTCATGGTGAAGAAATTCTTCCTGATGTGCAGTCTGAATCTCCAGTTTATACCGATTCCCCCTTCTCCTATCATAGAATGATAGAATAACCAGGTTGGAAGAGACCCACCGGATCATCGAGTCCAACCATTCCTATTAAACACTAAACCATACCCCCTAGCACCTCGTCCACCCGTGCCTTAAACACCTCCAGGGAAGGTGACTCAACCACCTCCCTGGGCAGCCTGTTCCAATGCCCAATCACCCTTTCTGTGAAAAATTTTTCCTAATGTCCAGCCTAAACCTCCCCTGGCGGAGCTTGAGGCCATTCCCTCTTGTCCTGTCCCCTGTCACTTGGGATCCCCTGTCACTACAAGCCTTTGTAAAAAGACCCTCCCTAGCTTTCCTATAGGGCCCTTTCCGGTACTGGAAGGTCACTATAAGGTTTCTTCAGAGCCTTCTCTTCTCCAGGCTGAACAACCCCAACTGTCTCAACCATCTGATCCAGCAATCTGATCATCTTTGTAGTCCTTCTTCAGACCTATCCGAACAGTTCCATATCCTTCTTATGTTGAGGATTCCAGAACCAGACACAGTACTCCAGGGTCTCACAAGAGCAGAGTAAAGGGACAGAATCACCTCCCTTGATCTGCTGGCCACATTTCTTTTGATGCAGCCGAGGACACAGTTGGCCGCCTGGGCTGTGAGTGCACATTGCCAGCTCATGTCCAGCTTTTCATCCACCAGCACCCCCAAGTCCTTCTCCGCAGGGCCACTCTCAATCACATCATCCCCCAACCTGTATTGAAATCGAGTATTGCCCCGACCCAGGTGTAGGACATTGCACTTGCCTTTGTTTAACCTTATGAGGTTCACACAAGCCCACTTCTCCAGGTCCCTCTGGATGACACCCTGTCTTTCTGGTGTGACAACTGCACCATTCAGCTTGGTGTCATCTGCAAACTTGCTGAGGATGCACTCAGTCTCGCTGTCTATATCATTGATGAAGATATTAAACAGCACTGGGCCCAGTACAGACACCTGAGGGACAGCACTTGTCGTGGATCTCCATCTGGACATTGAGCTGTTGATCAGCACTCTCTGAATACGACCATCCAACCAGTTTCTTAACCACTGAACAGTCCACCCATCAAATGAATATCTCTCCTATTTAGAGATAATGATGTTGTGGGGTACCATGTCAAAGGCTTTACAGAAGTACAGATAGATCACATCTGTTCGTATTCCTGCATCCACTGCTGTGGTTACCCTAATCTTTTTAAAAATGGGCGCAAGGTTGCCTTTCTTCCAGTCACCAGGGACTTCTCCTGACTGCCGTGACTTTTCAAATATCATGGAAAGTGACTTGACAACCACATTGGCTAATTCCCTCTGGACCCTGGGATGCAAATATAAAATTCTCATTCATCCCCTATTCTTTGCTGCTTTTTTTTACTGGCTGTGCTGTCCCACTTTGCTCTTTGCCAATACAGTACACCATTTTTCTTTTAATACCACTAGGTCATAATTAGTTATGTCTCTTGATACTACTGCTATTGTAGTGGAGAGGAGATAAAAGTGCCGTATGTGGTCCTTTTTACTGGAAAGGGAGGGTGTTGCAGAAAAAAAAAAAGTGTAGTTACATTGTTATCTGGCAACATGTTCCATTTTTGGGCAAATGATACTGTCTTTGAGCCACAGTATCATCCACCTAATGCTTTCCTTGCTTTCTGTTGAAAAGAATGGTGGAGAAATTCACTAGGAATGCTTGACATTCTTTTTCATATAGAGAATTTTATGCAAACTTTAGAAGCTTTGTCCAGGGTGAAAACTAACAATAATGGAAACAATGAAATTATAAATTCATGTGCTCAGTGACAAGTCCCAGACATTATCTGTCTTCCAAATTAAATTGCATCATGAGTTGAAATGTTCCATTTGAGTTCTCCCTTTCTCTGCTCTTGCAAAATGCCATGGTGCTGGAGACAATCAGCTCTCTGCTATATTGGAAAAATGTTAGTGCTGTAAAAGAGCAATGTCTTTGGTTTCCTTTATCTCTGGGTTAGTAGGAGCTATGATGGGGTTTGGTCTATTAATTATTTACTAGTTATTAATTATATCTTGTTGTGGAGTTTCAAGTGGTGTTTTATTACTTAACGTACAAAACTGTGTAAGTTTTCTAGGATAGTGAAGCACAGGGAAAGGAGGAGTTTTCCAAATGTTTGCAGAAGTTGTTGGACCACTTGTTCTCAGTGTTTTCAGAGAGTAACATTTAATTACAAAAACATGCTTTGCTCTCAGGTATAGTGGTGTCTTGGCAATAAAGTAAAATTAAATTAGATTTAAAAAATGCCATTGGTAAATTGTGGTGATTTGAAGGGTGGCAGCAGAAAACTGGAAATAAGTTGAATCTCCACCTACTTGTATTTCAAATTAACCATTCCAGTTACATATTGTTGTTTAGCACATGTTAAAAGTTGAAAATCCCATCTAGCTATCAAGGGAAGAAGAAAACATAACCCACTAATACATTCTTTCTTAAAGATGTGGATTTACATTCACACATGGTGTTCATCATAGAGTGAAAACCCCGACAGCATACAGATTGTAGCACAGCTTTAGTGTTCCCCTTGTGAGTAGTCATAAAATCATGTAAATCTTTGCATGACTAGTAGCAGCAAAAATATTTATGGGAAAATTAAAACTATGCATCATATCTAAGAAGATCTCGTATTTGTGAACTTGCCTACTACTGGAATTAATTTTCCTCTCTCTTCTTTAAACAGGAAGATAAACTACACAACACAGGAACATTTATTGAAGTTTTCATTAGAATTTTATTTTATTAACATTTTGGATAAATTGTTTAACAAAATGTTTTGTCTCATCCAATACATGCTTTTTACAGTTTTCTCAAAATAAAAGGTTGAATGGACTCTAGGGTCTCTGACAGAATTAATGAAATCCAGTGTTTGCCAAGTGATAGTAAACTAGCATTAATGTGTTCTGAGATCCAAGTGGAATCTAAACAACTTCTATTCCCCTGCAGTCACTTCTACTATGTTTTTTATTTTATTTCATTCCATATGATGCTTGTTTGTGGTTCAATATTGTTTAGATTTTAAGGTGTTTAAGAGTGCTGTGCTTTTATTCTATTTAGTTAACTAATATGTTTGCTTAACCAGGTAATAATTTCTGTTTCCTAGAACAATGTAACTCTTACTTGTTGTCTCTTTCCACTTGTCTTTTGCTGTATTTATTGAACTTTCAGGCACTTAAATAATTTGTAAATTCTTTCCATCAGAAAAAAAAGGTGTCTTTCTACAAACGGGCACAAATACTTGTGGCTGATACATGGAGTGTGTTAGAAGGCAAAGGAGATGGCTCTTTTGATGACATCTCCAGTCTGACTATATTTGCTGACTACAGAATTCCTCAAGTTCTCGTTCACTTAAAAGCAATGAAATATTCTGAAGGACTGATGAAGAAACTACGTGAAGGTTTGTTTCTCTCTTAGTAATGTCAAGTTGTCTTATCCCTTGATATCACAAGCCAAAGCTACTTTTAAGATGTAATATTTTGTCTGTGTAAGGCTTATATGTATTCTTTTTTTCTTTTCTTCAGGGAACAAGGACTTCTTATGTAGTGATGAGATAATAACAGGAAGGAACTTACTCTAGTTATCTTGAATGAGAATCTTAAGGTTATATTTTTATAAAGATCTAACTGTTCCTTGGATTAAACATTGATAAGGGAAGGTTTAAAAAGACCCTCATCCAGTTTTCCCCAGGCTTTGCAAGAGCTGCCATGGCCAAAACCACTTTTCAGCATGAGTTTAGTTGTGATATTTGAGGTCTAGGTAGGAGAGGTAATAATTTCTTTATTAGTTCAAAGATTATGTAAAAGCGTAGGTATTTGTCTTTGTGCTGCACTGCTAGTGGCAAGGAAGGTAATATTATAAGCACCTATTAAAAAAAAAGTTTGCTTTAAAAGTTAATTTCATAAGACTTGAGTCTTGTTTATAAGCATGGTTACATCTTCCAGTACTTATTAACTATGAAATCCAGTGAATAAAAACATAAATCAATCTGTTTTTCACTGTAAAATGACTGTGTTTAGAGGTAGAACTGCTATTAACGCAGTTTTAAAACTGCACCGCAAGATAAAGAGATGAATGCAATTGTCCATGGATCTTACTAGAATGACTCTGTGTGTGTATACATATATGTATGTCTGTACATATCTATACAGTAAATGTATCATGCACACAATGTATCTTCTCCACAAATCGTAATAAGGACATTCCAATCCAAGTAATTCAAACAAATAGGTCCTGTTATATTTTTCAATTTATAGCTTTTGGAGGTTGCTTTTTTCCTTTTATTTTAATTTTTAAACTTTAGAGTTATCTTGGCAGAAAATATACATGAAATACTCATGTAATGTGCAGTATAACCTGAACACCCATTCTTTTCTTAAACCACTCTCTTAGAATGCAGGATGCTGTTACAATTGAATGGGAGGTAAACTTGGAAGCGTGTGTAGCGCAGTCATTGAAAATGTGTAGCCACATTCTTAGCAGTTGTGTAAGTCATAAAGACTGGAGTCCTCGAATAGAGTAAATGGGGGGGGGGGAGGGGAGGAAAATAAGCAAATTCAGGCCATCCTGGGGCTTGTGTTTCTTGAACGTAATTGTGTTACTGTCTTTTGTGTCTCACAGGAACAGTTTTCCAGTCTGGAGATAGAGAGGAGGTGGAGATTCGTGGCTGTTCCATTTGGTGCTGTGCGTTGATCTGTAAGCACCTGCTGGAGCTCTATGAGAAGAAGGGTCAGGACATGCGTGAGAAGATCAATGCTGTTTTACTCGATTATTATCTCTGGGACTATGCCAGGGATCATAGGGAAGAGATGAAAGATATTCCGTTCCACCGAGTGCGATGTATATATTACTAAATCCAGCTAGATAGCTTTTTTACTGACGCTTTATCTTTATAATTGAAATAATTCTTTTCATACAGTTGTTTGTCATACACTGATCGTAACCAGTTAAATCAAATGCTTCTATTCTGATGATGTATTAACAGCTCGGTTTTTTTTTCCTTGGAATCTTTCACTCGCTGTGGCTGGAATGATTATTGTGTGCTTTGTGGGACAGTCTGTGTTAGTTCACCACTCCTTCGTCAGGCTCCGTGTGAGCATTTGCGTGTGTCTGAACCCCCCAGGCAGCTGTACCGTGCCGCCAGGTGCATCATCACACCCTCCCTCACGTTGCTCATACAGCCGAGCCTTGCATTCACTCAATAAATTGTGCCTAAAGCCGCATGGACCGTGTTCCTTTCTCCCACTGGTGTGTGCGCAGTCAGCAGAGGAGGGTGGGGGAAGCGAGGGGTGTCCTCCACCCGGCCGGCAGGGGGCGCTGCGGCGGGGTGTGTGTGGGGGGGCGCTGCGGCGGCGCTGCTCGCCCCTCCGGCCGCTGGGGGGCGCTGCGGCGGGGGTGGTGGCGCTGCGGCGGGGCTGAGGGGAGCTGTGGCGGGGCTGCTCGCCCCTCCGGCCGCTGGGGGGCGCTGTGGTGGGGTTGGGGGCGCGGCGGCGGCCGCCCGGAAGTCGCGGCTGTTGCTTAGCGAGGGCGCCGGTACACAGCGGGGAGGGCGGAGCCGCCGCTGCAGGGCGCCGACCCGGCTCTGGACCAGGTTTGGCGTTAAACGTGCGCTTCGTGAGGAGGAGGCGGAGGACGGGGGGCGGCCGGCAGCCGCCGGGAGAGTGGTAGGGCCGCGCTGCGCCGCGTCCCTGCGTGGGAAAGTGTCTAGGATTGACCTCTCCTGGAATCCTGTGTC
The DNA here is from genome assembly GCF_032191515.1 of Phaenicophaeus curvirostris. Lineage (NCBI taxonomy): Eukaryota > Metazoa > Chordata > Aves > Cuculiformes > Cuculidae > Phaenicophaeus > Phaenicophaeus curvirostris. Next base: position 24,616,117 of record NC_091431.1, on the reverse strand, counting down.
CAGCTCTGGATCCCTCAGCATCAGGAGGACACGGAGCTGTTGGAGCGGGTCCGGAGGAGGCTGCAAGGATGATCAAGGGGCTGAAGCACCTTCCATACAGGCTGAGAGAGTTGGGGTTGTTCACCATGGGCAAGAGAAGGGTTCGAGGAGACCTCATAGCGACCTTCCAGTACCTGGAGGGGCTACAGAAAGCTGAGGAGGGACTGTTCACAAAGGCTTGTGGTGATAGGATGAAGGGGAACGGGTATAAATTGGAGAGGGGCAGATTTACGTTACACATAAAGAGGAATTTCTTCACTCTGAGAGTGGTGAGGCACTGGCACAGGGAGGTGTTCAGGGCCACCTTGGATGGGGCCCTGGGCAGCCTGATCTAGTGGGAGGGGTCCCTGCCCATGGCAGGTGGGTGGGAACTGGATGATCTTTAAGATCCCTTTCAACTCAAACCATTCTGAGATTCTAGGATTCTCTCCTTTCCCCTGTGGCTTGCTTTATTTTTAATTTTTTAATATAAAAAGGGAGGGAGGCATGTTAGCCCTTTAAACGCTGCTTGGTAAAGGGTAAAAATAATGCACTTGGATAAATAAAATCTGAAATCAATCAAAATGTGGTTTGAGTCTGTGGTTAGTAAGCTTATGTAGATGTTTCTGATTGCCCTGCCCTTTATGATATGAGCCTAATTTTGGTGTCACACTTTCCTTATTTGTTTTACTTCTGCTCACTTAATGAAACAGGGCTTTTCTTTTTTTGTCATCTTCAAGGTAGTTTGTCAGCTCTGGATGGCCGGATTCTCAAGTTAAATGGAACAAAATGAAATGCAAAAACTCTTCTCCTGACAACTGCTAGGCAACAACTGTTTAAAGCAGTTTATTTTCAACAAACTTGGAATTCTGGGTACTTAGATCGTGAGTTCTGTTGGTGTGGCAGTACAGCTTTCTTAGGGACAATGCATGGGAGGTTAGTAAGCAGGAGCAAAGGTTCTTAGAATTAGTTAAAAAGAAAAAAAAAAAAGATCCAGTAGTACCTGTGACAATTTTTGAATGTTCATGAAAGGAAGGCTGTTCCTTGTGCTACTGCACAGTGCTTATGTTGTAAGAATGAATATGTAGGGAGCAGTATAAGGAACCATGGTTGCTAACATTTATAATTAAAAATAATTACATACGTCCTTAAAGATGCAGATTAGAATGAGCAGAGTGCTTTCTGTATAGTAATTGGATACATTTAAAATCACACCTTTGTAGGCAACACAACTGCCTTCTCTATACTTTTTGAGTTACAAATGGCATGTAAGTGGAAGAAGTTTTTAAAATGTGTGTGTATAAATAAAACTTTCGGAGGAAAAGGTCTTATTTGACTGGTTTATGTTGCCTGTGCAGCATGAATGCATGAATAGGAAAATGAGATGATTTACTGTAAGCATATGCTTTATCAGCAGTGTTTATTACCAAGCTCTTATGATCTTGTTGCTTCATATGGCTATGTTATGTTCAAACAGAAAATCAAGCAACTTTCAGACTCGAGTTTAAGTCTGCTAGCTTGAAAAGTAATTGAGACAAAATTGATTTATGAATTGATTCAACAGTTGTTATAGGTGATTTAAATCAGAAGTGCAATAGGGCTGATGTATTCTTTAGGTAATGTTTACTTTCTACTTGCGCAGAAAATGCATTCTTATTTATTATATAATGTGGAAAACTTTTTTCCTAGTTACAGAGAACCGCAAATGAGGTGAACACAGGAGTGGTAACAGATTTCTTGTTGACTCTATGAATACTGCGTGAGGAGCACCAGGATGGAGTCTGGCATGGAGGAGATCCCAGTTAAAGTTGCCATTCGAATCAGACCTCTGCTTTCCAGAGAAGTACTTCATAACCACCAAGTGTGTGTGAGAGTAGTCCCAAATACACAACAGATTATCATTGGGAAAGACCGTGTGTTCACTTTTGATTTTGTGTTTGGCAAAAACTCGACCCAAGAAGAAGTTTATACTGCTTGCATTAAGCCTCTTCTAGTGTCTTTGACTGAAGGATACAATGCTACAGTGTTTGCATATGGACAGACAGGTTCTGGGAAGACTTACACCATTGGCGGTGGCTACATTGGTAGGTTTTAGAAAGTTAGTTTATTCTCTATACTTGTGAGGGGTGTACTTGTGCAAATTAAACATTTAATACATAGCACATGATGCTACAGAATTTTTAAGGGCTAAAGAGAAAAGGTATTGTTAAAAAAAGATGCTTTCATAATTTATGTCATAAACGGTTCTAAAACCAAATTATCTAAGGAAAAAAACAATTTATAAAGTGCTTTTTTTTATTCACCATATTAACATTTAACTTAAACTAGAATTTCTTCCTGAAGGGCAGTGTTTTGGAGATTTTTGCTACGTTTATCTTACTTGAAAATGTCTGCTGTAGGCAATTAGCTGTTTGCTTATGCGTATAAACAGATTATTCTAAATTTCTTGGTAGGCGTTAAACTCTTTGTTTTCTTTAAAACCATAGAATCACGGAATTATTTAGGTTGGAAAAGACCCTTAAGATCATTGAGTCCACCCGTTAATCTAATACCAGCAAGTCCACCACTAAACCACATCCCTTAGTGCCACATTTATCCATCTTTTAAATGACTCCGGGGTGGTGACTCAACACTTCCCTGGGCAGCCTGTTCCAATGCATGACAACCCTTTGGCTGAGGAAATTTTTCCTTATTTGAGAGAAGAGACCAACACCTGCTTCGCTACAGCCTACTTTCAGGTCGTTGTTGAGAACAGTGAGGTCTCCCCTCAGCCTCCTCCAGACTAAACAACCTTGGTTCCCTCTGCTGCTTCTCATAAGATTTGTTCTCCAGCCCCTTCACCAGCTTTAGCGCCCTTCTCTGCAAACACTGCAGCTCCGCAATGCCCTTCTTGTAGTGAGGGGCCCAAAACTGAACACAGTATTCAAGGTGCAGCCTCACTAGTGCTGAGTACAGGGGTACAATAATTTCCCTACTCCTGCTGGCCACAGCATTTCTGATGCAAGCAAGGATGCTGTTGGCCTTGGCCACCTGGGCGCACTGCTTGCTTGTGTTCACCTGGCTGTCACCCAGCACCACTAGGTCTTTTTCCAATGGGCAACTTTCCAGCCACTCTTCCCTAGGCCTGTAGCATTGCATGGGGTTGTTGTGGTCCAAGTGCAGGACTTGGCCTTTTTGTAGTAAATACAGTTGGGCTCCTAATTCTGCTTACTTCACTTTTCTTTCTTCTGCTATTAGTTATTTAATGGTTTTGTACGTACTATTGCTAGTCAAATTCTTTAGGTAGTGGATGTCACAGCCTAAGGCTGTTCATAGCTCAGCAGTTTTATTTTTATGCATATATTTGCTACATTCATAATGAAATGTGAGCAAGCCTTTATTTTATTGGTATAGAAGATTCTTGCTATCCTTTCATGGGCAAACAGTTTCCATATTCTTCAATAAACAATAAAAATTATTTACGGAAGCATTATCCTATACTGAATATTAAAATACAATAGAGCTTGGCATTAGTGTTCCATATCTACAATTACTGTAGGAAGGAAATTATTGTACATGTTGGTCATAAATTTTGTCCCATCAGGTTACTTTGCCGTATTTAAGTGGAGTTCATAGTTCTCAAACCCTTGTGTTGCCGTTGCCATAATGAGTAGGAATAAAGAAGAAAACTATACATTGAGAAGTGTAGATTTATAGTAGGCTCCAAGTTTTCTTGACTTTCGTGATTGGAATATTATGTAATTTAGAACTTAACTTTGCATCCTATTAATAATGGATGCAAACAAATATCCTGAACCCTCATAAAAATTTACAGAAATCCCCAGGAGCATTGAGCTCTTTGGAATCCTTAGTATATTGAGTAGCAAATCGCACAGACTTCTCTCAATCTTCAGTCTTTGTAATTTATGTGGCAGACTGACTGCAAACTTCTGTGACATCTTTGCTTATATTTTAGCATCAGTTGCAGAGGATGAAAAGGGCATAATCCCACGGGCTATTCAGGAGTTATTTCAGCATATTGCTGAAAACTGTAATAGTGACTTCTGTGTAAAAGTATCTTATATAGAGGTTTACAAGGAAGATCTTCGAGATTTATTGGAGTTGGACACCTCTGTGAAAGAATTACATATCCGAGAAGATGAAAAGGGAAATACAGGTAGGATTTCAGCTCTAAACTTTGGTGTGTTTGGTTTTAGCTGTGTGCCCAAGTTATTCTGGCTTTCTCTTGAAAAAGCTCATTCGTTATTAATACTAGAAAAGAGTTAAGTTTTCAGAACATAAACTCATTTTAGCTGAACTGAAGTAATTTTGGGTTTAGATGTTTGTGAATGATATAGATGTTCCATCAGAAATGGAAACTAAACGTGAAGTAGAAATACAGTTATTGGTTCTGCAGATTCTGTCTAGAAACATGATAGTGTGTGATTATTCACTTGATTAAGTATTTCAAGGTTAAACCTTTGCTTCTGCCTTCATAACTATAATTGTTAAGCCACTTATACTGTAAGTATCTGACCCCTTTTACTGTGAAATGAGCAGAAGAGAACGTTTAATTAAAAGTAGCATCTTGTATACATTTGAAATTAAAACTTATTCTATAGTTCTGTCCACTACATGAAAATGCTAGAAGAATGCACTGCTGAAGTATTTTATTCTGAAACTGTATAATTTGTTTTGGGTTGCTTGTTGGTTTTTTCCTTATTATTTATATTCTAATTATATTTGCTTTAATATTAAGATGTTGATTATTATTTATTGTTTTATCTGTAGCTGAAAGAAGGGACTAATTCAGCACAAATCTTGCAGACAATAGCATTGCTTCATAAGGACTCCACAATGTATTTTAAACTAATACTCTTCTTCAGTACAGTACAAGTCAGCTTCAATTGATTGTTCTTGGGCATTTTCCATCCCTCCTTAAAACAAAGGACAGAAAATGTGCTTGGTAGGGGTACTTGGTAGAAGCACACTTTCATGTTAATAGATTACTAGCAGATACTTGTCCAAAAGGCCCAACTACTGAAGCTATATAGAACAGAAATTCTGGTTTTGCCCTAGGCTAGGAATCATTTCTGCTACAAACATCTTTATTTTTAGTCTTTTTTTTTTCCTGGCTAGCAAAATATCCCTCGAGCTTACTTTGCTCATACTTTTTCTAGGTAGCACTAGGTTGTAAACTGCATATGGCAATGTGTAAATGAGTAAAGCTGTATATTGTGTTTAAGATATTCTTTCAAATGCTGTGACGCAATACACATTAAATATCTGCAGGTTTCAGATGTATTGTACCTCATGCTTTTCACATACAGACATCTTATTTTTCTCTAGCTACATGCTGTGACCTCATAATAAAGTGGGCTTGTATGTTTCTCTAATTTGTTTTGTAGTTTGACTGTTCCTAATTGCTGTAAACTTTTGCCGAAGAGTTTAGAATTAATAGAATTATTCTCACTTTCTTTGTTTTGGTGTTTGAAGTGATTGTCGGTGCTAAGGAAGTTGAAGTAGAATGTGCAGATGAAGTGATAAGCCTGTTGGAAAGTGGCAATGCAGCTCGTCACACAGGCACAACACAAATGAATGAGCACTCTAGTCGATCTCATGCCGTTTTTACCATCAGTATTTGTCAGAAACAGTCTGCAGAGTCCCAGAAAAATACTGATGCTGCACAGGATTCATCTTGGAAATCAGTCCAGATGATTGCTTCAAAATTTCATTTTGTGGATTTGGCAGGATCAGAGAAGGTGACAAAGACTGGAAATACTGGTGAACGCTTGAAAGAATCAATTCAGATAAACAGTGGTCTGTTTGCCTTGGGAAATGTCATCAGTGCCCTTGGAGACCCTAAAAGGAGAAGTGTACATATTCCATACAGGGATGCTAAAATTACTCGTATTCTGAAAGACTCCCTTGGAGGAAATGCTAAGACTGTCATGATAACTTGCATAAGTCCATCCTCATCAGACTTTGATGAATCTTTAAATTCCCTGAAATATGCCAACAGGGCCAAAAATATTAGAAATAAACCAGTTATAAATTACAACCCTGTTCAAGACCGGATTAATGAAATGGAACTTGAAATCAGATTGCTTCGGGAAGCTTTGCAGAACCAGCATATCAGTAATCAGTGTTCACACAATTTAAATCCAGAAAGAACTCATATCAGTTCACTTGAGGAGCAGCTCACTCGGCTTCAGGTTCAATGTTTCAGTTACAGAAATTGTGTAGATGAAGCTTTCCTATTTCTGGTTGATTTGAATAATGATGTTAGCTTAGAAAAAAGTCAGCAGGACTGGTTGCAGAGATGGATCTCTATGGTACAGGATGTAAGGAAGGAAGCACTTACCATGGGAGAAACTGACACGGAGACGTGGACCAGCCAGGAGCCACATCACATCACAATTCTTCAGCTAAAGAGGGAACTAAATAAATGCCAGGTATTTGATTATAAGCTGGTTATTTAAATAGCTATGTGAAAGAGCAGTCTGCTGAATCTTGAATTCCATTTCAAAAGAGGCACTGTTGTTACGCTTACCTGTACTAAATTTGACAATTTGAATTTAATTCACAATCTTATTTAATTTTATTTCTCTAATCCCTGGGCATGGCTTTATTTTAATGGATGATTGAATAGACAATTATCTTAATCATGATAGAGATAGGTAAAGTAATGTTATATTTTGGCTTGTCGGTTTCAAGATGATTCTATGAGGCCGAGCTGTTTTATCTGTTAGATTTTTGGTTTTAGCTATGCAAGTGTGCTAGGTCTGAAGTTAATTTTCTTCATAGCAACTCACAGGATGCTGTGATTTAGATTTGTGGCCAATACAATGCTGATAACACAGTAACATTTTAGATCTTGCTGAACTGTTTTTGCACAGTGTCAGGTCTTCTCTGTTTCTGCCTCCCAGAGAATATATTGGGTGGTGCACAAAAGGTTCAGGATGCAGACACACAGGCAGGCAGATGACCTGAACTAACCAGAGAGAGCTTTCATGCTACATAACATCATGCTCAGCAGTTAAAAGAGAGAGGAGGAGTTTGAGGGAGGTTAGCTGTATTTAGCCTGGGAGCTGGCTTGGCATCGGTTAGCCTTGAGAGGTGCTGAGTGATTGCCTTTGCATCGTTTGTTTTGTTTTCTTTCTCTTCTTCCACTTCACCTTTACTTACTGAACAATATCTATCTCGACCCACAAGTTTTCTTGCTTTTACTCTTCCTTTGCTCTTCTCTCATCCCATCGGGACTGAGGAGGAAGGGAAATAAGTGAGCAAATAGCTGTGTATGTTTAGCTGCCTACTGGGATTAATCTACATCAGTCCCATTTGGCACCCAACATGGGGCTCAAGGCCTTTGAGATAATAACAGATGTGATTAGAGTGTGCTAGATTAAACTTGTAGCTGTTTTACCTGTTTAGGTAAGTTGTCATTTGAGTCGCTGTTGCAGATCATCATGCTGGTATATTTTCTTTGGGTGCTGACTTGTGTGTTTCCTGGAATATTCTGATGCTTCATTCCTTTCTTGCCATCTCACAGGCTCCACGATTGTTTTCAGATTTTGCTATTTAGTGTGTTATCACTTTGTTTTCCTTTGCTTGGGATAGTTATGCTAAAACCACTGGCCTTCAGCATAGTCTGATATTTGGGTTCAACATCACTGGTGTCCCAGTCCTCCAAGAACCATCTCATGGACAAACCCAGAAACTGTGCCTTTCGCCTTTTCTCCTCCAAGAGACATTTTGTGGAGTGAGGAAAGAATGGCACCTATGACTTCCTCTGCTCAGGACAGGTTTTCATGGCCGTGAGGTAATGGCTTCTCAGTTCCTTCAATACATGGAATCAGGCTGGTCATGCTGTGTGTGCTCTGATTTTGATTGTTTTTTATAAGGTTAAGCAAATTATTAGGGATGCCTCACAGGAACATGTATTAAGGTGACTGACTGGTCCCTGGAGTGGCAGGGTGTATGGAAGGAGATGGACAGGTGTGTAGGACTGTACTGCCTTCAATAACTTGGGATTTTGTGCCTGAACAGGCTTGTAAACTCATCAAGCAAAGACACCATTTGAAAAAGTGACTTCTAAAGTCACTTAGAAGTGACTTCTAAAGCTGCGTTGGGATCTGGCGCATGCCCATTAAGGCTCTTTCCACTGCTCTCAGAGATGTAAGAGGATCTCCTGACGTAAGAGCCCACAAATGGACATTGCAAAATTCTCTTGCTCTGAGGCTACACAAAGGGACACTAAACCAGAGAATGAACCCTCAACTGCTATTGTTGCTCCTGTAGTCAAGAAGAAACAGTAGAAGCAGAGGTCAACTCAGTAAGAGAAGAAGCAGCTCCTCCTCAGAGTGGGAGAGAGGAGGAATCAGAAGAGGTAGACTATTGTGCAGCGGGGCAGGGAAGAAAGAGATAGAAACCATAAGAGGCAGAAACTGTGTGGTCCCAATTCATGACCAAACTGCATAGTAGGCAGAAAGATTTTGGCTGTCAGCAGGATGAGTGAACTGCTACTAGGTTCCTCCAGTGCTGGATAACGGGGCTAATAGTCTGTAACTAGAAGGCAGGGATCTATCCATGTGGGTTTGAACCCTATGCCTGTGCCATGGAAAGACCATGCTGGTGTGTAGCAGACTCACACTTGTGAATAGTTCTGGTAGCACAGCCTGAGCAAGAGAGACACATGGGCTCCTTTCATGATGTAAAGACTTCTCTGATTGGGAATAGGGGGACCTTCCCTCTGGCCAAGTGAAGGAAAGGGACAAGTGGACTTACTTTGGTTTTAGTCAGCTACAGGCTGGTCAGTCTCACCTCTGTGCCTGGCAAGATCGTGGAGCAGATCCTCCTGGAAACTTCTGAGGAACACAGAATAATAGGGGCAAATTTTGCCTGACAAATTTGGTGGCCTTCTACAATGGGGCTACTGCATTGGAAGATAACGGAAGAGTAACTGACGTCATCTAGCTGCACTGGTGCAAAGCATGAGTTTCTTCTCTCTAAATTGGAGAGACATGGATTTGACAGGTGGACCACTGGGTGGATAAAGGATTGGCTGAATGGTCACACTCAAAGAGTTGTGGTCAATGGCTCTGTGTCCAAATGGAGACCAGTGATGAGCAACATTCCTCAGGGGTCAGTATTGGGACCAGTGTTTTACATCCATGGAGACATGGACAGTGGGATTGAGGGCACCATCTGCTGATGACATCAAACTCTGTGTTGTCATCGGCATGCTGGAGGGAAGGGATGCCATCCAGAGGAACCTTGACAGGCTTGAGAAGTGGGCCTGTGCTAACCTAAGGCCTTGCTGAGTTTAACAAGACCAAGTGCAAGGGCCTTGGGTGCGCCAAGACCTGGGATGGTGCAATCCCAAGCACAATTACAGACTGGGTGGAGAGTGGGCTGAGAGTAGCCCTGAAGAGAAGGACTTGGGGATGCAGATGGATGAGAAGCTTAACGTGAGTCGGCAGCGGGGGAATGGTTTTAAGCTGAAAGAGGGGAGATTTAGATTAAACATTAGGAAGACTCTTTTTACTGTGAGGGTGGTGAGGCCCTGGAAGTTGCTTAAAGAAGTCATGGATGCCCCATCCCTGGAGGTGTTCAAGACTAGGTTGGATGAGGCTTTGAGCAACCTGACTTGAGTAGTAGGTGTCCCTGCCCATGGCAGGGGGCTTGGAACTAGATGATCTTTAAGGGCCCTTCCAATCCACACCACTCTATGATTCTGTGATTTTAATGACATAGTACAGATATTTTACAGAAATGACCAACAGAGTAAAGGAATGATACCTGTCTGTAAATCAGAGGAGAAGAGGGTAGAGTGCTTGCTGAGGTAGTATTGGATAGAGTAGGAATTGAGCATGACATAAATGGTATGCAATATGGAGTGGAGATTGTATTGGCTTTGGCTGAGACAGAGTTACTTTTCTTCATAGCAGCTCCCAGGGTGCTGTTTTAGATTTGGGGTTAACCCACAACTACTTCCAGTTGTTTTGTAAACTCAGAAATAATTTTGAATCATGCAAATAAATTAGTCTTTCAGCATAACAAATGCTACAATGCAGGTGATATCAGAATTATCAGTGTACTTAACTGAATACCCATGAGCTTGCAACTTATATCTAATATTATCTAATACCATGTATGTAGTATACTACTCTATCTAATACAATGAAGTTCGAAGTACCTCATCTATTACCATTAAGTAATTTCCTAACCTGTATTTATTCAGCAATGTCTTCACCAAGAACATCTGCATTTCCATTTCATTATCATGCCTTCAGCTGGCTGATTTTCTGAACTATTTAAGATTTCTGTCTCATCACTTTTCTAACAATTGCTGTTGGGTTATACATCAGCTTTCTGCTTTTTGGTGGCATCACACTCTAGTTTTCTAGCTGAAGTGAGAATTTCAAAACAAGATATGGGATTCTTAGCATACAGATAGCTCATGAGGATCTTGTCATGGTGGTAGCTCTGATAAGCTCTTTCTCAGACATCAGGTAATAGTGCTAGACAATGACCTAATGGGGAAAAGAGCTCTCAGCCTTCTTCAGCATAATAGTGTCTCCTCACAGAACTGACACATGATCAGATAGATAGTTCTTTTTGAGGACATCCCCATATACATTTAAGAAGTGCATATTTTGAATGTACTTAATTAAAGTATTGACTGTGAATAACAATCCAAAATAATGCAGATTAGTGTACAATAAGTAGAGCCTCAAATGAAAACCAATTTTGTAACTTAAAATACCTGTACACTCGTTTGAAACTGGGTGAAGTTCTGAGATAAGATGAACAGCTCAGAAAAACTGAGTCTGTCGTGTAGCAGGAAACATGCTCCAACAAGTTAGAATTTTATAACATCCACCTATTTTCAGTTTGCACACCAAACTGTGATAAGCCTCTAGATTGTTATCAGGCAATTGTATATACAAATTCTCTTTTCTTTGTTCTCAATCAATCCAAATCACAGCTTTTTTTCTTATGTCTTGATTTCCTTTTGTAGGTTATTTTAAACCTCTCTTTTCCACATTCAAAGCAGTATAAAAGCAGAGTTTAAACTTAAATTTCCCCATACGGATATGGTGTGCACAGCTAAGAGTGTATGGTAAGGGAGAGGCTAGAATAAGCAAGACAGTATGGACTCTACAGCAGGGCTTACATATGGACAGTTTCTATAGCTAATAGTGGACGTATTTGTGTGTGTACATATGTATTTCATCGCTGACAGCTATGATTGCCTGGGTAATATTGTCCTGCACAAAATAAAAATCCTGGCATAGTGAGTTAGCCAAGGCTAATGCCCAGACTCTCACCCAGCCACTCACTGACCTCTTCATTGTCAGGGCTTGGGGAGAGAAAGTAGGAAGATCAGTAATTAGAAGGCTTGTGGGTTGAGGAGATTGCTTACCAATTAAAAAAACAGTCTTGAGGAGAAATTATTTAATTTATTGCCAATTAAAAAAAATTAATTACTCATTTGGGTAGTGGGGAACAAAAAGACAATCACAAAAATGATATCTTTCCTGCCCCCCTTTTCAAGGCGTTACTCCATACTCTCATCCCTCATTGCCAGGTGGTGCAGGGCCATAGTGGGGAGGTTTATGATCAGTACATAGTGATTTCTCTCTGCTGCTCTTTCCTCCTCACTCATTTTCTCTGCTCAGCATGGGCTCTGCGTGGGCAGCTCTTCTTTCACGAACACCCATCTGCTCCACCTCAAGTCCTCCCTAGGCTGCGGTGTGGGTATCTGCTCCACCTCCCCCTCTTCCTCCTGGTGTTTCCTTTGCTCTTTCTCACTCTTTTGGTTCCCTCTTCTTCTGCCTGTCTGGCATTCTGTGCCTTTTTTTAGATATATTATCACAGAGGCGCCACTATCTTGGCTAAGGGGCTCAGTTCTTCCCTGTTGGTGCGTCTACTGGAGTTGCCTGGAGCAGGCTATGTCAAGCATGAGGCAACTCTGGTCTCTTCTCACAGTTGCAACTCCTGCTGTCGCCCCCACCAAACCCTCCACACTTACACCCAATACAACTGAACAAATATATTCTGATTTTAGATATGTATTTATAATGTGATATGGACAATATGCTACTTAGTTTTCCATTGCTTCATCCTGCTCCACCACCTGTGAACCTTCTTTTTTTCCTGCAGTTGGCTTAGCTCTGCATAGTGATGCAGCCGCAGCAGATGACAGGATACACCTGTCAACTACATTTAGTAGAAACATTTGCATTGGTACATAAACTTTGGAAGAAGTTTTATCTCTAAAGAGATACTAAGTTTTTGATTGCATTCTTAAACGCTATTAAGAGTTGTCTTTTCTCAGAAGAAAGATGTAGGCAAGCTAGTTATACACTAGCATCCAATTTTAAAACAATAACACATGATGCTTTCATACTTTGTATTTAGCTAATACAGGCTTTCTGGAAGAGTAACAACACTTGGAAATCTCCTTCACTCAGTATTGGAATTTTTATCCACAAGAGCAGCTGAAGAAGCATTCTTATGGTTTCTTTAGGCTGTTATCTGAGTTGCGGAATGAGGACAGCTGTCCTTACTTTTTCATTTGAGAAGATATGAATCTTATGGTTGATGCTGAGATCTTGTGGCTACATCCTACAGCACCACAAAGAGAATAATTGGATTTAGATATTTACTTCAATAAAGCAGCTTTGGTTATGGAAACATTATTCCCTTTGGAAGAGAGAAATTTGTTAGAAGAATAGATGAAACAGAAGTGAAGAAATAATTGGTAGAAACCACAGATAACCACGTAGACCATTTGCCATATATAACTCGGAACTTTGCAGTTCTACTTAAGACTTTTAACAACAAATGAAGTTTGGGGTTTGATTTTTTTTTTTCTAGTTTTCCAACCATAATAACAATTATATGCTCTTCTTCCGATCTGAACTCTTTATTTTTTTCTTTATCTAGCAGGCTGTAGTTACGGATGAAGAATTACTTATCCAGAAAGATTATGAACTGCAGATACTGCGGAACCAAATAAAGACATTACTACAGAAAAATGAAGAACAACTGAAATCTTTAACAGAAGCTCAAGACACACATAGATTACAGGTATTTCTCTGGGATACGTTACATATATCTGCATTGAACCAACCTTCCACTACAGGAGTGCATTCATTTTTTCAAGAAAGGTCCCACAGGATTTCTTTGGGTATAACTACCTGTCAATCTTAGGGGATTTTGTTTGAATTAGAGCTGTATCAATCAATGAGTTGAGTTCATCTACTGGATGAAGCACAACAGTGCGATTCCTGACGCTTGTATATGAGCCTATCTGTGCCACAGCCTTCCTGTATACCACAAGGTGAATCATTCACACTGTGCTTCCTAAAGCAGATCACACACCTCTCTCCCTAGATGTGTATTATTGCTAAGTAGTTTCACAATGATTAATGAATTAAGATTGAAAGACTTTAAAGATTCTTTAGAATCTGAAAAAGACTATAGATTCTATAGAATACTTTAATTAAAAGCTTCAGTAGAAAGGTATTTTGTTATAGCTTTATTAAGAATTAAAGTATTTTTCCTTTTTGACTTTATAAGACAGAATTTAATCCTAATTTTCTGAACATTTATTGTTAGAGAAAACTGATTCTGCCTCTTTCCTTCTATAGATTTTGTGCTTGCTAATGAAATTATGATGAGTTGTAAGTGTACAGCATTTCAAGATCCAAAGAGCATAAATAGAATAGTTAATATACTCCTGGTGTTGCCTGTCATGTGGATGATAGATAAATTGTTGTCTATTTTAAAAAGAGAAAAGAATGAGCATGGCTAGCTGGTACTCTTCTCCTTATTCTACTTTTTCTCCTTTATCCTTTTCTTTGCTGATGGCTTAGGAAGACTCAATGAATGAAATGTAAGTATGCTAGTCATCATCTTTTTCTTCTCCCTGTCACTTACTTTCTTTTCTGTCACCTCTGGCTAGATTGATTTGGGATTTTTTTAACCTGTACAGCATAGTGTCAACTTATTGCACTGACATAATGTATATATAAATTTTAGAGAATACAAGGTAGAGGTAATGAACAGAAGCAGTGACACTGCAAGCAAAAGATCATGATTGTTTCAGTATCAGAGCTGAGAGGAGCTTGAGGGTTGTCAGATGCCGATTTGCTACTTCATCCACTTAACTACCAGTTTTCTTTAAAAATAAATAAAATAGATAGAAAAATGAAAAGCAAACACTTTTGTCAAATTTTTTAAGTTGTATTCACAGGATTATGTGATTTAGTGCTACATGATAGAATAAGAACTTTAAAGGTAGCGTGTATTAGATAAATGTTTATACACGTACGTATTTATGTAACCGCTGTTGCACTCTGGGATTGTACATACAAAGGTTATCAGCGACAAAGAATCTTAAAAAGGTTAAATAATAGCTTCAAGGAAGATCAATTAGGCTTTACTGCTTCCAAAATCATAACAAATATGATATTCATATATATATATTCTGTTTCCTATGACACAAGAATATTACTTATTTCATTCAAACAAAATGTCAATTTGCAAGGCATTGCCTACGTGTGTTTGAAAGAAACTTGCAATTTACGAGAACAATATATAAAGTATGAATAAGAATGTATTATTGAAAGTAGGAGAATGCAAAATATCTTTCATTGAATACTATCAGTTGACTATTGCTAGCTACTCTTCAACTTCCCTGTTATTACTAGGCCAGATTTTAAAGGTAGTTTGAAGGGAATTGAAAGAAATAGAAAGGGTTGAAAATGGATATAATCTTGGTCTTGGGGATGAATCAGTTTAGGTAAGATAAGTAGATTTGAACAATGTACAGAGGCTGCTGTAGGAGAAGCAGGTAAGTTCATTCTCCGAACTAGCATTGCTAGCGATGATGAGGCTGCATAAGAAGGAAAAAAAGCAGTCCATACAAGTGATCCTGGGGATCATGTACATGTTGATTAACATAATGTTTAAAGTGGAACTACTCAAAGAGGAAGCAGAAGCCTGTATACATGTTCAATTAATTACACTCAGATCATGCGTTTAATTTGAATGCTTTTGTTGAATTACCATTTTATTTCTCCATAAACACATATACAAAGCAAGCACAGGCTGATAAGTACACCATATACTTCTCACTAGTTGCCTAGATAGGCTAACATCACTTACCTGGGATAGGTCTTTCTAACAAAAATGTGTCTAAAATTTGTTGGAGTTGAGGCGTGTGTTAGACCAATAGTATGTCACAGAGTTTTCAGTTTGTTGCAGAATTTGCCTCTGCATTGCAGAAGAATTTAGGGTCACTGAGTGATTTACAAGATTCATGAGCTTTGTAAGGAATTTAGAAATGGTGAATATGATACAGAGCTCATGATCAGCAACAGTTCTGCTTTGTTTTTTCCCCCCATGAGAATGAAAAGATGGTGGAACAGCAAATGCTTATTGATCAGCTAAAAGAAAAAATAGAGAATTTTACAGATGTGAAAACTTGTGACTTTTCAAATGCTTATGGAAATGAGCTAGCTGCTGTGGCATCTGCGAGAAGGCCATATAGTGTCCCACTCACAAAGAGTCTGCTTCGCTCCCTTCACCCACCTTCAGGGACAGAGACTCGAAAGGTAACGTGTACATAAATATTACTTTTTTTCCCTTTACTTTGTAATGTTCAGTAACTAGACTTGAGGTGACAAATTATTTTGGCTGTTTAACTGCTGTTTAACTTTCTATTGAAGACTCTGAAAAATTACTTTTTTCAATTACTCTTTACAATACGCCATGCCACAATTGTCCAGAATGTTCAGGGTTAAAATTATAACTTACAAGTGCTAGAGCTGTAGTATTTTTTGGTGGTTTACTGGGTTTTTTGCACATGCTGACTGCATTGGATAGTGAGTAGCTGACAGTGCCTTCTTTAATATTTGGAACAAGTGTTCTAAGCTCGTGCAGAACCTTTTGTTACAAAGGTATTAACAGTTGCTACAAAAAAATCTCTGTAATTTTGCTTACAAGCTCAGGCGATGACAGACTTTTAAATTTATTTTTTCTTTTAAATATCAGTAAAGAATTGCTACATTGTTGCAAGTGTTTCTACTCATCACTTTTTTTGTGTGTGTTTTTTGGCAGACGTATATGAGCCCCCCTGCCTTCTCCCTGGCCAGGGTAATGGCAGAATTCCGCACTCGCAGCCAGATGATGCTCAGCAGCATAGAAGATCAGGATAAGGTTCTTCACTGCCATCTCTCTGATCAGAGTGATGAAGAGGAAGAAAAAACAGGCAGCAAAAAGAAAACTTCGTTTAAGTAATTTTTTTTCGTTATTCTTTAATTTTTGTTACAGACAAATGTATAGCAAAGGTAGTATTACTTACCTAATCCTGCCGTAATATGAGGCCATTTCTAATGTTTCATGTAGTAAACTTATAGGACCAACTGGGCATATTACAAAATAAATTTAATAGGTTTTTGATTTAATAAAGATTGTGTTGTCCTTGTTTTGAGGCTAGAATCTTCTGTGAAGATCGGGGGAGGGTGGGTGGCTGCGGAGTAGATGGGAAAGAAAGTACAAATGCTTATGTGAGTTTGGGATTGTCCTCTGTTGAGATCATGTACTTTACATGAACCTTAAGGAAAAAAAATCCCTGTGTGTTTAGAATATAGCATGTTTTTCATTCTTCCTTAGGCGTTTTGCAAACCGAACATGGACACAAAAACAGGCTTCTCTGTGCTGTCTTCCTGACCTAAGTGACATGAAGTGTCCAGCAGACGAATCTGATTTATCCAATAAATCTGTGCTACAGACTGACACAACCACAGGTAAAACAGAAGTCATGAGAGCAAATCTTATTACAGTAGCAGAATGTAAGAATGCAAGAATGTCTTTAGCACATGTAATTATTTTTCCCAGCAAATATGTGTATTTGATACAAATTTTTTTTTTGTTGTTACAGTTCAACATAGGCCTTTGAGATTGTCGTCTTCTTCCCCTTTCTGAATCTGATGTCAATGACCTAAATGTTTAGTTAATACTTATTACCTGGAAAGCACTTCATACAGTAAAAAGCTCTTTAGGTGCAAATCTTTAGTATTGCTTCAATGAAAGAAAATAGTTGCTATTATCTTATCAGAGATGCACAGAAGTGGTTTCAGCAATATTTTCCTTTAGGGTCTTGAAGTGCTGCTGCATGCCATCTTTTCTTTTCCTTTTTGGACACATGGCAGGGAAAAGACTCTGTGCTATTCTCTCCTTTTGATTCTTTTACTTCATAAGGAAGAACTCCTCACATACAGTGTTTCAAAGCACTATCTCCAGATTTTTCCATGTTGCTTTGTTTTCTTTCAAGGTGAAGAGATTGACATCCTCCAGAAAAGTCATGTTGTCAACATGCAGAAGTTAAGGAATTCAGAATTGAGACTCACCGAGGCCAAGCAAAAACTGAGAGAACTTGCACTTAGTATCAAAATGAAAGAGGAGCTTATTAAAGAATTAGTAAGAACAGGTAACTGGCTCCTGTACAGAAAATTAAAATGAAGTTGTTCAGAAGCAAAAGAAAAGGCACAAAACTTCTGAAGTCCTGCATGTCTTAGTTTTTATGCAATTATCTTATGCAAGAATACCTTTAATAACTTAAAGATTTGTAGTTTTCATTAATTACTTGCTATAGTTGCACTCTGCTATGATACACAGATGTGTTTGTTAAACATTTTTTGTGCTTTGCAGATTATTGCTTTTATCAATCAATAATGTATTTTTTCATGTATGCTCAGTGTTACTGTTCTTTTCGCGGACATGTATTTGTCACATGGTGTCTGGGATAGGAGAGAAGATACATCACTGTCCTGGGAATGTAAGCATTCCTAGCACTGCAGTAGAGAAGCAGGAGTCAGAAGTGAATGAGGGAAAAGGTCAGTGTCGCTGCTAGCTGACATCCCTTATACATATGTCCTGTTATATATATGCATGCCAGAAACTAATCATATGATGACAGTAGGATCTTCATTCCTTGAAGGATTGAAGGAAGAACCCCTTCAACTGCATTTTTCTACTTTGCATACTGGCTCTTGGGGTTGTCTCTTGGCACTGAGAAAGATTCTGTGACCCACCCCCAAAATAGCACTTTGGGAAAGATTGCCCAAATGGACAAAAACTAAAGTAGGCAGAAGAACTTCACTTTTTTGGCACTCAGATGGCACTTTATTTGGTGACATCACATGACTCATGAAGAATTCAGATTTAAAACTCCTTTGTTCATCCGCATTTCAGGGTTAGAAAGAACTGTATGTTTCTTTAGGGTTGGAAAATGTCTCAGAAATTGTTGGTTTAGTCAGATTGAAGTAAGTGATGATTAGACTACAGAATTTAGTGCATTTCAACTGATAATCTTGCTGGTTTTAAACTGTTTGGATATGATGTCTTTAAGGTAAGGATGCTCAGTCTGTAAGCAGGCAATATTCTTTGAAGATAACTAAACTGGAGCAAGAATCTGAGCAGGCTAAAATGGAACTGGCTGAAACAGAAAAGCAGCTTCAGGAGCTAAAGTGTAAGGAGCTGAGAGACATTCCTGAGAAAGCCACGTTACAGAAAGAGTTCTGGAAGAAGATAGATACAGCTAAGTTGAAAGTACAGGTATATTTGACCTGACCATTAAATTTGCAAATCTCTGCCTCACTATCACCATTGAACCTTAATACTCTTGTTAAAATTCTCACCAGTTTTACACATTGGAAGCGAATTGGATTGAAGTAGCTAAAGAGAAACTTAATTCTATTGTAATGGGAATTCTATTTAACATATGAGGTCTGACACAAAAAAAGCCAAGACTAACCCTAGAGATTGGGAACCAAAAGTGGGAGGGGAGAGCAAAGAGATCGTTATAGAACATATTGTAAACTGTCACAGTAAGACAAAACTCAGCTCAGTCAGTGCTCAAAGGAACCCATTTTTGGTCGGTAGAATATGTGCAAAAGAAACAATGGAGATCCTCAATATCCTTTAAGAAAATCATCTGCAGAATTGCTTTAAACGTTGGCAGCATTGTATGGAGTTGTGTGTCAACGCAGAAGGGAACTATTTAAAAGGTGATCATAGTTGATTTTCTTAATTTGTTAAATAAAAAGAATTACAGGCATAGTCTTATTTGTTTTGTGTCACACCTCATATGTGTGGTCAGATAGATACACTGTTTTCTTGGTAGGTAAGAAACCGAGAAAGAAGTGGGTGATATGACATGCTCGTACACCATTGTATGTAGTACCATAAAAGAACCTACAGAAGGAGATGATTACAAGCTTATTACCAGCCATAAGTAAAATAGCTGTTTTATGAAAATACTGTATAAATTCAAGCTCTAGGCAAGTCATCATGATGGTTAGCAGAATCAGGCCCAACACAGTCATACTTGTTTGGTATTGACGTCCTGCTTTTAAATTCTGCTATACCTAAGTTTAAATTCTGTGCCTTTTGATCCTAGAACAGTGGGTCAGACAAGCACTGTACAGAAAGAGGTAGCTGGCTTATTGACTTCAGCTCAGGACCAGCATTCTGGCACCATTGTATCTCTGCACAGAGCTGCGATTTGTGTTAGATTTTACTAGTTTCATGGCATTTCCAGGCATGAAAGGTATCTTCAGCCTTTCGTCTTGCTTGAGATTAGTTCTGCTTGTGCCGACTTTACCAGATAGCTCAGAAACCACAGAACTAATGAGTGACTGGAAAGAAGTTAATAAGTTTTCCTGACGCTAAGAATTCAGTGAAATAAAGAATGAAGCTGAGTCGTAATCAAGTTTTCCTCCTATTAAGCTGAGCTTTTCTATGAACATTCAGGCCCTACAGAAGAAGCAGCAAGACACTAAGAATCTGGCTTCATTATCTAACCAAAGTGAGAGACAAGCATCAGAACTTGAGCAGAACGTGGCCCAGATGAAGCGTCAGCAGACCCAGCTACAGAAGAGACTGTGTGAGGAGAGCAAAAAAAAGAAACAACTTGAAGCAGAGGTTCAGCGGGACCAGCAACAAATTAAAGTAGGATTCTTCCTATTTCTTTATGACAAAGAATGAGAGGAACAAATCTTGCCTTTATTTATTACAGACAATAAACAATACTGCCAGACTTTCCATAGTTTTAAGTAATTACTTTCTTGATAAATGCACTGAAGAAATAATCTATAAACATTTTCACAGAAATCTTCAGTTTGCCTTTCTCTTTCAGCATTTTTTTTTTATTACATGATGCCTTCACCCGAGTTGCAATTTTACATGTAAACTTATGTGTAAGTTCAGTATTTCAGCATATGTCCTTGTGTGGACTCCGACATTAAATGCATCTTAAAAACAAACAGACCAAAGCAGGAAGAATGGTTTGGTTTTTTTTTTTTTTTCATTTGTTCATAGGAACTTCAACTGAAGATGAAGCAACAACAGAAGATCCTTAAACTTAAGGATAAAGAGATAGCTGCATTTAAAAAGAAGACCAATAACTCAATGGGCACTTCGCAGAAGCTTCAGGTAACTAATCTGTTCCGAATCTGAGTGGGCCTTGAAAAAAAAAAATTTTTTCTTCATCCATAGTCACCTTTATAAAGTGTTTAGAAGAGCAGTCTGTCATAGTTTTGTCTTTTTTTTCTGTTGTAGCAAAAACTGGGGAGCATAGTCTAGCAACTCTTGTACTTCTTTTAAATGAAGGAAAGGAGAAGTTCTGATATCCTTTCTTTCTATGATTTGTCAAAGACACTGATTCAGAGACTGAAGAATTCAGGTTTGATTGTCTGGTGGTTTCGAGGGTGGTCCTGATCATCTACGTTATGAACATTTCCTACAGAAACAGTGGGGAGGGTCTGTTTATCAGGGACTGTAGTGCTTGGATGAGGGGTAATGGTTTTAAGTTGAAAGGTGTGAGATTTAAATTAGATGTTAGGAAGACGTTCTTTACTGTGAGGGTGGTGAGGCACTGAAGACAGGTTGCCTAGAGAGGTCATGGCTGCCCCATCCCTGGAGGTGTTCAGGGCCAGGCTGGATGAGGCTTTGAGCAGCCTGATTGCATGGGACGTGTCCCTGCCCATGGCAGGGGAGGTTGGAACTGGATGATCTTTAAGGTCCCTTCCAACCCAAACCATTCTGTGATTCTGTTCTATGGCTCTATGATTCTATAGTTTGTTTGTTTGTTAACCCCTCTGATATGAGTGACAGAGGTCTATGTTTTCAGTTATTTCTAACAGGGTTAGAAAAGTAGGTGTCCTATGCAGCAGTGCTGCTTACAGTATTTCAGATGTAGACACTGGAACACAAGTTTCATGAGTGACCCAAAGTCTTTAAATGAAATTTTAGAAGTTAAATAAAGACAACTTTTAGCCTTACCACGATATCCACTGATAACTTATCCACTGATAACTGTGACTTCAGAATAAATTTATAGGGGACTGTGCTAGCTGGATCAGAGTTCTCATTTAAAGTCTTTCTTTCTGTATGCATCATAATTTCTGTCACTTAATGTTTTTCAACAAATAGCTGGTCTTTGGCAATGAGGATGGGCTAGCTGAATTCACATGGTACCTTCCAAACCTAGTTGCTGTGATTATATAGAAGATGTCTATTTATGTAATTATTCTTAGAAAAGGAATACATTACATTACGGGCAAATTTGTTTGTACAAGATGTAATAATGTAATATTGCTGAGCTTTTTTTTAATTCAGTCTAATTTCTTTATTATTCTGAGTCAAGATTTTGTTGCAGAACTAATGTTAACATTAGAAATGTCAATTCCTTCTACGGTTTAATCAGTTATTCTAAAAATGGAAAACATTAATGATAAAATTCTGTCACAAAAAGTCCTGCTGAATTAATGCTCTCTGGATGTGTATTTAAACTTCAGAAATTAGAAGAGCAAAAGAATTGGCTGGATGAAGAAATAGAAAGAATTCTCCAACAGCAGCAACAGCTAGCAGAACTGGAAGAAGATTTAAAGAAAAGAGAAGACATTGTAGCCAAAAAAGAAGCACTGTTGCAAGAGAAAAGCCACCTGGAAGTCAAGAAACTGAGATCTAGCCAGGTGATTTAAGGAAAACTTGACACCACAGTTATAGTGCTGACTGAAAGACTCAGGGGGAGGGGGCGCAGATAGATAGCAGAAGAAGCTCAAGCCATATGGTCACTGCTACTGTGTGGCTTGAGCAAAGCAATATTTAAAATGTGAATAACACAGAATAATAATTTTTATTCACTTTTTCTCCCCAAAATTCCAATAACTAAACAAAAAATATCTGAACTGTGGAGTTCTGTTATTAGCATTGAATAATATATCTAAAAATGCTCAGTCCCTTTGCAAATTAGAGAACGTGACAGCAAAACATTTGCATTAGTTATTTTTCAGTAAAAAAAGTGAATAGATATGGAAGTACCATTGTTAGTTATAAAAACTAGCCCTTTTAATTTTTAGTATTTAGAAAACTGTACACTGAGCGTTTTTCTTTTCTTTCATCTTTTGAGTAAATAGTAAATTTTATGGTAGTTGCCCACTCAAAATAGATGAGGCCTCACTGCAAGAAGCAGGCAAGTCTTTCATGGCAGCATGTAATGGTCTTCCTTATCTACATTTTTCTTACTGGATGGAGTATCTCAGTTTTATATCTGTGGTTGCTGTGGTTTTTTTAGGCTTTAAACAAAGATAGCCTGAACTTGTCCACTCGCTTAAGTATGCTGGATCAGGAACTGTGTGATAAAAGTATGCAGCTTCAGGGCAGCACCACCGAAGATAAGACAGACATTTTGGAAAAAATTCAGGTACTCCAGGTGGAAAGAGATCAGCTGCTCAGAAGAAGAAATAGCGTGGATGAGAAACTGAAAGATGGTAAAGTGTTGTCAAGTGAAGTAAGTAAGCACCTCTGAGATAAATATAGGTTTTAGGTAGTGTCGTATAATAAAGAATTCCAGTCAGAAGCTAAAATGTCTCCAAATATTAGATAAGCTAGAACCAAGGAACTGAGGTTGGGTACTTCTGTAAAATAGCAGTGGTAAAATACTGATATGAAAGCCCTACTTGCATACCAGTGAATAAAGTTTACATTCAGAGGAACTTAACTCAGCTAGTGCCTTGATGAACTCCACTGGCTCAAGGATCATATAATCAGAAATAAGGGAACCAGAAGGTCATCAGTTTACCAGAGGCAGATATTTTAATGTCAGGACATAGAACAAGGCAATGTATATGCATAGTGATGCCCCTTGGTTTTTTTCATAGGATTTTGTGAAAAAGCAAACTTCACCTGAAGGCCTCCATATTCTTACAGTGAAAATAAGTCATATTACTTGGATGGTCTACACTTGAATTGATCAATATAATTACATTGAAGAGACAATATATTCATAAAGAATGCACGTATTTGTTTTAGGTCTTGAAAAACAGTATGAGTGTGTCATTGGGGTGATACTGTGCCAGAGAGAACCCTACTTGCCTCAGTTCTTAAAGTCTTGTGCAGTGCTTCAGGTTATGCATTTCTGCTGCTTTCCTACACAAGCTGTGGTCACCAGACTCCTTACTGACCTGATCCATTCATCAACCCAACAGAAAACTAGCACAACTGAAAAAAAAAATGGTAGAAGCCAAACTGTGAGGAAGATGAGAGAAGGCTGAAAAGGAAAACAATTTCTGGTTTTGTGATGAACCACTTGATTGACCTTCGTATCATGGAAGGGCTACAATGGCAGAAAAAGACAAATGTTCCAGATTTGTGATCTAGTTCTTATTTTTCCTATTCCATTCTCTGTATTACTACTAGTAGTTTATCTTACCCTTAAGTTTAGTATAATTCTTCAGAATGAAGTTAAAGAATGTCTAATATATAGAAAGATTAATTCTACACTTTTTTTCAAAAGCTCTCATTCATGTTTTTCTGTAGGAAGAACATGTCCTTTTCCAGCTGGAAGAAGGAATTGAAGCCCTGGAGGCTGCTATTGATTACAAGAATGAAAGTATTGAGAATCGCCAGCACTTGCTTAGGTCATCTGCTCAGATTCTTTCACAAAGTGAGAATAATGTAATAGGAAAACTGGTTTCCCTGTCTGCTGCAGAGCTCAGAGCTATCCTCTTCAGATATTTCAATAAGGTTTGTTTTGGCTAATGAGTAATGTTTCATCCTATTTTCTCCTACTGTTCTAGATAATGAAACAAAATGGTGTCAAGAAATAAAAATAAATGTAACAATCTTTTGAAGACAATCTCTTCAGATTACATACTTCTGCTATTAATTCACCTATTTTAAAATTTTTATTAACCTAAATAGGATACTTGCTTTTTAACTTTGTATATCTGGTTTCAGGGTCATTAGCTTAAAAGGTGCTGCAAATCTGGAAATTTCCTTGCTCCTTTCCAGTGCTCTGCGTTGCTTACTTTTAGAGCAGTGACATATCTAAATAGTGATGTACTGAAATTCTTCCCAGCTGCAGGCTTGATAAAATTTAGGCTGGTATTCTTTTTTATTTCTAAATCCAGTATAAACTCTTTTTGCCTACACTGCCTACAGTATGTACAGCCAAATACTAAAGAATCATACTGATGTCTGAAAATATAAAAATGAAATATATAAAGACATGGTGCATCTTTGTGACCTTGGGTGGACTTTGCATGAACCTTTGGTGATCTTGTAAACAAGAAGATTTGCAAAATCTGGAAAACACTCTTGTTTCAGTTTAAATTCCACACAGGGTATTAGGAAAATCCACTAGTCCATGTGTTCAAAGTGTTCTGAGCTCATTTCTAAAGTGTGAACTTACAGCAGCAGGTAAGTCTTTTTCCAATATAAGTTTATGTATCATAGAGACCATTGCATTTGTATGCTTTAATCTGTTAAGACGAAGGGTGAAAACTTATATGAAAATGGTTTGATAAATCAAAAGAAGTGTACTTCTTTTTTAGATTGTTGGCCTACGTGAGTCAGTACGTAAATTACAACTGCAGACTGAAGAACAGGAAATGAAGGTCATAGACCAGCAAGCCATAATACGTGAATTAGAATCTGCACTTGAACATGTCAAGGTGCAGTGTGATAGACAGCTGACCCTACAACAAAAAGAACATGAGAAAAAACTACAGCTAATACTGCATCATTTTCAAGGTATCTGCTTCTTGAGAAGGATTGTATGACAAGTATTAGCTTCAGTCAGTACTGAGAAATATTATATTCCAACTGAAAAAAACCTTTAAGATTCAGAGATATATTTTGGCTGTCACTAAATCTGATGTTGTGTAAGATGCTGAGGAACAGACATATGGTGTCTATGAATAGAAAATTGAATATTTTTTTAAAGCAGTATCAGAATTGTAGTGTTTTCATACTTGCTGATTTTGGAAAGCTGAAAGATAGTGGTCCTGATGGTATCGATCTTGTAAAGACTTCTAGTAAAACCGAGAAACAGGGTTGGCATGGTCTTTTTGACCCTGTGTCACACTAGTTAAAATATACACACTGTAAGCAAAGTGTCAGCGGGATACATGACATATTCTGTCTAATGCTAGTTAGGCATCTTTGTACAGAGATATTTGGTTCTTAAATTACTTTTACTTGTCCTAGAACAAGATAGTGAAGGTATTGCAGAAGCCATGAAAGGATATGAAGTGAAAGTCCAGCAACTGGAAAAAGACTTGTTTTTCTATAAGAAAACCAGCAGAGAGCTGAAGAAGAAATTGAAGGGCCTCCTTGGAGAGTCATCCCATCAATTATTGGCATTCGCTAAATGTAAGTGTATTATCTTATAATACTTATGCAATTGTCAATAGACCATTTGAAGGGTGGTGAACACACAAGTATATCACTTCTACTGAACTAACTGTTCCACAGTTTCAAAGGAGAAACAACATTGGCTTATAGATGTAGCAGTGGTATAATGGCAGCTTAAATTCTTGTTCTGTTTTCTCTGGATTCTAACATAATTACAGCGTCTCCATCCTCAAACTACTGTGGTCAAGAAAAAAGAATTTCACTAATTTAAAGGGTCTGAATGACATAACTAATAGCTTTCTCATATGCCATGCTCCCAGCGCTTGATTTCATAAAAGTTACTTACTGTGAGATTGTCAGTGAAGAATTCCATACTTTCTTTCAGTTACTAGCTTAGTTATGAGCTTTAGTTATTTACTTAGTAAGAGGATATATACACCTGTAGGAAAAAAAAAAGAGCTTTGTAATATGATTCTGTGCTTTGACACACACAAAGAAAACCAACAAAACAAAAAAACCCAAATGAACAACCAGCTACTTCTGTAAGTTTTTAATTGTTCTGTATCCTACTTTCCCAAATCCTAACCTGCAACAGAACTTTGCAGGTGAAGGAGAAAAGAAGCTTCAACTTCAGTCACTATTTTCCTTGTCTCACACTCCTCGATGCCATCACCTGTACCTCACATGCACAATACAAGTTTCTTGGCTTTCTTTGTAATTCTCAGCATGACTGGTGCTTCCTCCCAAAAAGGCTTCTGATTCTTCCCACTCAGGCAGTGCCATGCTTTCCTCACACATAGATGCTAATCACATGCCTGCTGCTCCCAGAGTGAATTAAGGCTCAGCCCTTGCCCACTAGATGAGCCAACACATTCATTACTATAAAGTACACTATCGAGCTGCGAACATGAATATTGTAGAGGTTAGATTAGAAATTAGTGTGGGAAAGACTATTCTGTGTCTAGTGTACAAATAAGCATGTAGTTCAGGGTATGTATCCATGTGGGAAACATCCATCCTAGCCAGACTGTAGCAAGGAGAAGAAGGGAGAGGATTCCTGTGAATTTCAAACTTTTGCAAATACATGTTTGTATGTTTTGTGATAAATACTTTGGGTTTAGCTATTTTTCTTTTGAATATGTTTTGAAGCATGCTGTAATACAATATAGTAAAAGCACTTTATAATTTTATGCTGAACTTTAAAGCCTTGTGTGTATATTACAGTCAACTTGCAGAATGCGTTTTGTCTGTTGTCCTAGCATAATTGCTGACTGGTTTTGAATATACAAATAATTTCATATTTGACTGTCATGTTTCAGGTGTTTTGAGACTGCCAGTTACAATACATTACAAGTTAGAATGGTGAGGCCTGTATTAACAGCACTTGGTCAGGGTGAAATAACAGCTGATACCTCTGATGTTTTGTAGATGAAAAACTTTTTAACAGAAAGGAAAAAATGTGAGGTGCTGATAATTTTTTACCACATTCACACTACAAGTTACTGATGCTGCAAAACCGTATTGACTAACTAATATTTCTTGATGGCAAGCACTCAGGACAGTTGTAACTTTTAGCTACTTCTGATAAATTTCTTTTTAGATAACAGCGCTGCTGACAAGGCATCCAGTCAATATGAAGCAGAAGTTGCTTCTGCAGAATTCAAGTCAACAGCTAACTCTGAAACCAGTAGTCAACCAGGGAAAATAAAAGAAACAGACAGAACAAATACTTCAAGAACACAGCAGAATTCATACAGTCTTGGAGAAGATGTTCCAGAATTTGGGTGCAGTAAAGAACATTTGTCAAGCAGTAGTGATGACAAAACAGGAACAGATGAAGATCAGCCTTCAGCATCTCATCCTTATCTACCTTCTGTCACCCAGAGAAGAGAAGCCATTACACACTTTCAAGGAGTAACTCCAGTAAAACTATCTCGCCGAGAGCTACGTTATATTCCTCCCTCTGAATTATCTCTGAGACGCTCAAGCCTTGGAGCTGGTGTCAGTTGTATTGCTCCAGATACCATTGAAATGGACAAAAAGTCTAGTGTCCCTAAGACGTAGTTACTTTCCATTGCAGTTTTTACAGATACTGCTACTAAAGCAACTGTATTAGATTTCTTTGTTCATGGTCTTGTTATGTATCAACCATGGATAAATTAGTAAATGTACTTTAGTTCTTACTGCTCACTCTCAAGTCATTAGGTGTTATGCTCACACAGTTTCAGTGAATCTGAGATGGATTTTAATTAACACGATCTCTAAGAACTTTCATTCAAAGGCCTTTTAACACGGAAAGAATTATTTATATTGGTTTGGAGTTTTTTTGCAGTGACTTCAAAAATGTAGAAGTTTTTCAAAAACTGCACTGAAGTGCACTGCACTTGTGTAATTTGGGTTTCCTAGAACAATATCGTACTTCACTTTCTTGAGTTAGAAAGAAAAACAAACTATTTAATTTATTTTGGCACATAGCTAGAAAATTTATTTGCAAGACTGTCACCTACTGTTGATAATGAGTGGCTTCTGTTTGCTTTTTATCTAAGAACATTTTAAACAACCCATGTTTGAGATTGAAATCAGTACGTAAAGATAAATATATTCCTGAAGAGGAACATAAAAGTACTTACTTTTCTTTTTTTCTTCTTTGCAGCTTATTTATGAAATTACAATAATTGCTTATTTCACTTTCAGGTTTTGTTTGTTGGGCTTTTAAAGAGTCACACTTAATAACTCAAAGTGTGATATTTATTTCTGTACTACTAAAATGGAAAAAACAGAGGACTAAATTCAGCATCTCCCAGGTAAGCTGGGTGGACCAATGTATTATTTTATTTGTACTAATTAGTTATGTCCTTTCACAGAAAAATTATTCTTCTGGATTCCATATCTGCTTCAGAGGAAGCACAACTACACATATCCTTTAGTTTATGGCTACACTGTTGTTGGTACTGCAATCAAATCTTTTTTGTAAGAGGACAGTCATCACTGAGAAGCATACACTTAACAGCTGCACAACTTGAAAGGAGAACTAGAATGTCACATCTAAATGAGATTAACACCTCTAACCTTGATTCTCTCCTACATAAAATGTGACAGGACTGAAAGTAAGGTTAGTTTTATTTTAGTGCTGGACTTCAGCCAGTCATGTATGAAAATGTTGTCTTAGATGTACTTAGGAAAGGACTTTTTGCTTTCTGTTGTTGTCTAGGTAAGGTTTCATGTATAGCATGTGTTTTGGTTATAGTTATGAAGGAACTGCATTTTTCCATGTAGCAAACACAGTTCAAATCTTTTTAGACTATGAAAATGCTATTACCGCTTGACAAACAGACATATTGTCTTGTGGTACATTTTAGAATTTTCTGACTAGGCTGCAAATCATTTCATTCTAATTAGATAGATAAACTGCTTAACATGTCAAATGATTGTATCTTTCACAATTACATCTAATTATTGCCTATTGCTCAGCTGAATTGTGAGATAAGGATTGGAGTGTTTTTTGGTTGTTTTTTGGACTGGGCTTGGTTGTTTTTACTGTCATGGAAGGACTCACTCTTAATGAATGTTAAGTTTAATATTAGTGTATATATAGTTCACTTAATGTTTCTAGTTAAAAAGCAATAAACAGAAAGAAGTAAATACAGTTTCAAATGTGTACTTATTTGCAACATCTCTGTATTAAGTGAAGGAATTGTTGAAGGCATTTCTTCTCAAGATAATACTGTGTATTTTCATACTTCATATTACCCTATCAATAAATATGAATTCCATTTCTAATTGAAGTTTCCACAAGTGAAAAACATGTTCCTTATGGATACAAAATAAGCAAGGGAAAATATAAGGAAGTATGAGTCAATCAACTAGTAGAAGTCAGCTGGTGCTCTGGAGGTTTCTGTAGTGGTGACACTGCAGATTAAATAGTCGCTCAAACATTAGATTCTGTGTGCCACACATACCAGGCTCAAGACATAACTACAATGTCACCTAATGCTGAGGTAGATCCATACATCAGATGCATCTGTGATCTTTGAAGAAGTAAAAGAATTGTTGACCATGAGAGGGACCTCACATAAGCAAAACAATGAGAAAGGCCAGTATGGCAGTCATACAGGGAACGAAAAAGTAAAAAGTGATTCATGTTCTCTTTTAAATAACTCTTAGAGAACTAACAAATAAAATGGTTTTACCTCTTTCAGATGGTATGTATCTTCTCTTATTTCTGCTATTTAAAACTAAGAATTTATAGGCTTTTATTATCAGTCTGATTTATTTCCTTGTTATTCACTGGCATTTACAACCTTCATGGGCATTTAGCTGATGTGCAGTATAGGGGTAAAAACAATATGGAGATAGCTTGCAGTGACCCACCATGCTATTATTTCACTTACTAACAGCTGTTTCCCTTGCTACGTCCTGCTAAAACTAACTGGGGAGAAAAAAAAAAAAAAAGCTGTGCATATAATCTGTTGTCCAGCTAGCAACTGTGAACACAAACTAACTTTGCTTGTGATTTGAATTCTCAGTTATGATTATCTGAACACTGTGATTGCTGCATTTCTGGAATAGATTCTTGCCCTTTCCATTACAGGCTCTGCTTAGTAATGGGTATTAATCACAGAATCACAGAATCACAGAATCACAGAATAACCAGGTTGGAAGAGACCCGCCGGATCATCGAGTCCAACCGTTAATGTCGTTAATGTCGAAGTTCCCTCATGCAAGTAGCCTGTGGAGTTTCTCTGACTTGTGAAAACATTAATTGCATGTTTGAGAAGTAGATCTCACTTAACAGTGAACATTAAACACGTGACAGAAAACTTTGTTACACTGCAAACAGTAAACCCATAACTCTGGGTTATTTGTGCAATGATCTTTAATCCTATGTGCACTGCCTGAAGGAAATGATGCAAATTCTCCTGAACTGACTAGGCTCCTCCAGCCCTGGTGACCACTCCGCAGGGCGCTCATAGCCTGCAGCTTTGCTCCTCGGAGTAGGACTCACTCACAGCAGCATCTCGCGCTCCAGTAGGATGCTGATGCCATGAAAAACCAGACTCAATAATCACTGCCATTTCCATAAGTTTTGTCCCTTTGGTGCACATGCTTTGCTGTCTTGGTGTCTCCTTAGGTGTCCCTGGATGGAGGCTTTAGATCTTCCTCACAGCTGAACTTTTCAACCCCTCTTCTTGTCCATGCTCTTAGATTCCTTGGGCAGTTCTTCAAGGTTGTGTCTCAGCCGAGCTGGTTCTTCTTTCCCTAATCATTGTGCTGTTATGTGGCTTAATTAGATACAGTCACATTCTTCCCACATTCTTTCTAACCGCAGTCTTGCTAAAAATCATTAGTCAAGCATAAGTATCTAGGCACAGGTGAGCTAGAAGTTATTATTCAAGCCAATCTCATATTATAGTACTAAAATGACAAATCCATGTGTGAGAATTAATTGGTAAGTTTTGCTGCAGCTGGTTTGTATGCTTAATTATTTTGTGATATAAATCTGTCTTGTATTAAAAGCTCCAGACATAGCTGGATAACCTAAATAAATATTCTTTGAGGACGTAGACTGTTCTTTGTCTAAAACTAGTATATATACACTGAAGGCAAATCTTGGCCAGCTTGCAGTAACAAAGAATGTGATTGTAACAGGAGTTTAGCTTGTTTACTAGTTGAAACAAGGGCAGTCCCCCAGCAGGAACATAGGGCAGACCTGAGTTCACCAAGAGGACGCAATGAAGAAGGAGATAAGATAAAAAGCATTCATAGAATCACAGAATCATAGAATCACCAGGTTGGAAAAGACCCACCGGATCATCGAGTCCAACCATTCCTATCAAACACTAAACCATGCCCCTCAGCACCTTGTCCACCCGTGCCTTAAACACCTCCAGGAAAGGTGAATCAACCACCTCCCTGGGCAGCCTCTGCCAGTGCCCAATGACCCTTTCAGTGAAATTTTTTTTTCCTAATGTCCAGCCTGAACCTCCCCTGGCGGAGCTTAAGGCCATTCCGTCTTGTCCTGTCCCCTGTCACTTGGGAGAAGAGGCCAGCACCCTCCTCTCCACAACCTCCTTTCAGGTAGTCGTAGAGAGCAATGAGGTCTCCCCTCAGCCTGATTTTCTCCAGGCTTTAGAGTATTCTGAAGACACAAAGGAACAGTGATGTACATTTAAAAGTGGGTAATGAGTTCTGTGTATGTTTAACCAATATTCCCTGAATATGTAACCAGTGTTTCTCAGAATTTATATGAATAAAACTGCTGTAACCAGACTTCGCATCATGCCTTTTTAGAAGGGCATCCAATTCAGCGCTGAATTGTAAAACATAAAATATTATTGCCTTTGCTTTGAAGACTTTGTCCTTTTTAATATTTTACCAGTGGATGCGTGTTTCTCACACATGCATAACATTCAAGCACATAATAGGTTAGCAAACTGTAACAGAGAATGTCCTCCTCCCACCCGCGAACCGCGCCCCCCCCCCCCCCCCCCCCCAGCTAGTTCTGACCCCGCCGGGCCCCCGGCCGGGACCGGGGGTTGGGTGGGTGCGTGTCGCGCGCCCCTCGCGCCCCGCGCGCCCCTCGCGCCCCCCGCGCCCGCCGGCCCCGGCCCGTTAGAGCCGCCCGCGCAGTGAGGCGGCCGCTCACCCCGCCGCCACCGCAGTGAGTGCCCTGAGGGGGTGGGGGGGCGACGCTCCCGCGAACGGGCTTTTCCCACCTGTTCCCGGCGCTGGGCGACGCGTGTGGGTGGGAGCGGGTTCGACCGCAGCGAAAGCGGCCGGAACGCCCCTGGGCCGCGGGGGTTGCTGCTCCGGGAGCCGAGGTCGGTGGGTGGTGTCGGTGTCGGCGAGAGCTGGTGGTTTCTTCACAGAAATTCTTCACAGAAAGGGTCATTGTGCACTGGAACAGGCTGCCCAGGGAGGTGGTTGATTCACCTTCCCTGGAGGTGTTTAAGGCACGGGTGGACGAGGTGCTGAGGGACATGGTTTAGTGTTTGATAGGAATGGCTGGACTCGATGATTGGGTGGGTC
This sequence comes from Phaenicophaeus curvirostris, assembly GCF_032191515.1. NCBI lineage: Eukaryota > Metazoa > Chordata > Aves > Cuculiformes > Cuculidae > Phaenicophaeus > Phaenicophaeus curvirostris. The sequence continues at coordinate 24,583,375 of NC_091431.1, read as the reverse complement.
TCTTCCAACCTGGTTATTCTGTGATTCTATGATTCTATGATTCTATTTCTTGTCACGCGCAGTAAACGGAGCGTGCGGCTTAAGTGGCTGCTCGTTAAAAATTCCCAACTTTAAAGCTTAGCTTTTTTTAATTATTATTTTTTTGGGACTGGATGATCTTTAAGGTCTCTTCCAACCCAAACTATTCTATGAATCTATGACTCTATATTTATCACCTTTCCTGGAACAGGTGTGTCTATTATAATGAGTCCCTGGAATTTATTTCCATAAGTTTTGCCCCTTTGGTGCACACACTCTGCCTTCTGGGGGTCTCCTTGGGTCTTCCTGGATGGAGGCTTTAGGTCTCCCTCACAGGGAGAAGGAATGCAAGGGAGCTTACACTGTCACCTGGCATCCCGGGCTCAAACTACTGTTAGACCTGACGCGTAGTAACAGCACGACATTTATCAGCTGTAACTATGCTGGAAAATCCAAACATACCCAATTATTCAATCCTTTAAAGAGAGTAACAAGTACTAACTGCTTCTGGTGTTTTAGACGTGATCAGTGTGGCTTTTTTAGATCCGTGGTTGCAGTCTCATTGAAAGTCTCAGCATCAGCATTAGGTGGATTCACAGTTTGATGTCAAGTTTTTTATTCTTGGGGTACAATGCAGCTCATTTAATCAGCTTAATTTTCCTTTTTTACAAGAAAGAGTAGGTAACTTGTGTATGAGAAGAATGCCATTCATTGTAACCTTTCTCTTCAGTAAACTCAAATAGGAGCACTACTAGCTTGCTTGCTTATTCTCTTTCGCCTCTGAGAAATGAAATGTTAATACTCCTACATAATCATTCTTTTGGGTAGTGTTCACTATGGTGACCAATAATGATAGCATTGGTGATATAGTATCATTTCCTGTTGATATGTCTAAGTGTCTTCAGAACACCTGTACAGGTTTGTCCCTGAGAAAATCTAGAATTCAACAATAAAAACAACCTCTTGAAATTTCGGTAGGTTTTTGTGTTCTCTTGTAATAGTAGTTAACAAGCATATACATGTTTGTAGATCATCGAAGAAGACATTCTGCTTATTATGTTCAAAACTGCCAAACTGTAAGGATTTGTTTCAAACAGTACCTTTAGAAAGTATGTACCATTTCACTACACCTCTCTATCATGGTATGTCGGCATAGCTAGATGTATGTTTTCTGTGAAAACACTGCAGACGAACATAATTTTCAGTCTTCCAATTCACTGAAATGTGCATGGAAATACATGAAAAATTTAACTTTTACACTATATAAATAATGTATGTTTTGGAATGGTGTCATGAGGATGTACATGTTGGTTATAGGTACAGACAGTGTTTCCCAGTTATGCCCATCCCCAACAACATCCTCTGTGTGCTGCAAGAATAGGTGAACCTAATGTTTAAGAAGAGTACCAGCCACAGTGCTGGGCTTGACTACCTGTGGAGATCCTTGTTGGATCAGGAGCAAAATGATACTACTTGAGAAATTTGAACTAAGGCTGTTTACCCAAACTGGAGACTACATGTGTGCAATACCTACTTGTTTCTTTCCTTAAGTCCTGTGTTTGGCAGGCTCCAGGGATGGCATCTGAAACAGTTTTGGAGCACTACACTATTACTGATTTTGTCTTTTCACTCTCCAGATCACAAAGGCAAACTTCTTTTAGAGCCTTCTACTTGTTTTTTTTCCATTAAAAATTATCTCTCGGGGACCAATGTATTAGCTTAAAGTAACTGTTGTTTTTGAGAGTATTCTTTCTTTTTGTAAGATTCATAATTAAGATAACAGAACATAGTAAAAATACAATGAAATAATACTGAGGGGGGTGGGGGGCATTTAATACTGGTCCTGCAGCTAGCAGATCTGAATTATTGATTGTTTGTTGAAACACTGTTTTCATTCTTATTTGTCTGTCACTTTCCTAGGAAACTTAAAAAGAAGCCAGCTCAGTAGAATTTCAGGTGTGGCAATGGCATCTACTGTAAGCAGATCAGTTGCCACTACTGCTTCTCGTTTTGCTGTACTACAAAATGAAAGCGATACTGATTCAGCCTCTGGAAAAGGAGGAAGAGGCCAAGATGCCAATGAGTCTTGGGCTTCAGGAGCGATACCAGCTATGAGTAAGAAAAAAAAGAAAAGGAGGAAAAATAAAGAACAGCAGCAGTGTGAGATCATGGAGGTAAAGGGATTATATTTTTCAGTGGTTGGTGAATTTCTTATCTAGTGAATAATTTTGGCTGTCCCTGACAAGTCATTGTTCTGGATTTTTTTTTTTGTAAAACAAATTATATTTGGTCACAAGGCTGCGTTTTTTCCTTTGCCTTATTAAAAGTTCTTTATGTAAAGTAAGATACTACCTACTATACAAGTTGAAATTTTTAAATGTGAAGTAGTTGGGAGGTTTTACACCACTTGAATAATTAATTTCTGATGAAGGGAATGACCTTTCTAGGAAGTAATTGCTAGGAAACAACTTTTCAGAGGTTTGTAGCAGTCGATTGTAGTTGCCTGTTTGGACAGCAGGTGTGTTAAAATTCAAAGGGGCTTTCAAAGTTATGTTTGGTTTTTTTGCTTTTTAGGAGATAGTTAGACATACTTACTCTGAAAAGCTTTAAAATCTGTTTTCCTAAATTGTACTTTTCATGTTTATCCACCAGTCCAGCCCCGTAATCTGTTAAATCCAGCCCTCCCACTCCCCTTTTTTTCCTGTGAACTGAGGGGTGGAGTGAAGAAAAGTGGTGATTTTCTGCGGTTGGGGTTCTAAGACCTCAGATGATGTGGAATTTAAGGAGTGAGACTGAAAGAATTGTTCCAAGATTCAGGGAACTTGAATCCTAGATTGCTGTCTCTGACAACTGATCTGAGATAATCTTTCTGTGGGAAACTGGATACACATTTCTTAACCAATTTAGTATGTAAAACAAACAAAACTCCTAAAGCCATCTTTTTTTCATTTAGCTTCCATTATCCTTAAAATTTTAGCACATGCAGTAATGCTGAGTAAAGGGATTTTTTTTTTCAGTTTTGACACTGTTCTTTTTATATTGATGATTAACTTTTCAATAAATATAGTCTGATGTTTGTTTATGCCTGCCTTAATACCATTAGAACTTTTTAACATCATCAAAATGATTGCGGGTATGCATATGCGTTGCATATGTCTACAGAGATTCATTTGCATGGAAGTCGTACTTATTGCTGCAGTGGCAGAGAGGCAAGTAAGGGCTCACTCGTGTTCTTCACCCCATTATGTACTATGGCTACAATCCACTGAAATTATAAATCAGAATGGTCTGAACTGGTGTTTTTGCGATCACTCTAATCTGAAGAAAAAGGCAGGGATTGTAGTGCTGGTGCAGGCAGCAAGAAACAAAGTAGCAAAGCAAAAAGCAGTAAAGCAAGTGACTGTTTAAAGGGGAAGGAAAACAGTTCTGAAGCATCTTCATGATTGCCTGGTTTTAAGTGAATTTAAGGTGAGATGAGTTGCTGTTCTGAGGAGTCCTGGCACTCCATAAACACATTAAGGATGACACTTCTATAGTACTTTGCTTCTCTTTGTTTCACCCTTCATCTGATAAAGGCTTTTCATAGAATCATTGAAGCACTAGGTTGGAAAGGACCCACTGGATCATCGAGTCCAACCGTTCCCATCAATCACTAAACCATGCCCCTCAGCATCTCGTCCACCGTCTTTTAAACACCTCCAGGGATGGTGACTCAAACCACCTCCCTGGGCAGCCAATGACCATTTCTGTGAAAAATATTTTCCTGATGTCAAGCCTGAACCTCCCCTGGCAGAGCTTGAGGCTATTCCCTCTCGTCCTGTCCCCTGACACGTGGGAGAAGAGGCCAGCACCCTCCTCTCCACAACCTCCTTTCAGGTAGTTATAGAGAGCAATAAGGTCTCCCCTCAGCCTCCTCTTCTCCAGGCTAAACAACCCCAGCTCTCTCAGTCGCTCCTCATAAGACTTGTTCTCCAGCCCCTTCACCAGCTTTGTTGCTCTTCTCTGGACTCGCTCCAGAGCCTCAACATCCTTCTTGTGGTGAGGGGCCCAGAACTGAACACAGGATTCGAGGAGTGGTCTCACCAGTGCTGAGTACAGGGAGAGAATAACCTCTCTGGACCTGCTGGTCACGCCGTTTCTGATCCAAGCCAAGATGCCATTGGCCTTCTTGGCCACACTGCTGGCTCATGTTCAGTCGGCTGTCAACCAACACCCCCAGGTCCCTCTCCTCCAGGCAGCTTTCTAGCCAGACTTCTCCTAGTCTGTAGCACTGAACAGGGTTGTTGTGCCCCAAGTGCAGGACCCGGCATTTGGTCTTGTTAAACCTCATCCCATTGGACTCTGCCCAGCGGTCCTGCCTGTTCAGATACCTTTGAAGAGCCTCCCGACCCTCCAGCAGATTGACACTTCCACCCAGATTAGTGTCATCTGCAAACTTGCTAAGGGTGCTCTCAATGCCTTCATCCAGGTCATTGATAAAGACATTGAACAGGGCTGGACTGAGCCCTGGGGAACCCCACTTGTCACTGGCCTCCAGCTGGATTTCACACCATTTCCCACCACTCTCTGGGCCCGGCCATCCAACCAGTTTTCCACCCAGGAGAGTGTGCGCCTGTCCAGGCCAGAGGCTGACAGTTTCTGAAGCAGAATGCTGTGAGAAACTGTGTCAAAGGCTTTACTAAAGTCCAGGAAGACCACATCCACAGCCTTTCTCTTGTCCAGTAGGCGAGTCACTTTATCACAGAAGGCGATCAGGTTAGTTTGGCAAGACCTGCCTTTCATGAACCCATGTTGACTGGGCCTGATCACCCGGTTCTCTTGCATGTTCTTCATGATAGCACCCAAGATCACCTGTTCCATGACTTTCCCCGGCACTGAGGTCAGACTGACAGGCCTGTAGTTCCCTGGATTCTCCCTGTGACCCTTCCTGTAGAAGGGCACAACATCAGCCAGCCACCAGTCCAGTGGAACTTTTCCAGTCAGCCAGGACTGCTGGAAGATGATGGAAAGGGCTTTGGCAAGCACATCTGCCAGCTCCCTCAATACTCTTGGGTGGATCCCATCTGGTCCCATAGTCTTGTGGGTGTCTAACTGAGCAAGCAAGTCTCTAACTGCCTCCCTTTGGATCATGGGAGCCTCATTCTGCTCCTCTAGCTCCTGGGTTTGCACACGGAGTAAACAACTTTCCTTACAATTAAAGACTGAGGCAAAAAGGCATTAAGTACCTCAGCTTTGTCCTCATCCTCTGTCACTCTTGTTCCATCTGCATCCATTAGGGACTGAATATTCTCCCTGGTCCTTCTTTTATTGTTAATATATTTATAGAAAGATTTTTTATTATCTTTCACAGACTTGGTGAATCTGATTTCTACTTGGGCCTTACCTCTTCTGATTTTTTCTCTGCAGGATCTCACTTCCTCCCTGTAGTCCACCCAAGACACCTGTCCCTTCTTCCACAGCTCATAGACATTCCTCTTCTTTTTGATGTCTCTCAAGATCTCTCTATTCAACCAATCTGCTTTTTCCCCCCGCCAGCTCCTTTTCTGGAACAAGGGGATGGTTTTCTCCTGAGCTGCTAGGGTTTCCTTTTTGAAGAGCTCCCAGCCCTCGTGGGCTCCCTTGCTCTTAAGGACTGTCTCCCATGGGACTTTGTCAACCAGCCTTCTGAACAGTCCACAGTCTGCCCTCTGGAAGTTTAATTTGACTGCTCTTTTAATCCCCCTCCTCACCTCACCTAGAACTGAAAATTCTACCATCTCGTGATCGCTTTGTCCATGGCGTCCTCCAATCGTCACATCCCCCACAAGGCCTTCTCTGTTGACAAACAGCAGGGCCAAGTGGGCACCTTCCCTTGTCGGTTTGTTCACCAGTTGTGTGAGGATGTTGTCCTCCACGCACTCCAGGAAGACTGCTTCCTTTCTGCTGTATTGTACTTCCAGCAGACATTCAGAAGACTGAAGTCTCCCACAAGGACAAGAAGTAGCAATCTTGAGACTACCCCCAGTTGTTTATAGAAGAGCTCATCAGCTTCTTCTTCTTGGCTGGATGGTCTATAATGGACTCCCATCACAATATCTGCCTTCTTGTGGGCTCCTCTCATTTTAACCCACAGGCACTCAGTCCCATCATCACCATAATCGAGCTCAAGGGTATCAAAGCACTCTCTAAATTAGAGGGCTACCCCGCCTCCTCTCTTACCCTTCCTGTCCTGCCTGAAGAGTTTATACCCCACCATAGCTGCGCTCCAGTTATATGAGTCATCTCACCACATTTCCGTAATGGCAATGACATTGTAGTCTCCTTGCCCTGCAACAGCTTCCAACTTGGACTATCTAACCTCTTAGTGCCGGTTTCGTCCTTACCGTCCCCAGACGTACTTGCCCCCACTTGCTCTGTGGTGACATGCTGGTGGTCATTGCCAGCACACCATCTCTCTGGCACTGGAGTTCCACTTCCGGGCTCACTCCCAACCAGCCTGGCTTCGTCCCCCTCCCCCTTCACATCTAGTTTAAACTTCTATTTGTGAGCCCTGTTAGATTTTTAGTAAGGACTATAGCTCCTCTAGGAGACAAGCGTGCCCCATCCCTAGTAAGGAAGCCTGGGGGTATTTTCTCCCTTCCAGGAGCCTTTTTATTAAGGAAATTGCTGTCTCTGAATTAATAGTAGACAGTACTCGTGCCTTTGTTTTCACTCCTAGTAAGGACCAGAGTGTCAGTTAATGTTTAAGCTTGAGTAGGGAATGTCTTAGAGCTGCCAAATCTGCAGGTTACTTGCTCACTATCAAATCTCATAATTACGTATGGTATTTTTAAGATGGCACTATTGTATCTGTATGATGCAGCAATTAAAAATAATTCTCATTGCAGGTTGTTAAAATGTGACCAATTTTAGATTGCTGACAAACTGTAAGGAATGTCTGTGTTATCCTTTTGCAGCCTGAACATCTAGTTCCTCTGTTTGCAGGTGCCAAATCTGTGTATACCGCCTTTGCTTGGGCATTATGTTTAGTTTGGGTTGGCTGTGAGCACACTACAATACCTGATCTGGCCTGAAATTATCCAGTTCCCTCTTCAGATTTATCTAAAATATTTTCAGCAGGCAAAAATATATTTACTTTTTCATTGTTCTATGTTATGTAGCCGTGGTGTTATTGATCCACAGTTTTCCATAATTTTATAATGTGTTGTGCCATAAATGATTAAACAAAGATGTATTGCAGGCTGTAAATTAAAGCACATGCATGCCTGCTTGCACGTCTGAATGCCTTTGTTAGTCCATTAAGACTGTTTCCACATACTTGTCAACATTTTGATTAATGTTAAAAATAACTGCTTTTCAGCTCAGAAACCTTGCTTTTAAAGAGATTCCTCAGAAATTCTCACAAGGAAGCAGTCTGTCTCAGGAAGAACAAAACCTATGCAGTGCAGTACAGAAGGACTCTCAGGAAGAAAACTGGCAGAAGTCAAGACAAAGAGATGAGCAGGTACAGCTTGATGTTTGTAGTTAGCTCTCTTTGGCTTTTCTGAAATGTGTTACTCCATGAAGTTAAATCTCACAGATAAAAAAAAATGACTAGAGAGGAAACAACAATATTCTGCTACATAGAAGGAAAAATTTTGGTTGAATATCAAGTCACATCTTCTATCAAATATAGAACAGTTTACAGCCAGCACATGTTGCTTTTTGCATACCTCATAGCTGGACTGTAAATACTGAGGTATGGTAAGAAGAATTTTTATCATTTGGACAAGAAGTAGAAGTACTGCCATGGAATGATGGTGGAATGCTGTGGTGGGAGCAAAGCTGGGAGTGTTTTGGTGGTGCAATATATGGATCTATAATACAGATCCAAGGTAGAACAATAAGGCTTGATAAGTTCTGTTAGGCATGAAATAACTAGTTCGTTTCTAGGTAACAATGAACACTCAGACTCTGAGTGCTGACTGTCCTTTAGCACGCTAGGGTAGTCCTGTCAGTGTAAAAATCTGTTTTATAATGTTAGAGCATCTCTTTTGATAATATTGATAGTAGGGTAACACTTCAGTAATACCTTAGAGATAAAGCAAAGACTGACAAAGATAATGTTTTCATTGTGTTTCTTCTTGCCAGTGTTACCACAAACAGAAATTGTACAGCAAAACGCACCTAATAAAAAACTGAATTGTTTGCAGTGCTTCAACTATTGTAGGCCAAAATAGCATAGATGGTCAAAGAAATTATTTAATTTTGTGTGGTTCTTTCAGATGGTGTTTAAAGAAATGTTTTGGTATGGTTTTTCCTAGATTCCTTCTAAATAATTCTGTAATGCACTCATTCACTGTGGCTGACAGTTTTGGCCCTTTCAAGTATTTTATTTCGCATACTCTTTTTAAAGGCAAATGTGTATTGAAAATTGAATTTTAGTGTGGTCATAGTGGGTTTATCTGCCTTTTTTATTTTGTTAATAACCTAATCACATGAAATATGTTAATGTTGTTTCTTCAGCTGGAATCTGAAATGTTTGAAGCTGATCTTGAAAAAGCATTGCTGTTAAGTGCACTGGAATATGAAGAGCACAAAAAGGTATTTGTGGGATTCATCCTAATGTAAAAGCTGTACAAGTTGGTGGCCTGTATTTTAAAAATAAATAGAAAAACTCCTAAAAGTACAGTTTTCTTCATATATTTTGTCTGCTTACATTGTTCAGAAGCTTAGGAGTTCAGAGAAATACTGGATTTGAAAGAAACCTTATATAATAATATTGTGTGCTGTAGGATTTTTTTTTAATTGGCCTGTACATGTGCAAAATTAGTTTTACTTTTTTCATTTTCTGACATACAAGTGTGCTGAAATGTTTTAAGAGTACAACAGAAATCATGACCTTCCCCAGAAAAAATCCAGCAGACTTGAAGTGTAAGAGAATCAAAGCACTGACTTCTCCTTCGGCCTCAAAGTGTTAGTTACTGTTAAATCATGCACATTTTTTCTAAAATCTTTTATCTGTTTTGAGTGTAAGTACTTAGTCCTAATAATCTGTATATGAAGTCCAACATAAGAAAAAGATTATGCCTGCAACTTTTTTTACTTTAACAAATTAAGAAAATCAACTGTGATCACCTTCAAAATGGTTCCCCTCTGAGTTGCTGCACAACTGCATACGATGCTGCTAACATTCAAAGCAATTCCACAGCCCATTTTCTGAAAGGCTGTTGAGGGTCTGTGTAATTTTTACTTTTACATCTTTTACCAACACAATTAGTTCCTTTGAGCAGTGACTTGATTTTTGGGAATTGACAGTTATTAGCTAAAAACTGCTTCACAAACACAGCATTGTTCACTAGGGCATTATCTTGATGTTAACTTGCTATTCACTCGTACAGTGACATTTTCCAACTTAGAGTAAGAAAATGTGTATATTTGAACACATGTCCACTTGTATGGAGTGAAGGTGAGCGCAATGATCACTTTGAGCCTTGTCTCAATGTGACAGGCTAGGACATGTTCTATAACCATCTCTGCCTCTCCTCTCCCACTTTTGGTTCCTGATCTGTAGGGTTAATCTTGGGGTTTTTTAGTGTCAAATCTTGCCTTGTGCATTTTCTTAGCTAGTTGGGATGCTGTTATCTGAATGCTTTCTATGAAACACTGAAGAATTGTTCAGAAAAGTATGCTTTTTTTTTTTATCTCTAACAAGAAGTCGCTTCCTATTTGCAATAAACCAGGAGCCAGTTAAATGTAATGAAAATATGTAACTTTGAATATAATTATGCATCATAAAGAAAAATTGCACATGCATTTTTGTGCAAATATATCTGTACAATACTTAAATTTTTTGGAGGGGGAGGGTATGATGGTCCTCAGAAATCAAGGATAAATTTTTAACTTACTTCCTCAAAGTTCTTTTTTAAAGTGCAGACAATCTTCAGGCATAGTAGCATAGTGTTGTTTGTAGACTTATTGAGAATTACCTCTTAATAGTTTAAAGCATCTACAATATATTCAAGATACACAGTACTCACACATACCAAACAACTCTTGTTTTGTTGGAAAGAAAAGTATTTAGTTTCTATATTTGCTTTCTATATAACAATTTTTTCTTAAAATTACTTAGCATTTAAGATTAAAAATAATCTTTATTTAATTAGTGTTTAAGATTCTTTTTAAAAACTGGGTCATTGAAAGATTTGCTAAAACTGTTAATGTAGATGTGTGTGGAGAAGGGACTCTGGTTCAAATGGCTATCATGTACAGGACTGTCTGATTTCAATAGGAGTAAGGTCAATTGGTAGAACATTGCTGCACTTTTAATAGCTCTCTGACTTCTACTGAATGAGTCAGCACATTTTGGGAATATAAAGAAGGTACAGTAGACCTCTGGTTTTGTAGAAAGTACTAACCCGTACTGTGCAGCATTCTGCCTTCCTGTATTTGACTATCTTATATTCTCAGTGCATGAGTGCCTGGATAAAATTTGATGGTTGAGGAGGTGTTAGGCTGATAGTTCATTCACTGTGATGTATTACTTCAGAGAACAGAATCGGTGCTTAATTGCTGATATATCTTGCAATCTTTAACCAAACCTGAAGCCTGCAAATTACTGTTCACGCTAAAAACTCCTTTAGTGTACTATCACTATTTTTTTCCCTTTATAAAACGTTAAGAAAAAATACTTGGGTATTGAAGAAAATTATACCAATGGGACTTTATTGTTCTAGGTACATGAAAATGTTGAAGATACTTCACCTCAGTCAAAAGCTGTGAGTAAGAAAGAGAAAAAAAAAAAGCAAGGAAAAGACAAACCTCCGGCTGTGACTCTTAAAAGCTTTCAGCTAGACAATAATACAGGTATGCCTTATCATTACATATAAGCTGTTCTACTTCAAATATTTTCAGTATGTGTGCTAACAGCAAAATGCACTCTTTTCTGTGTGCATTGATAGTGCTTAAACAAACACAAATGAGTTGCAGTTAGTGCGTCTTGTCAAGTACAAAACTAAGTGTTCATCATATCATAGAATCATAGAATAACCAGGTTGGAAGAGACCCACCAGATCATCAAGTCCAACCATTCCTATCAAACACTAAATCATGCCCCTCAGCACCTCGTCCACCTGTGCCTTAAACACCTCCAGGGAAGGTGACTCAAACCACCTCCCTGGGCAGCCTGTTCCAGTGCCCAATGACCCTTTCTGTGAAAAATTTTTTCCTAATGTCCAGCCTGAAACTCCCCTGTCGGAGCTTGAGGCCATTCCCTCTTGTCCTGTCCCCTGTCACTTGGGAGAAGAGGCCAGCACCCTCCTCACTACAACCTCCTTTCAGGTAATTATAGAGAGCAATGAGGTCTCCCCTCGGCCTTCTCTTCTCCAGGCTAAACAACCCCAGCTCTCTCGGCCGTTCCTTATAAGGCCTGTTCTCCAGCCCCTTCACCAGCTTTGTTGCTCTTCTCTGGACTCACTTCAGAGCCTCAACATCCTTCTTGTGGTTAGGGGCCCAGAACTGAACACAGGATTCGAGGAGTGGTCTCACCAGTGCTGAGTACAGGGAGAGAATAACCTCTCTGGACCTGCTGGTCACGCCGTTTCTGATCCAAGCCAAGATGCCATTGGCCTTCTTGGCCACCTGGGCACACTGCTGGCTCATGTTCAGTCGGCTGTCAACCAACACCCCCAGGTCCCTCTCCTCCAGGCAGCTTTCTAGCCAGACTTCTCCTAGTCTGTAGCACTGAACAGGGTTGTTGTGCCCCAAGTGCAGGACCCGGCATTTGGCCTTGTTAAACCTCATCCCATTGGACTCTGCCCAGCGGTCCTGCCTGTTCAGATACCTTTGAAGAGCCTCCCGACCCTCCAGCAGATTGACACTTCCACCCAGATTAGTGTCATCTGCAAACTTGCTAAGGGTGCCCTCAATGCCTTCATCCAGGTCATTGATAAAGACATTGAACAGGGCTGGACCCAGCACTGAGCCCTGGAGAACCCCACTTGTCACTGGCCTCCAGCTGGATTTCACACCATTTCCCACCACTCTCTGGGCCCGGCCATCCAACCAGTTTTCCACCCAGGAGAGTGTGCGCCTGTCCAGGCCAGAGGCTGACAGTTTCTGAAGCAGAACGCTGTGAGAAACTGTGTCAAAGGCTTTACTAAAGTCCAGGAAGACCACATCCACAGCCTTTCTCTTGTCCAGTAGGCGAGTCACTTTATCACAGAAGGCGATCAGGTTAGTTTGGCAAGACCTGCCTTTTGTGAACCCGTGTTGACTGGGCCTGATCACCCGGTTCTCTTGCATGTGCTTCATGATAGCACCCAAGATCACCTGTTCCATGACTTTCCCCGGCACTGAGGTCAGACCGACAGGCCTGTAGTTCCCTGGATTCTCCCTGTGACCCTTCCTGTAGAAGGGCACATCAGCCAGCCACCAGTCCAGTGGCACTTCCCCAGTCAGCCAGGACTGCTGGAAGATGATGGAAAGGGCTTTGGCAAGCACATCTGCCAGCTCCCTCAATACTCTTGGGTGGATCCCATCTGGTCCCATAGTCTTGTGGGTGTCTAGCTGGGCAAGCCAGTCTCTAACCACCTCCTCTTGGATCATGGGAGCCTCATTCTACTTCTCTAACTCCTGGGTTTGCACACAGAGTGAACAACTTTCCTTACAATTAAAGACTGAGGCAAAAAGGCATTAAGTACCTCAGCTTTGTCCTCATCCTCTGTCACTCTTGTTCCATCTGCATCCATTAGGGACTGAATATTCTCCTTTGTCCTCTTTTTATTGTTGATATATTTATAGAAAGATTTTTATTATCTTTCACAGACTTGGTGAATCTGATTTCTACTTGGGCCTTAGCCCTCCTGATTTTTTCTCTTCAGGATCTCACTTCCTCCCTGTAGTCCACCCAAGACACCTGTCCCTTCTTCCACAGCTCATAGACATTCCTTTTCTTTTTTGATGTCTCTCAAGATCTTCTTACTCAGTCAACCTATTTTTTCCCCCGCCGGCTCCTTTTCCAGAACATGGGGATGGCTTTCTCCTGAGCTGCTAGGATTTCCTTTTTGAAGAGCTCCCAGCCCTCGTGGGCTCCCTTGCCCTTAAGGACTGTCTCCCATGAGACTTTGCCAACCGGCCTGCTGAACAGTCCACAGTCTGCCCTCTGGAAGTTTAATGTGACTGTCCTGCTAACCACCCTCTTCACCTCACCTAGAACTTTAAACCCTATCATCTCATGATGGCTTTGTCCCAGTATTGTTCTTGCATTAGTCTTATTTCTAAAATCCTTTCATCTGTGTTGGTAGAGCAGAGGTTCTGAATTTTCGTGAAGAAATCAAGGTACATGCTAAAAAAGGAAGAAAGTAATTTGTTTTCTAATGTCTTTCTTTTAAGGATGTATTTATCTATATGTACAACATTTAATAAACAATTTTTTCCCAAATAATCTGATTAGAGGAAAATCATTGAAAGTCATTAAAGCTGGAAGGCATGGAAGGCATTCAGGTATGCTATGAAATATGTGTCAAGAAAGCCTAAATTGACTCACAAATTTAAAAAAACAACAAATTCCTTAATTGTCTGTACCACAGACATTGCCTTCCACTTCAACTGAAGCGAGCAAATATGGTATGCTGCTTTTGAAATATCTGGTAGCAGATGCAAGTACAGGGATTAATGTGATACACAGTCTGTAATACCCACTTCTAAATACTTTAGCACTGAGTTTATATTGTGACTTAGAGAGGAGAGTTAATATTGAAAAACTGCAATAGATGCTTTTTTTTTTCTGCCACTTTTCAAAGTGTCTTTTTTCAATAGCCAGCTGCACAAGATTTAATTAACTTATTGATGTCATTTTTTTCTGTTCTTTTCAGATCACATTGCTAAAAAACATGAGGTAAGTCTCCTTCACACTAGTTTAATAAAAAAAAATTACCTCTTGCATTTAGAAGGTATCTTTTATTGCATTTAGAAGGTATCTTTTTTTTTTTACATTTAGAAGGAATCTCTTTTTTATGTTTAGGAGGAACCTTGGCACTTTCTGTAGTGACAATCAGTTACAATTCTGCAGCTGACTGATTTCAATTTGGAAAATTTTTACAGATACAGATTTAATAGAATCATAGAATCATAGAATGGTTTGAGTTGAAAGGGACCTTAAAGATCATCTTAATTCCAACCTCCCACTAGATCAGGCTGCCCAAAGCCCCATCCAACCTGGCCTTGAACTCTTCCAAGGATGGGGCAGCCACAACTTCCCTGGGAAATCTTTGCCAGTGCCTCACCACCCTCATTGTGAAGAAATTTCTCCTAATGTCTAATCTAAGTCTGTCCCTCTCCACTGTATAGCCATCCTCCCTAGTCCTATCACTACAAGCCTAGTGCTTCCCCAGCTTTCTTGTAGCCCCTTCAGGTATTGGAAGGTTGCTATAAGGTCTCCTTGGAGCCTTCTTTTCCAGGCTGAACAACTCCAGCTCTCTCAGCCTGCCTTGTATGGGAGGTACTCTAGCCCTCTGACCTGGTCCAACAATTCCATATGTTGAGGATTCCAGAACTGGACATAGTACTCCAGATGTGGTCTCACAAGAGCGGAATAGAGGGGCAGAATCACCTCCCTCGATGTGCTGGCAACGCTTCTTTTGATGCAGCCCAGGATATGGTTGGCCTAAGCTGCAAGTGCACATTGCTGGCTCATACTGAGCTTCTCATCAATCAGCATCAATCAGTCCTTCTCTGCAGGGCAGCTCTCAATCTGTATTGAAAATCCCCCAATCTGTATTGAAACTATGGATTGCCCTGACCTGGGTGTAAGACCTAGCGCTTGGCCTTGTTGAACCTCATGAGGTTCACACAGGCCCACTTCTCCTGCTTGTCAGGCCCCTTTGAATGACATCCTGTCCCTTGGGCCTGACAGCTGCACCACTCATCTTGGTTCCATAAACAGCACTCGTCCCAGCAGACCTGTAAAGGACATGACTTGTTACTGATCTCCATTTTGACATCGAGCAGTTAACTCCTACCCTCTGCATACCATTCAAACAATTCCTTATCCACCAAATAGTCCACCCATCAAATCCATGTATCTCCAATTTAGAGAGAATGATGTTACAGGGGACAGTGTCAAAGGCTTTACAGAAATCCAGATAGATCACATCCATTGCTTTTTCTGTGTCCACTGATTTCTTCACCCCATCATAGAAAGCCACTAGGTTGGTCAGACAGGATTTGGCCATTGTTGAAGCCATGCCGGCTGCTATTAATCACCTCCCCATCCTCCATATGCTTTAGCATGTCTTCTGGGAGGATCTGTTCCATGATCTTCCCCGGCACAGAGGTGAGGCTGACAGGTCAGTAGTTCCCAGGGTCATCTTTTCTAGAGAGGTATGTCTGCAGTTCCTGTATTTTGAGAACTTAGTATTTGCTTTCTTAGAAGTAGCTCTTGCTTCTTTAGTTTTCAGATAGTCTTTGATGTGACTTGCAAATATACAAGCAGGTTAAAAAATACAAGTTGTAGTACAAAAAAGAGAAGCAAATTGAGGTGGTACTACTATGTTGTGTTGTAGTCCATAAATATTAAAGCTGTTAGAGGAAAAAATAATTAGCAATGAAATAAAACATAAAGGAATATAGTCATAGTGCAAAAATATTAAATTCCAACATCATGCTTTTGTAATCTCACCATTAGCTAATGTTAACTGTTGATTAATTTCTAGGCTTTTCCATTGGTATCATATTCTCTAGGTGGAAGTCACAGTATGTGACTTCTCAGGGCATACAACATAAAACAGTATCTAGATTTAATTATTTTCTGTGACTTAAGCTATTTTCTAAACATGTTAATTTCTAGCTCAATATTAACTTGCATGTAAAGGAAGATGTGTTATAGTACTTTTTTTTGGACAGGAACAGAATTCTTCCCAGTCTTCATTGCATGATGGAGCATTTTTCAACAGACTGGAAGATGATGGTCACAGAATACTTGGAAGAGAGAAAAGGAGAGTCCAGCATATTGGTTGCAGCAAAGCAGTTAACTGTACATCTGATGAACACAACCAGGCATGTAAAACAGCAGTCGTTCGGAAGTGAAGAAGTTTGCCTAAGGAAGCTTATTAAATTGTCAGAAGGGGGCACCTGAGTAGAAGAAAGCACAAATAGTACCTGATAATCTTAAAGAATTAAAAGCCCCG
The DNA here is from genome assembly GCF_032191515.1 of Phaenicophaeus curvirostris. Lineage (NCBI taxonomy): Eukaryota > Metazoa > Chordata > Aves > Cuculiformes > Cuculidae > Phaenicophaeus > Phaenicophaeus curvirostris. Next base: position 24,567,212 of record NC_091431.1, on the reverse strand, counting down.
CAACATTGTATATTTTTATCTGTCTGGGGAGGTATTTAAATTACTTCATTTTCTTAACACAAAACACTTGTGATTGAAATTGTTGCTTCACAGCTGATGCCTATATATATTACTATATTTCTTTTCCTTTTGGTATCTATGCATATATACTTCTTTAGTTTTGATCAAGAATTCTGTTCTCTAACAAACAAATATGTTGCCAAGAATTGAATTCATGTGACTGCATTATTAAGAAGCAGTGTTTTCTTCCTTATAGGAATGGGTTTTGAAAGATGGAAAACCAGAACAACTGAAACTTGAGTGTGAAAAGAAAGATGCAGAAACTGAGCAACTGAAAAATACAACTCAGTGGGAGGTATGTGTGCTGATAATACCTTCAAATAGCAGACAAATCTAGCATTATTGTACATCTGAAACAAAGTATTAGAATGTGACCAGTCTGTAGAGATGCTTTTGACTGGCCACAGACTGTTTTTTACACAGCAAATTATTCATTCAGCACCACATGAAGTGGTCTTTCTTGGTGAGTAAGTTAGGTGCCTAAAAATAATCAGAAGGATAAGGACAAAGCATCCAGACATAAACTTCTTAACAAGTAGTGCCTGATACACCAGATTTCTTGCATTGCTGTTTTCAGGGTCAACAAAATAAATGTGTAATCCAAGACTAGGCAAGATCCTGAGCAATCTGATCTGCCTTGGAAGTTGGCTCTGCATTGAGCAGGTAGTTGGACTACCTTGGGTCTTTTCCAACCTATTTAGTTTTTCAATTTTACTCAGCTTTTCTTGCATTTAAGAACTACGTATTGATGGGGGGTTTGGTAGATCCAGTCCAGTAACCTATGAACTTGTCCAGAGACCTTAATACAGTTTTAGATGGCCATGAAAGGTCCAGCTGAAATATAAGTTATTTATCCTCAAGGACTGGTGTGATTCTTGAAGTTGAAGACAGTACCTTCTTTATTACAAAAAAAAGTATGTCCAAAACTAAACTTTTACAGAAGCTTGCAAGAGCAAACTGTATGAAGAGATTTGTCAGGAAAAATAAGTTTACAGCTGAGATACGTGACTAGAACTGACATATAGTGGCCTAGAAAGAGGAAAAGACTGACTTTTGAAGAAATTGTGGTGATACCAGATTGGAAAAAAACAGCAAAAATAGGTTCTTGAGTAGTAAAATGTAAATAGTTGAAAAGGAAAGAAACTAACAGAATAACAATAAATGCTGAATAAAATAATCTATAGAACAGTGGGGCCTTTCCCTGCTTGCCAAAAAAATATGGCAAACTGTTTAGATTAACCTTAGTATCTAGAAAGAGCATTATAATTGTTATAATTTTTAAGGGAAGAAATCACAAGGCCTTTGATGCAACAGACCTGTATACTTAAGGCAGACCCGCATAGTGGTTCCTGCATACTCAATGCACTGGCATAACTTACTTATTTTAATTTGCTGTAAGCCCTGTGCTTGCCTTTTTCTTGACTCTTGGTTATTAATGCACTTCTCCTATTGTGCATTTCTTGCTTTGGCTGTGATTTAATTAAAACAGGTTATCTTAAAGTCTTTTCCAACCTAAATGGTTCCGTGACTCTATGATTCTATTATTAGATTCTCTGCAGAGGACATCACTTTAAACTCTGAAGTCTGACTCTCAGTCATGCTTACTTTATAGAATACTTTTTTAGTAGGAGATGCATGTAATAATTAAATGTTTTTAATACAGGCAGAGTGTAAAGAGTTAAAAGCAAAATATGCAGAGCTGAAGATGAGGTATAAAGTGGCAAGTAAGTAAAAGTTTTATGAGGAAACTTACAAGTTCTTTTTCAAACATGGAAAGAACTTTCAAAGCAGCTTTTTGAAAATAACTTGAATCGGTGACAGTTATAAAGAACTAAGAAGCTATTAATTTGTAGTCACTTCAGTGAGCTACAGAATTTGGTGAACTACACAGTACTGCATTTCTGCTCCATAATGAAATAATGAGCTGCTTGTTGAGATCATTCTTTGAAATATAAACTCTTCAGTTACATTTCAAGTACAATGATTCTTCAAGTTAGACTTATTTTGCTAGTGACAGCTCTCTCTGCTGGACTGATCTCATCCGAGTATCTGTTCAGATACACTTGAGGAAACTGACTAGTTCTGGCATCTTTGCAAGCTGTGCTTGGACTGATGGAAACAGTCTACACCTAAGCAAGTCTCTTGCTTACATTATGAATGGGGATAGCTAAAACACGGGATTACATATGCAACTGTCTGATAATTTTCTTCTGTTGTAAAACAATTCAGAGTTTTTATGAGTCAGTTTGTTGACAAAGTTTGGGAAAAAAACATATATATGTGCACTTATATGTGTAAATATCCTAGAATCTTTATAGTCATGCATAATTATAATTTACTATTCCTAATCTTGCTTGATGAAGCTGTTGGTGCTTATGATGCTAGCCACACTAATTTTGTTACAAAATTGCCTTTGCTTCTCAATTTATTCATTTCTTGAATGTAGTTTCTTCTCTGGACTAAATTCTATGCTAAAAAAGAGCTCTCTTTTTTTTATTTCAAGTATGTTTACAGAGTCTCTTTCTAAGCTGGTACACATGTTCATAATGTTGATTGACTGTTGCAAATTTTAACTTGGAAATGTATTTCTTCAGGTCTGTGTCTGAGCCAAGAGGAAATATTTTCATCTTGAGAGAAAAGAGTTGAGGTTGTGAAGTTACAAAACAAGCAATTTTGTGTTTTTCTACAGACTGAGTATTCTTTGTTCTGAGAAGAAAGCTAATGGCAGAATTGAGCCTTGAAAATCTTCATTTCTTCCTATTGAAAATTATTAGTTATCCACAGATACGTCATAGACACTAGCTAAATAGTTTAAACATCTCTGTATTTGAATAAACAGAGGTTTCCATAGCTATGACTGAGCTTGTATGAGGAACTTATGATCCCAAAATCTTGTTCTGTTACCAGTAGTCAGCTTTATAGTTGACTTTGGTCACAATAGATATCTCTAAAATCCATGTTGCTTACAGGATTAAGTGTGGGCTAAGTAGTGCAAGGTTGTGGTTTAATCTCTAGAATTTTTCCAGTTGATACTGATGGCATTGTTAGCTAATGGTTGGTTTGATGTACAACATTTGCTGTTCTCTTAGTGAAGATGGCATTATTTAGAGGGAACAAAATAGTGAAATAAAGTGGTGTCACAGTGCTATTGCAGATGAAGAAAGATCTTCATGCTCTGTCTTCCTCTCTCTGTAGAGAAAGACAAAGAGGAAATACTCGCACAGATTGCTGAATGTCAGATTCTGAAGGATGAATTCGTCTCACATGTAAGCAAGGATTTCTGAATGTAAAATAAGATGGGTATTTCAAAGATGCTATTTATTTAAGGCACCTATAGAGGCAGGGAAGGTAGGAAGGTGAAACAAAAAACTTTTTTGAAGCAAAAAAGTTACATTTCATCCTTAGCTCTGCACTGCGTGTGTTAGATGACATGTATTATGTACGTCTCCCTTATGACTCACTGAGAACTGTTCCTGAGACAGCAGATCCTCAGCATGTCTGAAAATATTTTTGCCCTGAATGACACCTTAGAATATCTGATAACCCAAGCCGAGAAGCTCAGGTGCTTCAGAAGATGCTTTTTTCCTGGATGGTAGTTTTGCTTGTTTTTTATTTCTAGTCTCAAGTTTACAAACAAATCATGTCAGTTAAGAAATCACTGTAGTACAGAGCATGCAAGACTTTTATGCTTAGTTTTATGTCTACAGGGACTACTAGTTCCAAGTCTTTTGACTTGTCCAAATGTCTTGTGTATAACACAGTACTATGTTTGAGGGTGATGTAATAAGCTTATCTGTGTTGCATAGTGCTATATCAGTTAAGTATTTTATGGAATAAACTGATGTAGAGTCCAAAAGTTGGAAGAGTTTTGAACTTTATAGCTTTTCTATATCATTATACAGGTAATCCAGTAAATGTTGCTTGAGAAATAAAAATAATTAAAGAATATTTTACTTGTATGGTCAGTTCACGCACAGTGATTGTGCAGATCACTGTTGAACTCGGCACATATTACCTCTTTGTCCAACATTAATGGAGCACAACATTGACTTGATAAACTCACAGGCATTAATGTGATTTTATAAATTCTTATTCTGTATGTTTTTAGGTAACTAGACTTCATGCTGCATTAGAGCAAGAAAGATCCAAAGTGAAACTACTGCAAGCAGAATTATCAAAGTATCAGGTAGTTATTTTCTGTGTGTAAGTTTGTTCTTGATGTAGCTGAGACTATCATTAGGTAACGTGCTCTGAACTGACCTATTACTTCCAATTTTTCCAGTTTAAAAAAATTAGCTGTTCATATTGCAGGAAAAAAAAAACAGCAAAACTAAAGCACCATTTTGGCAAGTTGAAGTCTACCAGTTGTTTTGTACTTGAAAACTTCTTGAAGTATGCCAGTCAATAATCATACTTCAAACAACAAATTGGTTTACTTGTCTGCCTTACTGTGTGTAACCAGACTAACTGTAGTTTTCATGGCTTCTTTTGGCACATTCTTTCTCTGGTTCTGTATCTTAGTTCTGTCTTTAGCCAAATCTTTGTATGGCATTTACAGCAAGTTGTATTGAAATATGAGGGATAAGATCTGTGTCTTGCTAACTGTACATATGCTGTTTTATGCAACTTGGCTGCTGTTACAACTCATGTTAGTGAATTTCAGTTAGTTTTTGCATAAGTAGTATGTTGTTTGACTCTCTTTAAAAGAGTGAGAGTGTTTACCAGTAAGGATTCGTACTTGTTTATATTTAAAGTGATATTTGAGCTATTAAGGAGATTTTAACAAAATAAATGGTTTTATGGGGCCTTGGGTGGCCCGATCTAGTGGGAAGTGTCCCTGCCCATGGCAGGGGGTTGGAACTAGATGATCTTGCAGGTCCCTTCCAACCAAAACCATTCTGTGATTCTGTGATTCTGTGATTGTGCATGACTTGATGTGGTTTTGGGGTTTTTTTTGTTTGTTTTTGTTGGGTTGGTTGGTTTGTTTTGACTATGACCTTTTGCATCAGTTACAATGACAGCCTGTGGTATAGAATCAAAACTTCTAAGGTAGCCATGTACTCTTTGGCAAGGTATCCTACTTCAAGTTGCAACACATTGTATGTGAAACCTAGCTCATTAAGCTATTACTACTCTTTCTGAAGCAACAAATCTTTTCAGATTACATCAAATTATTTGTCTAGAATTATATTATGTTCTGTACATTTTTGCATGTCTTTTTCTGTTGTCTCTCTCCTTGTCACTTTACTGCAAGTGAGCAATTTCCTTCTTAACGTTGTCTTTCAGCATCTGACAGATACACATGCTTGTTCAGTCCTTTACAGGCAAACTGAGTGCTCATACTATTAGTTGAAACTAAAGTAAATTTCTTGTTCAATTCAGTGATTCACATCACTGTTCTGACTTACAACTTCAGTCTTTGTTTTTCCCCTCCCATCCATGTATTTGCGAATGTTAAGTATTTTTCTCTATAAATAGGAATTCTTGAATAAGATAAATTTGTGGTTAACTGCAATAAACAGGATTAAAATAAGAAAGTAGGAAATTTACAAAAGATAGTCTTTGTTATGTTCTTAGGAATTAGTGTTTAATTAGCTGTTCTGTTGTGCCTTTCCCCCTTTCCTTTCCTGCTTTTTCTTTCTTAATTCACCACCATGGGGTATTTTGTTTGGCTGGTTGGATTTTTTTTTTTTAACTGAGTTCTTTTTGTATGTGTGTTTTGTTTTAGGAAAACTCTTGCCTGCCTTGTAGAGATTGTTGGTTTTGCTTTTATTATTCTCTGCAGGTTGACCCGGACAACCCTTCTTGTATTACTGCTTTTTGTGGTGTCATTTTTGATGACAAGGCTGACTTCTTTTATGAAATACTGCTTTGTAATATAAGAATGTCTTTCAAAAATAAGTAACCAAAATCTGTAGGTTAAACAAAGAAACAAACAAAAGCAAAAAAAAAAAAAAAGCAATGAACCAGTGTGCTTTTTTATTTAACATTTCAGCTATCTATCCTGTAAGTATTTTTACTGTTTTAATTGATATAACAAGTGTGTGCAGACAAGTTTCTATCCCACAGTAGTTGTATAACTTAACAAAAGTATGCAATCCAACTCCTGTTTTCTTTCTTAATTTATATATACCAAATAACTGCAGATACACAGTGTCATGTCTAGTATATTAACTAAACATTGGTTTTAATTCTTTGTTACAGAAGGGGAAAAACCAGAAAAACTAGGCAGAACCTAAACAGTGCACATGATGTCCTCTGCCACCAGATTCAAAGCAAAAAAAATCAAATCTTTATTCAGGATTTTGCAGAGATGTATGTATTTGTTAAACAACTGCTTAACTATGCAGTTTTTTAAGGGAAAATAACAATTACCATTTGTTTAACAGTCTGAACAGTTGATTTGTTGTACTTCCTCCTACAGAAAAATTAGAAAACTACTATTCCAGTATAGTGGAAACTAACTGTAATACCATTAGTTTTTCCTTGAATAAAATTTACTCTTCCATTTCTGTGCTTGAATTCTTGCTTTCATGGAATTTCTCAATTGAGAAAACTTCATTTAATAACTATTAAGATCCAAATGAATTAGTACGCAAACAGTCAACGTTTCACCAAACTGAAAATGAGATGGCTCATGCAAAAGCATCTTGCTGTTGATGCATCCAGGTCGGTTTTTAAAAGAAACGTCAACAGGCATTACTTCCTCTCCCTGTATTAGGACATCATGAAATTCAACAAGGCAAAATGTAACATCCTGCATCTCGGTTGAAGCAGTCCTCAGTATCAACACAGACTGGGTTCTGAAGGGACTGAGAGCAGCCCTGCCAAGAAGGATTTGGGGGTCCTGGTGGATGAAAAGCTGGCCATGAGCCAGCAGTGTGCGCTTACAGCTGAAAAGGCCAATTGTATCCTGGGCTTCATCAGAAGAAGAGTGGCTAGTGAGTGCAGGGGGGTGATTCTGTCCTTCTACTCCACTCTGGTGAGACCCCGGCTTGAGTAACACTTCCAGCTCTGGAGCCCTCAGCACAAGGAAGGACATGGAGCTGTTGGGAGCGCGTCCAGAGAAGGGCCACAGAAATTATCAGAAAGGGCTGGAGCACCTCTCCTAATAGGACAGGCTGAGAGAGTTGGGGTTGTTCAGCTTGGAGGAGAGAAGGCTCCAGGGAGACCTTACTGCAGCCTTCCAGTATACAAAGGGAGCTTCTAAGAGAGACTTTTTAACAGGGCCTGTAGTGACAGCATATAAGGGGCAACAGTTTTAAACTGAAAGAGGGCAGATTTAAATTGGACATAAGAAGAAATATTTTACAATGTAGGTGGTGAGGCAGTGGAACACATTGCCCAGGGAAGTTGTGGATTCTCCATTCCTGACAGTCTTCAACACCAGGTTGATGGGGCTTCAAGCAATCTGATCTTGCAAAAGATGACACTGTCAGGGAAGTTGGAAACAGGTATTTGAAGGGCTCTTCCAACCCAAAGCACTCGATGATTCTTCAATTCTGGTATCTGTATCCTCTTCATACCTACATGGAGTTCAGCTGTGAAATGTAGCAGCTGCCATATGCAACTACCATGCAAAAAGAGTTTTCTGACCTGCTGTCTTTGAAAAGTGTCATGTGTCATTCTTCAGAGCTTACCTGATAATGGGTAGTTTCTCTTGTGCTGAGAGACAAAGCTCAAAACATTTTTTTTCTTCCATGTTAACTGTTAGTGAATGCCATATGGCTATAAAAATGCATCCCTGAACATAGTACTAAATCCTCGGTTCTTATTTATTTTGCGTTTATTGCTGAAATGGATCATTACAGAAGTACAAGTAGGAGCTGGCTAACTAAAAACAGATTAGAAAATCTCCACCAGTTACCTGGGAAATCGGTAGACAACACTGAAGTTGGAGGGAAATAACAAGAGAAGAGACTAAGGAGGAGACATAGCAAAATACCTGTAGATCTGAAATAGAAGACTCAGAACTGAGTCTTTTTTTGAACACAATGTAGCAATAAGCAATTTCCAAAGGAAAGTGCGCGTGAAAACAGTGCTTCACTGGGATGCAGGAGAGGAAAGAAGAAAAAGCCTTTGTCAATAAAGTTACTGTGAATCTGTAAAGCTTTTACAGTTAGCAGTGACTTCTGAAGTATGCTGGCAGTGGAGTAAGACTTTTCTAGGAAATCGAACATTGTAGCTAATAGTCTGTAACCATTCAACTGACTTGTCCTGCTTCTTAGGGGGTTTGGTGTGTTTGGTTTTTTTTTCTTTCTATCATTAGTCTGTTTCAAACTAAAACTCCTTTATTTGGGGTGTGGTATGTTTTTTCATTATCTGCTACCTCACAGGAAATACTTAGCAGAATAAGACCAAGACTCTTTTTTTTTTTCTCATCAAATAAGTGGCGCCTGTAAATTCAAGATGTGACTTCTTTTCCAACATGTTTGTGTTCATAAGCAATTTTGAATTAGGAAATCTAGAATATATAGCTTTTCACAAAATCTGATCAGTCTGTTTCAAGGTGTCATTAAATCACTAAGTTACATTTAGAAAGAATAATTCAATGTTGCTTCAGCTGTCTAGAAGCTAACACCAAAAAGATTGACTACCTGCTATCCTGTAAATTTGTCTTCCTCTTAAGTTCTAGTTTGACCATCTGTCCTTATTTCACATAAAGTTCTTTTGTTTTCTTTCAGAATTGTCAGTAAAAAATTTGTTCCACACAAGTCCAAACACTGTGCAACTAACCTGTGTTGTTTCAAGGTGCTATAGAGTTTGACGTAAATGATAATTAGTTTGTATAATGCTTGCTGATTGACAACAAAAGGAATTATATTAAAACAAAACAGAAGTTGTATTCCAAAAGTGCATGTTCATGTCCTCATAAAAAGCTCATTCTGTTTTTAAGTGCTAAGGAAGCAGATTTTTAATTTGGGCAACGGTGAGTCCATTTCTCTGTTCAATACTACTCCCTTCTCTGTACCACTTGGTGTATTAGCTGGTCCTGTATAAATTACACAGAAATTCTTCCATTGGCTTGTTTGTTCTTCACTATGTCACTCTTACTTATAAAGTGTGTGGCTCCTGGAAGAAAAAAAATTGTATTTTCTCATATCTAGTTCCTTTTACTTTTGCAATAACTGCTGTTTTTCTTTATAGCTGTTGCAGCCTGTTTCAGGAGAGATACTCCCAGTATGCTTTCTTCTGAAAAATCTAGCAATTGTCTTGCTATTATACTTTCCCACAATGAGTCCAGTTTAGACTGTAAGCGTATGTAAGTTGGCTATAGCCCGTTTTCTGGTTCTGATTTCCTGTACCAATCTTCAGCAGTATTCTGCATCTGTCCTAGTTGCTTTGAAACATGTAAAGTGTTTGTGGCAACACAATAAATCCCTTTTTTATAAAAAAAATGTTCTTTTAAAAAAGTAGAAAATTATCAGAATCTCGTAACTGTAAGTGAGGTGAGAAAGCCAGAATAAACAAAAGGAAGAGAAAAAGGCTCCTATTTACTGAACATTACGAGGAGTTTAGACTGCTTAGGTTCCGTACTAACTTTAAAGAAGGCAGCTAAAGGAACACTTCAGATGCAAGTTTTCCATTCTGAAATTAGGAATATTAATTAATTTTGGGGGGCGGGGGGGGAAAGCTGAAATTAGGGGAACTGAGGTGTATTTGACCAAAGAAATTAAAAGCTTCACAAAACAGAGGTTAAGGACACTAAGAGGTTGGTTTTTGGCAAGACCAAAGCACCGGATACATGCAGAGTGGATCTAGAGAAAGAAAATTAAGGAATGGATATGACTAAATACAACTACAAAACTTAAAATAAGATTTTTGTGAATCAAACCAGCAAAATCATGTAGTGATAGGGCTCAGGTAGTACAGTACAATTGGAAAACACCTCCTGACTGATTAGGATAATAAAACCAAATGGTTGGGGTTTTTCCTAGATTTCCAAGTGTTTCATTAAGAACTGGCAGTCACTAGCAGTTAAGTAGCTCAGGTCTCCGTTCTTGTCCAACAATAATTTTATGAAGATTGTACTGTCTTCCAAAGAGTAAAGCAAGCCCCACTGAAGGTAAGACTACAGTACGTCAAGAATTAGAATTACTGATGAGCTGACAAAGATGTTGCCATCTGGTTCAGAGCTAACAAGGCACTGTGCTTGTGGTTTGTAATACTAAAGGCAGAGTATCTACACAGGGAGACCCATATCCACAGCAGAAAGTAACTGCTGCCTATCCAGTTACACTTTAGCATGCTGCTTCTTTAATTTAACCCCTTTATCTAATTAATTATCTAATTAATTTATTATATTACTTATCTAATCTAATTAATTTAATTTAATTAATTAGAGTCCTAATCTTTGTTCAGGCAAATGAGGAATGGGAAACAATATACAGAATATCTTTTTAAGGTCATATAAAAGGAGAAATCTCTCTCTTCCCTAAATCACTGGTATTTGTGTTATGTTTTGGTTTTACTATTCAGAAATACAACGAATGTTTTGCATAGTTTATAGCAAAACTTTGGAAATCTTGCGTGTAAAATTTTTTTTTACAGTGAGGTTGGTGAGGCACTGGAACTGGTTGCCCAGAGAAGTCATGGAAGCCCCATCCCTGGAGGTGTTCAAGGCCGCACTGGGTGATGCTTTGAGCAACCTGATCAAGTGGGAGGTGCCCCTGCCCAAGGCAGGGAGGTTAGAAATCGATCATCTTTAAAGTCCCTTCTAACCCAAACCATTCTGTAATTCTATGACTCTAGAATTTGAAGCCATACATACATTTTTCACAAAAAAAAAGGGCTAAGCATCTCAAATTTCCTGAGACAGAAAATCACTCATAATTTGGAAGAACTCCTAATTTGGTGATAAGAAGTTTAATCAGTGACTAAGTTATTCTGGTCTGTAGCAACACTACTTTTGATGTAGTACTGCTTAGTATTTATCACCCTTTAGCTGATGCCATGTAACCTAAAAGCAACCGATGTGATTTATTTCCTCAGTATTAGCCTCACAAGCTCCACTGAGTTAACTTTTCTTTACACACCCTGACTGATACAAGAAGTAGCTACTACTACAAAAAGCGGAATTTTTTTTATTTAAGCTGAAGTACAGTTAAGTTTCATCTAATTTAATTTCTTGAAAGTTATACAGAATATCCCTCTGATTGCGTGTTTTATTTTAAGCAGTGCTTTTCCATACATTTGTTCATTCTTTGGAGATGATAATGTCTTGTGTGAAGTGTGATCTGTACTGAAGAGATGTGTCTTCTCCAATCACCTTTGTTTGGAGTTTTCATCTCTCTTAAAGCCAAGGTCAGGCAGAGCTGGAGCCAGCTCTGAATTAACAAGAGTTTTGACTATTGGAAAGTTTTGTAACGTTAAAATTAAATCTCGGAAAGTAATAGAATATGCATAAGATCTCTGGGAAAATTTATAATTATGCATGTAAGTGGGAAATGTAGTGTGTAACCAGCTCTTGTCTCATTGCACGTGACTGATGGAGATCACTCCTTCATGTTGCCAAGACCGGATAAAGGACGCTTGCTTTCTACAACTCCGAAATGAGTCTCAGACAGTTTTATTTGCCAGCATTTTCAGTATCAATCCCAGACTCTATCCACTCTTTGAAGACGATAACGCCTTGTGTGAAGTGTGATCTGCATCAATCAGATGTAATCTATTCTGTAATCACCTTTGTTTGGAGACTTTCCCATTGAAGGAAGGAATAAATCATTAAGAATAATAAGAATGAAATCTTGGCCAGCTTGCAGTAATAAAGAATGTGACTGTAACAGGAATTTAGCTTATTTACTTGTTGAAACAAGGACAGACCTGAGCTCACCAAGAGGACACGATGAGGAAGGAGATAAGATAAAGAGCATCAGAGGATTCTGAAGATGCAAAGGAACTGTGACATACATTCAAGAGCAGGTGATTGACTCACAGAATAACAACACTCAACTCAGAGTTAGGTGCAGGTATGTGGCCGTGCAGGGGTGCAAGGGGGACTTTTCCTCCAAGCTTGCACACCAGGCATCCAAGCTGGTACATTTTTATTGAGCTGTATTATTCATATGTATTAGGTTAGTATACATAGTCATGACTCTTCGAGAAGTGGGTTGGGTTAGTAAGATTAGTTCCAAGAATTCATTTATGTACATCTCCTCCTCCTTGCGCATGCATTCCTCCTAGTGGTAGTGGTCAATGAGCGTCTTTGGGGATGAAGGCAGCTCATCTTCGTCACATTGAACTTTTCAACCTTCCTTCTTGTGTGTGCTCTTAAGACTTCTGGGCATCTCTTCAAGGTTGCATCTAGTTTTAGCTGGTTCTTCTCCCCCTTATCATTACACTGGTCTCTGTTACCTGGCTTAATTAGATACAGTCACATTCTTTCCCATTCTTTCTAACTGCAGCTTTGTTAAAATTCCTTTTGTAAGCACAAGTATCCAGGCGCAGGCTAGCCAGAAGTTATTGTTCAAGCTAATTCTATATTTTAGTTCTAAAATCACAGAAACTATACATAATATTCAAATTTATAGTATGTTAGTAACTTATAACAAATGATCCCTTCTTTCAATCCCTCCCTTTCCTTTATCCTAAGCAAATTCTTTTGCCTACATAATACCATTTTTCTCAAGAGTTTTGGCAAAATATTTACCACTCTCCAATCTGTCGTAGCTGATGCTTTTTCCGTTGTTTGTAATTGTTCCCAGTAGTCAAACAAAAATGCATAAAACATTGTAACATAAGACAGATTAGAATTCCTAAAATGATTATAACTATCATAGCAGCAAATTGTTTCAACCAGGCAAAACTGGGTAACCAAGAGTTAAGTTTTTCCCATAAATCAGCCATACTCCATGAAGTATCATCTAATGATACTTGGTGTAGGACCTTTGCTTGGTCCCAAATTCTTTGTACGTCATTTTCTATTTAACTGGACTGATCTACATAGGTGCAACAACTAGTGTTTAGGGTGCATGCTCCTCCCGTGTGAGCTGTAATGATATCAAGGGCCATTCTATTTTGGAAAATCATCTTTTGCAAAGATTTTATCTCTTGGTCTAGACGATAGAGAGCATCAGCTGTTGAATTCGCATTTATTTCCATCTCTGTTGAAATACTGACTATAGCTCGCTCAAGTTGAGCTACTCCCAATGCAGGGAATAAGGCCTCATGAAACTGTGGAATCCAGTATTATATCTGATTAAGGGGTTGTTCACAATTTGTTGGGAAATGGTTAAGTGAACAAGGCCCTTGAAGGAGCTGTATAAACAATCTTGCTGTTAAATGATGAGCTAAGAGCAGGTGGCTGTACAAGCAATTCTTTTTGATAACATTAAGCCTTACTCTAAGATAAGTCAGCACATAGTTTAGAAAACTTTCATCAGAACAGGGCGTTGTGTCCTTGAACATAGAAACTGTAGCAAGATGTTAGAAGCAAAATAGCACGTAGTAGTTAATGAATATTAACATGGGGGCAATATGAATATAGCCAATGAATATGTATTTGCATGCTGTTACTAACCAATGAAATTGAAATACGATGATGTAATCGAGTATAAGGAAAGTATATAACCTAACTTCTTCTGAATAAAGTTGACCTTGCTTTATCAATCATATTGATTTGACCGCTTGGTTCCTCCCGTCCCGGCAACGATTCATTTCTCAACTTTCTTCCAAACTCCTCGTACAAGGCCTTTTATATTGTTCTTTAAAGACAATTGTAATGGAGGAGCCAAATATCCTATTGTACATTCCCCTGTTCAATGGCATGGTAATTGTTTCTGGGCCTTTCGATGTCCACATAGCCACCAATATGTTTGGTAATGGACAATTTAGTATGGGCTCAATCGGTCCATTTTCAAGGATGGTTTTTCAGTAAAAACTTTATCCAACTGCTATTATTGTCTTTATTTTCTAGTTTTATTTTTGTCCAATTTTGTATGCCGGATTTGTTAAAACATCCAAGTTTTCTGAAGTCCCAAATGTAAAATCATTACTCAAATATGTTATTGAAAAATCAGTTTATGTCCAGTCAAATGAAACCAGACTCCCTTGTAGGGGAGGTTTGTTATTCCAATTACTGTCCAATTACTCAAGGGGATTCCTAACAGTCGAGAGCTAAAATTATTAGCTTGTCCACATATGCAACAATTACTTACATTAGTATATTAGCCTGTGCTCCTGACAAGACATATTTAAACGTTTACATCGAAACCCGCAGTTTTCGGGTTACAATTTATAAAAGTCAAAGTTACAAAAAGCCAAACCCAGATTATTGTCTTTGGATGCAAAGTTTTAAGGGTCCAGTTGACCCCCATCAAGTCTTAGGGGCCTTCTTAATCCAGGTATAATAAATCCATGATGACTGTTCTTTAATCCAGATTGCCGTAGGAGATGTCAGTAATACTTGGAAGGGACCTTCCCACTTCAGTTCTAAAGACTAATCTGACGCAGACATAGTCACCTGCTGCCGTATCATGAATTGGTCCATTGAGGCCTCTAGCTTGAGCACCTAAAACTTGTTTCCCAATCTTTTGAAGCTGGTTTTTTAGGTCTTTTATGTTTTCAGTCAATATCTCATTGCCTATCTGTGTTGATGTTCCTGCCTGTACAGTATAAGTCCTACCATAGAATATTTCAAAAGGACTCAGTCCTTCCTTGGTCCTTGGCTTTGTTCTGATTCTCAGTAGGGCCAAAAGTAATGACTGAGGCCAGAGCAATCCAGCTTCTTCCCCTAATTTTACAATTTACAACTTAATCAAATGGTTCCTCTTTTCTACCTGGCCACTTGCTTGTGGCCTGTAAGGAATATGTAATTGCCAATATATTCAAATACTGACCTGTTGAACAGTTTTTGCAATGAAATGGGGCCCTCGATCTGAAGATATTACTGCTGGGACCTCAAATCTTGGTACTATTTCCTGTAACAATACCTTAGTTACTATTTTAGATTTATTAGTCTGGCAAGGGAAAGCTTCTGGCCATCCTGAAAAGGTATCCATCAAAACCGATAAATACCTATACCCCCCTTTCCTTGGCAATTCTGTGAAATAAATTTGCCAATGTTGTCCCAGCTGATTTCCTTTTCCTATTTGTCCCAGCCTAATCTTTTGGTTTACTGAGGGATTTGTTTGCAAGCAAACTTCACATTCCTGGGTTACCTGTCTAACAGTGGTATACAGGTTATGAGAAACCACATTTTGAATTAAATATTTGTATAAGGCTTCTGTTCCCTAATGTGTCTTTCCATGCTCAGCCATAACTATGACCCATAATATTGTAGATGGTATTACTATTTTTCCCTTGTGGAGCCTTTTCCCACTGCCCTTTTTCTACCTCCAAATCTTCAATCAATTTTTTATCTTCTTTGGAATATTTAGGATCACAGTTACTGATTTCTATTTTATCATCAAGGACCAGGGATTGCACTTCTATGTCTTGTGGGCTAAACTCAGCCACTCTTTTAACCTCTCGATCTGCCATACAGTGTTCCAGTTCCTGACTAGTTGTTCCTTTTTGATGAGTTTTGCAGAATATGATTGCCACTTTTTCTGGCAACTGGACTGTCTCCAATAACTTAAGAATTTCTTCAGCATGTTTTATCTGTTTTCCTCAGATAGATAAAAGTCCTCTCTCTTGCCATACTGCCCCATGGGCATGGACTACTCCAAGTGCATATTTGGAATCTGTCCAAATATTGATTCTTTTCCCTTTTGCTAGTTCCAACACCCGAGTCAGGGCTATAATCTCTGCCTTTTGTGCTGAAGTATTTGGGGGAAGGGCTTTGGATTCTATCACCTGATCTGTGATGATCACCACATACCCAGCACTACAAATGCATTGTTGAACAAAGCTACTCCCATCTGTGTACCAGGAGTCTTCAGCACCTTCCAGTGGCTCTTCTTTCAGGTCCAGGCGGCTGGAGTACACATCTTCAATCGTTTCCAAACAGTTGTGAGATACCGGATCTCCCGTAGTTCTGCTAAGAAAAGATGCTGGGTTGACAATGTTAGTAATCACTATTTCCACATCATCCTGCTCTACTATAATGGCTTGGTACTTTAGGAATCTCTGTGGTGATAATCAATGTCCCCATTTTACTTCTAATACTGCAGACACAGTATGTGATACAAATACTGTAATCTTCTGGCCTTGTGTGAATTTTTGGGCTTCTTGTATATTAAGTACAACTACTGCTAGTGCTTTCAGGCAGCTCAGCCATCCTTTGCTCACTCATCAAGTTGCTTTGAAAAATATGCCACTGTTCTTCTATATGGCCCTAAATTTTGGGCCAAAACTCCTAAGGCTATTCCCTGCCTTTCATAGGAGAATAGCCAAAAGGGTTTTGTCGTGTCTGGTAAGCCCAGGGCTGGTGTTTTCATCAGTTCTTGTTTTAATCAGTGAAAGGCCTCGTTAGCGTCCCTACCTCAAATAAGATCCTTAGAGGACACAATGAGGAAGGAGGTAAGATAAAGAGCATCAGAGGGTTCTGAAGACACAAAGGAACTGTGATGTATATTTGACAGTGGGTGATAAGATACTATAATGAGTTCTATGTATGTTTAACCAATATTTCCAGAATACATAACCGGTATGAGAATTAATTGATAAGTTTTGCTGCAGCTGGTTTGTATGCTTAATTATCTTGTCATATAAATCTGTCTTCATATAAATCTGTCTTGTATCAAGAGACAATATGCAGACAATCTCCAGACATGGATAAATAACCTGAAAGAATAAACACTCTCTTAGAGATGAAAGAGTTTATTGATATGCTTAGCTTTCTAGCAAGATGTAATTGTCTTAGGTCAAGAGATAACCTGAAGGAAGTCTCCAGACAAGTCTCCAGATATGGTGAGATAATCAAAAAAATAATGAGTATTCCTTGAAGAGTTATATGGTTCTTTGTCTAAAACTAGTATGTACGCCCACTGCTTTAGTAAGAGGTTATGCCTTTTTTAGAAGAGCACCCAATTCAGTGCTGAATTATAAAATAAAAATATTATCTTCGAAGCCTTTGTCCTTTTTAATATTTTACTAGTGAATTAGTGTTTCTTACACTGGTGTTTCTAGGAATCTACAACTACCTGAAAGGAGGCTGTAGAGAGGAGGGAGCTGGACTCTTCTCCAAGTGACAGGGGACAGAACAAGAGGGAATGGCCTCAGGATCTGTCAGGGGAGGTTCACTCTTGACATCAGGAAATATTTCATGGAAAGGATCATTGAGCTCTGGAACAGCCTGCCTAAAGAGGTGGTTGAGTCACCTTCCCTGGAGATGTTTAAGGCACGGGTGGACAAGGGGCTGAGGGGCATGGTTTAGGGATTGATGGGAATGGTTGGACTTGATGATCTGGTGGATCTTTTCCAACCTGGTGATCCTATGATTCGATGAATAAGTATGCTTAACCAGTATAAAAGTCCTGTAATCGGCCTCCACGGACCCACATCAGGTGAAAAGATTCCCTGTGTGTCCAGCGTAATATTACATCCTACAGCAACACCGGCTTAATAATCGAACTAGCATCGATTACTGAGTTTGCCCTTTTTCACGGCATCACCACGCAAGGTGACGCCGAGAGCCGGAGCCGGCTCCGAAGGAGCACGAGTTTTGACTGCTGGGAAGCTCATGACAACGTTTAAATGAGACTTTGGGAAGTGACAGAAGAGGCGTAAGAGCCGGCCGCCATTTTCGACCCCGCGACGAACCGCGCATGCGCGACTGCCTCGCGCCTCCCGCGCGCCGACGCGACCGCCCCCCCACCCCCCCGCGCCCCGAACGGGGCGCGGGGGGTTGGGGGGGCGGTCGCGTCGGCGCGCGGGAGGCGCGAGGCAGTCGCGTCGCCCTTCTAGTAACTTCCTCGGTGCGCGACGTCATCACCGCGCGCCGCGCCCCAGCCGGGCTGTTTCCGGCCGCCGCCGCGGGAGCGGGTGCGCCGGGAGCTGTCGGCAGCCGCCCGGGCCTCGCCTCCCCTTTCTTCTCCTCCACCTCTCTTTTCCTCTCACTCTCTCTCTCTCTCTCTCGCCATGTCGGAGAGCGCGGAGGGTCCCGCAGGGGGTCGCGGACCCCAGGACTCTTCCAGCCGGGGCTCCGGCGCTGAAGAACCGCGAATCATCAAAGTCACGGTGAAGACTCCCAAAGAGAAGGAGGAGTTCGCGGTGTCCGAGAGCAGCAGCATCCGGCAGGTGAGGCGGGCGGAGGCGGCTGGCGTTGGGCAGCCCGGCCTGGTGGGAGATCATATAGTTTCGGTTGGAAGGGGAGATGTCCCTGCTCATGACAGGGGGCGTGGAACTGGATGATCTTTAAGGTCCCTTCCAACCCAAACCATGATATTATTCAGTCCCGGACTGGCAGAGGACTGCTGCCATCTGAGGCTGGCGGGGATAGCGAGGAAACTGTCTGCTTCTTGTCCTCCTTCCCCGGCGTCCCTCCCTCCTTCCTTCCTTCCTTCCCCGGCGTCCCTTCCTCCCTTCCTCCGTCTGTCCTTCCCTCCCTTCCCTCCCTTCCCTCCCTTCCCTCCCTTCCCTCCCTTCCCTCCCTTCCTTCCCTTCCCCCCCTTCCCTCCCTTCCCCCCCTTCCCTCCCTTCCCCCCCTTCCCCCCTTCCCCCCCTTCCCCCCCTTCCCCCCCTTCCCCCCTTCCCCCCCTTCCCCCCTTCCCCCCCTTCCCCCCCTTCCCCCCCTTCCCCCCTTCCCCCCCTTCCCCCCTCCCCCACCTTCCCCCTTCCCCCCCCTTCCGCCCCCTTCCGCCCCCTTCCCCCCCCTTCCCTTCCCTTCCCTTCCCTTCCCCCTTCCATCTGTCTCTCCTCCCTCCTTCCCTCCTTCCTTCCCCAGCGTCCCTCCCTCCCTCCTTTCTTCCCTCACTCCATCCCTATCCCTCCCTCCCTTCCTCTTTCCATCTGTCTCTCCTTCCTTCCTTCCTTCCTTCCTTCCTTCCTTCCTTCCTTCCTTCCCCACCCTCCCTCCTTCCTTCCTTCCCCACCTCCCTCCCTCCTTCACTGGTGTCCCTCCTTCCCTCCCTCTTTCCCTGCTGTCTCTCCCTCCCTCCTTCCTCATCCGGGGAGGTGGACGTAGCTTTTGCTCTAACTGTGAATTGTCCTGCCAACCTGACTCAGCCTGCAGGTAGGAGACAGGCTGGCTGACATGATTACAGAAAAAAGCATAGTCACCTGCATCGCAGTGCTGTGTTGCCAGTGGATATCTTTATCTAAAACAGTCTTCAAAAGCATTGAGTTGGGTATGCCAATATGTCTTCTTTTTAGGAAAGCAGAAACTGTTAGACAGCTCTGAATTATTAGGCTCCTCTTCGTGTTCTTCTGAAAGTCTGTGCCCTGCAGTTCCTGCAACTCAGTAGAAGCAGTGACATCTACTAAATCCTCAACACTATTTCCTGCAACTGTTCTCATTTCCTTGAAGGTTTTTCATGCAGGTATTGATTAGAACTGCATTTATTTAGACCAGAAAGCTACAAATCATAGAAAAGTTGTAATCAAAGTGTAAACTTGAGGCTCTCCAAAGCTAAGAGGCTCTCCTGCTTGTAAAGGATTTAGAGCTGTGCCAAAATACTCCAGGTAGTCAGGTTCCCAAAGGAGATTCAGAGCTTGCTTCATTCTGATGCTCTTCTCAAAATGTCTCTGAATGAGGCAACTCGGTGTGACTTGACATGTTTTTGTTTGTATGGATGGTAATCTTACCAAAAAGGCATTACAAGTGTGAGTGTGCCACTTGTGTGTAGATACTGAGCTTGAAATCATTCCTTCTGAATGAGCTGAAGGACATTGTGTGGTTATCAGAGGGGGTTACAAAAGACGAAGTAGGGGCTTCCAAGTATAAGACAGTGGTGCTAGCACCTTGGCTAGAATTTCAGACTCCTTAAAGCTCCACCTCGCTGAACTAAAAAGTGTGCTGTCCTCATAGTGTGGCTAGTACTGGCTGTTTCTCTTAAACTATAGAAGTTAATAGTAAGCATCAGTAGTAGTTGTGATGTTTCTAGAGCCAGTCTTAAAATAGGTCATTCTCAAATACAAACAAAGTTGAACATCTGTTTAAGTGCATCTGGGATCAGCAAGTGATTTGTGCTGTTGCCATAGGTGGTCCAGCAACACTTGTTGTATTTGGAGATTGAAAGAAAAAAAACAAAACAGTTGTATGATTCTGTATTATGACTTAGTTGACATTTGCTTCTTGAGATGAGGTTTATGTGAGTTGCTTTGGTTGCATATATTTGAGGAAATTATTCTGTTGTGAAACTAGCATGGGTCATTGGCAGAAGCTGAGGAAGAAGCCTAATTTGGGGTAGGCTTTCCAGCTATACTTTATCTACTGCAAACCATGGGCTATGGGCAAAATCCTACTCCAAACCACAAATTCTTGTCCCCCTTTCTGTGTAGTGTCCAGGAATTGTGCAGTCAAACCCTGTTTTCACTGACTCATTTTAATTCATAGTTATGAGATTACCAGATATGATTCCTCAGGAAAGGAGACCACAGCAACCGGCAGTTGTATTGCTGTGAGTGTGTTTGGTTGCTTACTTCTTGGGTCAAGAGGACCTGTAGCCAGCCATTAATTCTATTGTGTAAAAGAAAGCTGGAGCTTATCAAAGGTAGCCGCTGTTGAAACTGCTGGGAGTGCACCTAAGAAAGACTAGGGTCCAGCTAATATGCTTAACTGTGCGTTACTAGGAATGGCAGCTGGAAGTTTAAGTGCTCATGGATGTGTTTTTAAACAGCAGTGCTGAACAAGGTAATGTGATGTGAAAAATCTTTGTGTCGGAGAACTATTTGAGAGACTGTTGGGAATGTGAATGGCTGTTCAGCCCTTTAGATACAAACCTTTGCTTCCATGTCACCCACTACCATGTTCAAAACAGAGTTTTGAAAAAAGCAACTTTGCTTTTTTATTGTTACCTAGATAAAAGTTGTAGCTTAGTATTTTCAAAGCAGTTGCAGTTTTGAGGGGCCTGTTTTCTGTTACTTTTCAGTGGGAACTGGATGTTAATTCCCTGAGCCTCTTTCAGACTTAGTGTAATTTAAATATATATTATTAAGCCAAGCTTGAGAGCATTTGGGAATATATTTTTTTCAGGTTTTTTTTTCTCTTTTTATTCTTTTTTCACAGCACTTTGTCATGTGAATGAATAGTAATTTTATTACGGTTGTTGCTTCTGATGTCAGAGTGAGTAAGCAAAAGCTTTTGAGTCTTTATGTGGTAGTAACACATGAAAGGGCAATTGATGTGTTAAGATTTTTACTTTGCCTGGAATAACTTTTTACCAGGGCCTTCCTAGGCTGACTGTCATGTGGTCAGATGTTAATAGGTTAATGTTTAAAGTATGGCTCTGCTCTGTGAAATGACAGTGCAAAACAGTCTCCATTTTAGTCAGCTGTTCTATTTCATGTGTATTTAGACATTTGCTTTGTTCAATGCCAAAATATTTACTTTAACTATCTCAGGTATGAGTATGCATTTGATCAGCACTGGGTATCAGCACCATACAGCGATTAAGGCATGGACCCTGTGGATGAGGCAACAAGCGAGACCACCTTTATTGAGAGGATGCAAACCTTATGTAGTGTTTCTGTGTCCAGTCAGCAGCTACCCCAGTGAATTTCCACCTGTGAGAAACCCACAGTTACAGTGGTAGAATGCAACCCACTATTTACCACAGATGTGCCAAGGCATCGGCTTCTTGTCCCAGCATACGTGCCACAGTGAAGTCTTTCATGCCCGCAGCACCACAGTATCCATTTGTACCTTACAAAAAACTTTAGAAGCACAGGTTAGGCAGGTGCAGTGTGGTGCTATATGGGGCCTTTTTGTGTGTTAATGTGGAACTAAAAAAGCTGACTCGTGTTAGTGGAGTATTGGGCTGAGTTTTTTAAAGTTGTATGAAGATGAAGATATTTGGCGTGGAGAGTGTAAACAAGGACTCATGATGTCTTGCTAAAAAAAAAGTTCGTGTTCTTCATGTCCAAGATTACACCATTCCTGTCTTTTAAAGACAAAAAAAAAAATGTTGATAGAAACAAGTTAACCTGAGGTAAAATGGTAATGTGGGCAAGTTGCTTCCAGAAGACTAACCTTTGATTTGCTCTAATTCACGTGAAATCTACAAGTAGCCAAGCTTTGTGGAGGCTATGACCTTCAATTTTATCTGATGAAGACTACTTCCTCCTTTTCTTCCTAGGGAAACCATGTCTCTAGTTGTTAGTCTTGGATTTCAGTCTGATAGCCGTTGTGTTTCTCTCCAATGATTAGTCTAATCACAGAATCACAGAATAACCAGGTTGGAAGAGACCCACCGGATCATCGAGTCCAACCGTTCCCATCAAACACTAAACCATGCCCCTCAGCACCTCATCCACCCGTGCCTTAAACACCTCCAGGGAAGGTGACTCAACCACCTCCCTGGGCAGCCTGTTCCAGTGCCCAATGACCCTTTCTGTAAAGAATTTTTTCCTAACGTCTAGCCTAAACCTCCCCTGGCGGAGCTTGAGGCCATTCCCTCTTGTCCTGTCCCCTGTCACTTGGGAGAAGAGGCCAGCACCCTCCTCTCTACAACGTCCTTTCAGGTAGTTGTAGAGAGCAATGAGGTCTCCCCTCAGCCTCCTCTTCTCCAGGCTAAAGGTAACATAACTTTACATTACTGTATTTAATTAAAGGAGTACAATGAACTTATATCCTTGAATATGCTAGGTGATAGGTATGGTGAAACATGCTTTATTTTTAAAACTTCAGGTCTTTTTCTGTGCTCAGATATAACTGAACGACAATGCCTAGTATTATTACAATGAAGTAAAAATTACATTTTAGAACCAGTAAAGAAATCAGCTGAAACCATTGCTTGGAGTGGAATAATGTAAAGGAAGAGTCAGTGCAGTAGGAGATTTGGACAGAAATGCTCATCATTTTTAGCCAGTGACACTGAACTTCTGCTTTTAGTTTGCCCGGGTGTCAAAGTATTTTGATTGTAATTTACTAAGAGCGTTATTTAGTTCTGTTGTACAAACTGAAGATTTAAACAATACCTAAGTTTATTTTCTTACAACTGCCTTAATATGCATTAATTCTCCTAATAGTCCTTTATTTCCTTTGCTGTTGATTGTGTATGTTTAACTTGAGGCTCTGAGGTGATACATACTAGATTGATGTTTATGGTTCTGTTTAGGGAAAAAAAAAAAGGAGATACTTGTCTTCACTGTTTATGCTGTCTTCCATTACCCTGGAGCTGTAGCATCTTGTCCCTCAAATTATTTCTTGCTGGTAAGAGCATTGGGGAGTCCTATAAAAGCTGCACAGATAAGGTCTTTGGGAGTAAGAATGCCGTTGTCGGTCATTTCTCTTGCCCTTTTGCTGTCTGACTTTAAAGAAACTTCTGGATTTTCCCCTTTGCTTGGTAGGAATGGCCTTCTTGCAGGTTCTGAGAGCCTCTGACAGGCTGAGGGAGTTAGGGTTGTTTAGCCTGGGGAAGAGGCTCCAAGCAGACCTTATAGCAACATTCCGGTACCTGAAGGGGGCCTAAGAGAAAGCTAGGGAGGGACCTTTTACTAAGGCTTGTAGTGATAGGACTAGGGGCAGTGGGTATAAACTGGAGAGGGGCAGGTTTAGACTAGACATAAGGAGGGATTTCGTCCCTGGGAAAGTGGTGAGGCACTGGCCCAGGTTGCCCAGGGAAGCTGTGGCTACCCCATCGCTGGAGGTGTTCCAGGCCAGGTTGGGTGGGGCCCTGGGCAGCCTGATCCACTGGGAGGTGTCCCTGCCCATGGCAGGTGGGGTGGAACTGGATGATCTTGAAGGTCCCTTCCAACACAAACTATGATTCTATTGATACAAAAAGTGAAATTTTTTGATTTAGGGTAGGGTAGAGTTAAGTTTTGTCTAACCTGTTATGGTTTTTGAAAGTTACACAATGTCCTTCTGATAGTATATTTTCTTCTTCTGGTCTTCTGGGAGTGTGTTGTTTAGTTTTGTTTTTTGAGACAGTTTCTTTCCATTCTTTGAAGATGATAACACTTTGTGGGAGGCATGATCTGTGCTGAACAGATGTCTGTCTCTTTTTCTGTAATCACCTCTGTTTGGAATCCTTTCTAATCTGAAAGGCAAGGTCAAGCAGATAGCTGGAGCCAGCTTCAAATTAACAAGAGTTTTGGCTGTTGTGAAGTTTCTTAATAAGCTTAAAATTAGACCTTGGACAGTAATAGAATATGCATAAGATTTCTGGGGAATTTTATGCATATGCATGTAAGTGGGAGATATATTTTGTAACCAGCCTTTGTCTCGTTGCATGTGATTGATGGAGATCACTGCCTCATGTTGCCCAAGCCTGATAAAGGATACTTTCTAAAATTCCAAAACGAGTCTTAGAGTTTTATTTGCTGGCGTTTTTGGTATCATTATTTATAAGGCAAGTCCATCCTGCACTAGCATGTGAGATGTTCTCTTGCTTTGCGTGTGCAAAAGCTCCTTCTGGTAGGTCTGGGGGCTTCAGGGCAGTTGGGGTGGGGGCAGCACCTGCTGCTGTGCCTCCTGTCTATCTCTCGCCCCCTTCACCCACCTGCTCCCCTGTAGCAGCCCACTGAGGACAGTGAGCCTTACAGGTGGTGTCCATACAGGTCTTCTCCAACTTGATATTCTGTGGTTCTGTGGATATTGTTTATATTAATTAATTGTAGATGGAAAAAATATAATAAATGAGTTTGGGTAAATTACAGTACTCGGTCGTTTGGCACAGTATGGTAATTCTTTATTCTTAATGCATTAACTTTGTACCAAGTTCTGAGTATTTCTACTGGGCTTGTGTTACTTTGGAATGCATATTAAGAACAATTAACCTGAAGAATGCAGAATGGGAAGCAACTGAATAGTTAATCTGCAGAAGGGTGTCTAGAGTTTATAGCTGTTAAATGTTAGTACCATTACACAGGTATTTTGTCACATGTATTTCCCACTTTTTCTTATAAACAGGAATATAACTTGCAGTACATGGGGTTTATCCTGTTGTTCCACTAAGTATAGATAAGAACTGGTGTGGAATATTTTGGGCAGATTCGAGCAAAACAATGTAATTAGATTTGAAAAACCAAAGAAGAGTGGGGGAATGATTGGATTAGAGAAAACAGCCTTCAAACAAAGGTTAGCCTTACGGCAAACCCTTTATTCTAAGCAGAACAACAGTCTGTGTTGTACATTTTGGGCAGGACAACAAAGAAATTTTTTCCTTGGAAAAAAAGCGACTGGGTACCTCAGAGAACAGACTAGATAAACACATCAGAAATAATTCAGGTAACCCACTTTGAGAGGCAGTGGACTGTGTGGTGGTCTGGAATATTTGTAAGTCAAAGTACTACCAGTGTAAAGGCTGAATTAAAAGTTGTTTCCCCCAGAAGTGAAAGTAACTCTGTGTGAGCAGACTTAACTAACCAAGGGCAACCACCTACTGAAACATGGAGGTATTTTACCTCTGTTTTCTCTTGGACTTGGTTTCTTTTTTGATGTCCTTTTTAAAATTTTCCTATAATTTCCTCTTGAGATTCGCCTTCAAAGTATAATACAATAAGAGTTAAAGTTTTGGTCCTGCCTGTTATAAAATGTAATTATTACCAACTAATGGCAAGATTAATATTTTATTTTCCTATCTGGAGTGAGAATTTCCTTGGATGTTTGGGATATTTTTAAGGTAGTAAAAAATGTTAAGTATGGTGAACTTATGAAGGACTACCTAACTGTCTGAGATCCTTTTAAAAATACTTAGCCTACTGGCTAGACTTGTTGAATAAATTTAGCTGGCTTTCTTTTAAATAAGTTATTCCTTAGCATTTTTCTTGGTATTATCCTTTTTAAGTTTTGTGATTTTTTTTTTTTTTTTTTAGAGATGATAGATCTTAGTTGTAACTCAGTGAAATTATAACCTGGTTCTTGTTGTTCAGGAAGGCAAGAAGGTACACAGTGGGCTTCCATGGGCAATTGTTTTCATGAGGGTATGATTTCCTGGTCAGCTGAAGAATGTGGTTCTTCGCCATGCTCTGGGCTGCAAACTCATTTCATGTAGCTGTGACACAAATTGAATGAGAAAGCAGAGCCCCCTGTGTGAAAAGGGATGCCAGTTTTGACACATGGAAGGCAGCAAAAGTGCGTCCGAGAAGAGAAGACACTTCTCTGTTCAATTCCAGCAAAAGTTCAGACAGATTTATTATACTCATGACATTGTATTGTGAGTCTAAAACAGTGGGTGGCTTCAGTGGCAAGCATGTGTGTATATATATCTTTTTTTGTGTATGCGTACTAGTATCTAATAATATACATACTTGACTGTGTATGTATTTATGTTGTATATATACGAGTATGTCTTTATTGTTATGGATGCATGCCTGATCGAAGCCACAGCAGTCTTTGAGTGGAATCAGATTTTTGTTTTTCCTGGTTATGACTAGTGAGCTGGATGCGAAACTCTTATGATTTTTATTGTACAGAAAAGAAGTAACTATTTCCCATCTTCCTAAGGACAAAAACCAAAAAAGTGGATAAAATGTAATATAGTAATTCCAGGTTGTGTAGTATTGGTGTGGAAATGTAATACAAATGTGAACAAAATAGCATGTCTGTAATCATTAAAAAAAATATATAGTTCAGTGTTCAATTACATAAATGTAAAACACTAACTTCTTTTTTTAGTTCAAGGAAGAAATCTCTAAGCGTTTCAAGTCCCACACTGATCAGCTTGTGTTGATATTTGCTGGAAAAATTTTAAAGGATCAAGACACTTTGACTCAGCATGGAATTTGTGACGGACTCACTGTTCACCTCGTTATCAAAACACAAAACAGGTAACCTTACTCATGAATGAACTCCTGTTTACTTCTCAAGAGTATGAGAAGAATCAAAATGTAAATTAAGATTGTTGAGTATGATACTATTCCTGTATTTAATAGCATTATTTAAATTAACCTGGAACTTTTAAACTTGCTTATTTAGATCACAAG
The DNA here is from genome assembly GCF_032191515.1 of Phaenicophaeus curvirostris. Taxonomy (NCBI): domain Eukaryota; kingdom Metazoa; phylum Chordata; class Aves; order Cuculiformes; family Cuculidae; genus Phaenicophaeus; species Phaenicophaeus curvirostris. The sequence continues at coordinate 24,540,182 of NC_091431.1, read as the reverse complement.
ACCACCCAGCTCAACAAGCAACCACTGCTGGGAGTACTGCTACCACATCAACATCAAGCAGCAGTACCTCAACACCATCTTCAACAAATAGTAACCCCTTTGGCTTGGGTAAGAGTATTTGTTAGGTGGCATGGTGGGTATCTTCTCTTGGATTAAGGTAATTGTTCCTGAAGCTTTATTGTAATCTAGACAGAACTTTAAAAAAAATCCAAACACACCACCAAAAAAACTGATTATGAATACCTATTGTATTGGTTGTATAAGGTTTTGGATCAGTAAGTATCAGAAGAAGGTTGTTTCCTTAATTTTATGTACAGTAGTAAGGTGCCACTGATTTTGTATTCTGGCACTATGGGTAATAAAACTTCTTCCAGTGTCCTTGTGCTCCTTAAAAGTGCATCTGAATTGCTGCAAGGAGAGTATTCATGATGTTGGACCTATAACATGAAGCCAAGATCTGGAACAGAAGTAACAAAATTACTGCCAATCTTACAATTCAGTATTTCACAGGCTACAAGTCTATTAGCATTATCAGTTTTCCTTTTCGTGAATAAAGAGATTGCAGCCTAATGTTAAAAATACTGTTTATTTCTGTAACTATAGTGGGGGGTTTGATTCATTCTTTTTCATCTCATTGGTTTTTGAGGGTGGGGAAGAGGTAGAATTGGAAAAGCTAACCATAGCAAGCAATTACTTAAAGTATAAACAGTTCTTCAAACTGACCACTCCCTTCTGCAGTGTTTTTGTTTGGACTCAGCAAAGGTGGGGAATTCGAAGAATGGTTAGTTATTGGTGCATTGGTAAGAAGAGCTCCACTTTTAGTTGGAATAGAGCATGTGAGTTGTATTGGGAGATCTCACTTGGTTATAGCCTAACCATGAGGAGACAGATAAGTGATTATTATAAATGTGTTGGAAAGGATTGTAGGGCATGGGGGGTGGGAAAACCTAAGTCCCCAAAACTCAGACAATCTCTTGTTATGTTAGCTGTGAAAAATGAGAAGAAAATCTGTTAGAATTGTAGCAAGTTCCATTTCACATGCGGTTTGTTGGATTTTTAGTTGTATGTCTTGTTATTTGAAGAAGCAAACTCTTGCTGGATAACTCTTTAACAGCCTTGCAAAGATTAACTCTCCATTTGTTTTCATTATTTAGAAGTGTGGGATGTGCTCAAGTATTTTATATTTGGAAAGAACTTGGGTGTATTTAGAAGCAGAGTAGACACTGAAAGTTCAATTGTTTTTTTTCATCCTCTTAAAGGTGGCCTTGGAGGTTTGGCAGGTCTGAGCAGCCTGGGCTTAAATACAGCAAACTTTTCAGAGTTGCAGAGTCAGATGCAACGGCAACTTATGTCCAATCCAGAAATGATGGTTCAGATAATGGAAAACCCATTTGTTCAGAGCATGCTTTCAAATCCTGAACTGATGAGGCAGTTAATTATGGCTAACCCTCAAATGCAGCAACTGATACAGAGAAATCCAGAAATCAGTCACATGCTGAATAATCCAGATATAATGAGACAGGTATGTAGAAGGTTATCTGTAAATTCATTACATTTGTTTATATTGTAACTGTGAACGACAGAGCAGGAATTGGGTGTGCTTAGTTGAGGCTTAAGCATTCTTGAAGTATTTAGGCTTGTCAACAAACTTGGTTTTTCTGTAAGCAGTTGATGTTGGTATTTGTAGTTGTTTATGTCTGAAATAGACTGATAATTCAGAAAATCTGCAGCATAATCTTGAAGGACATTGAAGACTGTGTGTTCATGTCTTCTGAGGTTAAAGTTGAATGTCTCTGTGTGTACTGGAAACCTGTTGTCTAGCCAACAATGAGTTTACCAGAAGTAGCAATGCTCAAAAATACTTCACATTTTCATTTTATCTAACTATGGGTGCTTCCTGGGTGCTTTTAAAATTTAATGATATGTAAAATATGCCGTGTGGCAGAAGGTAAAAACCCCAAATGGATACTTTTGAAAATGTAGTTATTTATTTTAAAGTTCATATTATAGGCCGCTTGCTGTGACAATGTTAGGAATGGTAGGAGTATAATGTGTTGAAAAGATGAATACAGAAAATAAGTTTCTTTAAGGTTTTTCTTCTGTATAGCCAATGCTTCCTGACCCAGCCAGCATCGTGGTGGTAGAATGCTGGCTAAATATCCAATTCAGTTGACTCCCACTATGCTGACATCTTGATTTGGCTTTCAACTTAATTTCAGACTGGGTTAGGCAGTGGTAACTGAGAAATTGCTAGATCCTTAAGTTTTCACTTTAGAATGGATTTCTTATTAATACAGATTAAATGTTCCACTTACCTAGACACTAGAACTTGCTAGAAACCCTGCAATGATGCAGGAAATGATGCGAAATCAAGACCGAGCCTTGAGCAACCTGGAAAGTATACCAGGTGGATACAATGCCTTGCGTCGTATGTACACAGATATTCAGGAGCCAATGTTGAATGCAGCACAGGAACAGGTGAGAAGATATTGCAGATGTTTCTGAAAGTAAATATTTTTAAAAATAGAAGTGTGTGAGTAATGTAAATTTCACAATGTGTACTTGACAAAACATTTATTGAAGCTTGAAGATGCTCTGTGGCCTCTTAATTTTTAGAGGAAAGGTCTTTAAACATTCTGTGCTCTTGTAAGCTTGAAGAAATACACATACTGCATTTTGTTCTTGAGAAGATATTTTAAAATTAATGAACTTCTCTATTACTTAAATTTGAATTCTTTTAATTCTTTGCCTTAAATTTTTGAGGTCCATGAAAGTTTTTTTTTAAGGCTGTGTTTAGTACCATGGAACCTAAGATTGGGGAAGGAAAGGCTTTGAAGTTGGAAACCGGTATGCAAGATATAATCTTACTGTGATCGAAATAGCAGTGTAATAACACTGCTTTCAAAAAAGAAACGTAATTTAATTTTTTTGGAGGTACTAGGATCTTTCAATTTTGGAATCTTTTCAGAATATTTACAGTGAGTTACTGTAGATTGGTGAATGTACATCATCAAGAGCCATCAACATCTGTCTTCATGTGTCATTTTGGGAAAGTTACTTGCTATTTATAGCAGACTTAAAACCAGTTGGCTTTAGTAGATGATACATGTTTGCTTTCCTTCCTCTCTAGTTTGGAGGTAATCCATTTGCTTCTTTAGTAAGCAGTGCATCAGCAGGAGGTGATAGTCAGCCATCTCGTACAGAAAATAGAGATCCTCTACCAAATCCCTGGGCTCCTCATTCCAGCTCACAAAATTCCACGACAAATACTAGCAGCAGTGGTGAGAGTGGTAGCAGTGGTAGTGCTGGAAATACCACCTCTGGCAGCATGGGACAGAACTCGGCTGCACCAAATGTGGGACCTGGACTAGGAGGTGTGTTTGTTACTGCAAATGCATAAATTTACTTGTACTTGGGAGTTTGCTGAAATGGTTCTTTCATTAGTTTTTTATTCAAAGTTTTAATTACTGTTTACTTTTGTAGAACATTTGACTAGTATCAAAGTCCTCTGCAGAAAAACCAACATGAAAACTAAACTAAGACTGACGATAGTACTTGTGTATTGCCTTAAAGTAACAAAGGTAGATTGTTACTAGATGAAAGATGGTATTCCTCCTGTTTGGAGGCAAATGTGAAAACAGCTAATAATGTACATACTTGGTGGGATTGCTTGTTGGTTACAGCATGTGTCTTAACTTCTAGTATAGAGGCATCTGTGTAAGCAGAACAATATTGAAGTGTACATCAGGGACTAAAACTTTAAGAAACCAAGTTGTTATATTCTGGGTTTAGGTAGTCTAATTCGTCTGATGATAGTCAGAAGGCTTACTAAAGTTGGCTTTTCCTTTGACTTTTTTTAAGCTGGTATGTTCAACACACCAGGAATGCAGAGCTTATTACAGCAAATAACAGAGAACCCACACCTTATGCAGAATATGTTGTCTGCACCCTATATGAGAAGCATGATGCAGTCATTAAGCCAGAATCCTGATCTTGCAGTACAGGTAAATGCATTTGGTGTAGTAATCTATTATGTGCATTGAATTAAAAAGAAAAAAAGTGATGATGCGGTTAAATTCTCACTTGTGCCAATATCTCAACAACTGTCTCCTGTGAATGGCCTAGTTTTTAATGTTAATGCTTACTGGAATTATTACTTACCTCCACTTAATAACTTGCTGGAATGACCTTTGTCAATTTCTAGTTGAACGTTGTGCTAGGAGTGCTTTGAAAATAACTTCTAAGTGTGTGTTTGTTTTGTATAGCACGAAACTTGTGAGGCAGTGTAAGAACCAGATAGACAACAGAAATGCTTTGGGTGTAGATTAAGGTAGATCTGCCAGTAAATAAATACCCCCGCTAGCTTGGGAGTAGAGAAGTGAAGGGAGGGAAGCTGGTGCCTTTTCTAGGTGTTATTCTGTTCTTAACTTCTCTTTTATGACCTATGCTCACTGTGAAAATGTAGATGCTGTTTTATGAATGGTCTCCGAGAAGTGCTTTCAAATTTTCCTTAAGGCTCTAGTATCTAAAGTCAAATCCTGAATTTATTATTGTAAGTTATCTTTTTTGTATTAAATACTTGGAAAATGTCTGACTACAGATGATCATAGAATCACCAGGTTGGAAGAGACCCACTGGATCATCGAGTAGAACCATTCCTATCAAACACTAAACCATGCCCCTTAGCACCTCGTCCACCCATGCCTTAAACATCTCCAGGGAAGGTGAAACAACCACCTCCCTGGGCAGCCCGTTCCAGTGCCCAATGACCCTTTCTGTGAAAATTTTTTTTTCCTAATGTCCGGCCTAAACCTCCCCTGGCGGAGCTTGAGGCCATTTCCTCTTGTCTTGTCCCCTGCCACTTGGGAGAAGAGGCCAGCTCCCTCCTCTCCACAACCTCCTTCCAGGTAGTTGTAGAGAGCAGTGAGGTCTCCCCTCAGCCTCCTCTTTTCTAGGCTAAACAACCCCAGCTCTTTCGGCCGTTCCTCATAAGGCCTGTTCTGCAGCCCCTTCACCAGCTTTGTTGCTCTTCTCTGGACTCGCTCCAAAGCCTCAACATCCTTCTTGTGGTGAGGGGCCCAGAACTGAACACAGGATTCGAGGTGCAGTCTCACCAGTGCCGAGTACAGAGGGAGAATAACCTCTCTGGACCTGCTGGACATGCCATTTCTGATCCAAGCCAAGATGCCATTGGCCTTCTTGGCCACCTGGGCACACTGCTGGCTCATGTTCGTTCAGCTGTCAACCAACATCCCCAGGTCTTTCTCCTCCAGGCAGCTTTCTAGACGGACTTCTAGTCTGTAGCACTGCATAGGGTTGTTGTGCCCCAAGTGCAGGACCCGGCATTTGGCCTTGTTAAACCTCATGCCATTGGTCCCACCCTGATGTTTGTAGAAAAACTCCGTTAGATCTGGAGTGGGGGGTAAGAAGAAAAGAATTTTCTTCCAATATAAATGAGATTGTCGTGAATGAGTTGCCACATACTTCTCACTTAAAACACAAAAAAACCCCAGCCCAGCCAAAAATACCAGAACAACAACAGTCCCTTTCCCCCACAGGTCCCTTCAGGTTCATGGTTCATAACAAGTTTTGGCCAAAGTAGAAGATTATTATCCTGTGAGGTTATTCTCATTGACTATTACAGTGTACTTGGTTGTCTTAAAACCCTCTGTGATTTTTACTGCTTGATCTCTGACGGTAAATATTTTTGCCCCATAGATGATGCTGAGTAATCCTTTATTTGCTGGAAGTCCTCAACTTCAGGAACAAATGAGACAACAACTTCCTACTTTCCTTCAGCAAGTAAGACGAGATGCTGTCTGTTATAAATGTTTACATGTCAGTGAGCAATATTTTCAATAAACTGGTGTCTTTCTTCGGTTAGCTTTAAAAATCAGCTCAGACTGTCCCTTGATAACAAATTCTTGCTTAATACTTCCATCACTTTCATAAGGTAAACTGTGATGATGAAGCAGATGCAGACCTCTCAGTTTTCCCTAAGTATATTCTTTTAATCTGGATGGTGTACAAAAGTCAGATTAAGAAAGTACACTGGCTTCACTTTTTCAAGCAGATTTATGCAGCTCTTTGGTTTACTGACTAAGATGACTGACAGGATATTTTGTATTCTCTCTTTCACACCCACACACTTGTGACTGCCTGCAGTCCCATCCCCACTCCCCTCATTCCCAGGTGGGTTTTCCCAGCCTGACTTTGTTGCACACTGAAGATTTGTTATTCTGTGTGTCCTGTTCTGAACACCTGGTCTTTTAATCATTTTTATTCTGATACGCTTGGTATCAGCTTCATGCTTTATCTTAGTCTCAGTTAATCTTCCGTATACTTGGTGTTGCTCCCACAGTAAAACAGATTTTCAGTGAATATTTTTGTCTGTGGCTGGCACAACCACTTATATTTGCTCTTGCTTCTTTGCTTAGAAGAAATAATTGTTCTTATTGCACGCTAGCCAGAGAACACCCGATTGCAATGTGGTCTGTTTTGGATATTAAATAGAACCAGTACTTTTCCCTACTACTAAAAAAAGTTTCACTGTGCTTTTCGTGTACCTCTTCAAACCTGCGTTAAGTATTTGTGAAAAGTGATGTTACAGCATGCCTTGAAATACCCAAGGCATTAGTTAATTCAAAAGAAGTGTGTTCTGAAGTTTTTTTGTCTGTAAAGGTTACCCTACTACCATCTTCCCGTGTTAACAACATTGTATTTACAGCTCAGGTATATGCTTGACATTGACTGTCACTGTGTGTAAGCTCCTCCCTAAATAGGAGCAAGCAAGTTTGTTGGGTTTTTTTTTTTAAGAGGTGATAATTTAATCCAGTGGGTGAGTCCTATTCTTAGGCAGCCCTTGCAACTGAGAATACATGTGCGAAGATCTGATTGCACACAAGCAGCTTTGAGTAAAATAAACACGTGCATTAATTACAGCAGCAGGGTCTGTGTTCGGAAGAAATTGTTTAAAATGTTTCTACCTTATGAATGGCTGTAGTGTTTTCTAATGCCACTGCTTTATGATGACTGAGTAGTATCTAATGAGCTAGTACTACATGTATATTTTGAAATCTCTGAATAAATTGTGATGAATGAAGCCACAGTCAGAATAATTTCTGTTTCCTTTGGATATCTCCTTCTGTCAATATCACCTTGGTGTTTATCTGCACATTCAGTTCTCTGTTGTAGTCACCGTTTTAGGTCAAATGATTAGCAGCATTAGCAGGTAAAGTGGAGAAATATCTGAGTGTTCTCAAAATGTTGACCATACTGCAGCTCATACTTCTGTGCTTATCTGCTGGCATTTATATTATGAGATTGGGTGACAAACTGTGCAGCGTTCCTCTGCATAATGGAAGGCATCTTTTGTGATAAAGAGCAATTGTCAAGCAGAACTAGAAACCTGTGAGCTACTCCATCTGCAGCTTTTGTACAAGTCTTAACAAGAATTGCTGCTACTTAACAGCTGCAGTTAATAACATTAATGGAGCCAGATCCAGGTCACGCAAGTACTCTGAGAATTGTTGGGCCACCATTTCTGTAAAACAGCTCCAAATATCAGGTAGTAAGTCATGATTTAAATATTTTCTTGAAGTAATTGCAGCAACTTTATTTGGAGAACCAAAAATATTTTCCTTTTTAAAATCTGGGTAAACTGTCAGCTATCTATTTAGTTATTATCTGTTATCAGGAAGATAAAATTCCAGTAAATGAGTGGAGAATGTTAACAACTTTGTGTGCTTAAGTCTCATTTTACACCCATGTTCTGGACAAGAGTTCTTCATGCTCTGTTCTGCAGTTTTGCTGTGCAACAGAGGAAGTTTGATCTTAATTTGTGCATTTCTGTGTGAATAAAAAAACATTTTTGCAGCAGAAGGAATTTGGTCTAGGTGCCAAGTGAAGGCTGCTAAGATTAATAAGCCTGTCTGCTATATGAAGTAGGTCTGGCTATCAAGGCTTCTGTCACTTGTGACTGAAATGTTACTTTGCACTAACTTGTGACATCTCTAAGCAGAAGTGAGGGCAAGCCATTAGTTCTGGTTTTGTATCTAAAATAGTTTTCTGGACATTTAATTGCAGAAATGAAAAAGTTTTGTCTTTTAAGTTATACTTGAATGTGAAAGCCTATTTCTGATTGAAGTCATACTAGAATGAGTGCCCCTGAATGTTATACATTTGCTTATTAGTATGTTTTGCAGTGTATTTGTTGCATTTCTCTAGGCTGTGAGGGCATGACAGGTGTGAAGATACGCACAGTCATGCTCAAACTGCTATCGTAGGTATCTATTGGTCAGGTTTCATTGTGTTCAGTGTTGTTGCTTACCAATAGCATGATATAGGAAGCTAAATCTAGAATAATGTTGAACTATGCCTTTGAAAGACGATGAAGTCTGCTAGAAGAGGTATTGAAAAATACTTTCCATGTGTACCTTTCATTTGAAAGGCATTGTCCACATCTAGAGAGTTCATTGATTACCTCTTGTCAAAGTTTTCAAAAAAAAAAAAAGTGCCTGAAGGATTTAGTGTAAATGTTGAAATATAAAGTTGAAAAACAAATTCTGAAATTATGTATAAAACATCTATTGATAAAGAATAACTTTGAACATCCGCGTACAATTGAGAGTTTCTTTTCTTTCCTTAGATGCAGAATCCTGACACGTTATCAGCTATGTCAAACCCTAGAGCAATGCAAGCTTTGCTGCAGATTCAGCAGGGCTTGCAGACATTAGCAACAGAAGCACCTGGGCTTATACCGGGGTAAGAATCAAGTCTTACAGATTTAACACAAGACAGAAGTTCTTATCTATGTTGTTCATTCTTCTTTCATGTAGATATGTACCCAGCTTTTATGAAAGATTCCTCTGTGTGCCTTTTTTAGTTTACTTAAACTTTTTTTAGAATTTGTTGCATTTTTGCCTGCTGTGCACTTCTAAACAGTGATGGCTCTGGTCTTTGTCTTAGTACTTTGTTCAAATGTCATCCCCTCCTTGATGGAATTTTTCTCAGTAATTAAATAAATGAGAAGAGATAAGTTTGTATTTATTATTCAAATGATGTATTTCTTTTTCTGTCATTTATGCAGGTTTAGTCCTGGCTTAGGTGGATTGGGAAGTACTGGAGCTCCTGCGGGATCCACTGCACCTAGTTCTGTTCCCAGTGAAAACACAAGTTTAGCAGAAACTGCTGAACCTGGACACCAGCAGTTTGTCCAGCAGATGTTGCAGGCACTTGCTGGTGCAAATGCTCAGGTAAAGTATGTCACTAACTTCAATTCTTATTTATTTTTTTCATTATGAACCACTAGAAGGGAGGCTGATAGTTCAGTGGAGAGCTCCTTGGGTGCTTCTTATCAAAGGAGAGCAGAAGACACTTAAAAGTGGTAGCAGCTGGAAAAACGTGAAGTTTGAGTAAAGTTGTTCTCTGAACAATTGATTTTTATTTTTTTTTACACTCGGTTCCTACCCTTGAATATCTGAAATGCTTGGAAAGATTAAGGCAGATTGAGGTCATAAGGTCCACTGGCAAGTGAAGTGTGGGCTTAGGCAAGAGAAGGACTAAAGCATATTCATCACCACTACCACTGCCTTTTGTCTGTGTTGCTGGGTGTTGCACTCTAGCTGTGACTAAGCCTCTGTCCCACACTTCAGAATAGCTGCACTCTGGTTACTTGGAGCCTGAATTTGTTGTATGGCTTCACTGATATCCTGCATGTCCAGACTGAAGTGCATTTTGTTAACATTCTGAGTGGGAATAAAGGTTTCCAGGGAGCTCCAGAAGTCAAGTAGAAGGAACAGTTTTGCCAGTAGTTGTAGGGTGGTGAATAAGACTGGTTTTAAAGGAGATGTGCTGTTAACTCTCAGTTGTGTTGTGTTAAACAGCACCCTCACTGTGTGGTGCATACCCAGTGTAATGGCAGACTGCTGGTGGAATGGGCAGTCCTGCTTTTTCCTGCTCTGTTGCCACAGGGTGTTAGTTCAGCTTGCTCATCTGATAAATGTTTTTTCTTGTTATCCAGCCACAAGGAGGTGTTGGTGGTGGGTGTCACTGTAGGAAACCATACTCATACATTTTAACTTCTGTTGAATCTTACACTACTGAGTCAGCATTATGTTTAATTTTTCTTGGGGGAAGCAAGTAGGGGCTAGTTCTTACATTTCAAGTTATGTATTTACCTTGTATCGATTTGGAACCATATGCAGACTTTAAATACTGGTATTAATTTCTTAATGTATGAAATTGTTTAATTAGAGCAAAAGGAAAATTAGCAGTAGCTGTGCAGATTTTGTGTTGGTATCTAAATTGACTTGCTGATGTAAAAAAATGTGATTTCTTAGTATTATGCCAGCTTGTTATTTTCTTACAATTTTTCTGATTCAAAAATGCCTCTGAACTGAAAATCATACCACAGAAACGATGCAGAATTTTTGCCTAGAGGTTGTGTGAGTAGGATCATCCCATAAAGCACTGCTTCGCCTTTGGCCAAAGCTTGCTGACGATTAGAATTCTGGTATTGTAGTCAACAAATACTTGGAGCATTAAAAAAAAGACGTAATCTTTATATCAAGGGAAAAAAGAAGCCTGTGGCATTCTTCGTGCTGACAGTGAGATCGCATCCCTTGCTGTTCTATATCAGTAGGTTGAACTCTGTTTCATTTAAAAAAAACCCCGTGTATCTTTAAGAAACTGTTCATGGGACGTAAGTTTATCCTATTTAATTTTAATACTTCTTTTATAAAGCAGGCAGATTTTCGTGTAGTTCAAGAATGTCATGTAAGTGTAGATACTTCTAAAAATTTGAAGCTGCTCTCACTTTTATAAAAATAATTCAATTGTGAGTTTAATTTATGTCATAGCATTGTTCTAGTATCTTGACAAAGTTGTAGTTGGAAATTAGCAAAGACAGGGAACGGTGCAGAACCAACTATGTTTAAACCCTATACTTTGCTAAATGTGTGTTATGCTGTGCTTTTATAGCTTGAAATTTTGTTCTTAGCAGTTGCAAAATCCAGAAGTTAGATTTCAGCAACAACTGGAGCAGCTGAGTGCAATGGGATTTCTGAACCGTGAAGCAAACTTACAAGCGCTAATAGCAACAGGAGGAGACATCAATGCAGCTATTGAAAGGCTCCTTGGCTCTCAGCCTTCCTAGCAGTGTTTCTTTAACTTGAAAAAATGTAATTTATTTTTGATAACAGCTCTTAAATCTTTAAAATATTTGCTTTATTTCATTCTGACTCTTGGGATTGTCTTGTTATAACTAAAATTGGTCTGATGCATTTTAGGGTGGAGTGCAGTAGTTTTCTTCAAACAGTGGGAATCAATGCATTTTCACTCTGTTGCATGCATCTCACTTCTTTTGTTATGCATTATTTGTGATTTTTTTATTTTTTTCCTAAACTATCAGCTTTCACAGTTAGGTGAACAGGTTTTATCTGACCTACAACTGTCCACTTCATTTACTGCTTAAACATTAGCCTTCAGTAGTAATTTATGTAGAATACAAATTAAAAAGGAAACAAGTGAAGATGGAGTTTGTGGGTACCAATACTGCTTGTTGTGATTTTGGCATCTATTTTTTTTTTTTTGCTAGCAAAATGCTGTAAGATTTATACCACTTAAGTAATTTCCATTTTTTGCTTTAATTTGTATAAAGTATAAACACAATATGTATCACGGAGAAAGCTCATTTCTAGAGATTTACACATTGCAATAGAATGAGATTACAAGCGCTGCAAAAAAGCCAGGGGATAAAAAAAGAAGCTATAAGATATGTTTTTAGTGCAGAACTTTCCAACATCTTTGGTAACCATCTCAGCGAAAATGTCTAAGCAAGTTCAGTTAAAATATACTAGAATTACTGTTCTAGTTATCTCTTTACATCGAACAGTACAGAAACTTGCATTGTAACATGGTCTAAACATTCACAAAGATTAACTGTAAATTACCTTTATCTGTGCAAATTAGAGGGGCACTGCCTTGTGCTCTGGAACTGCTTCTAAGGCTTTTTGGCTTGTTACATTGAGATTCTAATGTATTCTGATTTGTAATTGGAAACATTAATTCATGGTCATGTGGTATTCTACTTACTTTTAACCACCATGTAAAAAATACTGTATATCTTTTGAGGTTTTATTGGTAGTTAACTTCTCTTGTGCACAGGTAATGAATTAAAAAATCTTTAAGCATCTTGTCTGAGTGTGTTTGTAGTTGATTATTACATAGAATTCAAGATGACTGACCAGCTTTAAGCATCGGCATTTGAGTGTCGGCTCTGGTAATGTTAACCAGCTCTGGGCTAAGATTAGTAAACAGCTCTTGATGTGTGAGGTGGAGGGAAGAGAGTAAAACGTGTGTGATGTCAAAGCTTTCTAGCTTAGATAAAGAAGATGTAGTGGAATAGAAGTATTTGGTCCTTAGTAGCATCTACTTTTTATTGTTCTTCATGTCAGTTTAGTTGTGAATATGCTGACTGAATTCCTGCGCTACTTTTTAAATGCTTGGTTTGAACAGCCTTTTTCTTTTGATGGTACAAGTATAAATTGAGTTTGCACTAAAAATCATTGTTTGCAAATTGTTTAGATTTTAACATTACCCATCTTTTTAAATTAAATTTAAATTACCCATTTTAACGAAGTTGTTAATTGGTTTCAAGCAAAATTACATTACGATATAAAGGAAGAAGTTGAGCACACTTGTGTATACAGTGAAATTTTAAAAACTTTTGCCAAAGCCACATATGCAGTTTTGTTGGCAATAGCTGCGCTGTATTCTTGGTACAGAGAAGTTTCACTTCCTGTCCAGTAGTCTGGTCTCTTGCTTTGCCAGTAAGTAAATTGGTCTAATACTGCTGATACATGGCACTTGGAAAAGTTCAAGAAGATGTCTTGTTTGGCAGCCTCTGCCTTTGGATCAAACTCTTAGATGCCTCAGCACAGAGTGTTAAATAAATAGCAATAAATTAAAATAGAATCTATTGGTAAGCTGAATTTAGTAGAATCAAAAACTTTTAAAATATCTACAATCTGGGTACAAAATTATTTTTGTAAATGATCATCATACCTCCACAGTGACTTTATTGGCTGAGTAGCTTTCATTGCACTGAATACAAGGCTGTGATAGCAAGTAATTTCTGTGGATTGATCACTACCTTGTTGCAGTTATTTTCACACTTACTTTATTAGGATCTTCAAAATAACTAATTTGACTTGAATTTAGTGTGTCTTACTGGGACCTTCCTTTAAAAAAGTAAGACCCCTCGTCATTTAGAAGGCAGGTTATTCAGAAAGTACAATTGGCTACATCCAAAAAGGCTACTGTCAAATGGAAGGGCAAGGAGGGGCAAAGGAATGCTTTTTACCAAGCCTGAAACAATTAATCCAACTAGCATGAACACTTCCTTGGGACAACATTCATCTCACCTGTGTAAGTATTTCAGTTGCATGTTACAAACTGAGACACTACACTTGAAGTAATTTTTTTTTGCCAAACAATGAGAAATGAAGTTTGACCTAAAATCTACAATGAACCCTTAAGCTAAGTTTCCTTCTTGAAATACAATAAGTATTATCAGTAACTGTTGTTACTGATAACTGTTGTTAACAGTTACTGCCTTTCTTGTCAGTAGTAGTAGAACACTGAGCCATCTTTTGCATGGCAGGAATTAATTTTTTTCTGAAAACATCTTAAGAACATGGTTTATATGTAGGGTAGACTTTTTATTGTATCTTTACCACTAAAGGGGAGATAACACTTGTTGGTTTAAAAGCATAACTACAATGTTCCTGTTCAATGTTCCATGCTCCCCCCCCACACATCCCCTTTGACCCTTTTCCTGTGCTTTTTAAAAGTTCTGTCTTCAGAACTATCACCTACCTCTTTTTTCAGAAGCAGTCTCCGAGCACTTCAGTAACTTCTATTTGAAATCTGCTGCTTGTCTTTTGGACCAGAAAAGGGTATGTGTGCCTGAAGTTTGTCTCTTCATTTTCCTACTTTCTTTTTTTCCTCCCCACATGGACCAAACGATCTGGTAGGATTGTCTACAAAACTACCTTGCTTGATTTTCAAACCACTACTAGAGCAAGTAACTGCTTCAAAAATAAAAGTGCTGGAAGTCATGGTGGTGTGAACTGGCAGATGCCATTTAAAACATTTAAAATGTGTACATTCAAATCAAACACTGTTTCAATACTATCTTAAATGTGATGTTAAGGTCTTTTCTGAGATTCCAAGATGGAAGTGCAGATAGGAATTACAGCCTTCAGGCAGCAGCTAATGGGAACATAATAGACAAAAGTACTGAACTCCAGTAGTGGAAACTACCTGCCACTCACAAGATTACTAGCATGTTAATTCAAATGGTTGTTTTGTGTCCTGTCAGCATCACATGACCTGTGGAAATACTTTGTTTTGCTTTAAGTAAAGGCAAAAGGCAAAATATGCTAAAAGGTTAAGGGAAGGAAATACTCCCATCACAGGAGCAGAGTGAGAAATACCCAGACCTAACCTGATGCAGCATGAACGGCCACATATACTGTTTATAAAAGACTTCAAAAACCCAAGGTACTTAAGAGAGCCTGGATTTTAAGTGCTGAGTACAATTTTCTGTTAGTGCCAGCCATTTTGTGAGGATGCTATAAAGCCTTTTTGGAACTCACACCTGAAATTGTTGATTTTTTTTTTTTTTTAAATACTTGGAGGTCTGATCATAGCTGCAACTGCTTTCCCGTCCCTGCACCGTGACCTGATGTAGTTTTATTACGTCAGGGGAAAAACCATGAGCATAAATCTGTGTTTAATAATGTGTATATTAGAAAAGCTCCTTGTAAAGTGGTGTATTGGGAAAATACGGAGACTTCATACCACAAGAGGGTGCAGTTTCTTTTTCACGGCTACTAAACTTGCACGGTTCTGACAAATCATTTGGTCTGAAGAGTTGCCTAGCCTTTGAAATCTGAGGGTGTTAAGAACCAGCTTCTTCAAAAGACCTCTGCTAAGTGAGTGTATTAATGTCTACAATCCCAAATCAGTATTTAAAAATGCCCATTTTTGGACAGGCCAACTTATTGCAGTGACCTAAGCATCGTATTTAGTGTAGTAAACCACAGACCCCTTGCTACTCATTGAAAGTGAGAAACAAGGCGAACATTTTGCAACTAGTTATCCCGGTAAAAATTACACCAAAGATGCTTTGAAACTTGGGTTTTGCTTCTGAAGGAGTTAATACATCTTCCTCAAAATTAAAAAATTGCATGCCACACTATAAAAATACTCTACATGCAGTGGCACAAGGATGACTATTCAGATATGATTCAAATCTTACAGAAACTATCTCCAGTTTTCATTAAATAAAGCTAAAAAAATGCTTCTTGTGTGACAACGCATAGACAGTCTTTCAAAAAGCACTTTTGCACTAATAAAGGATTTTAACGTTAACCTTAAACTCTATGAATCAGAGAACTGAATATTTGGAATTTTCTGATCACAAGAAAAAAAGTGTATTAGAAATAGTTTGATGTTAAGCTTTAAAGCAGTTGTATAAGCACCTATCCACAAGCATATACTGGACTCGGCATTGTCTGAGTTGGAAGACTAAAGAAAATCAGAAGGGACATGGAGGAGAAGATCCAACTGTGAAAGAGTAAGTTAGTTTTTTTAAAAGAAGTAAACCTCTATCAATCTTATATGCAGTATCTTAGGTCACTGGTTGACTCGCTCTCCACTGTACTTCAATGAGTACACTTTGTAAATGAAAGATGGGAGCACAGAGCCAACATGAGGCCACTCATCCCTTACTTCTAAGCTTTCCCTACAATTATATTTTTTATATTGCTTCACCAACACTACATTTTTTTCTCACATTTTTAAGCCTGGTGTTCAATGCATACAGTAAGAGTTCACAAAAGCTCTTAGGAAGTCACCAGTGCTGCAGTGAGGTTAGCAAGGGCTTGAACACAGAATCTACAAGTTTTTGAAAACCCAGCAGTGAAACAGTGTAGCACCAGGCACAGAACTTCATTGTCTACATTCCTGCCTCTTGTACTTCTAGAAACAAAACCCACATTATTTCTAAGAAAGTTAGAAATTATTTAATTATCTAATAGCAGATGTGGTAATCTCCATGTTTGACAGAGTAAAAATTAAAATGAAGAAATTAAATTATTGTGCATGACCCTTGGCAGGATTTTCAAAAGCAGGCTCTTCCTAAAACAGGAGTTTTCACTTCATATGGTGAAGGGTATAAAAAGTTGAGGGTTTTTTAAAAAAGAAAGTCTTTTACAAAGCCACAATAAAGATACCAACTGCAGTAAACCAGCTCTTAACATTGCAGTCTATTTAATTATCATGAAAAATAAGTTGGTTTTATTTAATAATCAATCGAATAATTAAAATGCTTTTTCGTAGTCTCGATATCCTTAAGGGAATTTCTGAATGTATTCAGAGACTTACTCCAGGGAAGTCTCACCCTGAAAAATAGCATGCTTAATCTCCAGCACTATTTCAGGGAGAGATTTTTCTATCCTGATAGTAATAAAGTTTTCTGGTGCACTAGGAGGCTCCAGAGCATCAAACTGAGACTTGAGAAGTTTAGGGGGCATAAAATGTCCGCTCCTCTTCTCCAGGCGGCCAGCAATGATTTCCATAGGACCATCCAAATGAACAAAGAGGATCTTCAGTGCAGCATTTTCTCCTGGTTGCTCTGGCTGGTTGCTTTCAATTGCAGATGCTCCACTAACTAATATGCGCCTATACATCTTCTTCAGTGCTGAACAGGCCAGAATTGCATCTTGTCTAGATGAGTCTTCTCTATCAAAAAGAAAAGAAAAATTGACATGTAGCGTAACAACATGTCTCCTTAGTTCTACTGAACAAGGGAGGCAACCCCTGGATCCTTCAGAGAAAAGCCTGGGGATTTTTTCATCATTTTGACAGGATTTTGAAATCAGATTACCAGTGCAGGTAAAGATTTGAAAGTGAGGTCAGGCTAGCCAGCCTCCTTGAAACCTTTATTAGCCATCATTCTTCCCTAAATTAAATTAAATTAAATTCTAGCACAAGGAAGTGTCACGATAATTTCCTTAATTTCTGAGAACAGTAGCGACTGAATACAAACTTCCATCCATTATCTATAAAGTTAGTATACTAATTTGTCTGGAGAGTAAGTGGCTGCTGAACAGTACAGAGCTCTGTTCTTAAATACATATGTAGGCATACTTCCAACATCTCTTTTCAGTGTCTCAGATTTAACTGTAATGTTAAATTTTGTTTCCTGTAACCATACTCATTGGCAGCACTGCATATATACCCACTTCAAATTAAACAAGAAATAGGATGCAGGTAAATTTATGCCTCGCATATGTATTTTTTTTTACTGGCAAGGCTTCTTAACATAAAGCAAGCATTAAAATGTGGGTGTGTCTGTTCCACCAAAAAACAAACCCAGAATTAGTTGTCACTATGGAAAGTGACTGAAATGTCTGCCTAAGAAAATACATTCTGCAATCAAATTAAAATTAGGTGTAAACCTATTTAAAAATCATACTACCTTTATCAGATTTGCATTCACAGGGAAACAAGAACTTACAACACCTACTATTATCACTGGCCAATGCCAGCCTCAACTACTTATAAGTAATAGTCATTAAACACTGGCATTAAGCTCCTTTAAAGTATAATTGATTTTGCAGAGTTTCTGGACCTGGGCAGTGGCCTTGGTCTCGCATGTAACATTAAGGAATAGATCCAGTATAACAACCCAAACAGATAAACTTCTCAGTGAATTAACTAATGCTCCAAGGAAGGATGCTTACCTGATGTGCACAAGCAAGTTAACAGCCACTGTATAAAGTCAGGCTAAACACTCCCTGATCTTCTAGCTTTTCCTGTTTTGGGAGAGGCTCCAGTCTCTTCATCATCTACACAGGCCTTTTCTGGATGCTCTCCAGTGTGTCTATGTCTCTCTTGTAATTGGGAGCCCAGAACTGAACACAGCACTCCACGTATGGCCTCAATAATGTTGAAGAAAGAAGGGTCACCTGCCTCAGCCTGCTGGCAACACTTTTGTTTGATGGAGCCATGGATATTGCTGGCCAGCTTAGCCAAAAGAGCACATTGCTGGCTCATGTTCCCCTTGGGTGTCCACCTAAGGCCCCTCAGCCCCAGGTACTTTTCAGCAAAGCTACTTTCCAGCTGGGTGTTTCCCCAGTGTCTGTACCGGTGCCTGAGGTTTTTTACTCCCCAGGGGCAGGACTCTGCACTTCTTAAACTGCTTGAGCTTCCTGTCAGCCCATTCCTATTGCCTGTCAACATCCCTCTGGATCAGCCACTCCTCACTGTGTGTTGTCATCAGCAAACTTGCTGAGGGTACACTCAGCCCCATCACCCTGATCATTAATGAAGATGTCAAAGAGAACAGGACCCAATATTGGCCTGGAGGAGACTGAAGGGACACATTATTGCTCTCTACAGCTACCTGAGAAGAGGCTGTAACGAGGTGAGTGTTGTCTCTTCTCCCAAGTAGGAAACGATAGGATGAGAGGAAATAGCCTCAAGTTATATCAGGGAAGGTTTTGATTGGATATTAGGAAAAAATTATTTACTGAAAGAGTGGTGAAGCATTCGAACAGGCTTCCCAGGGAAGTGGTGCAGTCACCATTCCTGGAGCTGTTCAAAAGATACATGGATGTAGCACTTCATGACATTGTTTAGTAGGTATGGTGGTGTTGGGTTGATGGTTGGACTTGATCTTAGAGGTCTTTTCCAACCCTAACGATTCTGTGACTGACCCGTGGAGTACACTGCTAGCTACTGGCCTCCAGCTAGTCTTCGTGCCACTGATCACCATCTTCTGGGCCTGGCTGTTGAGCCATTTTTTAGTCCACCTCCCTCTCTACTCATTATTCAGCTTCTGTATGAGGATCCTATGAGAGACAGCAAACTTCATAGAATCATAGAATAACCCGATTGGAAGAGACCCACCGGATCATCGAGTCCAACCATTCCTATCAATCACTAAACCATGCCCCTCAGCACCTCATCCACCCATGCCTTAAAGACCTCCAGGGAAGGTGAATCAACCACCTCCCTGGGCAGCCTGTTCCAGTGCCCAATGACCCTTTCGGTGAAAAATTTTTTCCTAATGTCCAGCCCAAACCTCCCCTGGCGGAGCTTGAGGCCATTTCCTCTTATCCTGTTCCCTGTCACTTGGGAGAAGAGGCCAGCACCCTCCTCTCCACAACCTCCTTTCAGGGAGTTGTAGAGAGCAATAAGGTCTCCCCTCAGCCTCCTCTTTTCTAGGCTAAACAACCCCAGCTCCCTCAGCCACTCATCATAAGGCCTCAAACTTGACACCATATCTTACTCAAAATAATAATATTTTACAAAATTTTATCCTACTGTCAGGTGTCTTTTTTGTTATATTCTTTATAAGAAGCTAATGTCATGTTTGTTACTGAACTGGATCCTTCAAATTATTTTTACATAGACAGTAGAAACCCAAATATAACAGCCAACAATTTTCCCGACATTATTATTCAGGGATTATCTCACTCTATAATTACCATGACAGCTTAGATTAGTGAAAGCAGAATGGCTTTACTACCTGCAGAATGTTTATATGCTGCTACATACATTTCTGCTTTGGAATGCAATGGGGAAAATACCTTTGGTACTTTTTTTGTCTTTAGTGCAAAATCCTTAGAACCAAATGTTCTCTTACCTCCTTAGTATATCATGCAATGCATAAAGCCAGGGCATCCTGTCCTAGAAAGAAAACAAGTTCGTTCAAAATTGTTTATGGAATTGATTTGGAACAATTGATTCTAACACCTAGAGCATTCAACTAGAGATGAAAATAAGCATTAAACTGTACAGGAAGTTCAGTTTTGATTTTCTTTCTTTCTAATGTAGATTTGCTGCCACTGTCTGAAGGCTAATGAGAAGTGGTAGGCATTTTATTGATAACATACTAATAGTGAAAAGAAAAAAAAAAGCTTGGAAGGACAGCCAATTTCTCTCTTGCTTCTATGATACAATTCAAATGTACAGCCTGAATTGTGATTTCTTTTTCTTTATATCTTGGCATATACACACAATCCTTCAGATCCAACTTAGTTATTTTTATGTCAGTAGCAATCACAAATAAATGTAATCATAGCCACTACTTTGCAACATGCTCAGTAGTTAGGCAAACACAATGTTGTGATTGATCAGCTTCTCATTGTAACCTTGTTTTAAAATTTAAGCTCTCACAAACTTTTTCATACCTATTAAGCACTAAGCAACTGCTTCCTTTTCGTCTTTCAATACTGTTTCCTTTGGGTGAGCATGACAAACAATAACATAGAAAAATAAATGCAGTATTTTTTGCTATTATTATAATAGAATAACTTCCTAGTGGCATTCAAGAACACATTCTCAACTTTGCATCTCTCGTGTTTCAGAAGAGATGCTTCTCTGTTGCTGAGCACCATACAACAAGGGTTTAGTCATTCAATTGTGCAGTGCTGCTTCAGATGACATATTGGCTTCTATGAACTTCCAACCACTAATGAAAGATTAACATTTTTAACAAGAATCTAGAATACTTTTTCAGTCTATCAAGGGTGCTTTTAAAAAATCCCTAGTTCAGCTTTATGTTTCTATAGATTTCCCAGGAAAAGTTCAAGAGGTGTCATCTTGTAACTTTTCTAACAAAAAGTTAGAATCAAGGACATTTTAAGTAGGAGCTTAAAAAACAGAAGAGTGTGGAACAATCACTGCAATGACTGAAAATGATAACACGTACTTCAGTAGAAACTTTATCTATCTTCCACTATTTTACTCAAAGATGCAGCATGTAATCTAAAGCTTCAATTCTTTTTTACAAAGGCTTGTGGTGATAGGAATGGGTCAATGGGTATAAACTGGAGAAGGGCAGATTTAGGCTAGACATGAGGAGTAATTTCTTCATGCTGAGGGTGGTGAGACACTGGCCCAGGTTGCCCAGGGAAGCTGTGGCTGTCCCATCCCTGGGGGTGTTCAAGGCCAGGTTGGATGGGGCCTTGGGCAGCCTGGTCTAGTGGGAGGTGTCCCTGACCATGGGGGGTTGGAACTGGATGATCTTTAAGGTCCTTTCCAACCCAAACCGTTCAGTGGTTCTGTATATTGATACAGTGGGACAGATTTCTGATAAATCCTGAGTCAGCATCTAACCCTTTAGAAGCTACCACACAGAATAAGCTATTGATAGTTTACAGGCTGCCCAGGGAGGTGGTTGATTCACCTTCCCTGGAGGTGTTTAAGGCACGGGTGGATGAGGTGCTGAGGGGCATGGTTTAGTGTTTGATAGGAATGGTTGGACTCGATGATCCGGTGGGTCTCTTCCAACCTGGTGATTCTATGATTCTATGAATAGCTTAAACAATAGCTAGTTTTAACCCAGAATCCTATGTAACACAAAAAGCCCTTCCCTCTTACCATCTGCAGAACTATAAATTCAGCCTTTGCTTACGGTCAGCCTAGCCCACAATCTACTTTAACATGATGTGTCAGAGGTTACAAAGGTAAATGTGTTGATTGCCGACCTTTCAGAGTTACTGCAAGTTACCTCATCATTTAGTGGTGTCCCTTCTGCCATCTTCTTCTTGTTCGCTGGAGAATGATAATCGTCTGCATCGTAGAATTTCCATCCCAGCTACGAAAAACAAACAAAGAAGTAAAGTTATGGATCCCTCAGCCAAAGCAGGTGAGCTAATAAGGATCACAGAATTCACAAAGGCAGCACCTAAGAAATTACAGGCCTGACACACCCCGGTGCGAATCACCATTCACAACGCAAACACTGCGAAGTCAGCAGAAAGCGCTCGGCGAGCGCCGCGTCAGCGCCGGGGGAGAGAGGGGGAGGGGCTGCGGCCGCAGGGGCTGCATTCCAGCTGCAGGGGCTGCATTCCAGCTGCAGGGGCTGCACTTAGGCCGCAGGGGCTGCATTCCAGCTGCTGGAGCATCTGCATCCCGGCTGGAGCGGCCGCGCTCGGGCTGGAGCGGCTGCGTTTGTGCCGCTCGGGGTGTCCCCTCGGGGTGTCCCCCCCCGTACCTCCGCCGCCAGCCGCGCCCCCGCCGCGGTCCTGCGGAGAAGCAGAGAGACGCAGGCTCAGCCCGGGGCGCGGGTCTTGGCCGCCCCGGCTCCGCCCCGCCCGCCGGTACCTACTTTCCCGAGCCGCTCACCCCCATCACAACCACAAGCACCATCCCGACCCCGGCACCCCGCTCCGCCCTCCTCCTCCTCTTCCTCCTTCTCCTCCTCCTCCTCTCCCGGCGGCAGCGCCTCCTCCCGGTCCTGTCCCCAGCTCATTTTTTTTCTCCTCCTTTCGCTGCAGTTACCCGCTCTCCTCTGCAAACCCCTCAGTCCGTAGCTGCCCTGTCCCGTCAGGCGTTTCTTTTGCAGGAACCCCCCACGCCGCGTTCGCCGCTGGCAGCCTCGGTCACACACCGCGGGCCACGTGTGTTAAGCCTCTGCTTTCTCCTTTGCTCCTAACAGCCTGCCTTTAAAATTTAATTGACCTCTCGGCCATGCCCTGGCTAACCCTGTTTTAGGAGAAGCTCGACGTGAGCCAGGAATGCGCGCTCGCAGCCCAGAAGTTCAACTGCATCTTGGGCTGCGTCTGAAGGATCGAGGCCAGCAGGGTGAGGGAGGTGATTCTGCCCCTCTGTTCCTCTCTTGTGAGACCTCATCTGGAGTAGTGTATCCAGTTCTGGAATCCTCAGCATCAGAAGGATATGGAGCTGTTGGGACGGGTCCAGAGGAGGCTACAAGGATGATCAGAGGGCTGGAGCACCTTCCATACAGGCTGAGAGTTGGGGTTGTTCAGCCTGGAGAAGAGAAGGCTCCAGGGAGACCTTATAGCGACCTTCCAGTACCTGAAGGGGCCACGAAAAAGCTGGGGAGGGACCGTTCACAAAGGCTTGTGGTGATAGGACATGGGGCAATGGGTATAAATTGTAGAGGGGCAGATTTAGACTAGACCTAAGGAGGAATTTCTACACCATGAGGGTGGTGAGGCGCTGGCCCAGGTTGCCCAGGGAAGCTGTGGCTGCCCCATCCCTGGAGGTGTTCGAGGCCAGGTTGGATGGGGCCTTGGGCAGCCTGGTCTAGTGGGAGGTGTCCCTGCCCATGGCAGAGGGGGTGGAACTGGATGATCTTTAAGGTCCCTTCCAACCCAGACTATTCTATGATTCTATATTTTTTAATCGGGGAAATTCCCTTAGAAACATAGTATTCCTGCTGTCAGCATGCACGTGTGAATGCAGCGCTGCTACCCACCCACAGGTTTTTCTGGGAAAGGGAGCTGCATTCCCAGTGCTTGTGAGAGCTGCTCCACTCAGTGTCTTCAAGGAGCATGGCATGTGCCCTGTGCTCGTGTTAGGCAAGGAGAGACTCTCCTGGCTGTAAGCGTGTATTTTGCAATAAAACCGAGAAAATTCGTGGAGCTGGTGTTGTGTGTTTTGTTTGTTTTCAGCTTCCTCTCTTAAAATTCATCTTTGCAGGACCATACCTTATCCCTAGGTGGAGAAATTGCTGCCTACAGCTAGTGCTGCAAAGAGAACTGCAGCATGGTAGGAGCTCGAATTACACAAATGTCTGCACGTACAAAAGACTCAGCTACCTCACAAGGGAAGTGTCTGATCTCTTCTCTCTGGCCAACAATGATAGGACCTGAGGGAATGGCAGGAAGATGTGCCGGGGAGGTTTAGGTTGGATGTTAGGAAAAGTCTCTTCTCACAGAGGGTGGTGGAGCACTGGAACAGGCTCTCCAGGGAAGCAGTCATGCTGCTAAGCCTGTTGATATTCAAAAGGCATTTGAACAACACCTTCAGCATTGAAAGAAGGGAGAAATTTTCCCATAAAATCTGATTTTCATATTTCAATGCATGTACTTTGTTATGGGAGCGTCCAATAAACTATTTTACTGTGATCTGTCTCTAACCATTACTTGAGGTTGCAACTGCCTGTATTTCTTACACCTATTAAGAATTTCTTAAAGAAGACCAGAACCTTCAAAGTTATTAGGCTACTACTCAAAGAAGCCAGTTCTCTAATTACTAACAGACCATAATGATTCCTTTAAGGTACCCAGTGACTGAATACAAATTACCCTGAAACAGCAGTATGATTGTGCTAAAGGAACTGAATTTGCCTACATCTTTTCAGTCTTTTGCCTGATTAATTGTGAGGCAGGGGAAGTGTTTCATTCAGATAAGAGTTTTTGGGCGATTCAAATGAACAAACCTAAAAATACAGAATCACAGAATCACAGAATCACAGAATAACCAGGTTGGAAGAGACCCACCGGATCATCGAGTCCAACCGTTCCCATCAAACACTAAACCATATCCCTCAGCACCTCATCCACCCGTGCCTTAAACACCTCCAGGGAAGGTGAATCAACCACCTCCCTGGGCAGCCTGTTCCAGTGCCCAATGACCCTTTCTGTAAAGAATTTTTTCCTAACGTCTAGCCTAAACCTCCCCTGGCGGAGCTTGAGGCCATTCCCTCTTGTCCTGTCCCCTGTCACTTGGGAGAAGAGGCCAGCACCCTCCTCTCCACAACGTCTTTTCAGGTAGTTGTAGAGAGCAATGAGGTCTCCCCTCAGCCTCCTCCTCTCCAGGCTAAACAACCACAGCTCTCTCAGCCGCTCCTCATAAGGCCTGTTCTCCAGCCCCCTCACCAGCTTTGTTGCTCTTCTCTGGACTCGTTCCAGAGCCTCAACATCCTTCTTGTGGTGAGGGGCCCAGAACTGAACACAGGATTCGAGGAGCGGTCTCACCAGTGCCGAGTACAGAGGGAGAATAACCTCCCTGGACCTGCTGGTCACGCCGTTTCTGATACAAGCCAAGATGCCATTGGCCTTCTTGGCCACCTGGGCACACTGCTGGCTCATATTCAGTCGGTTGTCAACCAACACACCCAGGTCCCTCTCCTCCAGGCAGCTTTCTAGACAGACTTCTCCTAGTCTGTAGCACTGCGTAGGGTTGTTGTGCCCCAAGTGCAGGACCCGGCATTTGGCCTTGTTAAACCTCATGCCATTGGACTCTGCCCAGCGGTCCAGCCTGTTCAGATACCTGTGGTCACTTTGACCCTGGAAGAATTATCACAATTTATATTTGCATTTCCAGAATTAAAACCTTAATTGCCCTGTCCTAAAAATCCTTGAAATTTTGTTAACATCCAGAGCGATTGGCTACCCACCTACACACCCAACCACTTTTGTAACCACGATTTTATCCAGCGTTAGTATTACAAAGCAGAGAAAGCATCTGTTTCTCTGTTTGACAACTCTTTTTTCATAATGCATAACTTTGCATGTTATGAAAGGTTCCATGCAAGTCTACTGTGATGTTGTGTAATAACTATTTTTTGTCAATGCATTTGCAGGACGTCTTGCCAGGACTCCTCCTTTGCTCAAGCCCTGGCTAACAAATCACAAGCATTTATTGACAGAGCGGTACAGGCAGCAATGCACTTTGCAAATGCTGCGCCAGGGAGCAGAAAAGGAGAAGGAGAATACTTATCAAATTGTACTAACACAGGAACCTATAAGGAGCATGAAGAAGGCAATTGGATTCAGGCTTCCTGCTGGTGTAGTTTATTTGATTTGTGCAGATATCAGTCCTGTTAACACTCAGCTGGAGAGATGACTGGATAAAACTCAGTCAAATGGTTGACCTAACAGGATCACGTTGTATTCACTTCAGTATCCTCTTAAGATATGTTTAATGAAGTTGTGGATCCAATAAGGTATATGGATCCTTTTGGTTGGAGTTGGATGAGGACTTCTCTTCCAGTCTGTCCTAATCACAGGCAAAATAAGTATTTTCTTCCACTTACTATTTCTTTAATAATGTGGAGGAGCTTCATATTAGTCTTAGTCATTTAATGATGCATGCATATCTCAGGAAATTTATTTTTACGCTCTCCTTCCATTGAAGACCCTTTGCTGCAATTGGCATGGATGCCTTCTCTCTAGCATTTAAAACTCTTGCTTATTTCAGTGTTGGCAGAATATGTAACTCGATTCTGGAGCTTTGATGTAATTATATAAAAAAGCTGTACGACTTCATAAATTCCAGAGTACATTCATATAGCCAAAATGTTTTATTTATGATTTCTAATAACAGGTGATATTAGAATAGAATGGTGAGGGATGAAGAGTCAGGAATTAAAAGGCAAAACCCCCTCAAAAATGTCTATCAGAAAACCTGTCATGTTCTTCTAGCCTCTGAAGAATTTTGCAGATACTGTATTTTAAAACCTTTTTAAAAATTACATTTAGTGTTGTTGGATTATTTTCAGTGTCTTTCTGAGCCTCTCTGGTTTGACTAATTGTCTGATACTGGATTTGTGGAATTCAGTAAAACGTTATCATCTACTTTAATTAGCTGCCCAAGAGAAGAGCAACACAAAATATGAATGAAAAAATCTCACTTTCCTGGATTCATTTAAATTTGCCTTTCCTTTACTGTATCTTCCTCCTTTCTGATGATACTAGGAAAGGTCTGTTGTATTCAGATATTGCCAAATTCAAAATAGAAAAAAAGCATTCCCACCCTAATCCCTAATTGAAACTTAGCAGAGCACAGCGTAATAGTGAACTGCTATGACAGTGTACAGACCACTTAAAGCCTGGAAGCAACATCCAGCATCATGAATGGATGTTTCTTATAAAACTGAAGGCTGAAATACATTGGATCATCTGAGCTTCCTGAATCTTAAGGAATCTTTCAAGCAGCTAAGGCCCAAATTTATGTAGACCTTTAAGGGTTTGACTTAAATCCTAGATATATATTGACAGTGAGTACAAGTTAGAGAGTGTTAATAAGATGCATTCACTTTGAGGAAAGTTGCTGAAATAGCCTATACAGTGGTGTTCTGTTCACCACAGCTAGCCCTTATTATGGAGTAAGTCAGCTTTGAACTATGGCTGTAACCAAAACTGTATCAACAATTTTCAGATTTTTTTCTATGCAATGCGAAGTCGGTTGACATGCTGTCTGAAAAGTTTTTGATTGTACTGTAGATATCTGGAGGGCTGGGGAGAACTTTGTATGAACTGGTTCTCTGTACCCAACAGGATTTCCCAATATTGGGGAAAAAAAAATGTCACTTTGGTTAATCTGCCAAGCTTTCAGGCATCTGAGATCAGTAAATCAAACCAAAGCTGTTACAGGTTTTAAAAATCAGTTGAGTATTTGTTCATTCTGCTTAAAGCCATTTTTTTCATACTGAAGTGCAGAGCTCTAGGGTACAATATTCATGAAATAAAAAATAGGAGTTGTAAATAACTTTCCGTATTTTTTCCAAGTTGTGGTACAAAAAGAAAAATCAGATTAGAAGGAATGGAAGTGACTTAACTTTGTTGCTTCTAAGTGACATAAATACATTCTCAGCTTAGTTGTGAGGCTGAACGAGTAACGAAATTAACTGAACATGTTTATAGGTAAAAGAAGACTACAATATTTCATGGTCTATTATAACCTGTACAGGTCCTAGCTCCCTGTTTCTGTATAGAAAAGTCTAAGAAACTATTGACCTAAAAGTTAAATATACGTAATTCTAATACAGAAGCTATT
The DNA here is from genome assembly GCF_032191515.1 of Phaenicophaeus curvirostris. Lineage (NCBI taxonomy): Eukaryota > Metazoa > Chordata > Aves > Cuculiformes > Cuculidae > Phaenicophaeus > Phaenicophaeus curvirostris. The sequence goes on along the minus strand of NC_091431.1, from coordinate 24,512,573 downwards.
GACAATTCATTTTTATTTTTTCCAGCAACAGCAAAGGAAATACTGTAATATGCTTGTGCACTGGTCAGTTGACTCACTTTCTGGGAAATCAATGTAGATTGGCAGTAGAAGATTAGTTGTCTGTTTACATGGGTCTCCCTAGCTTTTTAAAACATAATCTTTTTATGGGAGAGTATCTGGAGTAAATCTTTCAATACCAACCCCAGGTTTGCACAAGAATTTTAACAAATTTAATTGTGTATAAGAAATATAAGTCCTCCACATGATGTGACAAAAATCAATGCAATAACATAAGAATTTTGAGATGTGCTCAACAAATCAAAATCTGTCTGAAAACTTGTGGTCATGAAACAATATTTTATTTACCCGCCATGTCGAGAGTGTAAATAAAAAGGGAAAATATCAGCGGTTTCAATCCAGAGTCACAACTAGATCTGCAGCAGTGGAATTCAAAAGTCACCGTGAAAGTCAAGGGGTTACGACTGATGTTCAGAGCAGAGTCAGGATCTCCCCACCTGGGTGTGGAGGGCTTCTAGCATACATTGTGCTCACAGTGAGCCTTCAGCTACTGCTTGCAAGCTACAGCCACATAACATCCGTAGTAATTTCAGTGTTACTGCAGTGGCAGGGTGGAACTGAAGAAGTCTGCAAAGTTGTGGAAAGACTATTTGCTTTGCTTTAGTCTCTCAATAAAGAAATCAGGCGTAGTTGAAGGGGCCATCAAGAGAGCCATACTGGTTCTATTCCAGTCTAAGTGAGACTCAAAGTAGCTTCTGCAGGATTTCTTTGTCACTGTGAAAGCTTCTGGCCTCCATTGGAAGCACAGGTTCTGCAGGAGATTTATTAGTTTATCTTCTCAACTTGTATTTGTCTCCTAACACCCAGGGTGCAAAAGCTGCATACTCTGTATTTCAACGTTACTTACAATAGCAACAGTACACACTGATGTAGAACCATTAATTTTGAAAGCACCTAAGTGTTAGTACAATGCAGCCACCTGCTGGCTTTGGGAAGCGGCAAGGGGAAAATACGCGTATTTTACAAAGTTGTTCCTACAAATAAGTCATAAGATTATTATTACTGAGCAGTTACTAATGAATGCTTTTGGAGCATGCCTTCTTAGTGTCTCTGATATGTTTTGCAATTGGCTAGTCCACATCTCTTCCCTGGATAGCCAAGCCTTCATTCTGCAATCACTTACAAGCATACTTAAGCTCTTATGTCACAGAGCCTCTCATGTGCAAGGAAGTTCAGAAACAAAGGTAATTGCAACTTTAAATCATGTCCTTATTAGCTCTTACATAATTAAAAGAGCCAGATCAATAAAGAGCAATAGTCCTTAAGTAATTTGGGAAGGAATTAATGACAAAAATCAGAAGCTATAAAGAGAGCTGTATGAGAAACTGAGTATTGTTGCATGTAATTATTTAAAAATTAGAGTGTTAATTACTTTAATAACAGACTCTGGGTAGGGATTAGAGGCTGGTAAGATTAACAAACTTGCAATACCTGTTGTATATGATACATGTTTTTCGTTTACTACTTAATTTGTTCACAAACTGTACTAGGAGTCTGACTTACCTCATGTGCAAAGCACAAGTTTTCTTTGCTGGTCTTCACCTTGATTTATGCAAATTGGATGTGGTGTAAAAATCTGCTTCCTCAAGCAGACCCCAAGTTTGAGGATCATTCCTAGTTGGAAAAGCGCTTTAAACACGTTTGAGGTTAGACAACTACAAGTACAGACAAAGAATGTAAAATTCAGATTGTATGACGGGCATATTAAAAATCAGAATAACCCTAAAAGAAGAAAAGGAACTATAAAACCAGCCAAAACTGGTCTAAGCACTTTCAGCTGTTTCAAACTGCATGTGCAGCAGCCATGGAAACAGGATGTTACTGCAAGTGAGTTCTGCCCATCTGCGTCCAAATTCTACCCAGTAACAAGCATAGTATAAAAGAACACACAGAATAGGTGTGTGGTGGGTGTTATTTCTCTGTGCACTCAGTAAGCAAGGCTTTTGGGATGCTGTGAGCTTTTCAAAGCCCAGCCCTGAAGTTTGCTGGACTGGCAGCCTGGCAGCTGAGGCTAATGTGGGGGTTTTGTGTATTTCAAGACTAGTGTTAGTGTTACAGTAATAATACACCGGTTTTTATCCTCCCTGCAATAACGAAGTTGAAAAAGTATAGCTATTTGGTGTAATATTAGGCTGTATTTTGAACTGAAGCCTTACAAAACTTTCATTTAGATTAACACTACCAAAAAGAGAAGCTGTTCAAGATATAAGTAAGCGATACCTCTTTTTTTGACCTGCCAACACTATCTGCAAATATACCTCTACCTACTTAAAAAATGAAGTTTTTTTGATGGGAAGATGTGCGTTGTTATATTCTTTGTTCACAAACACAGTCAGGAGAGCAGAGCTCATATTTTCTGCTTCATAAGGAGATGCAGTGTACTTGTACTAGGTTGACTAAGTCCCCGGTGCTGTAATGTTTTTTAAATTCACCATAGACTGGGGAGATACGTGGATATGGCAGGCGCGGTGCTTTCAGCAGGAGATAATCAGATTCCTGTAGGTACTGAATTAACTGTAGACAGCTGAAAATACCAGTTGTGTCACATGCAAAACCTGTTTGTCTTTCAGCAGTGTGAGCTGCAGGGTTTCTCTGGGGCTGTTAACAAGCCTAGATGCCTACTGCACAGATTGTATGAAAGCAGCTAGAGAGAACTAGTAGTGAAAGAAGTATTTCAGAACAAACGTGGTCCTCAGAAGAGATTCCTTGGAGAGGCAGCAGAGGAAACTTTGAGAGTACACTGCCTGCTTTAGTTTTCCTGACAATGGTATTAGAAAAACAGGACGGGCTATATGTTCCCTGAAAAGCAAAGAGTGTACCAAAGAAACATTTCAGTCCCTACTGGTAGAAACATCTTGGCAAGTCCCAGGACACACTGAACGGCAATAATCATCCAGGAGCTGAGAGTTTATAACCTTCCACTGAGTCAGAAGTGGATAGGTGTGGAAGCTGTGGTGGGTTTTTGTTTATTTTTTTATATACTCCATCAGCTCAGTATTGACTAGTAAAGGAATTGAACTTACCTTTGTGCTTTGTGTTTTCTAATATTAGCCTTACTATTTAATGACAGTTCCTGAAGTACCTGACTTTTCAGGTACTCTTTCAAAAATGCTAGCTGCATAAGGACTATTTGGCTGCCAAGATACAGCAAAAAGGGAATAGAATCATAGAATCACAGAATCATAGAATAACCAGGTTGGAAGAGACTCACCAGATCATCGAGTAGAACCATTCCTATCAAACACTAAACCATGCCCCTTAGCACCTCATCCACCTGTGCCTTAAACACCTCCAGGGAAGGTGAATCAACCACCTCCCTGGGCAGCCTCTGCCAGTGCCCAGTGACCCTTTCTGTGAAAAATTTTTTCCTAATGTCCAGCCTAAATCTCCCCTGGCGGAGCTTAGGCCATTCCCTCTTGTCCTGTCCCCTGTCACTTGGGAGAAGAGGCCAGCACCCTCCTCTCTACAACCTCCTTTCAGGTAGTTATAAAGAGCAATGAGGTCTCCCCTCAGCCTCCTCTTCTCCAGGCTAAACAACCCCAGCTCTCTCAGCCGCTCCTCATAAGGCCTGTTCTCCAGCCCCTTCACCAGCTTTGTTGCTCTTCTCTGGACTCACTCCAGAGCCTCAACATCCTTCTTGTGGGGAGGGGCCCAGAACTGAACACAGTATCCTAGGAGCGGTCTCACCAGTGCCGAGTACAGGGGCAGAATAACCTCCCTGGACCTGCTGGTCACACCGTTTCTGATACAAGCCAAGATGCCATTGGCCTTCTTGGCCACCCGGGCACACTGCTGCCTCATGTTCAGTCGCTGTCAGCCAACACCCCCAGGTCCTTCTCCTCCAGGCAGCTTTCTAGACAGACTTCTGTAGCACTGTGCAGGGTTGTTGTGCCCCAGGTGCAGGACGTGGCATTTGGTCTTGTTAAACCTCATCCCATTGGTCTCAGCGCAGCGGTCCAGCCTGTTCAGATCCCTTTGCAGAGCCTCCCGACCCTCCAGCAGATCCACACTTCCACCCAGCTTAGTGTCGTCCGCAAACTTGCGGATGCACACAGTCAAGCATGGCTGTTGAAATAGGGTTGTGGGCTTTTCTGCGTAGTTCGTAATGGAATGAGATGTTTAAGAGCCTCTTATTTTTAGGGGAAAAAAGAAGGCCAATAATGTTTTTTGAATAAGTAAGGAATGGCAGTCCTAATATCTGAAGCAAAATCCATCTGGTGGTTTTACATCTTGCAGTTACAGCAACAGAGTGTTTGCTTTTGTTGCCAGTTTTTTGGTAGTCTTTGTTTTTGTTTTTGGTGGGGTTTTTTGTGAGGTGGAGTATTTGTTTTTTTGATCATGTCATTTATTTAGTGTCTTCCTGCTAGATGGCTGTCATATACTGTGCTAATAATGACTGTATTTTTGTGGTAACTGTGACATAGAAACCTATAACTTGTCTTAAGAGCTCTTGGGCACCTCACGCCTACATGATATAGAGTGCAAATTTCATGCTGCTGGTCATCACTGTGTCTGTAACTCTGAGAATTCTGGGAAGCTCACCCCTTTCCACATGGTCCTGAAAGCAAAGCAAAAAACCTATGGCAATGGTTGAGCAGACTTTGACCTGCTTAGAAAGGGAAGATTCCTTCTCTCCTGTAGACAGGAAAATCCGCATCACCTGAGAGTCAATCCACATGTTGGCGGAAAAATTCCCTTTTTCTGGGTCCCATGCTGCAGGACTGTAGGACAAGAAGCGTTATTTTGTAATTAATGAGTAGGTGTCCCCAGCTGGTGTCTTGGCTGATAAGGGCCTTCTTCCACACTTTTGTGGGCTGACTGTGGCTATTGAGGTGGATAATCTGCTTCAAGTACTCACTGGTTTACTTTGCTATTTGCTACGCACAACTGGAAGTATTTACCGTTTAGAAGAAGCATACACTTATAGTTTTTCTTTCATGTTCCACGTTAAAGGGCTTTGCATATTTATTACTCTGACAGCAGTGAGAATCCTATACCCTTCATTTGTCGGCGGTTGTCTGCTCTTCCTGCTGTCAGCATCCAGCAGAAAGCCAAAGGAGGAGTTTACGGTGTTGGTGGCGTTTAGGCTTTTCCATTGCATTTCCAAAATACCATTACATTCACACAGAGCTGTTTCCAAAATATGGAAGTTTACAGGTGATCACAGACAAGTAGGTAAAATGACTGAAAGACACTTTGGGTGCGGCTGCCAGTACTTATTATCTCTTTGTTGACTTCCAGTCACATCCATTTCATTCCACACAGAAAAGGGGCGAGTTCCTTTTCCAGCACGGTGCTGATCCCCGTTTCAAGGGTGGTCAGCTGCAGCGATTACTTCCTGTAAGGTTTTTTAATAAATGTGCATCGCCTTTTGTGGTGAAGAACATTACAGCGAAGTCACTGGATGCTCTGCTTCCTTTCCCATTTGAGACAAGAGATGGGATGAGACGTCTCCTCCATAACGGGCCATTCCATTTCCCTTGAGGAAACGAAGTTTCCAAGACTTGTGCTCTTAGAGTGAAGTTGCATTATGTTCTCATATGTCTGCTTACAGTGCGCCCATCTTCTTTGAGAATTACTGTTATATAGATAATGAAAAAAAAATGCTTGGGACTTTTTTTTTGGGTTTTTTTTTTTTGGTTTTTGGGTTTTGGGGTTTTTTTGTGATTTTTTTTGTTTTGAGTTATTTTTGGCTTTTTTTGTTTTTAGGGTTTTTTTTTATTTTGGGGGATTTGGGTGGTTTTTTTTGGTTTTTTTTTTTGTTTTTTAGGTTTTTTTGGTTTTTTTTGTTTTTGTGGTTTTGGGGTTTCTTTGTTTCTTTCCTTTTTTGTGGCTTAGGGTTTTTTGGTTCTTTTTGGGGTTTGTTTCTTTCCTTTTTTTTGCGTTTTAGGGTTTTTTTGGTTCTTTTGGGGTTTTTTTGTTTTTTGGGGGTTTTGTGATTTTTGGTTTTGGTTTTGTGGGGTTTTTTGTGTTTTTTGGGTTTGTTTTGTTTTGAGTTTTTTGTTTGTTTTTCGGGTTTTGGGGTGTTTTGTGGGTTTGGGGGTTTTGGTTTTTGGGGGTTTTGTAGGTTTTTTTTGGGTTTTGTGGGTTTTTTGTGGGTTGGGGGTGTTTTTTTTGGTTTTTTGGGGGTTTGGGGGTTTTTTTTGGTTTTTTTTTTTTGTTTTTGTTTGTTTGTTTGTTTGTTTTTTCTCCCCCGCAGAAGCCGTCTGCTCTGTGGTTTAACACCCCACGCTGCGGGTGGGCTGGCAGGGGCCGGCACCGAGGGGACAGGGGACGCCCCCACCGCTCCGTCTCTTCCCCCCACCCCCGGCCCGGTGGGAGCGGGCGAGGGCGGTGCCGGAGGGCGCCGCGGGCGGGTGACGCAGCGGCGGGCGCGGATGGCGGGGCCGGCGGGGCCCGGCGGGGCTGAGGGGCGGCGCCGCGCCGCGCTCCCCGCTGCAGGCTGGCCCCCTGCGGCTGCCTGCGGGGCGGCGTGCGGGCTGCCGGCATGATCCGCTTCCGGAGCTCCAGCATCAGGTCGCTCAGCCCGGAGATGAAATGCACCGTGCGGCTGCTGGACGACTCCGAGATCTCCTGCCACATCCAGGTGACGGCGGCACCGGGGGCGCGGGGGGGGTCGGGAGGCGGCTCCCGCAGCTCGGCCGGGCGCGGGGCCCGGGTGGCGGTTGGCGTGGCCGCGCCGGGAGCTCCGCGCATCGCGCTCGGGACTCGCCGCATCCCGCACGGGGCTCTCCGCATCCCGCTCGGGGCTCTCCGCACCCCGCACGGGGCTCTCCGCATCCCGCACGGGGCTCGGGGCATCCCCCTTGGAGCTCGACTTATCCCCCTCGGGGCTCGGCGCATCCCCCCTGGAGCTCGGCGCATCCCGCTCGGGGCTCGGCGCATCCCGCTTGGAGCTCCGCGCATCCCCCTAGGGGCTCGGCGTACACCGCTCGGGGCATCCCGCTCGGGGCTCCGCGCATCCCCCTTGGAGCTGGACGCATCCCGCTCGGGGCTCGGCGCACCTGCCGCCTCCCGGGGCTGCGCACGGCGTCGCCCGCATCCCGCCCGGCTCCCGCACCCCCCGCGGGCGTGTCGGGATGCGGAGGGGATGCGTGGGGAGCAACCGCTTCCCGGCGCCGGGAAAACCCTGCCTTGGGAGCAAGGCCCGTGGCGTGCGGTGTCGGGAAGCAGCTGTTGCTAAGAGAGCGGGCAGAGTTCAAAAAACGAAGTGCTGCTCCCCCTTCCTCCTAATTTAAGGCAAAAGATAACTTATGGAAGGATCTTCGGTGATAGCAGTTGTGCAGTTGGAAAGAAAGCAACTTTGCTGCAGTCCCTTTATCTAATTATTTAGTCCCTTTTCATCCCTTCTGAGTAGGTGAAGAGTAGGGAGTTTGTGAATTTCTGGTGGAGCAGCAATACTCATAGCATATGCAAGCAGGAGTATTTTAGGTCTCCCAGCAAGACCCAGACTACAATGTGTTATGGAAATCCTATAGGTTCTGCAAGTGTTAGAAACCATGTTACTCTGAAATTTCCATGGCATTGATAGAATTGCTGAGATGAGCTTGGCATCCAGATTGGAAGATGTGAGTGGTCTTTTAGGAAGCTGTTTGTCACTCACAATTGGTCTTTCTATCTCTCTGGCAGTATGAAATATCCGTAGCTTTCAATCTAGTTGGTGGTCCGGTACGGAGATCGGCTGTGGCTGAAAAAATCGTGTGCCATGAGATGCAAATTACTTTTTTGTTTGGACCAAATTCTGTTTTTCAGTTGTTCCAAAGGAGCCATTTAATACTAGATAAGAACAGAAGAATAGTTCCAGTTGGAAGGAACCTACTACATCATCTAGACCCACTGCCTGACCAATTCCAGGCTGTCAAAATGTTAAAGCGTATAATGAGGGGTGTTGTCCAAATGCCTCTGTTTAAGGCACTGACAGGCATGGGGTGTTGGCCACCACTCTAGCAAGCCTGTTCCTGTGTTTGACCACCCTCTTGGTAAAGAAGTTCCTCCTGATGTCCAATTTAAGCTTCCCTGACATAGCTTTGAACCATTCCCACACTTCCTATCGGCACCTCCATCTCCACTTTCTTTCCTCAGGGAACTGTAGTTAGCAATGAAGTCACTTCTCAGCCCCCCTTTTCTCCAGACTAGATGAACCCAGTGTACTTAGCCTTTCCTCACAAGACATTCCTTCCAGCTCTTTCGGCAGCTTTGTTGCTTTCCTCTGGATGCATTCAAGGACCTTTACATCCTTCTTAAACTCTGGGGCCCATAACTGCAAACAGTATTCAAGGTGAGGCCGAATCAACACTGAATACAGTGGGATTATCACCTTCTTCAACTGGCTCGTTACACTGTTTGATGCACCCCAGGACGCGGGTTGCCCTCTTGGCTGCCAGGACACACCGCTGACTCGAGCCATGCCTGCTATCGACCAGCACCCCCAGATCCCTGCTGCTTTCCAGCCACTCCTCATCCAATTTATACCTCAAGTGCTTGTTACACTCAAACAGCACGTAGCCTGGAAGTAACAGGAAATTAGTGAAACATCTTCTGCTCGTATCATTGTAGTGCTTTTAATGAATATTTTGTTTATGAGATCATAGCTTTAATGGACAAGAGGGAGAACAGCCTTAAGAGTCTTTTTATTTTTTGAGATTATTGCAAGCTTTGTATAACTTATTTGGCGTCCTTAAAAGTTAGTCTCTTTGAACAATGATGAATTTAAAGTCAGAGTCTGAGATGGTGTCATTACAGCTCTGTAAGGTTTATAGCAATTCAACAGATTTACACATGCTAAGGGTATGCCCTTTGATGCCCACAGGGTAGAGAAAATAGTTTCTTCAGATGTTACACTGTTTATGGTGAGGTCATGAGCTCAGAATGGTTGAATTGTATTGCATCATTATGGCTCATTGACTTCTAACACATGCAGGGGAAAAGTGTTTGCTACACTTCAAAATGTTTTCACTATTACAGTTCTAAAGGTAATACTGAAAATTGAATTATGTTGTAAACTTACTTAGAACTTCTTTTTCTGAGTCTGCATGTGGCCAAACATATATTAAAGGTAGGGCTGGCTCTTGTTTTTTTTTTTTTCCCTAAGGTTTTTAAATACTGAAATTCTAAACATGTAAATGTAGATACAAGTGTGTATAATCACTTTGCTCTTGGCGGCTGCAGTGGAAACACACAATTAAGGATGACGTTTCATAGTTCTGATTTACCCTTCTTTCTTTCTCGTGCCACATGCTCCAAATGGCTTAATCCTTTCTGTACTAGCTACCCCGTACTAATCACTACGTATACAGAGGAGATGGAATGTAGCTATATAATTTATTTATCCTTTTGTTTGTGCGCAGCTATTAAGACACTACACTAAAAAATCCCAAACCACTCAACTTTTTGTCTTCAGCCTCTCAGTCAAACCTGTAGCGGATGAAACTTGCTAGCACCTTTCACAATGCTACAATTTTATTTGTGAATGGCCGGGGGGGTGGGGGGGGGTGGAAAGGCTGCCTGTTAGTTGTACATATTGATGCATGTTCAGCAGGACTAAATAACCCAGATGATATACTGCTGGGTTAACAGCAGACGTGCTAGGCTTGGGCCAGCTGGAACATGTTGGACAGCTGTGTTTTGGCCATTAAGAGGATAAGAAAGCCTAATTCTACAACACTGAGAAATGTCAACAGAGTCTCTTAAGGACATGGGGTGCAGCAAGGGACAGAGATGGCTGAAATTTTGTCTCTGTGTTTTCAGGGGCAAAAAAGGGGAGACATGCAGCCACGCTGGATGGTGCCGTGTGTAGTTGATGACTTGCTGTTATTTTAGTGCGCTAATTTTGCCAAACCCTACTTTTTCAAGTAAATCTTTCCAGCAGGTGGCTTCCACACCTGGGCTAGTATCAGAGGGTCCCACTACCACTTCAGTGCAGGTGTGTCTGCTAGTTAAAATCTTTGTGGATGCAGTGTAGATCCTTGGCCCTACAAAATATGCAATCAGAATTGTATGTTACTCATCTAAGACATTGGGAGGTAGTTTTAGGAGAAGTAAGAAGAAGCAGATATACTTTGGTGCCACATATATATGTGTGTGTATATATATCTCTCTCTATATGTTTTTTTCCTCCCTGTCTAAATTTCATAGTGTTTATGTAGGAAAAAAACCCCAATATTTTTCTTTTTACAAATAAAGTTCTTTCAAAGCAGTGTTTCATCAAGCCAGCAGGCTAATAAAGCCTGCTTTTCAAAATTGCATATTATAGCAAATGGTCTAGTGACAGCAAATGGGATGATGTGGGGAGAATAAGAGATGAATCATGCATTTGCAGACTCCAGCCAACTAGTTATCGAGCTCTGCAGCTTCCATGTAGGTCACCAAGTTGCTCAAGGCTAGGTTTGTAGCTCAAAGGTCGGGATTCAGTGTGTTGTCCTCCTCATCTGATAGATTTTGTGACTGCAAATTAGCCGAAGTGGTGACAGACAGAAGAAAGGGCTGGGGCCTGGGATGCTTAACTGATTCTTGTGATGATGTTTATTTTCTCACATATTTCGTTTGCTGTGAAGCACCTTTGGGATGTATATGTCAGGCAGTCTTACAGCAGTAGTATGGTGAAGCTGTAGTGGCACAGCTAAAATGGTTATGACAAACAGCCTAAAGGGCCAGCGGCCACTCTCTGTTTCCATGTACAAGAGGGAGAGGTGACCTGCTTGTGCAGGCTGCCTGATAAACCACAGAAACAAGGCTTGAAAAAGGGCGGTGGGGAAAGTTGGTCTTAAAAACTACTGGAAATGTGTCTGGAGGGGCAGGAAGTCCTTTCTGGAGGTACAAATAAGTCATAAGTAATGACTTATTTTTTAAGTCATTGAGATAACAAGTACTTTATTCCCATTTTTGCAGGCTGCATGCAAAAAACTTCAAGCATCTAATTAAACTTAAGCCTAAATATCTTAAATGGTTAAGGATTCTCTGGAGGTAAGACTGGCATGAATGAGGCTTTTCTATCAGCTGGAGCTTATTACTGACAGTGGTAGTGAACTTCACTGTCTGTGTGTTTATTTGTAGAAATACTGTATGACTGGATCTCCCTGTCCCTCGGCCCATATGTAAAGGTGTGTAGTAATGGGCCCTTTATAATGACAAGTTTTGTGTCGTATGAGCTTTCCCAAACAAAAATCTTTATGCGTGTCCCCCTAAATATCACCTGGCTATACTACTGACAATTTTTATGTGTCTAAATGGTTATTTGATTGTTGTTTGAAAAAAATGAACTTGAACTTCTGTGTGTCCAGCTTTTAAGCAAGGACAAGACATAGTTCTTAAAAATTGTTTAAGAAATCAAGAAGAAAACAAACAGATCAAAGATTTGGCTTAGTTGTGATCTGATCATAGACCTTTCAGCTTCTTTTGCTAAATGAGAGTGACAAAATCTGAGAATTCTTATTTCTTTCTGTCACTGATTATCTGGAAGTGTAAGATGGCTTTGTGCCATTTTAATCTTAATTCAGTAGAAATTTCTGTGCAGTTTAAATGCTGCTGCGTATAGTTTGACTAATAGTTTACTAGTTTGACCATTTTTTTTTTCAGTCTGTTAACCAAAATATTCTCTTTAAAATTCCTATCTCTCAATAAAGTGTAAAAACCAAAACAATGTGCTGAAGCAGGCTGTGAGGTTGAAGAGCAATGTCCATGAATCTCGCTGTGAAGACATGCGAAATATTGATGATTTGGGAGAATTATGTGGGAAAAGGAAGGCAGCATGAGAATGAAAAGGACAAAGACCAGAGATAAGAAGAAAACAGAGCACCATAGCTGTGGAAAGGGAAAGGTTAGGGGATTATGTAAGCAGCAGGAAGGAGATTTAGTGAATTTATGTTGTAAGCAATGTCAGAACTGTAACCAGCAAGCGCCTTGGGCTGCTGGGATGATGCTGTAACAGTTCAAAATGATAAGATGAGATAAGGAGGTGGATGCACCTTAGGATGGGTTCTGTGCAGTGTTCCGTTGTCACATTTTAGAAACTGCATGCTAGAGTTTATAATCCTAACTTCGTGCTTGAGCCTCTGATTGTACAGTTAAAACAGGTGTTCTTAGTGACAGTTGCAGATTAGGTGTGTCTCTAATTAAGCTAAACCTGAAGTTAAAGCTACCTCTGCTGTCATTTCATGTGTTTAATTAAATTTGCAGTAACATCTTTTCTTTTTAATAGCACTTATGGTTGTGCTCTTTCCAGGGCTGAAAAGGAAACAAGGAGTAGAAAGTGTTACTAGAAAGTTACTTGAATGTCCGGAGTTATAATTTATAAATTAGGAAATTAATTGTCTTCCTGGATTTCAACAGGGTGTGAAACTTAGTATTTGCTTAACATCAGTTTCTGTATCTGGTAGAGAAAAGGCAGATATGAATGAGTAATACTTGTGTGTTGCTACCAATTCACGGACTCTTGTTCTTTCTTGTTATTAAATGAAAATACTTACAAAGCTAGCTTATGCAGGATTTTATGCAATATATTTTAAACTGCAGCAGAACTGCTTTTGTGTTGGATAAAGCTTATTAATGATGTTGAATTAGGGGTTTTTTCCATGCTCCATGTTGTCTGATTAATGAACAGTGTCTGAAAAGTCTCTGTACTAAAGAGGGTACTCTTACCTTTTATTGTAACTGAGTATTTCCTGTGTATTGCAAATGGCATGTGATTCATGTTTTCATCCCTAGAAGACAAAGCTGGGGAACTTAGATGTGTGCTTTAGTGCTTGCCTTATCCAAGGTTGAGGATGAACTGCATTTCAGTAAACAGAAACAATGTGGATAAGTATTTCAGTGTACTGGTGATGCTTGATGCTATGGAGGAAAAAACCCATGAGAAATGCAAGAATCTTAAGATAATATTAGCGAGTTAGCATGGACAAGCTAAAAGGATAGTTACTGATGTAAAATGTAAGTACAATCTCATCACTTTTACCCACCTTTCATTTTTTTTACAGTTTTGAATAAAAGTTTTTTTTACATTCTTTGTTGTCATCCATGTTTGGACACTGGCTGAACAGTAGGGGTGGAGCTGTAGTAATAACAAAAGGCAACTGGAAAATCAGTAACACAATGCAGCACAGCTCACATCTGCAAACTGCAAACCATCGGTTTTATCCCCAGAGGTCAAAAGTGGCTCCTGTGGCATACAGGGTTCTTTCTGCTTGCAGGAACTTTATACATTCTTTCATCTTGCAAGGGCTTTTGTCAGCCTACAAGACTTAGTCTTCTCACACCTAGGGATGCTCTCTCTTGTCTAGGCATCTTCAGCACACTGATACGGGTCTAATATAGGAGGCTGCTCAGAAGCATTGGTAGAATTAATTTGCCTAAGATTAATTTGCCAAAATGAAGCCTTGGTGAAGAAGTACTATGTTTTCATGTTTTGGTTGTATTTGCTTAGATTGAATTTCTTGGTTATGTCAGGAGTGATTTAATAACATATGCAAGTTCTTCTGGAGCTGCCCTTTACAGAAGAACAGATTAGTGCCTTTTGTATGGGCAGGTCAAATAGGGAGCCTGGATTTTGCCGGTATGGTTATTACTGACCCCTGGAACAGGCAGTATATTAAAAATTCAAGGTTTAAACTATAGGTTAAAGAATAGGAAACAGCAGCTGATTTTTCTCTTCTCCCTCAAAAAAAAAAAAAAAAAAAAAAAAAGAAGCAGGTGAGTTGGATCTGTCCTTCTGGATATTTTGGCACATTAAACCAAACAAAATGAAGGTATCTCTCTTCATCATCTTCCTCTCTCTCTCTCTCTCTCTTTTTGCATTTGCCTTCTGCTCCCTGGTGTGGATAATATCAACCTGTTGGCAAGGTTTATAATGTCTAGATAATCTTTCTCAACTCTTCCTGTTACAATTAAACCAATTACCAGATTACTTCTGCTGTGCCTTTCCCTACTGCATATGGAAAATATTTCCTCATAGCATTTCCTCCAGCTGCTTGTCTGTTCCTTTGTTTACTTAATATAGCCTTATTTTTTTCCCTAACTTTGCTTTCTTGGAGACCCTTTCAAGATCTTACAGATTCTCACACTGTTTGAATTACTCGTCTGATAGTGAAAACACAACTATAAGAGTCCAGCAGTAATTTAATTAATACTAAATCTCTTTCTTTCTGGTCTAAAACTGGAAAAATAGGGCCCCAAACACTCTTTTGCTTTACTCCTCCACTGTCAGTTTATTTTATACTTTCCAGCTACAGACATTCAGTTCATAAAAGCTTTCCTGTTTTCCTCTTTTCAGGGTTTAATGTGTTGTTTTTGAGGAGGTGTGTTGATAATGAGCTCTTGCCATTTCAGTGTGATGTCTACGTAGATGATGATGATCTCCAGGTCATGGTTGATTATGGCAGTAGTATGCCAAGTGTGAACAGTAATCGTCCTAGAGTTGCTGTTCATGGGAGTTGCTGAGAAACTTGATTAAGGTCAACCCAGGGATGAAGAATGAGCATTGATCCTCTAGTACACTTAGAGAAAAAGTTTCCCCTTACTGAAAGTAATGCTGGAAACTTGAGATAAAGTGGATTATACCAATCTGTATAAGGTTAAGAATATGTATAAAATTTCTCAAGGTTGCTCACAACCAAAAAATAGAAAGTATGGGCTGTATACCATGAGTTCTTTTTCAGCAGAAGTGTTCACAAACAGAAATAACTCCTGCAATAATTGGAAAAGTGGCCATTGAAGATAGTTACAGTAAGAAACGTAAGTAATAAGTGACTGCAAAATGATTGGTTTTTAAAGGCTTCCTTTGGATAAATGTTAAATGAGTCAAATGTTCATTAAAAACACTTGTTATTTTCCCCTTGTTTACTGAAACCCCAGGAAGAAGTAAACAATCTGCACTGAAGACAGGCTTTGCTTCTTGCAAACATACTATCTCACAATGATATTTCTCCCGTAACGACTCTATTTGGAGGGCATTGTGCTTAAAAAGAAAACAAAAGAACCCCACAAAAATCCAGATCAGTACCTGACTATTTTTTTTATTTTTTATCAGTACCTGACTATTTTTTATTTTTTACAACATTTACACGATGTAATGTGTAAACTTACTCTACAAAGGCACAAGTTGCAAAGAAAACTTTGGGTATTACTGACAACACTGTATAAACCCCTTTTCCTCTATGAAGCAAACCTCTTTACTTTCAGTTTTGGCAATGCAGCTAATGTGTTGAGGAGGAAATTCTTTCCTTTGTTTACTGCATCAAAGCGGTGTTTTCCCCCCACTCTCCTAGTTTCTGGGGTTTTTTTGAAGAACAAGCAGATATGCATGGTGTTATGCAAATACTTTTTGAATTTACTAATTCACTGACTTGACAGTGCTCAGGGAAGACAAGAGAGCTGTGTTTGTGGTGAACCTGCAGAGCTGGTCTGTGCCCTACATAATGTTTAGCACTTCTCTGAGGCATAAAGAAGGAATTGCATTTTCTAACCTCTGTCTGCCTCCTGTGTCTCCAGAGGATTCACTGCTTACGCAGAAACCAAAATGTTTGCTGGAGGAGGATTCTGAGCGTTTTATCCTGCAGGCTGAATGATGAAGAAAGGTTATGAATCCAGGGGAAAGCCAGTTTAATGAATTCTGTTTTCTTATTGTGTCCATACAGATTTGATATTGCTTTGTAATTAAAATTGGACTGGCTTCTACAGAATATTGTTTTTCTTATTTTGAATGAGGTAGCCTTTCCCGTGCAATCCTGAAACAGAACAGCTAAATGCTTAAAAAAGGAGGGAAGGAAAACTGAAAGTACTGTCCTCCCAAATGTGCACTGGGATTCCTGTAGCAGTATTTCTTTGCAGAAATATCATGAATTGAGTTTTCTTGCCGAGAGAGAGGTTTTTGCTTTATGAGCAAGATAATTGTATATTTCTGTTCAAAGTAAACATCATTCTGACACATTTCATGACCGCAAGATATTTTATGCAGTCACTGGAATAAACAACACACAGGGCTGTCTCAGGCACGTAGTCAGTGGATAATGCTGTGCCTGCTTTTACACATCTTTCAGCTAAATCAGAGATCAAAACCTAACTCCAGCACTTGAAGGCTTGTGGAGAGGATTTTTGACACTGTGGAGGAAAGCAAGTCTCTAGAACCTTAATGATTGCTTCTTCATCTGTGCAGATTTGGTTTAACTGATACCAGATCTGTGGTAATATTGATAACATCTTTCACCTTGTTAACGGATGATACGCTTCTAGTCTAATTTTGTACTTTATGTGTGGAGACCACAAATGGTAGAGACTGCGTGTAAGGAAGGATGTGAACTATGACTACAAATTTGCCATGTAACGTGCTTTCTGTTAAATGAATAAAAAATGTTTAGCTCTGATTGTTATGCACTGGACACATCCTATGGCGTACCTGGCATGAGAAATTTTATTACACAAATTCTGGAACGGTTCCTTGGCAGTGAGGCAATTAATAGAATGTTGCAAGATATAATGGTAGGGATGTATGTTGAATGACTGCCTTTATCCCTGAGGGAGTATGAGAGCGTGTGGAGGTATAAATCACATGTTGCTCTCCATCCATCTTGGTTTGTACGATCTGGAGTTTTGGTGAAGGGTTTGGGAGATGGAGCACAGCAGTAGTAGATGAAGAATTAAACAGAGGTAATATGAATGTTTAACCAGACTAAGCAACAGTGGAGTTCATGTTTACTGGTTTATAGTATGGAGTTGAAAATGCCTGAAGTGAGTCTGCAAAGACCTATATTCATAGTCAGGGATGCTGTGGTCCAGCTGATGTGGTCCTGTCCCTCAGGGAAACAAGAAATACTTTCTGTGACTTTCTGTGATTGTAGTGGGATCATTCATCCACGAATGTCTATTTATAGTGTTCCTTTGGGGTACTCTGAAAGGTGTGTATCTGGATTTTAAGGATAAAAGCTGTGGTTGGAAGAGAGGCTGTAATGGAAGCTGTTTAATTTGAAGCATTGTGTGAGTTCTGCATGAGGGACTACAAACTCCTGAAATCTGGGATAGAAATACTGGTGCAGTCCCTTCTGTACATGTAGATACATGCATGTAAGAGCATCTTCCCTGAGATTCGGAAGAAGCACTTAGTTCCGTAGGTGAGTATCTAGGGTGGAGTGTCTAGGGTGGAGTGTCTTGCACTGAACTGGAACTCATCTGCAGAGCTCATGAATGAGAATGTGCTTTGCAATGTGTAGTGTGAGAAAATGAATTATCATTCATATTTAGTGCCTGCCTCCTTAGCCAGCAGGAGAGGAGATAGAGCTTGCATTGATCACAGTGTAGCTGTAACACTCTTCCCGGGTTTGCAGGGTCACTGCGTCCCTCCAAAGCGCTCAGGAGGGAAGTAGTTTTCCAGGTGGATGTTACATTACTGCTACTTCACAACAGGAAGGACTTAACTGATAAATGTATTTTTCTGCTGCGTGGGACAGTTATTTTGTCCTAGAGATGTTAAGCATTAGGCTTTCCTGTGTCTTGCAGTTCTCACAAGCAGAGTTGTGGCTTTGTCCTTATCAGTGTTACTGCGAGACCTCAAGTACTCTAGGTCAGCTGAAGCATTTTGGTTTTGTATATTATTTACAAGATAATCATTCAGGAGTACAAATGCAGAACACAGGACAGGAAGCATTCCAGATTTCCAAAAATTACACCATATGCTTTTCGGAGGCCTATTATTTGGTGAAGGCTGAATCATGTTTCTTTTGGATCCCATTGTTCTTCAGTGCTATTATTGTAAAAGATATTCAGTGTACCTTTCTCTGCTTTCTTGCAAAAGGGACAGATAATAATATTCTCTGTGCTAGTAATTTGTTTTCCTCTACCATACTACTATTTTGTTTTTGCAGGATTTGCCATTTTTAAATTGTGAATGTGCGTCTTACAGGCTCAGATGACTTTCATTAAGAATGTCTGCTGTTTCATTTCTGTAATTAAAAAAAAAAAAATCCACACTGAACAACCAAAACTCAGATGCTTCAGTTATCACAGTATATCTAATGAATGCAAGGAGCCTAGAGGCACCATGCAAATGGCAGCTTGACACAGAGAATGAAGCATGTGGAGTGCACTTCCATGTGCAGTGATAGCAGTATTTACTGTGTTATCATGGTAGTGCCTCAGAGCCTAAGGCATGGATAAGGATCCCATTTTGCTATGCAAACACAAAGATACACTTCCTAGTTATGACTGAGGACAGAGACCCTTAGTGGAATGTAGTGTTTTATAAATAAAACAGGTTGCTGCCATTTAGATGAGAAGTAGTACTTGAATCTGCCTGTGCTCTTGGTTCATGGCAGCTAGGAGTGAAATATAATAGTCTGAAGCCTTTTCTCCTATACATTTTAATATATTGCAATTGGACAATGTTCACCAAGGCAGGCAATAAGCTATAACTCTTGAAATGCAGCTGAGTTATATCCTGTGACCACATTCTTAATGTAAGACTGTTGCCTAGGTGGGCATGGGCAGACAAAGAACAACACTGAGCAATGGAATGTAGAGGTCTCCTCACATTGTCATCTTGGCTAAGAAAAGTGGTATTTAAAACTGGTCATTTTGGAAGTTTAAGACATGGACTGTGGAAGCTGAGAAGGGTAAGTGATTGCTCTTCTCTCGCTTAGCAGGAAGGAGACGAGGAGGCATAAGGTGAAAAGTTTCTGATAGGCAAGGTTAAGTTACAACTAGGAACAGATCGATGAAGAATAGCTGGTGGAAATAACAGAATCACTGGAGGGATGCACAAAGGGATATGCTGAAGCAGTAGACCGGGGAAAAGATCTTTGCATCATTATTTGGAAAGATACAAGTGGAACAAAAATGGAATTTGACAGGCCAAAGGATATGATATTGGGATAATGTAGTCACAAAATTATGATAGTGAAATAATGTCTTGTTTTATTGTACCCTTGTCTGTCAGGGGTTAGGAGGAGTAATGATTATTTGTGGTAAGACTATGATTTTAGCAAACAAAGTGTGTTAGGAGAACATTGGCTTTGTCATACTTCAAAATTATTGAGCAAGTAAGAGTTTTCAGAAAGTCGTCTTTGACAGTACCAGGATACATGGGCTATGAAGCTGGTTGTACTATGTTTTAGGTGTGTTTCCAAGATGACAATAAATCTCTAGACACTTAGCTTCTCATTTTTAATCAATATGATATTTTAATACTTCTTCATTTTGAATTTGGCATGGAGAATCCTGAATGACAGGTTAGTGCCTAGTTGTGTGCTGGCAGGCTCACGGTCTTCTGGATGATATAATCTAGATTTAGACTTGCCGTGTTCTGGGATTGTCTGTAATGTTATCCACTGACTTGAAAGTTGAGTCTTAACCGTTGACGTCTTCAGTGTCTATAAAATTCTGTAATTTTATCCAACTAATTATGTGCACTCTGACCTTGGGTGGTACGATTTTCAATATGATGAGCAGCTTTCAATGCTTAAAAAAGTAATATACTCTTTAGCAATAAAAAACAGCTGGAATTTCTGATGAGAAAGTTTTAGTGTGAAAAACTCAAAGGTTTTAACAAGACGTTAGTAAACGTTAAGTGCAGGCTTATTGTCTTCCAGTGTAGTTTGCTGCTTTGAAGAAAAAAGTTAAGTCACTGGGGAAAATGAAAATCCATTTAGAAAAATATAATGTAAATGCTGCTGCTGAATTGTAACTTGTATTTGACTAGATTAAGTTGAATTAGACTAGATTAGTTTACTAAACTAGAATAATTAAAATTAAACTAGATAACAGACTTTTGGGATGAGGCAACCAGCTCAAATATTAGCACTGAAAGACTGCAATATGTCTGTTAGAAATTTAATAAGTTGAAGAACTTAAATACTTTTTAATGAACCTTTCACAGTTGTCTTTTAAATTATTGTTTAATGTGATTAAGGATTGTGTGAAGAATGACAACAGACTGTGTGTGACTGTTCTCAATTCCTGACCGAAAATGTGAGGGAAAACCAGTTGCATGCCTACTCCCTTATTCATGAACTACTCAGAGATATTATATGTAAGTTTTAATATAGCATACCTGAGTTACGGAAGTGGTTTTCTTATTTGCAACAGATTTCTGCTTAACTGTACTGGACAAACAGAAGTGAATGCAGGTGTACATAGTGCTCTCCCTATTGCTGGTGAAGTGGGATGTGCAAATATCTGTACCTTTCATTACATCTACATTTTAGAGTACTTATACTTTTTTTCCATCAGTTATAACTAGGGTATATAACAGATCACATGTATATTAACTGTAAAAGATGGATTGAACCAAGGCTTTCAAATATGAAGGTACAGAACTTTGGGTACTTTAAAATGCAACAATGCCATTTATGTTAGCATGTGACTAATTGGATAAACCGTTCAACTACTATCAGAGTGGATTTGGGGGTAAGTTATAAATTCCATGTACTACTTGACAGCTGATCTATATTGCTGTGGGAAAAGGGTTATAATTTGCATCAGCTTTAGGCAAAACCATGCCATGAATAATACACAAAACTTATGCATTTTTTTAAAATTTAGATTAAGGTGTGTACAACTTCTGTTTGTTTAGTCAGTTAATGACATCAGTTAGAAATGAATCTTTCATGCAAAACACCCTACAGGAAATGGATCAGTTTTCAAGTGTAAAGTGCTTCAAAAGATCAGAGTGGGAAGAAAAGATGGAAGTTAATATACAGAAGTTTTAGTTTGGGGAAAGGGTTAGCTCTTCTTCAAGAAATCTTCCAAAGTGTGATAAGGGGAATGTAACCAACTCAGTGGTCCCAGTGCAGTCAATGGAGTTGATACAACTGAGGGTGTGTGGAAAGTAGATGGGTTATATGTGAGTTACCTTTATTTCTGGAATCATGTTTGGAATCTAGAACTATACATTCACAGTACATAAAAGCAGTTGCTCTTAAATACACGTGCTTTCTTATAATTTTTTAATGCTTACACTGGCCACAATAATTTTCTTGGAAGCATGACTTCATCTTGTTTTTCAAAATACTGTAAGCAGTTTTCCAGCTTGCTCTGTTGAAGTTAACAGAGGTTTGGAATATTATATCTGACTCTGCTGGTGTAGATGTACTGGCAGCCTTGGATTTGGAGCAAGAACAGGAGATGCTGGTTTAAATGTTACAGCTACTACCTTCAGCACTGTTTTTCTGAGACACTGAGGATGTACTACCAAAATCACATGAGCATCACAATCAGCTTTGAAAGGTAATTTTATATAACAACTCTGCGGTCTTGTCAGACTGAATACGTAATTTCTGTCAGGCTACGTAGCTCTCACAAAGACGGTCTTTTGCAAGCACTCAGAACACTGAGGTTATTTGCTTTATGTGCTATAATAAAGCTGATTTTATGTCTGATGTAAACAGATGATGAATGGGAGTCTCCTGTGGTGAATTTAGCTAGATCTATCTAAACTTTTTGAGCTGCAATCAAGGAAAAAAGGAAAGTTACAAACCATCTCATTGTCATAAGAAGGCACTAATAGAAGTTCTTCATTTTCTCTGCACAATATGTTAAGAATTAGATAATGTAATACATAGCGGAATCAAAAACTTGACATGTGTAATGGTACCAAATAATAAGAAAACCCCTTTCTAAAATGATAAATCTTATAGAAGTTGAGTACTTTGTAATAGTATTTATTTATCTGTTACTTACAGCAGTAGCTTTTCCTTGAACAAGCATACAGATTGTTCACTCGTATGAATGACTGGCGTAGACTTGAGAAACTGATGGGGAGAAGTGAAGAAATAAGGCTTTTTTCCTCTTCAGCACTGCGTGTGCAATGATAACAAAAAGGTACGAGTTCAGACATATGTGAAAGTAGTACCATATACAGTCCATGTCTCCAACTATGCATTGTTTTCCTTTTCTTCGGTAAGTTGTTTTTACATCTGAAACATTAAAGTTACTTGCTGGATTCCTTTTCAGCCCACGGTTTAGTTTTAATTAGTAGATAGTTGTTGTGTTTACTCTTCAGTTGAATTCCAGTTCCCATCGCATTAGAACAACACATATAGATATGGAATATTGAACTCATGCTTGGTGACAGTTGCCTACATGATGACGTATGCATGCTCAATACAATGGCATGGTTATGTTGGTTAATGCTTTCAATGATTATCAACTGTAGGCAATTAGAGGTCTTAAGTATTTACGTTTACTGAAATATATTTCTCAGTGTAGGTCATTTTTCTTTGTGGAAGGTTCACAAAACTGTGACAGTCCCAGCTTTGTATCATTTTCCTTTTGTCACAAAGAAGTGATGTTTGAGAGCGTTTTGAATGAAGTAGACAGCATTAGGTTGGAAATTCCTTTTAACAATGATAACGTTCTCAGGATAGCACATTGGTGTTTCTGGAGATGGAAGTCTTACTCTCTTTCTGACCTACCTGGAAAGAATCAAGCCCATTAAGGATATGAATTTTTGTAATTATTTTAAGAGCAGATACCTAGCTTCTACCATTTTTAGTCACATAAGCCTGATTTATCCTGAATAAAAGCTAAGTGAAGTGTATTATTTAAGTGGGAGACTGTAAACACATATATTTCAATTGAAAAGAGAGAAATTTGGAGCCATGCAATCTGTCATGAAACACAATTTATAAAAGGAATTACTATGAAGGTTTTTCTGATTCCTACTGAATTCTTCACTGAATGCTACGTGATAATACTAAAGATTGAATTACTAGTCATAGAAGATGTCCTTGTGTCAGCAAAGATTTTTAAGTGAATGGGAATGAGTGCATTTTATTACTCAGCTGTAATTTATGCATTCATTTATTTTAAATATCTGTCTGTCTATCTGTTTATCTTAAAGAAGGCATAAGTGCCCAAGTGGAGAAAAGCAGAGAAGCAACTTTGGCATCACCTGTGCAGAATTTTTTCTTTTTTTGTGGAACTTGCCTTACTTTGGGGGAAAAAAACAATCATCAAGCAGCACAGCATTATCCATATCCTA
Source organism: Phaenicophaeus curvirostris (assembly GCF_032191515.1). NCBI lineage: Eukaryota > Metazoa > Chordata > Aves > Cuculiformes > Cuculidae > Phaenicophaeus > Phaenicophaeus curvirostris. The sequence continues at coordinate 24,489,535 of NC_091431.1, read as the reverse complement.
AGTGTATGGCAGTTCTGTGCTGAGGTCTGCCTTGACCTTGCATGGGAAGGACCTATATTTTACTGTTTGTTTGTTGTTGGTTTTTTTTTATTCTTTTTAATCCTTAAGCTTTTTTCTTTTAAGTCCATTGCTTTAATTTCATTTTATTTAGAGGTAGTGTATTCAGATTGTCCTGAAAATCCCTGAAGGCTAGAACCTGCTGTCATCATTATCACAAAATTTCAGCTCAGTTCTTTGACTTAGGAACTAGCCGGTAGTTCAAAAAGAGTACCTTCCCTGCCTGTTATCTTCTCATGTGTGATGAAAGTCTCAAACATTTGACATCTCCGGTCTTGAATTAGTTTTATCTATCTGTGGTTTTGTTGGGCAGTGTTTCAGAGAGTATTTTAATCTCGTCATGCACACCCACATCCCTACTCTTTATATGAATTACTGGCTTGCTGGGATGGAAGGCAGAATCCAGCTTCTGCCCTGGCTGATGTTTTCAGCAGTGTAGTGTTAAGAACAGGAGCTTTGGTGTTGCTGGACGTGCTTCACGTCATTTCCCTTTGCAAGTCCCTTTTTGTGTCAGTGCAGGGAAGTGTCTCAAAGCTGCTTTTTGGGAAATGCTTCTGTTTGCAGAGGCACCAAGCAGGCAACTAGTGGGGATGTTTCTTCTTGCACAGTCCCCTGCTGATGCAAGCGAGAAGGGAATGATCTGCTGGAGGGCCGACAGTGGTGGCCTATGATTGTACCACTGGGTAGCCTCTGCTATGCCTCCTTTTTTGCCTCAAGGCAGGGAATGGTGCCTCTCTCCGGCTTGGGGAAGGACGGAGTTGGCTAGGAATGGTGCTGGGGGGTTATATGGGATAGGGATAATTGGCTGCATACTGCTAACAGGCAGTGGGAATGTCCATGTTCATATGTGTCTAAGGCTCCTTTATCTTGCTAGGTGAGCAACTGAACTTGCTCTGTTTCTGCTGCACATTCAGGGGACAAGGACAGGGTGATATTTTTTAATGTGGAAATCTTTGAGCTATGACTGACTCCTTCCTCTTTATGGGTTTCCCTATTAGCTTCATTGTATGGGTATTCATTCCTTGGAACTACAAAATGCTGTGAATAAAGTTTTTAGTCTTATTTATGTAATTTCTGACATTTCAAGCTGGCAGCAGTCCAGTTACAAAGTACAAACTTGATGTGTTTCCATTCCAGTCACAATAGCATGTCTTAAGGTATTATTTGAATATTAAAAGCTATTTACGCTATTATTGTTCACTAGTGAGCAAGTTCTGCGAAAAAAGATTATGCATAGAACACTTTTTTCAGTGCAAGATTCTTATTCTTCTTCTCATTTCAATTAAACTATCTTGGAAGTTTTTCTACTCCAGTATCACTACTATACCTGGTGGATATATTTAGAGTATAAATGGGTCTTTAGGAATTGTATGGGCCCATTGGTTTATGCCATACTGAATGCCTGAAAATTGAGTAACATGGTACAGGTAAAAATCAGCAAGTCTGATTTGGGACTCTGCCTCTGTGTTATGGACAGTTCTTAGTCCAGATGTTATGGACTCTTGTTATGTTAATCTCAGTTGTCTAACTTATTCCTGATTTATCAGTTAGAAATCCAGAGGCATTTGCTTCTAGGCTTTTCCATTTTTCACATACACTGCATTGTTGTTGGGTTTTTTAAATGGCATACTGAATATATCAAAATGCTGGGTTTGTTGTGCTAATTTTTTGAAGATCAGGAATAATAATTTGTTATAACTAATGTTTCTGATTTTTTAAAAAAAAATATAAATATTTATATGTTTTCTTTTATTTAAAAGTTAACCAGAACCCCCTTCTGTTCTGTGAGCTGTATGAGACAGGAATGGTCAGGACTCCGGCTATGCATTTATTGCAAGGAGAAAGTATGACTGAACAAAAGGCTAAATGGCATTTTACATGTGACTATCTACGATGTTAATTTTGGTGGAGTTAGTTTAGCCTGTAACAGATTTTCTCATTGATAGCTGACATTTCTCAGTTCTTTCATTTTGTGGGATTTATATATGTGTTTACAGTAACTGTTAGGTCTCTGATTTTTGAAGCGGGAAAATTTTCCTTTGAATATATTTTCTTTTGTGATGCAGCTATGTCAAAATATTAAGTTGCAACTGCTGCATTATAACAATGGCCTTTCTATATTGGATGCTATGCTATTAGTTTATCATCATAGATGTGTGTGTGTGTAGTACTAGTTTATTTTTATAATTATCGATTTAGGTATACCAGGACAGGTTCCAGATATGTGGAGCAGGTTAAGTAGAAACATGGAGCTCTTGGGTGATGAGTTTGATGGGTGCCATGCATTTTGCACAACTTGTGGGGCCTAGGACGCAGTGCCTAATGGTAATGTTATTTCTTTCTCCCATCTTGCTTATGTAATTTAAATAATATGATGCTTGCTTCCGTAATCGTGGTTCTGTAAGAAAGGTAAACATATTATTACACAATCTACTGAGAATCCCCCACGGACAGTTCCGTAACCTGTGGGAAGTATTATTCTTCCCATACCACATCTGCTAATTTGTGCCTGCAGTGAAGCTTTTTACTTAAATTAGTGTTTCTTGTGCTCCTCAGCCCACCCCTCTCCACAGCACCTGCTTTTTTGAAGGAGTTGCATGAGGTTACAGAATTGATTCAGTTGCAGAAACTAATGACGTGTTTGGCTCAGTTTCAGAGCTTGGTCTGGTCTTGTCTTTGCTTTTTGTAGTTGCACTATGTCTTCTTTAAGTTGCTGCTGTCTCATTACACACATTGTTGTTGGCTTTTCACATTGGAGCCACTGACTGTACAATGTTACTATTTAAGCTTTTTTTAACCTGTCCCACTTTGGTCTTCCTTCATCCCACCCCTCCTCCTCCCTGCATACAAACTCATGTATAATGCTTAGTTGTTCTTCCCTGAAAACCTGAAGACATATTATTTATTTTTATGCAAGTTCTCCCAAAAGGCAATTTGTAGATAGATTTCAAAGGTTTCTTTCCTGAGGGCTGGATGCAGCACCTGATTTGCTTGCAAGGATCAGCTTCCTAAACCAGGATGATTCACAGGCTTTTAGTGAAATTTTTGCATCCTTCTGATGATCTGTATCATTTTATGAATTACACTCACATGGTCACTGAGATGTTTACTCTGTGAATATCATAGTTAATAAAGGACTACATAATTAATTTGAGTCTACTGGAAGTAGACCTTGATTAATTCACTATCCATGAGGTCAGGCATCAGGGAGTAAATACCATGTGCTGACTCTAGCTCTGTAATGCCAAAAGGCGCTGTGTGTTTTCTAAGCAACTGGGAACTAGAGCAGCATGTTGCAACTACTTTGCAAAGCCGTGGGAGAGCAGGGGAAGGCATTTTTTGCCAGAATGTTAGAGGAATTGCATATCTGGGCCACTAGTGGAGCCTTGACAAAGTACAGAGCTGGCTGTGGACCAGAATCTGCCATTTAAAATCATTTTATGCTTGGTTTAGCATGTTAGAAACCCCTAAGCAGTAGCAACTAGTTAGCAAATAGGATTGTTCAACATCAGCTGCTGCTTTCAAAATACTGAAGAATTAATTTGAAAAAACCCTCAACATCTGTGTGGGATCTTGTGTGTATAGCAGGTTTACTTTTGTGTTTGCACTGCTTGTTAGATACTGCTGTCATTTTACAACATATTGTGGCATTATTGTTAAAAAATAAACTGCAGCCTACACTTACTGCTGGTCCACTTCTATTTGCTTTTCTCTTATATTTTTAATGCTTCCTTTGTGGTGCCCCCTTTTAGAAATTTGTAATGGTGCTTACTGATAAATCTTATTTGGAGAAAGGGAAAGAAGAAAAGGGGAAGATGACTGAGAAAAAGAAATAAAAGTAAGAAATAGAGGAGAATGGAGAATATAATGCTGTGGTCAGAGACCGGTTTTAAAAAAAAAATCTACTTAAAGGTAATTTGCAGCTTTTTATTGTTTTCCTCTAACTTCTGACAGCTTATTCAGGATCTTTTCAAAGGGCCATAATTAAGTCTGCTACCTAAAACTAGTTTTACAAATATGCAAATTGTGCGGTGAACCTGAATGAATTAACTACTGTTTGAGGTGATGGTTTTCTTTGTTTGTTTTGTTTGGTTGAGTCTTTTTAAAGAAATGTACAGAACAGCATGTTTCACAGACAATGTAACCTGTTAGCTGTGAAGTATTTTGTTGGTATGTTTCAAAGACTTTGGGGTCCATGCAAGTCACAAGAGAGTATATACATGCCTGGGGTGATACATAGTTAGGAAAATGCTATTATCTTGCTTCTTAATGGACACAGAAGGAAAGTCTTACAATTGTTGTTACTAGACAAGTCACAGAATCACAGAATCACAGAATAACCAGGTTGGAAGAGACCCACCGGATCATCGAGTCCAACCGTTCCCATCAAACACTAAACCATATCCCTCAGCACCTCATCCACCCGTGCCTTAAACACCTCCAGGGAAGGTGACTCAACCACCTCCCTGGGCAGCCTGTTCCAGTGCCCAATGACCCTTTCTGTAAAGAATTTTTTCCTAACGTCTAGCCTAAACCTCCCCTGGCGGAGCTTGAGGCCATTCCCTCTTGTCCTGTCCCCTGTCACTTGGGAGAAGAGGCCAGCACCCTCCTCTCTACAACCTCCTTTCAGGTAGTTGTAGAGAGCAATGAGGTCTCCCCTCAGCCTCCTCTTCTCCAGGCTAAACAACCCCAGCTCTCTCAGCCGCTCCTCATAAGGCCTGTTCTCCAGCCCTTTCACCAGCTTTGTTGCTCTTCTCTGGACTCTCTCCAGAGCCTCAACATCCTTCTTATGGTGAGGGGCCCAGAACTGAACACAGTATTCGAGGAGCGGTCTCACCAGTGCCGAGTACAGGGGCAGAATAACCTCCCTGGACCTGCTGGTCACACCGTTTCTGATCCAAGCCTTCTTGGCCACCTGGGCACACTGCTGGCTCATATTCAGTCAGTTGTCAACCAACACCCCCAGGTCCCTCTCCTCCAGGCAGCTTTCTAGCCAGACTTCTCCTAGTCTGTAGCACTGCATAGGGTTGTTGTGCCCCAAGTGCAGGACCCGGCATTTGGCCTTGTTAAACCTCATGCCATTGGACTCTGCCCAGCGGTCCTGCCTGTTCAGATCCCTTTGCAGAGCCTCCCGACCCTCCAGCAGATCGACACTTCCACCCAGCTTAGTGTCGTCCGCAAACTTGCTCAGGGTGCACTCGATGCCTTCATCCAGATCATTGATGAAGACATTGAACAGGGCTGGACCCAGCACCGAGCCCTGGGGAACCCCACTTGTCACTGGCCTCCAGCTGGATTTCACACCATTTCCCACCACTCTCTGGGCCCGGCCATCCAACCAGTTTTCCACCCAGGAGAGTGTGCGCCTGTCCAGGCCAGAGGCTGACAGTTTCTGAAGCAGAATGCTGTGAGAAACTGTGTCAAAGGCTTTGCTGCAGTCCAGGAAGATACATCCACAGCCTTTCCCTCATCCAGCAGCCGAGTCACTTTGTCATAGAAGGCGATCAGGTTAGTCTGGCAAGACCTGCCTTTTGTGAACCCATGTTGACTGGGCCTGATCACCCGGTTCTCTTGCATGTGCTTCATGATAGCACTCCAGATCACCTGCTCCATGACTTTCCCTGGCACTGAGGTCAGACTGACAGGCCTGTAGTTTCCTGGGTCCTCCCTGCGGCCCTTTTTGTAGATGGGCACAACATCAGCCAGCCTCCAGTCCAGTGGGACTTCCCCAGTCTTCCAGGACTGTTGGAAGATGATGGAAAGGGGTTTGGCCAGCACATCCGCCAGCTCCTTCAGTACCCTAGGGTGAATCCCGTCCGGCCCCATAGACTTGTGGGTGTCCAGTCGGGCTAGCCAGGCTCTGACCACCTCCTCTTGGATCACGGGAGCCTCATTATGCTCCTCTAGTTCCTGGGTTAGTACACAGGCGGAACGACCCTCCTTACGACTAAAGACTGAGGCAAAGAAGGCATTAAGTACCTCAGCCTTTTCCTCATCCCCTGTTACTGTTGTTCCTTCTGTGTCCAATAGGGACTGTATGGTCTCCCTAGTCCGCCTTTTATTATTTATATATTTGTAGAAAGATTTTTTGTTATCTTTCACTGACTTGGCCAATCCAATTTCTAGCTGAGCCTTAGCCCTTCTGATTTTTTCCCTACACAATCTCACTTCCCTCCTGTAGTCCACCCAAGAGGCCTGTCCCTTCTTCCAGAGGCCATAAACATTTCTCTTCTTCTTGATATCCCTCAAGATCTCTCTATTCAACCAAGCTGGCTTTCTCCCCTGCCGGCTTTTTTTCTGGACCATGGGGATGGCTTTCTCCTGAGCTGCTAGGACCACCCTTTTGAAGAGCTCCCAGCCCTCCTGGGCTCCCTTGCCCTTGACTAAACAAGGAGGGACTTGAAACTGAGACTACCAACTCACCCTGACATACCTGAGCACACAACTTTCACCACCTTTTAGGATGAGTTTTTACAAATTGATGGGCTATTGCTTGTTTTGTGTAAGTGATTTCAGATTTCATGGCCAGGTGGGCTATTATTGCTGCAATTTATTGCATCTTTTTCTTGTGTAGTCTCTTGAGTTGAAAGTATGGCATGAGCATGGGGGTAAGGCCAATGGTTTGATGAAACATTAATCCTCAGATTTTTTTTTTGAAGTGGTAATTTGTTTAATTTTGTGCATACCTCTCTGCATGATCTGGTATACTGCAGTAGTACATGAGTAGAAGTTGCACCTGCAGGTTGGGTGAGCTGTGAAAATGCCTGGCTGTGATTCAGTTGCTGCCTTCAGGGCAATTTTCAGAAGCCCATTTTACCAGAATCAACTTGACTCCTCTCTTTTATGTGAATGGGGCCTCACTCTGTCACAGTGGGGAGCAAGGGATGTTGGAAAGAGCCAGGAAGGGCCAGATCTGCTGTCATGTATGTCAGGTCTCTGTATTAGTCAGCCTCTCAACAAAAACATAAAATAAAATACAGCATATGGGGAACCATAGACATGAGCAGCTGAACTGTGTCCAAGTTGCATGTTAGCAAAAGACAGCATCTGCTGTGTAATTCTTGTTGAAGGACAGCACTAATCTCATTGAAACATTATTTCTCATGAGATAATTTTCACATTTTGCTTAGCTGAATAGGTGTGGTCAACACTAGGTTAGAATAGGTTAGCTAGGCAAGCCAGGTACTGATAGGATTGACTGAAATGCCTTTGTGGGGTAACCACTTAAACCCATGAAGAAGATGGTACAATAATGCAGTGATGCATAAACTTACTATTCAGGGTACTTTAAGTAAATTACTGTAGCCCCACAGAAAAATTAATGAATTGAATGATTTATTGTAAAAAGGTATAAGGGGAAGAAAATAATTTGAATACTGAATGTGATTTAATCCTGTATTAAAAAGATACAGAAATTTGATAAAAACTAAAATGACAAGATGAAGCGTGTTTAGCTTTTCCAGCTGTAAACTCCACCTCACATTTAAATTTGTGTACTCCAGAAATGGCACCCTGCTTAGTTCAGTATCTGTTGGTATTTGAATCTTCTTAAACAGATGAATGGGATAGCTAATTTTAAGCCAGTGGTAGAAACTTGGATTTGATCCAGACAGTCCTTTCATTTCTGCCAGAAGGATCCCCATTCAGAGTACCTGGCACTGCATTGTGCCACTTTAACGTATGTCAAATATTAAGTCCCTTGCTGCTACTGCTAGCTAGCATATGCTTCCCTGTCTCCACAAAGAGAGTGAGAAGCTGCAGCTGCTAACAGACAATGTTAGCAAAACCCAAATTTCATTATCTTCCTTCTTAGCTCCAGTAATTTCCCTTTATACCTCCTCTTGACTGGAGAAACAGGAAACGTTGCCAAAGTATCATGGGCTCAAGTGGTTATTGCATCTTTTCTGAGAAATCACATTTGCACATGTGACTTCCAGTGTTCCTAAAAGCAGCTAAGAAGATGGAGACGAATTAAATAATCAAAACATCAGAAAATCAGTTATAAGCACACTGGAAAACGCTCTTACTTCAGGATTGGTCACAATGAGTGCTACCTACTATTTTCACCACTAAAATTTCACCATACTTCTAGCTGATATTATCATTTGCATCTAAAGTGAGTGAAGATTAACATTACATGTCATTTGAAAGCTGTGGTTATAAGCTTCCAGCTGGAATGCACATTTGCTTTTGTTCACCAGTTCTGCAAGAACAGCCTCAAATAGTGTGAGAAGGGAAAGAAAATAGAACTGAAAATAGGAATTCTTATGTTGTAAAGTATATTGATGGTATCTTGCATAATATTCTCAGCAAAAGCCATGTAGTGGGTCTCTTCACTATTATTAAAAAGAATTTGAACTTTTCTGGTCATGCCACATGCTAAACAAAATAAAATGTTCCCTGAATGTGATTCTGTGAATGAAGGTCTGCAGCAAATTGTCAACTACTTTAAGCTGCTAGGAGACTTAAATTAAGAGCAAAGATTTCTCTGTGGTATTATTTTATTAAAGCAAGACTATTTACCTGGTGATACTTATTAAATGCTTTTGAATACCAGCTTCTAGTTCCTTCCATTAAAAAGGAAGAGCCGGGGCGGGGGGTGGGGCACAGGAGAGGGAAGAGGAAAACCAAACATAATTGAATTGATTGTGAAAATGGACGTGTTATTATCTCACCATGTAATGTTTGTCTTTGAAAGTGCATTACAAAAGGGATATTCAGTGTCCTGTATATTCTGTTCTTCTGTAATCAGTGGTGATATTTTATAATAGTTGCTGGAGATACTACATATGAATTTCTTTTGACATGGTAGTATCATTCATCTTTTAATCCAAATTATCATGTGTTTTGGATGTGTACTGTGTTAAACCTTAAGTGTCTTAGAATTAAAGAAGCTGTTCTGCTTCATGCTATTTTTTTTTCCAGAAATCACCATTGACAGAAGTAAAATTATTTTGTCTTTAAATAGATACTAATTTTTCTTTTCTCATGGCTAGATCTCACCCAGTATTTTGAAAACTATCTTTAGCTAGGGGGAGTGTGCTACAATCATTCATCCTCTTGCCCCTGTCAGTTGTTAAATTTGCAAGTCAGGGGAACTGTGATGCTTCCATGCTTCTGAAAGGATTTGTTTATGCCTTAAGGTTTGTATACATGTGGGCTTCATCACATGTTTGCAAGGGATAAACATTTCCCGCATCCATACTTAGAAAGTGCTTTTTGCATATAGTAATTTGTGGCAGCTCCTGAAAATGTAAGTGGGAGGGTGAGGAGAGAAGATTTGCCTCTTCAGCCTAATTATATTTTGAGTTTCTGTTTTGATGTATTTTTAATCGTATTGGTTGATGTATATTAGTGGTTTGATGCAGTATATATCTTCAAAGATATTTCACAGGTTGACTCAGAAGCTGAACAACTGTTTGCAGTGAATTGCTGCTGCTCCACAGGAATTTGTTCAGATATGTTAAACCTCTGAGTCAGAATGAGTGTACTGATCAATACAGACAAAGTAAGCAACTAAACATAAAATACCATCTTATAAAACACAATTGTACCTTAAGATGAAACTCAGGATTTAGTAGCTTGGTTAAGAATTATGTGCCCAATATAGTAGCTTGAAAATTAGCTAAAAACTTGTGGCTGAAAAGTCTTCGGCTTTTAAGCCAAAGAGCTGCTGAAAGAATACAGTAGGAACTGGAAACTAAATGGAGGGCAACATTCGGGTTCTTACTAATTTAGTGGTAGTCACCTTCAGACGTCCAGTTAACAGGGACGTACTTAATGTGGAGGATTTCCTGGCAGTAAAATTGTAACTACATTCTGCAAAAGGTGAAACTTTTTTTGGGAAGCGTTTAATATAGTTGATCTTTAAATAGTTCAATATATTTTCTATTAAAATATTATTTTTACAGATATTTTTGTTATCTTTTTTTTTCCTCCGTTGATCAGTAGTCTCAGTGTCAAGTCTTATTCGCTCATTTTGTGAGTAAAATTGTAGTGACATGATGAATTACCACATCCAGAACTTTTCAGTTAAAAGCTGCCTGGCTTGTTGTGCAGTTTTGACCTGGACTGATGGATTACACAGCAAAGGAGAAGATTTGCAGCTACGTTCACTTTTGTTTTAAGGGGTGATTTGAGGACAGTAAACAGTAAAGCATATTCAACTAAATTCATAAAATACAGAAAGAAATTGAAGCAAGAAGTAATTGAAATAGTACATTTCAGTAGTTACATAGCTGTTGTCCTGGCAGTAAAGGTGGATACTATTGAGTTGCTGAGGGAAGTACATATTTAGTCAACTTTTGATTTACAGACTTCACAGTAGCAGCTCTTCTGTACAAGGGTACATTCTATTTCCCATGCTTCCTTTTTAATTGATCCCAAATATGAAACTGCCTGCTACTATGTATGGTATTAATTATACACATGTAATATATTAACTGGTTATATGATTGGATTAACTTTCCACCATTTCACCACTATTTCCTGGGTTTTCTTCTGCTTTTCTGTAGGTGCTGTTACCTACATAACCTGTGAAGTAAGAAATGTGCTAGCATGCTCTCAGCCTCTGATGTCTGGGATGGGGAGGTCTGCAACATCCATTAGCAAGCCTTTTGCACAGGGTTCCTTAAAACCATGAACAATTTACTTCAGACTCTTCTTTGCATTACATTTTGAACAAAGTTTTATTCTGGAAGTTGTTCCTTTTAAGCTATATTCCGATGTAAATGCATTTCTTTTCTCTTCAAGGCCACAGAAATTGGGAAACTGCAGTGAATAAAGAGGGAAGATGTTGGAACTACAGCAGAGGCCTAGAAGAGCTCAGGTTTTATCTGCTTCTGATGATGATTTCTTACTTGTGTTTCCATGTATCTTGCAACTCCTTTCTTCCTTTAAACAAAATACAGTAAGAAGTCATCTGATTGCAGAGAATCATCAAAACATAAAGCCGGTAGTTCACAACAGCTTTGTCCCTTATGCCATTATCTGTAGTTTACCTGGCAAAAATACTGTGTTATGTTTTCAAGGAAGTGAGGAGCAAGCCAACAAGTAAATAGTTCCTTTATTCAAACTGTCACTGTAATGAGATTACATTTTCATAATAGCTGTTTACTATTAACTTTTGAACTTACACTTTACTTCCTATAAGTGTCTGTGTATAACTGCTTACGTTTTCTAGTGTATAGACCCTGGTTTAAGGAGGAACAAGAGGTAGTGTATCTTTTTAGTAGTTTGTTACTGATGCAAATCATCACAGTACTGCTTACTGAGAGATATCAGCGTTAATCCTGCGTATTTTACTCCCATGTACATTTCTGTCTTTTCTTGTGTGAGTTACAGATACATGTACTTTCCACTCTATTCAGAATTTGGTGTTGGAGGCAGAAAAGTAAGTGTGAAGAGGTTGACAGCAATGGGTCTACTGCTAAAGAAAGAACCCAAGAGACACTTCTAATAAAGATTTAAGCAGTTGCCTGATTTTAAAGTTTACCAATGCCCTACTTAGAACATAGGTATTTACACGTGAATATCTTTGCCTCTCCAGTTTTGCATGAAAACATAAATAATATGTGTTTTCTTCAAAAGCTGACCAAAAGGAAAACATGCAAATAGTAAAAGCCAGAGTTGGGGCTTTGCCACCTTATCTTTGCTTCCATTTTACACTTGCACCTACACTCCTCTCACTGAAATTGATACGGCTGCGCTTCTATGGTAATCATCTTGCAGACTGGAAAGGGCTAAATGTCTTATCTCCATTTAAAAATTTTGAAGTTTAGAACAATAGACTTGAAAATAAATGTAAAAATTTTAAGACTCTAATGGATATGAGTTTTTCTGAGAGAGAGGTAGGTAGCTTAAACATCTTTTACAGGAGAGCAAAGACTCAGATGCTGAGAGATTTGTCCAGATTCACACAGGCAGGGTTAATGCAGGACCACAGAAGCTTTCTTCAATAGTGTGAAGCCCAGACCCTTATGTTCCCATGTGGTGGTTCCTTATATGGTCTGAAGTCTCAAAAAGACTTAAACAGTCCTAGTGCAGATTTTGGTAGAGTTTACACAGGTCTACTTGCAAGTAAAGTGAAAACGGGTAAGTTAGTTCAGTGACACTATCTGTGTATATGCACATTTTTCTTAAATTGGTGACATGAGTGTGCCGATACTATCCACAGTAACAACAATTTGTAAAGTGGTGTCTCACGGTAGTGTCTGCTTACGAAATAGTTTGAGTTTTGGGGAATCTTCCATTATTGGTAGTCTATGGAGCCTTTGGAAAGGTTACGTTAAGTTTTCAGTGAGATTGGCATACAGAAGACAGGGAGATGATTCAAGATAGCCAGCACAGCTTCACCAAGGCCAAGTCCTGCCTCACCGACCTAGTGGTCTTCTGTGAGGGAGTGACTACATCAGTGGTCAAGGGAAGACCCACAGATGTCATCTATCTGGACTTCTGTGAGGCCTTTGACATGTTCCCTCACAACATCCTTCTCTCTAAACTGGAGAGAGATGGATTTGATAGATAGATGGACTATTCAGTGGATCAGAAATTGGTAGGATGGTTGCACTCAGAGGGCAGTGGTCAGTGGCTCAATATCCAGGTGGAGATCAGTGGTAAGTAGTGTCCCTCAGGGATCTATTCTGGGATTGGTGTTGTTTAATGTCTTCCTCAATGACATAGATAGTAGGATAAAGTGCGCAAGTTTGTGGATGACACCAAGCTGAGTGATGAGGCTGATGCCCCTCAGGGATGGGATGCTATCCAGAAGGACCTTGGTAAGCTGGAGAAGTGGGCTTGTGAAAACCTCATGAGGTTCAACAATGCAAAGTTCAAGGTTCTGCAGCTGGGTTGGTGCAGCCCTCAGTACTGATACGGGCTGGAAGATGAAGAGAGTGAGAGCAGCTCTGCAGAGAAAGATCTGAGGGTCCTGGTGGATGAGAAGCTGGACATGAGCCAGCAATGTGCCCTTGCAGCCTGGAAGGCCAACTGTGTCCTGGGCTGCACCAGAAGAGGTATGGCCAGCAGGTTGAGGGAGGTGATTCTGTCCCTCTATTCTGCTCTGGTGAGACCACACCTGGAATACTGTCTCCAGCCTTGAAAGACAGGCGTGGACCAACATTGTTTACTACGGGTTTATATAAGGTAAATTTCAGGAATGCAACTAGTTTGCCTTTTTAGATTGACATTTGTACAGGTTTTATTTGTGATAAGGTTGTATCTTACAATATGTAGAATATTTAGTTGTAATAAACTACCTTTTCTCTTAGAAGAACCAGGAAAGCTTGAAGCAGTTGTGAAATCTGCATTTATCTGTTTATCACCATGAATTGAATGGCAACATTGTAGCACAGTGTTATAGGGGCTAACTTCTTGTACACACGTATGAAAACTGGTATTCAAGTGGGAAGTTGTATGAGTGGTGGGAGGTTTTAATTTCAAAAAAATGTTTAGTAGAGCTTGTGTGAGAGCAACGGGATACATGCCTCTGTTGTTGTGCTAAAGAACAGTGGGCTTCTGTTGGTATTCCTGTTAAATGCAACCTCTGTGGAATTTTTAACAGGGAGTAGATTCCTTGTTCATGCTTGTTTCTGAAGAAAAATGACATGCAGATGAATAAAAGGCGTAGGCTGATGCTACATCGTTTGTCTGCTAGCCAGGCTGGTGGGGAAACAAGCAGGATTGTCAGCTGGGGACACAAACTGGCATTTCTGTAAAATGTTGTTCTGTTGGGGCTTGTTTTAAGTAGTCTGAACAGCCTTGGTAGACTGAGTTGTGGAGTCCAAAATTTGAATGGAGATTGAGGATTATAAGGATTATGTTAGGATTATAAGCCTGAACTCCCATGCTTGTCTGTATTGGTATCCTATTGGAAATGTTTGTGGAGTTCACTGAGAACAGATTTGTAGTGGAGACAGAAGGGGAAAAGGAAGAATTTATGAGTGAAGAGAGGATCTTTGCTAATTCACTCACATTAAATTTATGAAAGCATCTCAGACGGGAAAAAGCCCAAACCCCAAAGTACTGTGGCTATCGTTTTCAGCATTGCAAAGTCAAATTCTCGGGGTATAAATGCACAAGGTTGAGTTGCAGGAAAAGTATTGAACTTGCCTTCACCAGAAGCAAGTGAAATCCCGTGTCAGTTTCTCAAACTCAGTTTCTCAAACTGTCTCAATCTCAGTTGCTCAAACCAGCCTCCAGCTGTCTTATCTTCCTGGCTGAAATAGGAAGCATGGTGCTAAGTTCCATCTCAAAGATGCTACAAGATAGATGAATCTATTAATATTTATTGGAAGTGCTTTGACACAATGGTGAGTCTTTGTATTATATTAAAAGATGGAGAATTGCAGAATTTTCTGTTTAAATTTTTGCAATATTTTGATATGTAGCCAAATTAGGAATTAAGCGGAGACTTTGGTTAACCTGGCTTCTGCTACACTGATCTTTCAAGGGACACTGTTGTGCAGATTGCTTTTACCTAGGAAGTTCATGGTTCTCACTCAGATGAAACTGCAGGCACGTGCTGAACTTTTCATCTCTGAGGCAACCACTTTTGTGTTAAAGAAGTGAATTTTCCGTGGTCTATGTAAGGACTGTTTCAACCATTTACTCTGCCCACATTCATTTTTTTAGTACTTGTACATTCGTTTTAAATCTCCATATATTATGTAATAATTTTTTTAAAAAGGGCAAATATGTTTCCTGCAATGTTTTATTTCTTGTTATGTTTTTTTTTTACTAGAGACATATTCCATCAGCAGCAAGGACTTCACTTTCTAACTTGTAAATCTGTGAACTGTAGAACAGATTGCTGAGAATCTAGCACACAGCTTGCAAATTGGAAGATTACAACCCCCTTTATCTTTATTTTTTGTTGCAGAAAATACTAAACAATCATTGTGCACAGAAAAGCTTACTATGGTGAATACACAAGTAGAGAGGAGGAGGGAGGGAGGAATACCGCTGCTCAGACAACCTTTGAGTTTCTCTGATGAACCAGAAGGGTGTTTAATTTAGGGTTTTTTTCTCTTTTTTATTCATCTTACTTCCTTAAGGGAGCATGCATTGAGGACTTTTCCCTCTTTCATTTTCTGTTGCTTTAGGCTTTCACTCCATTTCCATGGTGACTGTAATTTTTTGAGAACTGGCCCAGACCAGAGTAAACTGTGATGGTATTTTCATCATATTCTGTACCACGCTATTCCCACTGGTTCAGTGCTGATCACAGGGCTATATAGCCGGATTTAGAGACAAACTGAATGGAGAAGAATTATGTGTGTATCCAAGAAACAGTTCTTTTATAGCTGTGTTAGGCAAACAAGTCAAGTCGCTAATATGTAGTTCTCCCCTCTTGTTGTGTGAAGTATTTGCTTACATGTCCATAATGTTGCACAAATTGCAGTGTCCAGAAGTCCATAGCCTTTTTCTAGAGAGTAAAACAAACTTGCTTCAGCTGAGGTAAAGAAGATTTAAGTTGCAACTTGTTTAGATATTTAATAGTCTGAATATTTTAAAACGCTGGCTGTTTGGGAGCCTAATTTCTGTGGGTATTTTCAGAAGACAATATTTTACTTTTTACTTTAACTTTTTACTTTACTTTAAAAAAAAAAAGATGGAAAATAAATTGAGTGTATCAGCTGCTTTACAGGCTTGTTCAAGCCCTTGTGTCTTAACCAGAACGAAAAGGGAGCAGCAGGAAACTTTGATAGGGTATATAGGTGTAGCACTATGAATAAGTCAAAAGTAACTGGTGTATGAGTGTGTCTATGTGTGTATGTATGTGTCTTGCTTACAGATAAAAGTATCTGTGTTGGCTCTTGAGGCAGAAGCCTGCATTTTTATAACAGGTGACCCCAGGTGGCCTTGATCCATGCTTTATGTGCCAGTAGTGCTGAATGGCCTTGGAGTGCAGAATGGGTGACTGCCTGAAGTCCTGGGCAGAAGGTGATCTACTTATTTATTTTATCCATTTATTTTCCACCACAGAAGCCTGTTTTTTATGTTTATTCCGATCAGCTGCCACCGCCTGGATCTCAGTGTGGGGTTTTTATGCTGCTGAACCATGTGTGGTACAGGGGCAGAGGCTGTGGAGTAGCTCCTGGCTTGCAGTGAGGAGCTGAGCCTTGTGCCTGGGCTCGGCTCTGCTGGTGCCGATGAGGACAGCCTGAAGCACAGTAGCATGTTGTCATACGCCTGCTTTAGGTGAAAGTTTGTCACTTCTCCACCCACTGAAGGAGAAAGATGGGGTAGGAGGGATAAGGTTTTAATTTTTCTCCTGCTTTCCATGAGATTTTGACATCTTGATACTTCTCTAGGTATCAGAGTTAATTTTTTTATTCAGCTTTAAGCACGCACTGACCAAGAGGAAGTATCAGGATTTGAGCATCACAATATGAGACCCTTCTCTGGGTGGGGGTGGAAAAGAAGATATAAATGTTTGATTAGGAATGAAGTATTTTTTTGTTGCTCTAAAGAAAATTGCTCCTTTCTCTGAGAAAGAAAATTGCCTGTCCTTTGAAAATGTAGGTAAAAGCCCTACACTAAAATGGTTCATCATTGTGGTGACTGAATCGTTTGAGGGAAGAGTTATGATGGACTTTCTATTACCCCCAATAATGCATTTTGCTTTTTTGTGTTCACTTTCAATATGTATTCAATATGAGGAATTTAAAATTAGAAAACCAGCTGTGATTAAATTTGCATGTATAGCTTATCATCATATTATTTAGACCGTATTTACAGAACTTCCATATCTAGCTTCCCCTCACTGATGTGATCTATAGAAATGGTCAGAAGTGTTAGTACCTAGGAAGGGAGCAAAAATTTCCCATCTGCTCTTGTAAATATATGTTGTAATTACGGTTCCACATGTCTTTGTAAGTAAAGCTCCGTTAAGTCATCAGTGTTCAGTGAGAGTGTTCAGTAACATTACAGAGTGAAAATGTGGTAAGGGGTCATGCTGGCAGCAGTGCTTTCCATTACAAGTTTTACTTTAACAGCAGAGAAGAAAATCTTACTGTTACAGTTCCGCAGACATGAGAAGAATGTGCTTGATATTAGCAGCAGGCTCAAATCTCTTGCTTGTCCATAATCACCACTTGAGCTATAAAAAGAGATCTTTAAAAGTAAATCATTATAGTTTTGTGGGTTTTATTATTTAATTGGTGTGCTGTTTTATTTTTCATTTTCCTGGCAACTTTTTCATATCAAAATCCAATTTCTGTTGGGCTTGAGGACTATTTTATTGTTGTTGCCTGTTTTTAAATGTATTTACAAGCACCAAGTCTCCAGTGAGAGAAACGGGGATCTGCGCTTCAGATCAGAGCAGGGTCTGTAATTGCCACGGACTGTGGAGCATATGCTGCTTTACATTATTGCTTGATGCAGTGACACATACCGGAGAACTGAGGAAGAAACAGAGGTAAATGGATCACTGAATTGTGTTAAGCCTTGGAGCAATTCCTGTTAGAGGCAGTGCATGGGAGGCATGACAGGTGTAGTGGTCAGAAAGTTGCTTATAACTGGAAAGGCCTTTCATTTCCCCATTTACTGCATAAATTATACGTGCAATCCCCATTTGCCTGATTTACCAGAGAAAAGATAACTCTAAATGCTGGATTTTGTGTTCCCATTCTTTTATTTAAATGACTTTAGGTTTCGGCTTTAAGCATCAATTGTTCAATAAATACTCAGTGGTACAACAGTTAAGTTTCTTAAAGTGCTAACTGCAAAGAGCTCTTTTCCCTTTTAAATAAAGAAAATCAAAATCAAGTTCCTGTAGGGTGAGATTTTTTTTAGAATGTGCCCTTTCTCATTTGAACTGCCTTTGGTAACATTAGGTGCGCTAAAACTTAAAGGGCATTTATGTTTTAAATGAAAGTCTGGCATTTCCTGGAAAATAAGATCAAAGAGTATAAGGATTGCACAAAGTAGAGATCAGTTGTGTTACTCAGCTTCCTAGGGAATTTCAAAGAAAATTCCCAGCCCTGCTACTTTTAAAATATTTAAGATTTACGCAACTTATTGGTCAGCTTACTTTTGAACTAATGAATGTAAACGCAGAACTAATTAATTAGCTTTTTCATCTCTAGAAGACTTTAATATTAAACTTCATTATAATTAATGATGTCTTTGGTTTACATGAGAGTGAAGAACTGGGGCTACAACTTTCTCTTTGCATATTTTACTTAATCCATTTGCTTGAAGATGTCATTCCTCTGGTTCTGCTGGCTCAAGTTCATACCTTCATTGAACAATGCTCTGATGTAATTTCCCATGACATCAGCACTTGATACTGGGAACAAACCTGCTTCTTCTGATTTCACTTTGGAAATAAGGTAAACTTTTCAAAGACTTCTGCTGCAAGTACATTGAAGGGATCCAGCAATCTCAAGTCTGTAGCAGTTTTCATCTTTGGTAGTTCCCATGTATGTCTTTGGATGAGTGCTGCACCTCCACAATTGTGCATTGTAACACTTTAGCAACCACTTAGCTTCTGGTAAAAAGCTTTAAGTTTATTTACTCCTTCTCCTTCAAGTGGATGCCTCTGGGCTATTACTGAGTCTTGTGACTGCAGATAGACTTCTGTTTTTCCCTGCTCTGCATGGATGACATGCAAGTGGCCAGGATAATCTGCGCTCCCATCTTCCACTTTGCAATCAGTGGGTGGCTCTCTTATGCTTTCCTGAGAACACATGATGTATGCATGTTATATTACCATGACACATGCATGAATTACAGACCTTTAGAAGTCTGTGCAATATGCAGTGCTGCATCTTGCAATGTTAACATATTGAAACCATACAAAAATTAAGTTAAGTATAAAGAAAATATTAACGTAAAGGGAAACATAAGAAAGGGTGACACTGGCTTGCTTATGTTACATGCAACTTGAATTTTATTGAAAACAAGACGAGAATTTAAGCACTGAACTCTTTATTCCACTTCAGGAGTTCTATAGAAGTTTGAGCTCATTAGTTAGCATGAAGAGGTCCTTCTGTAATGTGCAAATAGCAGCTTGCATTGTAGGCAGAGGTGCTAGCCTGAGACAGCAAAATGCTGTGGTGGATGCTTTTTTTTTCCTGCCCCACCCCTCCGCTCCTGCTCCCCTCCCACCCTAGCTGTTAACTTATTCAACCTCCATTGAATGTATAGTGGGGCATTTGGCTTTTGCAGAATTGACCTCTGAATTTTTCAAAATTGAACCAGTAAGATTTGCAGAGTAGGATCTAGGATGCATAGTAAATTATTTAAAAATAGCTTTCTTTTGCAGCAGGGATGCTGTAAAATCAGCTAATGGTTTAAAAATGCAATTTGAAAGTACATTGTACTATCTTATTTACTCAGTTAGAATGGTTTAATGAACATCTCTAAATTCTCATGTGTTTTTGAAAGCAATGAAAAATTTCTCATGGTAGCCTGAAGGTCTGCTTTGCTACTCTAGAAACTGGCATTGCTGAGGTAGTGGCAGTATGTTGGTTAATGCTGATTACGTTGCCTCACTGTGCTGATCTCACTACTGCCCTTATAATCTTTCCCTCCTCCGTTACCTAGAATAGTCCTGCTTTCCTCTGTCCTGTATAACAGTGTCTCGGTAGTGGAGTCATCTGCCCATCCTGGGATGTAACCCAAATGACTGGCTGGATGATACAAATGTAGTCCATATTTCCTTTACGTGATCTTTAGGATACGTTGGACTGTGACTAATGGTCAGAATAAAACCTTGCATTTTCTATGATCTTTTCTGAGAAGCCAGTATAGGCAAGAAAGTTTGTGAATTGCCTTTTGTATTTGCTCTGTGGTGCTTTGGGTGGGAGTGGGGTTAGGTGTTTGTCTTAGCTTAGGATGCCTGCAGGAAAGAGCTAGTGTTCTTTCATAGTTATGTTTCAGCGGGGAGATGTGTTCTGGCATTCCATGCTGCTGCTCTTATCCATTTTACTCTGTTTTTGAGTAAATAGATCTGCTCTTGAAAAGAAAACAAATACGTAACTTTATTACTTAGATGTTTTCCATTAATATGCAAGGCAACTATGAGATGTTCTTGTAAGAAGACAAATTTTCTGGTCCATCCTTAGTGCAGCTCATTTCCAGAGTTGTTAGGTTATATAAAACCTATGGTTTTCCTCATTGCCAGAAAACAATCATAATGTCCCTTATTAAGATGAAAAGTTAATAAGAATTTACCCTCTGGTTCTTTGCAGAAGGGCTGATTCATTGCTCAGGCTAGTCCTGGAGCAAGACTCTCTTGACTGAAGTACTGGCACTAAGTGAATAGAATGGATAGATGATTAGATTATTGAGCTGCATAATACAACTAAGCCCCTAGATGGTTTTGTTGCTGTATTTTAGGATGTTAGTGCTGAAAGAATATAAAAGAAAAGAGTTTAGAAGTCCATTGTTCCTCACTGTATCAAAATAATCATTAAAACATGAGGATGTGGAATACAGCTTTTTTTGCACATGAGTTAAAAAATTGATAGAGAAGTAAGTTGTAAGGTAGAACACTTTAATTTAATCTAGGCAAAATTTCTCACTTTTTTATCACCAAGCACTAAAATTTATGAAATGGAAAAGTTTCTCAGATATTTATGATAGATTATTAGAATAAAGTCTATTTATACACTTGGTATAGCATTCCAGCAGGAGATATTTTTCTGTGTTGTCTTGATGCTGCAGTTGAAAGCAATGTTGATATTCACAACATAACATTGGGTTTTGAGTTTATGTTTTGTTGTTTGAACTCGTTACACTTTCTCAATATCCTATGGTGTACTCGTTCCTAGATTGGATATAATGCTGTAAAATGGATTTTTTTTCATTTACGATTTGAAATCTGTGATGCAAATGACCTTTAGATATTTGCTTTTTCACAGCCAAGGCAGAAGAGTATTGCATTAGGAAAGCTGAATATTTGTCCCTGACATGGATTAATACTTCATGAGAAAAGCTGAATTAAGTCTAATTTATGTAGTCCTGACAGGATACTTTTGAAGGCTAAGTGTTTATTGATATGGTTTTGGTTCCACTAGTTCATTTGCTGCATGTCATATGGCACATTTGCCATTCTTTTCCAATACTGCCAACAGCAAGCGTATGAAAATCACTCCCCAAATTGCAAAATTAGCTTATAAATAAAACAGACTGCATTTACACAATGCAGTTTGCCTCTTTTTTTTTCACCTTCTGATGTTTTGAGATGGGGCTGGTGAGTTTCCTTAGCTTGGAGTGCATGTTTTGCTTGTTACTTTTCTTCAAGTTCAACCAGAGATTCTCTGCCAGTTTTATGGCAGCTGAAGTCTTCAGGAGTAGATCAAATATCTCAACAATTTTAATGAAGAGATGGGAGCTGTCATCTTCAGTCCCCTAAAATCACCTCCGGCACTGGATGATGTACAATAGGAGATAAAGATTGTAGAGAAAGGTAGGATGGCTGCTACCTGATTGTGAAGTTCAGAGGTGGAGATCATCTGATATTGTACCACTTATTTGGGAATATTGTGATTTTTCTTTCAGTGACCAGAGAAAGAATCTGAAAGAAAAAATATGTGAATTTTTAAGTTAATCTGTCAGAGCATTTTTTCAGATTTAAAATGTAGTTATTAAAATGTGTAGTATTTTTGCAAGTAGAGAAATCTTCATGTTTAAGCTTTCTGGCAATTTTGAAGCTCTTTGACCAAGTCCATATCTCAGAGAAGTGGATGATGGAGGGTGAAGTGAACCTGGAAATGTTCTAATCAAGACAGAACAGAGTCTGAAATGGCCTGGTGCAGTCCAAAGTGGGTGTAATTGCCACACACCTTGGGCAGGATCTATTTCCTATTTCCTTCCTAGTGGAGTTTTTTTAGAGTATTTAACAAATATAAGTTTTAACTAAAGAGTGTAATGCATGGTTCTGAGCATTTCCCTTGTTTCTGCCAGAAGGGTTAGAAAGTTGTTGTCACACAGTGAGATGGGAACCACAAGCATCACACAGCTGGGGCTGACATCTGGTCCTCTGTGATTCCAGGGTCAAGAGTGCACAATTTTGTCCCAGGACAAGCTGTTTGCCTGCCTTCTGTTTCACAAATCTGTCATGAACTTATTGGAAATGGGTATTTCCAGTGCCAGTACAAAAGGGATATCAGAACTGTAGTTTGGTTGATCTCTAAATAAAGGTGCTCCCAATACGATGCTTCCAGTCGGTGGCTGTTTTAGGGACTCAATAAAATAAGGGTGAGACTATATTTTAAAACTTTTTGAGAAAAGCTGTGCTTTAAACTTTGGAATGTATTCTTGGTTTGTGAGAAAGCAGGTATTATTAAATATGGCAGCATACATATTTTTTAAAATAACAGTTTTTGAATGCTGTCAAATAGAGAATGGTCATCCATTAAATCCATTTGATCTAAAGAGATTGTTCTAGTTACATAACTCTAAAAAAAATTTTTTTTAGTAAAAATGTTCATAGGAAATTATGGTTCTCCATGTGCTATGCTGAAAGTTTAACTGAAGGGTGATTTTTCCAAGTTTGTTTTGTAAAGCTTGTTATACAGTGAAATAAACCAGCAACAGAATCTGCAGATTTTCAACCCTTTTTTTTTTTAAAAAAAAAAAGCTTTAAATCAAGATTGACTGCCTTGGCTGAAGACAGGCTGTAGAAAAATGCAATTATTGAGCTTGACAAAAGATTAAGCAGGGTAGTATGAGACATAAATTGGATAAAATTGTATGTTCCAAATTGTACAGACAGCCACATGATCTAATGGCCTTCTCCAATTTTAGAATCCTTTAGTCCTTTTTCTTGACATCTTTATTACATATTTATATATAAAGTGTGCTGGTGTGTATAGTCATTTATGCATAAAAACATATAGTGTGTCGAAGTGTGAGAGGTATCAAAGGTGCATTATAAGCTAGAAAAGGAAGTGCCTTTTATGAGCTGAATACATGATGATGGTCAGCATTTTTGATCTATTGGCCATTGCTATTAAAGGATCTTAAATTAATATTTCAAGACTATTATCTGCTACTCTCCAAGACTATATAAGTATGTACTGTAGAGACTCCGTTGGGTCACTGTTGAAATACATAGTCATATGCAGAAATAAATATAGGCATTTCATTATTGAAGTGTCTTTCGACCACATTATGAAGCTGTGTCCTTCAGAAGTTAATTTCTTTCTGACAGCTGGACCAGTTGTGCACAGCTAACCATTTATCATAGAAAGACAGAATCATAGAATAGTTTGGATTGGAAGGAACCTTAAAGATCATCCAGTTCCAACCCCTATGTCATGGGCAGGGACACCTCCCACTAGATCAGGCTGCCCAAGGCCCCATCCAACTTGGCCTTGAACACCTCCGGGGACAGGACAGCCACAGCTTCCCTGGGCAACCTGTGTCAGAGCCTCACCACTCTCATGGTGAAGAAATACTTCCTTGTATCTAGTCTACTTATGTCTGCTGTCCTGCCTTGCCTGTAACTCAGTGTATTTCACAGTCAAATGCTCAGAGCTGGGAACCTCACATTCACTTACTTTGGGGTTTGTTTCTACTTTTCTGTTGAGAGAAAGTGGCAAAGACAAAGGTGCAGTCAATATTGCCTGTTGGGCATTTTGATGTGCTCTTCCTGCCTGTGTGAACTGAGGCAGGCCACCTGCTGTTGTGTGGCAAGGAGGAAGATGGACAAGATTAGGAAGGGCTAGAGGAGAACAGGTGGTGGGACAGGGCAGCCCAAGAGTTTCAGGTTTAAACAATAAGGTTTTAATGCCTTGGAAAAAAGAGATCTTCCACTCCACCTTATCTAGAAGAATTCTATTCTTTTTTACTGGATCTCATGTGCCATTGATGTGGTTATGGTTACGCTTAACTGTGCTTTCCCAGCTAATTTGGGAGTCTGGTCCTTTCCTTACAGCTCTTTGGAGAACACGTGAAGATGGGTGGATTTGGGTTATGGACAGAAGTGCAGCTGGTGGTAAAGTCTTCCACTGCTTCTCTGTCTTCCTTCTGCTTGCTGCTCACACTGGGGGCACATGGCTGAGGATGGTTTATGCACCCCATAGGAAGGATGCAATTGTGGTGAAATGTCTGATTGCTTTCTTGCCTATTCCCATGATGGATTGTTTCTCACTTTATTTCCCATAAGTCCCTTTTACTTCACTGTGCTAGGCAGAAGGAGAAATTCAGAAAGTTACCTTGTGCTGTTAGACAAAGATACTTTTTCTTCTTTGGTGTCATCTACTCATTTATGTAACTTCTTCAGTTTTGAAAAGGGGATCATTATAAAATAATTACCTCCTGAGTTTTTGCTGTCAGTTTTGGCACAGCAGGTATGAAGCTGTCAAAACTTTTCTTGTTTTAATGTATGTGTCAGCTGTGTAATGGCTCCAGCTTTTTCATAAGAGACTTTTAAAGATTTTTTTTTTCCCATAAGCCAGTAGCAGCCATAGATGACTTGGGTGAAGAGAAGGGAAAATGTGGCCTTAGTTTGCTCCCAAAATACAAGAGGTTCAGGACAGATCTTTCAACAATTAGTGGGGAAAACTTTGTATCTTGAGATAGTACTCAAAGGTGTTCACTCATTTGCCATGTTGCTCAGTTTCTGTACTGCCATTAGCTCTCCTTTTGCTCTAAATGTAATAGGAATGGAGAGACATATTTTATGTAGCTGCTGACCTAGGAACAAATTTTACAATATATTTTTGAACGTTACTGTACGTTATGTTTTCATAGATCTCCCTACACCATCTTAACCACATGTGTGAGAACAGGACTTTATTTGAAAATATTTGCTTTGGTGCTTAAATATCAAGGCACTTTATCTATCTATCTGTCTGTCTGTCTGTTTATTTATTTAAAATCTTCCATGTTAGAATGAGACTTCTCTGAAGAAACTTGCTTGAGAGAACCGCACTCTGCTTAATTGCATACAGAATGTAGTTTTCACTGCAGGGCTTTCTTATCCACCACCATGTGTAATAAAATGAATATGTGTGGTCCTGTTCAGTATCTTCCTCTGGATTTTTCTTGTTTGAATGAGTTTTTCTCCACGTGTATTCAATTGCTATAGGCAGTGTGGACTGCTAAGAAAAATGGGTCAGTATGCATAAACATCCCCCACACCACGTGCAATAAACTGAGTGACCTTACAATGCTCTTCTTAAATTTCAGCTACTCTGGAAAATGTTAGATGACTCCTAGTGTTTAAATGTATACTCTGAATTCTTGTTTTATTCCTTTTTTTTCCTTTAGCTTCAGCAGAGGGATAAAATGTTATAAATACCAAGGACAGTAAATTGTGTACTAAACAGATGGATACAGTGTTTCTGTGAGATCAGGGTCTTCACTGGGAAGAGTGAGTTATCATTTGGTATGTAATTCAAGGCTTTGCTTCGCAGTTACTAGGTGTAAGAAATGTTCGTAGTACCTCTGGATTTATTTTTGGGATCTTAAAAGAGATATGAGAGTAACTAGTCCTGAGAAAACTCAAGTGTAATGAGTTCCCAGCCTAGTAAAAAATAATGCATTTTAGTAGTGTGTTGACATGTACCATGACTCAAAAATGTAGGAGATAAACCAACTACTGAAAAAGTAAAAAGCTAGGTCAGTTTGCCTTTGATCTCTGCTGTGTGAATAGGACGCCTAAGCACAGGGCAGAAAGAGGAAGATGAGTCTGATACAGCAAGGGATAAGGGAGAAGCAGTTAATTTTTAAGGAACCTTTAAAATGTATTGGTTTATTATCTTCTCTGCAGCTGTGGTTAAAGGAACAAGCCTGTAGAACCCTCTGTTTGGGTTTTTGCCAACGATTATTTAGAATATGTCATGTGTTTTGAGTTAGTATTTAAAAGAAATACAGAAATAATTTTTGTTTTAAATCTGAATTATGTCTAATTATACTTAAAAGAGTAAAAAAATACTTAACATAGTTTTAATTTTCTGAGATGATGATTACAAATGCAAGGGGAATTAATTCTGTGGTGCCAAATGGAGGTCTTTATTTTAGGTAGTGCTAATGAGGCAGTTTGTGTGAATTCCAAGGACTGAATGACCTTCAGCAAGAGAGAAAGAAAACAAAAAATCAATCCAGTTCCCCCTACTAAAAAAAAATTCGTTAACTGGTAACTTTTTTTGACATAGAGATACAAGCTTGTATTACACAGAGAATGAGTTCCTCCTCTGATGACAACAGCTGGCTTTTATTCAATACCATTGGGGTGCATTGGTGTAGGCACTATGTTCAAGGATGCTTCTAAAGAACTTCTTTCTCTAGTATTTTCAATCTACCATAAATTTGCTTTTCTGAAGACTGGATGTCTAATCTCACAAATTTCATGTTGTCTTCTTTCACAACAAGCATTTAACATCTGTCATTATCAGGGGCGGGGGGCAGCTGTATTTAGGAAAAGTTCTTTTCTGCATAATTATTTCTGAAATAAAAATATATGTATCAATATGTCTCTATAAAGCACTGGTTGAGCAGTTTGGAAATAATTTTTCACAGTAAAGTTTTTCTCTCAGTTTGCCCAAAGACAGTAAAGGAATATAAAACTCTGGGAAGTGGGAAATGACCCAACATGATCCCTCAAGTTACAAAATTTCTGCAGTCAAAACAAGTGGCAAAAGTGAGCGTATGTAGTGCAGTATTAATAACGACTGAACAGTTTTCTCAGAAAGGAGTTACTTACCTTGGTCAGGTGAGCAAGATGAGTATTTGAAAGAAAAAGTGTGTTGATGGATTCTAAATTAGTAAATGGTAGAAGACCTTTCAGTGCATCCTCAGCATCTTCCAATCCATAAAAACCTTTTTGGATAGCCTCAGAAGATATTATGACAGGTGTCCTCTGAAGCATTAATGATATGATTATGGGACAGCTCAAGGCATAGCATACATGGGATTTATGAGTTCATCAAAAGTTTTTATCTAGGCCCTTATCAAATCAGATTACTGGATGAGTTATACATTCAAATTGTTCACTGGGAGCTGTTGAATTTATCACCGTGCTTGGGGGTCTTGTCTGTCAAGAGACATTATTTTTGATTTGCAGCACTTGTAGAAATTCAGCGTGCTTCAGGGTTGATATTACCAGAGCACTAGCTGCACAGCTGGGCTTATGATTCTGGAGTAATCCACATAATGATGGATCAAATTCCCATAATATCTGGTCACGTATTCTGTTCTTTATGTAAGCTCTTAGCCTCACACATCACTCTAATAGCCTTTCAAATGGGCATTAATTCAGCACTTATGAAATCTCTCCCTTTGGGGATTTTGTTCCATGATCTTCACTTACTTTCTCCTTCCCTCCCACTCAGTGCATGCATACCTTATGTCGTACTTGCAGGCATTTGTGGTGTATTTCCGAATAAAAGGAGATGAACATGGAGGGTAACCCCAAGCTGGGGGTTGAGGAGACCAGCTGAGGTGACATTACCACTGCTTACAGGGTCACCAGCTGCCCTATGGCAATGGCAGCTTCCCCTGCTCTGTTCATCTCATCTTCCAACTGGCCCTTTTCTGCTCTGGTCGTACTTTCCCACTTAGTGTGGAAGTATCTGTGTGGCTGTTCCTGCATGACCTTCATCATGGATGGATTTCAACATATTCAGCTGAACCCTGAAATGTAGCTGCAAATCTTACCCCTCACCAGTTGGTTGTTTTTCCATCAGCTTCTTAACTAAGCTGTATCATGCCACGCTGATTCTGTTTTCTGCCTGTGCTCAGGGAAGTGTCTTGTTTGGCCAGAACTATTTTTGGATGTTTTTCTTTTTTTAAGATACTTATTTTTGTATAAAAAAGGGCACACTTCTGTATATCTGTTAGGAAAGGTATAGTTAAAGAACTGTACCTGAAGCAGAATACATGGGGTTCCTCATTTTCTGGGTCTTCTGAACCTGTGGAGAGGATTCAGTGTTTCACAAGGTCAAGAAAGGATTGTTGACTGTCACCTGTAGTAGGGGGTATTGGGTAATTTTATCAAAATCCTGATTTGGTTCCTAGGTTGCTTTGTAAGTGGGAACTGAGAACTCATTCTTGAAATTTGTCATCTACTTTGCTAGATGTGATATGCTGGTGTGTCCTAGCTGCATCTTCTGAGTTAGTTTTGATGCCAAGAATACAAGAGGGAAAGCAGAGATAGCTTTGCTGACCAATGCTGGATATTGAATAAAATTATAGCTTTGTTGACAGAAGCACTCAGTTCCTTTTAAGAAATCAATAGTGCATCAGATAGCTTCATGAATGCTGTGCTAATGGAAGCTGTTACCAGAAGTGAGCAGTTAATGCTGCAAGCCCTCTGTGAGGCTGTCACTTCAGAGACTTAAAACCTAAATGGCCAAGTGTTGCCTATATACAGAGGAACTGAAGCCGATGACGAGCCCTGTAAATGGATATTGCATTTGTGGTTTCTTTAGTGCCCGCCTGCCTGTCTGGTGATGACTTTTGAGAACTGCTGTATGTGAACTATAAATATTTCTTTTTGTCATTTATAATTTACTCCAGGGTCAGAGTAATTTACTTGTGGAATAGCACTGAGGTTAAGAGCTGACTGTGTGAAAGCTGTTATCTGTCTTCACTCCTGCTGACCAGGCTTTGTGGCACAGTAGAATACAATTTTAATTTTCCATGTGTTTTTGTATTTATGATAGTTTCCCTTGCATGGGACTGGCATTGTGTAATTTTTCTGTGGTGTCATTATTTCTTTTTCCCCTTTTGTTATTTGACCGCTATCATCCTACAATAACCTCTAATTCAAGAAGGGGCAAAAATATGCTGTGGTACGGACAGAGATGTCCATCTGTTGCAAATAAATAGTGCTAAACTGAAGAAAAAAAAAGTAATCTCAAATAACCCTCTTCATTTCCCTACTGAGGTAGCATACAAGAGGAATTATCTTTGACAAATATATTCCTGACCTCACTACAGCAGATACTTCTGGGTAAATTTTCAGTGCTGTGTATATTTAGGCATGCAGTTTCATTTAAGATTAAGAGCTTCTGTAGTGGCATTAATCCATACAACCTTGAAATTGCTATCACTTTTTTTATTTTCTTCTAAGCATAGACATTTTTCTCGCTTTTATTTTTTTCTGCTTTTCCCTTTATCTTAGAGATGTATTTGTATATTTATTGCTCAACTGAAACAGTAGAAAGGGGTTGGTTTGTGGTTTGTTTTTTTTTTAAATTCAGTTCTATTACTTAACACACAGCACTCAGGATTCAACTGATAATTAAGTGCTCAGAAATATGAGTTAAAGACTGATATATAACTGTAGAATCATAGAATAGTTCGGCTTAGAAAAGACCTTAAGGATCATTTAGTTCCAACCCTCCTGCCATGAGCAGGGACACCTTCCATGCAGTCAGGTTACTCAAAGCCTTATCCAACCTGGGCTTGAACGCCTCCAAGGAGGGCATCCATGGCTTCTTTGGGCAACCTGTTCCAAAGCCTCACCACCCTTACGGTAAAAAATTTCTTCCTAATATCCAATCTGAATCTCCCCTCTTCTTCGCAAAACTTAGCTACTTCAAGGACTGTGAGTTCTAAACCATAGGAGTTCAAGTAGTTTGTGTCTCAGGCATGAAACGTTCTTGTGGCCAAAGGTTATCACTACTGACTGCTAAATTCCCTATGGACTAAAATTAACATTACTCCCTAATGCTTTCACTCCTGTACTTACATCCTTTTCTTTATTTCACCTGAACGTTTTTCCCACTTTAAATAAGGGTAAACTAAGATGGTAATTGAAATCTGAAGCTATGTTTTTGTTAGTTTTAGATGAGTTGCCTTTCGTTGCTTTTCTACAGTGTACATGCCTGGGAAGCTCTGTGCTGAAATTATGTCGTGAACATGTTGCAGCTAAGGGAAATAGGTATTTTTGTTGCTTGTCTTATTAGGAGGCTTATTAGGAAGAGATGCATCTTCCTGAATAAGAGCAAATATAGTTCTTCCCTCAGAACGTTTTTGTATCATAATGTGTATTTCTACTTTGTGAATTGGCATGCTTGGTTGTCACTTTCCTCTCCAGAGGAGGATCTTCCCATACAGCCATCCAGTCTTCTCATTTCTTGAGCCTGTGTATTGTCAGTCAGTTCCACCTGGATGGCACTTGTAAGTGGATAGGATTGGGGTCGGATTTCCAGCAATGTAGTAGGGTACCACATTTTCCCTTCAGCTAAACAAAGATAAGGAAAACTTTTCTACTGAGAGCACATTCTTTTATTTATATCTGCTGGAATGACTGAGTGATGGAGTTGCTTAGAAAGATCTCAACGTATGCAGGTAAAACCTTTTTTATACAAAAGCTAACATCATAATCATAGAAACATAGAATCATAGAATAGTTTGGGTTGGAAGGGACCGTAAGATCATCTAGTTCCAACCCCCTGCCATAGGCAGGGACATCCCACTGGATCAGGTTACCCAAAGCCCCATCCAACCTGGCCTTGAACACCTCCAGAGATTGGGTGTCCACAACTTTCATGTGAAACCTGTGCCAGTGCCTCACCACCCTCACAGTGAAGAAATTCTTCCTTATGTCTACCCTAAATCTGCTCATCTCCAGTTTATACCCATTGCCCCTAGTCCTAAATACTACAAGCCTTTGTAAACAGTCCCTTCCAAGCTTTCCTGAAGCCCCTTTCAGGTACTGGAAGGTCGCTATAACGCCTGTCCTCATATGAAAGGTGCTCTAGCCCTCTGATCATCTTTGTAGCCCTCCTCTGGTCCCGTTCCAACAGCTCCATATCCTTCTTATGTTGAGGATTCCAGAACTGGACACAATACTGCAGATGAGGTTTCACAAGAATGGAGTAGAGGAGCAGAATCACCTCCTTTGACCTGCTGGCCACACTTCTTTTGATGCAGGCCAGTATATGGTTGGCCTTTATAGGCTGTGAGCACACATTGCCTGCTCATGTCCGGCTTCTCATCAACCAGCCCCCTCAAGTGCTTCTCCACAGGGCTGCTCTCAATCACATCATCCCCCATCTTGTATAGAAACTGCAGATTGCCCTGGCCCAGGTGTAGGACCATGCACTTGGCCTTGTTGAACCTCATGAGATTTACACAGGCCCACTTCTCCAGGCTGTCCAGGTCCATCTGGATGACATTCCATCCTTCTGGAGTGGCAACTGCACCATTTGGCTTGATATCATCTGCAAACTTGCTGAGAGTGCACTCAATCTCGCTGTCTGTGTCATTGATGAAGATAATAAACAGCACCGGTCCCAGTACGGACCCCTGAGGGACACCACTTGTCACAGGTCTCCATCTGGGCATTGAGCTGTTGACCACTACTCTCTCAGTGCCACCATCCAACCAATTTCTTATCCACCAAACAGTCCACCATCAAATATGTATCTCTCCAAGTTAGAGAGGAGGATTTTGTGGGGGACCGTGTCAAAGGCTTTACAGAAGTCCAGATAGATCACATTCACTGTTTTTCTTGTGTCCACTGATGTAGTTACCCCATCATAGAAATCCACTAAGTTGGTCATACAGCATTTGCCCCTGGTGAAGTCGTGCTGGCTGCCATTAATCACCTCCATGTCCTCCACGTGCTTTAGCGTAGCTTCTAGGAGGATCTGTTCCATGATCTTCCCAGGCAAAGAGATGAGGCTGACAGGTCAGTAGTTGTCAGGGTCATCTTTTCTACCTTCTTTTAAAATGAGCACAATATGACCCTTCTTCCAGTCACCTGGGACTTCTCCTGGCTGCCATGACTTTTCAAATATCATGGAGAGTGGCTTGGCAACCACATCAGCCAATTCCCACAAGCCTCTGGGATGCATCTCATCAGGTCCCATAGACTTATGTATGTTCAGGTTCCTCAGGTGGTCACAAACCTGATCCTCCCCTACAGTGGGAGGGGCTTCACCCCCCTGCTCCCCATCTTGTTGTTGGAGGGTTGAGGAGAGACGCTGTCAATGAAGACTGAGGCAAAAGTGTTGTTGAGTACCTCAGCCTTCTCCTTGTCTGTTGATATGAGGTCACCATTTTCAACCATCTGTGGGGTATGCTCTTTTTAACCTTCCTTTTCTGGTTGACATACCTGTAGAAGCCCTTCTTGTTAGTCTTCGCTTCCCTTGCCAAGTTCATTTCTAGCTGTACCTTGGCCTTCCTGACCCCATCCCTACACTATCAGGCAGTGTCCCTACACTCTTCCCAGGTTCCCTGTCCCTGCTTGCACTGCCTGTGCACTTCCCTCTTGCTCTTCAGTTTGATCAGCAGGTCTCAACTCATCCAGGCTGGTCTTCCCCCTCCCCTGCCTGATTTCCTACATCTGGGGACTGAGCACTCTTGTCCTATGTGTAAAGCATCCTTAAATATCTGCCAGCTCCATTCTGCTGCTTTGTTGTTGAGGACCATATCCCAGGGGGTCCTACTGACTAACTCCTTGAAGAGCTGGAAGACTGCTTTCCATAAATTTAGGGTCCTGACTGTACTCATTGCCTGTCCCATACCCCTTAGGACCTTGAACTCCATCCATTGCACGATCACTGCAGACCAGGTTGCCTCCGATCTTGATGTCACTGATGAGCTCACTTGCATTGGTGATCATCAGATCCAGTATCTCATCCCCTAGGGTGGGGGTGTCTATTAACAGGGTTAAGTAAATATCTTTGATGCATTCTAGGAGCCTTCTGGACTGCTTACTGCTTGCCGTGCTACTTTTGCAGCTTATGTCAGGGTGGTTGAAGTACATAACGTATGGAAGAGGATTATTGTAATTAAGTAAATGCCAGTTTCTTTATTGCAATGTCATTTTTTGTGTTTTTCATTAAAATTGTAAGTACTAATACTTTTTCCCCTTCTGTGAAGTTTGTAGAGATACAATTGATTCCTCACTGTAAAGAAAAGAAAATTATGTGTTAGTTTGCTCTTAAAATAAAATCTGCACCTTCCAGGCCGAGTTTTTATCAGAAGTTTCCTGGTTTTTTTATTTGGAAACTTTAACAACAACAAAAATGTAAATTGCAGCTGACCCTTTTTACAGTTGATGAAAATTTCCAGTTAAGTGCTGTGTAATAGACTTCCAGTGTACCTTCAAGTAGTTTAAAATACCGGAGGATGTTGTTTATGAGCAGGAAGGAAATCCTTTTGAAGGGTTATAGCACTTTATATTAGGAATGAAACAGGTGTGGTTTTAATTAGTTTTTATATTTTGAAGGCATTATGCAAGGTCCAATTCTTGTGAAACATCTAGAAAAGCATATTCCTATTATTTTTACCAAAGATGGAGCAAAAAAGGCAAAGAGATTGCCTGTGTATCCATCTTGTGAGTAGTTACTGTCATTTATAATTGCAGTGAATCCATAAATCTAGAGAGCTGTAAGAAATTTGCTCAGGGCATTGGAAGTTGTCAGGATTAGGGCTTGCTCAACATTGCCAGCTTGGAGCTGAGCCTGTTCCAGCTCACTGCCTTCAGTTGCTGCAGAATGAGGACTCTGTTCTTGATGTTGCTATTTGGGCAGGACTGAAAAATTCGTCTTGAAGATACTGTGGAATTTGGGTATGCTGGGTTGCGTTCCTTCTCTGTGCCCTCAACCCTCCCTCTTATTCAGCTCTGAAGAGTTGATATTTAAATCAGTCCCGTTCCCATAGTATGTGCCCCAGTCCATTGGTGATGTTTAGTGAACTTCTTTGCCGTGTCACTGGGAACAAAAGCAAATGTGATGACAGCTATCCCAAAATTGACACGAACAAGAGAATTGTTCCCAGCTGCCCTTTTACAGCCACACTTCTGTGTACAGGAGTACGCCCTGATACTGAACTGCAGAATAATTGTAGATGTATGCCTGTTGGGCTTCAGGATTTCTGTCACAAAAAGCCTAGCGGAAATATGGTCTCATCACTGGAGGGGATGTCTGAAGAGAAGTCAGAAATGTGAGAGGTGGCAGTGTAGAGGGCAGTTTAGCTCTGTAAATCTCTGTTGCTTTTTATGATGTTTGTCAGGTATTGGCAACCAAACTACTTCAGTTTTCAATAGCCACAGCTGCTTTTTAAATTATATTTTTGCCTTAGAGGAACAATTTAGTTCTGACTCGGTTATGTTTCATTCTGTAGTGATACAGCTGTTCTTGAATTAATCTATTTAATCTTTTTACATCTATAGAACTTGAAAATATGTAACACACTAAAGAAAACAAGCATAGAAAACCAGAAATTGTCCTTGCCTTGCCGGAGAGCCTGAACTTTCCAGTTGTTTAAACAGAAATACTTGCTTAATTGTTCTTTTCATTTACTTTTTTTTGTTTGGGGGTGGATTTACATGAGTCTTGCTAGCACAAGTACGTGAACAGCTACACAGAGAGTCATTGTTGGAAACTGTTCACAAGAGTAAAGATGCTTGTGGAATGAGGACTGAAGTCCCTGGTAAAAATAAATACTGTGTTTATGACTGCACTCCTTCCTAGTAATGTCAGTGGCTTCCTGACAGAGATAAGCACATCTGGTAGGACTTCAGTGGTTAGATAACAGAGCAGAAGCATTTTATTTTAATTTACCTGCAACTCTTGCTCTTTCTTGTGACAACATTCGCCTAAATAGACACAGAACTATACAGGGAAGCAGATGCAAAGAGGAAAGACATTTCACTGAATGCAAGATCTTAAACTGCTGTAAATGTTTTTCCTCTCACTTTCAGAATTGTGAAACAGTCAGTGTTTTATTATCTCATTTTACGTCATCAGAGAAGAGTTAAATTGGCAGAACAAGATATACTGTCTCTTGCCTTTTACGTTGCACAAAGAAGCTAGGAAAAAAAAAACCCAAATCACTAGGCATGCACAAAATGGGGATATTATGTTAGACTGATACTGCTCAAAAGCCATGGAGATCTTTGTCGGGCTCAGTTTCTGTATAACAGAGCGGTTATCAAGGAATTGGGCTACTCAGTCTTGAATTTGCAGAGTTGCAGAAATGGAAGCTGTAATAATCGTGACAGTGAAAATGAAGTGTGTTTGCAGTGTTTTACTTGGTTCCTAGAGCTGAGGAAGAAACTCAGGTTGTCCCATGAGTTCATCAACGGAGGATTCTGTATGATTGTGTTTTCATGTTTTGTTGCAGTGGCAAATTTCCCTTGTTTTGTTTAATTGTTTTGCAACAGCTGCTAGTTTAATTTGATGCATAATTGTTTCAACAGAAAAGAAAACTTCTGATCCAGTTTAAAAAGCAGAGTTTAACAGTTATTTGCAAGTTGACCTTCTGTATTCAGGGATTCTGTCATTTACAAGGCATTATATCCCTTGGATGAGTGCTAGAGTTTGTTTCTAGGATTTTAGTGGTATTAAGGTCAGATATTCAAATACAGCTTTAGGAAAAACGTACCCATCTTGTCTGTGCCTATTTACCTAGGCATATCAAAGTAATTCCTCACATTAGTTATAGGAGTCTCCAAAAGCCTATATTTGTGTGAGTGTGTGGAACAGCCATGTTACAGGACTTCATTTAAGGCCATTTAAAAAAAACCATTTTCCATAGAATATGGGTTACAGAAATCTGAAAGAGAATATATCTCAGTTGTGATAGCCAGATGTTGCGTTTGAATTAATGGACTTAGAAAAAAGTAACTTGTTTAACTCTATTCTTTCATTGAAAAGTGTAATGATTACAATCTAGGACATTTTGGTTCTCTTGCTGAAGCATTTTTATGACTCTTGTTTCTGCCTGGGTTGGTCTTCTCTATCTGAGAATAGTTAATGACTTCTAAGTGAATATGGGTACAATTATCAAAGATTTCATCTGTGGAGCTTTTAAAAATCTGACTTGATTTTTGCTCTCAGTTTCCTGTAGTCTGTTGTTGTTTTTCAGTAATGTTTCAAATAATGGCTTTTTTAATCATGTAACTTTTTTTCGTGCTTTGGTAAACATGCTGAAATGGAGTATTAAAATGTTTTTCTGAATTGCTGCAAAGTACTTTACTGGTGTAGCAGGGCTTGTGATTTGTTTTTGTTTGTTTTGTTTTGTTTTTAAAGGATTGTGTAATTGGAAAGCTATATAGCAACTATCTGAAATTTCAGGCAATGTTTTATATTCATTATTCTGTGACCCAAATCCATGTTCTCTGTTGTGGCTGACTGGCAGTTCCCAATTTAATTTATCTATATTTTTTCACAAATTAGAATAAGCTTTGGATTTAATATATTCTTTTGTACTGTTATCTATAATAAGTGTATCAAAGAACACAAGAGGCAAGAAAGATCATCAGATTGTAAAGCTCAGGAGAATTCAGAGCATTGTTTAAGAAATGTAGAAAAAGTTTCTGGATGCCATTTGCAGAAAACCAACTGAACAGCCATTGCCCATCCTTCTTGCCACAATACTATGAATTCAGACTTGAGATGCTTTGTGCCCCATGTAGTATTTTCCTCTGTGTATCAATTATGATCTGAAAATTTTCAGATTGCAAGTATTTAATAAGTATAATAGTGGTGCGTTTAGAACAGAACTTCTTATGAGAACACTCATACTATACATG
Organism: Phaenicophaeus curvirostris; assembly: GCF_032191515.1. Lineage (NCBI taxonomy): Eukaryota > Metazoa > Chordata > Aves > Cuculiformes > Cuculidae > Phaenicophaeus > Phaenicophaeus curvirostris. The sequence continues at coordinate 24,453,024 of NC_091431.1, read as the reverse complement.
TGCCTATTTAGCGACTTTTATTACTTTTGTTTAATATCTAGTAATGAATCACATGGTACTTAAAGCCTGACTGAGTAGCACTATTAACTGAAGTATATACTAACCAACGGTGAGGTTAATAACTAGTCCTCTTTGTTTATCCATGTATGGCTTAAGGATTCCTCGAGCATGAATCTAGCTTGGAGGCTTCTGTTTGTTTGCTCTTTTTTGTTTGGTTCATTTCCATCATTTATCTTTCAAGGAATAAAACTAGGGCATTAACTTATTTTAGAAAGAGAGCATTGTTACTAGGTTGTAGAACACTGTATGTGCCTGAGCCTTTTATCAGATTCCTCAAAAACTAAAAAAATGTTGTGATTCTGTGGTTATTTAGGTGCATGAAGCAAAGGACTTCTTAAATCAGTGAATTAGAATGTGAACCTATAGAAGGCAGTAGACTAACTGACTGTTCTTCCAGTAGCATACTCTAATGTTGTCAGATGAAAATGTGACTAGTCTGTTTTCCTCATTTCCAATGGTTTAAAAACTGGTTTTCTTTTTATTCTACTGTTAGTAGAATGTATTGTCATGTTTGACTATACCTGAATCACCTAATAGCTGTTATTCCCCAGTTCTACTTAGTTCATTATGGATTCATCTTAAAATTGTACAAATTGAGTTTTACATCTGTGTTCATTTTTTTTCCTACTGTCTTTGTATTGAAACATCACTGTGCAGTTTTGTCTTAATATTTTGACAGTCTTGCTTATCATATAGTCACAAAAGTTTGCAGACACTTCTAAGATTTCGTTGGGATATGAGCGTATAAGTGCAGAACTTTTTTGTCAGTCACAGGGAGAATGGCAGTTTTCTTTATGTACTTCTCAACCCTTGGTAACAGCTTTGCCTTTTGAGGAAGGTTTTCTTTATGCTATCACTAGCATGCCTATGCTTGTAACTGTGTACAGTATAAAAAAAGGTCAATGTGTTAACCACTCTTAGCAGCAAATAAATCAGTTTTTAAATGTCCCGAGCCTGAAAAGAAACAATCAAAGAAAGAAACATGATGGAGCTAAGTTACACTGAAGAAGGTAGCAGTGCAGGCCACTAAGCATGAGGTTGAATGAGCATGTGCAGAAAATAGACATTGGGTTAACATCCTTTGACATTGCCTGTTTAAAAATAGGAAAACAAAGTACAGAAATACCATGGTGCAGGCAAGGCAGTGATATCCTCCAGGCAAGCAGCAGCATATGGAAGGGTAAAGGACATATAGTGAGGGCTAAATACGTAGGAGTTAAAGGTGAAGGATGAAAGGAGTAGTGGAATCACAGAATCACAGCATGACAAAATGGTCAGGGTTGGAAGGGACCTCAGGAGATCATCTAGTCCAACCCCTCTGCTGAAGCAGGTTCACCTACAGCACGCTGCACAAGAGCACATCCAGGCGGCTTTTGAATATCTCCAGAGAAAGAGATTCCACAGCCTCTGCGGGTAGCCTGTTGCAGTCTCTGTCACTGTCACTCTCAAAGATATACCATTGAAGTAGGAAGAGAAGGGGAGTCCCCTGCATCTAGGAAAAGGAAGTCTGTAGAGAAATTAGCAATTCCCTTGTATCTGGAAGTGAATTTATGAGGAGAGAACGTCCATGTGACAGGGAAAGGGATGGCTGCCAGAGCCCCAGCACACTGGAAGAGCCACGCAGCTCTCTGTTGGTGCCTTAACTGAAGATGCTTCCTAGTAGTCTACTTGTTCAGTGATGGGAGCAAAACGACAAGTGACTGTATCCATGACGTAATTCTGTATTAATTGTAAAGATAAGAAAATAGAGCAGTAACTCATTAATTGTATCATTTTTTCTAATACTCCAGTCTTGAAATGTGTCTCATTTTCTCTATAGGAAGCAGCAAGTGTCACTGGACGTTGGTGGTCTTGAGGCCATTGCTTCCTCTGTCCTTTAGACTGACCTCAGAAAGGTCACAGCCCTGTTTTTGCCTCAGCTGCTTGTCCAATTTTGTGAAGTATGTTGGGAAATGTAGGAGTCATCTGTTCATTTTCGCCTAGCCACACTGTTTACGGTTTAAATTTCCTGTTAGCTTCTTAAAGAAAGTTTGAATAAGGCAGAGCATAGAAGTCTTCAAGGAGTGATTTGTAGGTACAATGATATGATTTTTTAATATATAATACGATTGCATATCCTGTGAAGTTTCTATTTTGTAGACATTAAAGAGCTAGATTCAAGTTTTATCATGTCAGTAAAGGGGAGAGCCTTGCAAACTTGCTACCTGGTCCACAGTACAGGCACCTCAGTGCAGGACCAGGGTAGTCAGACAGTGGGAAAGAAATGCAGAGACCTAACACTGTGACACAGTGAAGCACCTCTGTTTAAGGTGGACTGTCTTAGGAAAACAGCTTTAGCCCAGGGTTAATATGCACATTCTGAAAAAAAACAACCCACTCCACATTAGCTGAATCAGAAGAAATGTGAAAATTTGTGTAGGTTTTCCATATCATGCAGTAGATTAAGGAGAGATGAAACACAGTACTGAGATTGAAGCAAGCAGAAATAAAAAATGAGGTTGTTAATTAAATATCACATGTACTGTAAGTTTCTTTAAGGCTTTTTTTACCCAGTGACAATGCAAAGATGAAAACACATCTGTCAGTGATTTGGGTATTTTTATTGTAGTGCTGTCTGGGAATTAAATATTTGGTCTCTCTTGCTGTGGGCCTTGCATAAAGATCCAGTAAAGCACTCACTGCCAAAACTGCTTGCAAACTTGGGGGATTCAAAAAACCAACACAATGTTTAGGAATTCCGTATGTAAATGTTTATACCTTATGCCCTTAGAGCATCAGGAGGAATTAGGGTTACTACTAATATATTAAATGCTGTAAATGTGCAGCTATTAGAGTAGCATGAGTTTTCCTGAGGCAGGAGTAATGGCAATATTTTATTAATTAATCTATTTGTGAATGTACAGGGAACGTATTGATCACTAATATCCTGCATGTATTAGAGGAGATGCTTAAGTCGCTGTCCTCATCTGAATAACAAAAAATTTCATGTGCTATTTTCCTTGACATTTGGATTAGATGTTTTAATATTTATAGACAGCAAGTTCAGCATACTCAGAATAATATATCAATTATTTCTCTTTTTACAGCGGGAAACTAAAGGTCAGTTTCTCATAGATCACATCTGCAACTATTACAGCTTGCTGGAAAAAGACTATTTTGGCATTCGATACGTTGACCCTGAGAAGCAGAGGGTATGTATATGAACTCTTCACTACATTTGATTTTAAGTGATGCTAAATTGATTTTTTTTTTAACCAGCAGGCAAGTTCTACTGTAAAGTTAGATATCTTTGAGGGTTTATACTGTGGCTGGAATTCTTAATGTGGCACTATTAAATAAATTTTCCCCTCAATTCGTGTATTTAGTTTCAGGTAAATTGATATATTCTGATTTGTATAGTTCTTCCAGGTACTGAAAATAGAAAAGATCTATAGACACTACTCAGAGGTAGTGCAGGGTAACTCCAGGCTCAGCAGTGCACTGGAATTTAGGATTTCTGGTTTTCTGTAGAATATGCTTCTTAGGAGATACGACCAGATATGGTCATATCTTAGGAGATACGATTGGGAGATATGGGCAGGAATCCTATTGAGTTCAACAACTAAAAGTAGTTATTGTGCTTCACTTTTTCACAGGGCACATGGACTTAGATATCTGTGATAAATAAAACAGGTATGATTTGTCAGGTTGTAGGGGATTCTTCAGGTTAGTTGTCCCTTGAAGCACCTTTACGTTTGTGCAACAAAATTTACAGGGCTATGCTCTGTGTCTTTGTGTGGACAGTGATAAGTAATCTCTTTTAAGTGGAAGGTGGTCCTGCAGGTTGTGTTCTGTAGGTGATTTCCTACTACTACTCCCTGCTTGGTTTCAGATGATTGCTACTGTTTGAAAATAGGAAAGAATGGTCAGCACAGGAAGCAGAAGTCCTCAGACAGTGAAATTCAGAACTGCATCTTCACTGTGAGGTCTTGCTGGTCTTGGGTTTAAGACAGGTATGGTTTCAAATATCATGGGGACATATACTGGCATTTAATCTCTGTAAACAATCATCAGTTTGAAGCCGCAATGATTTATGAGAGAAAAATATTTTGCTGGGTGCCTGTGGCTACACCGTAACTAGTTTTGTGAAAAATCACTGGAATAAGGAAATCACCCTCTGCTCAACGTTATAGAATTGCAGTACCCTTGCAAAGTTGCAGCAGGTCATTTTCATTACATCCTCCTTTTTAGAATTAAAATAATTAGCACTAATTCTGACCAGTGTGCTTAATTCTTCACAATCCTTAACATTATAGGGATGTTCACCTAATTGGAATTGATAGGAGAAGTAGGTGGAGTGCTAGGCTATAATTAGAGAGAACTTAATGAATACTTGCTTTTGTTATGCTTTTCTCTGACAGTCACTCAAAAATTGCTACAGAAAAGTTATTTTACTAAACAGCAATCAAGACTCTTTTTAGTAAAACAGTTAATTCTTTTGGCAGCATACTTTTTAAAAGTGATGCTTAAGAAAAAACTCTACAACCCCTGACTGGGATGCCTCTTATATCATACCTTATGTGACTCGCATGTTTCAAAGTGCTGTTAACTGTATTGACAGCTTTGCTGCAGTATCTTATTTGTGTTGGCTATGCTGGTTTTTTTACCTCCTGTAGTACGGCTAATTCTATCTTAAGCTTATGGAAGGTTATACAGAATTTGCTCTTGGTTAGTAGTAAAAGAGAACCTGAGAAAACATTTATGTTCTTATCTAAAACATCTTAGGTCTTCATTTCCCTTTATATCCAACAACTAAGAATCCAGTGGCCATCCTGTGTAGTAGCATGGCTTATAACAACTGACCTGCTCTCTGGTTGGATTTTGTTAAGCGAACTTCTCAAGCTTTTCCATACATATATTTTTAATGTTGATTTATAATTACTCTTGCATTGTTAATCATGTGGATAACTTCTCTAATTGGGTACGGAATCTGGGTTTTAAACTCTTTCATGAGTTAGAACATGAATTAAAAGGGACATTTCTTTATTCATCAAAATAAGCTATTTTCATAGAATCATAGAATCACCAGGTTGGAAGAGACCCACCGGATCATCGAGTTCAACCATTCCCATCAAACACTAAACCATGCCCCTCCGCGCCTTATACACCCGTGCCTTAAACACCTCCAGGGAAGGTGAATCAACCACCTCCCTGGGCAGCCTGTTCCAGTGCCCAATGACCTTTTCTGTGAAAAATTTTTTCCTGATATCCAGCCTAAACCTGCCCTGGCGGAGCTTGAGGCCATTCCCTCTTGTCCTGTCCCCTGTCATTTGGGAGAAGAGGCCAGCACCCTCCTCTCTACAATCTCCTTTCAGGTAGTTCTAGAGACTGATAATGTTTGTAGACAAACATTATTATGAAAGGATACTGGGTTTATGTTATCTGGCCATTTAGAATCTCTTATGTTATTGAGGTTAATTTACCAGAGTCTTACTTCTGTGTCATATACAGATGTGTGAATACTTCCCAGTCAGCTGCAGGAAAACTGTGAATCTGTAATTACAATTCTGCCATCAGCAGAAGACTGTTCTGATCTTTTTCTGATCTTAAAGAAACATACTAACTAACAATTTCCTAGTAGCATAACAAGCATGGGACTTTATGAATAATTATGCTGGGGCTCAAGTGTTGTAGCTAGGTAAAGTTCTTCAGTAAGTGGCTCATTAAAAGAGTGGAAGAAATAATGATTTTGAAACAATGACACAGGTGGTGGCTCTTCCCTCAGTTTTGTATTGTAGCAGTTGTGACTTTAGCTGCCTGAAATTCACTGTAGCAAAAACACCTGGGATTACTGAGTAGTAATTGTTTAGGTATGTGGTTACAGAAATGAGCTGCGGCATGCATAACTTGTAGTGGAGTCACAGGAGGAATGTCATATCATTATGGTCACCTTACATGAAAGAGTACTTAGAACTCCATAAAAGAGATTTCTGTGGAATTTTTGCGGGCCCACCAAGGAAAATGTGAGAGACATTTCCTGCAGTACCTTCTTATGGGTTGGTTAAATGTATTACAAAACAAAACCAGTAGCTCAGTAAAGATTTGTAGACGGAATTCACCAAGAGCTTCTTTAAAAAGTTCAGTCTGGTGACTTAACTGAGAATGGTTGCTTTGAAGGGAAGTGATAATTCACCCTAAGCCAGTTCAACAATACGTGTGACAATGTACTTTAATGCCCCATAGGCAGATGAAGAGTTGTGGGGCAATGAGTAAGACATACATTGCTTGGTCTGGTTCTGGTAATGAGCCACCAGCATCATGTGACTAATGATGAAAGACAATACTTTGTTTGCCCTTTCTCAGTATTGTATTTTCAGGGGAGTATTAATGTCATTACACCTCTGCTATTTTGATCTAGATGTCTGTGTTTAAGAAAGATCAATTTAACTGAATCAGGAGAAGGAGTATTAGAAAGACAAAGAGAATGGAGGGCTTGTTTTTGAGATGATATTAAGAAGGTTACTACCCATTCAGTGCAGCAAAACAAAGGATAAGAGAATATAATACATGCATCAGAGTGTAAAGTGGAAAGAAAAAGAATGTTTAAGCAAGAGAAATGGTTTATTAATTAAGCCAACATGAGCTGCAGCATCTGGAACAGCCATAATTGAGGCAATGGGGCAACATTTTTAACTAGTTTTGTAGTGAATTTTAAGGGAGGTCTCTCTAGCTTTACGGAAGGAGTTTAAATTAGAGATTGACTGAAATAAGAGAATAGGTGCCATAATCTGAAGCTTCTTCCAAAGAATATGTACTAAAAGCTGAAATAAGAAAGCTTTAGATTTTTTTTTTAGGAGAGTTGCCATTGATTCTGATGCAGGTAGCATACAATTCATGTCGCTTTGCCTATTTTCTTGGAAGTATTGAATGCCTCTGTTGTAGTTTATATTCCACTGCATAGTCTCTGTCTTTTCACAGAAAGAGTTCTGTGGTTCTAAGTGAAACTGCCAAAATTATGCATTTAATTCTAGCTTTTAATGAATTATTCTTGATTGGCTCTGTGAATAGTAAAGCTGTATGGCACAACAATATATTGTTATGTAGAGTACACATGCATACATATATATAAATGCATATATATATATAATATTATGCAGAATTACTCCTGCTGGCGTTTACTCTCCCCAGTGATGCTTTCCTCCCTTGTGTTTGTATGTAATTTTTTTTTGTGCAAAGGTTGCAGAATTCTCCAAAAGCTAATTTGCAGTCCTTTTGTTTTGTAATCTATTGAAGGAGCTTAAGCAGGCAAAAATATCAGCTTTAATTCATCCTAAATGTCTTCTTTCAGAATATGCTACCAAAATGTGGCATTTTGACTTCAGAGTGTTGAAACACTTGACTGAGTTTAAAAAATGAAATGTTTCAATATTTCAGATTTTTCAAATGAAATGTTTCAATATTTGTGTTTAGAACATTTAGAACTTCTGGCTGTGTGAAAAATGTAGATAATTAGACTAATTGTCTTAGGTTGGAACAAAATTTTGAAATGTGGGAAAACTGTGGCGGGAAACAGCTGTTGTTTTTATAGGCTATTTTTCAAGTAACTTATAATGTATACTCCTTCCTTCCCTTAGCCCCCATTTTATAATTCTTCTTTCCTTTTGCCTAAATAAATGTGTGTGGATATTTTAGGGACATGTAAACTTTGTAAAATTTTCTATAGCTTTCCATTTTCTATTCCAGAGCAAAAAAGAATCTGGAAGACTCTCTTAACAGCTTTTTTGTATATATATTTGGATATACAAGAGAGTAACAATGCCAATGACCTCACATTTAACTGGCAGTTAAAAACTCTGGGCTTTACACCATATCTGCTGTCTTGTCTTCTAATGTCATGTTTGGATGTTCCTTTGGAGAAACTATGCCTTAGGATGGCTTCAGAAAAGCCAGGATTGTAGTAGAAGTAAATTGCAGTATACTGTTGTATGTCTAATGGTACTATGCTGGGAACAGTTGAGTTCCTAGTGTTCATATATTAACTGTTGAATTTTTTACCTGGATTTCTATGAAAATTAGGCGTGTGGAGTCCATTGCCTTTCTCCTTGACTTTCAACTGTAGTAACTTCTGAAGCCAGTTTTGGTCACATTTGGATGGGGATATAGGTCTCAAACAGTAAGTTACTTCAAGTTTTCATGAAGATTAGCTGCCACATCAGTGGATAAAACCTTATTATTCTTATAATTGAGTGAAATGCTGTAGAGTAAAAACACTCCATAGGGAATTCAGAGAGGGCTGAGAGAGACTGTAAGAACCCAGAAATTATAATTTGGAGCTTGTATTTTTTAGAAATAAGTAGTTTCAAGCCTGAGACATACCTGGAGGAGGTGTTACTGATTCTCTCCAGGAGCTACCTATTGGTATATTTTCATGTACTAACTGTTATATATTGAGGCCAGGTATCACAGTCTCACTCTTGAGGAAATAGAGCATGGCTAATTCTGTGCCAGGTACTCTGGACTGACTGAACACCTCATTTTGTGTTTTGGATTTGAGCAGGTGCTTGCAATCATGTTTTTGATTGTGAAAGTTATGAGGTAGTTGTTAGGCAGAAATAGCTTGGAGCTAGCCATGGGGTAGGTCGGAAGCGTTAGGCATTAGGTAAAGGCTTTGTAGGGCCCCAAAGCAACTGTGAAGTCACACCACTCCCTGTACAAGTGTTTGAAATCATAATGCTTGAAATCCTAATCACCCTGGAGCTTTAAGTTGCTTTGTCATTTGGATGTGCTGCAGTGTTGTCCAGGAGCAACACAGCAGTGCAGTGGTTTTAACTCCATGTGTGTGTGCCCGTCAGTATAAAAACAAAGCTTTCAAATCAGTGAAACTGCTGTATGAATACACTTGAACCAGGCAGCCAATTTTGAATGGTGGCTGTGAGTACACTGGGATTTTCTGACTTCCCCAGGGTACAGAGCCTGGCTCTGTGCATCATTTTAGATGACATTGTGCAGTACAGATTTGCTGGAACTCCTGCCAAACTCCCCCTAGAGAACTGTTGCAAATACAGTTCTAGTTCTTTGTCAGACTACGTGTTTATTTCACTAGCAAGGCTGCTGAGGCGTCCCGTTTGTATTTTAGAGTACATCACTTCCAATGGTCCTGCAGTGCAGTTCAGGTCACGCTGTTTCAAAAAAATGTAATAGAACTAGAGTATTTCTTTAATCCTATAACCTCAGTTGTTCAGCATTGTCCCAATATTTACTAGTGAAGGAAACTGGAGTTGTCAGTGAGTAATGCATTTCTTTATGATAAAGTAGCAATTCTGTTTTTGATGGGATGTATACACAAAAGTACAGCACTGCCTCATCAAAGAGAGCTGAAAGAATCAGCAAGTCTTGGATGCAGCTGATCTCTGCTTCAGCAACAACTGCTATTTATTACATGTTCTTAAATATGTGCATTTAGTCCCATATGAGGGCAGCGAAGGTTGGCAGAAGGAGACAACAGGTAATTTGCAAACTCAGTTTAACAAAGCTTTATCTTTGTTTAATGATCCATACAGCTATGTAAAGAGAACTATCTGAGAGTTCTTCATTCTCTTTGAAGGGGTCAAGCAGAAGAATTATGGGCTGAAAACTGGAGTGACTGAGCCATGAGTTAATTAAAATGCGAGTGCTTCTCTGTGCATTCGGATCTCTTCTCCTGGACAGAGTAATCACAAAAATCTTGTGCTTTTACACGAAGTCTTGCTGTGACCGTGGGTGGTGTGTGCAGTTCAGGTCATGCTGTTTCAAAAAGATATAGTAGAAATAGAAAAGGAACAAAGGTGACCATGAGAATGGTGTCAAATAGAAATGAATCTCATGAAGAGAGATGGATTATACTAGAATAAGCCATCTAGGAAAAGACATGAGCAAAAGAGAATTAGTGAGAGAGAGCAAGACAAGGAGCAAGAGAGGATGAGAGTGAATGATACAATATAAAATGGCTTGGCGATAGTGATCAGGGAAAGATTGTCCCATAATTCTTATAACAGAACTAAAATGCATCTAAGGAAGTTATGAAGCAATTGGTATTGAGAAGTAGTTTTAAAAATACCATACCTAGTAATAAAATCCATTGTTGTAGCTGCCAAAAATACTTTTTAAAGTGTTAAAAAAAAAGTGTTTGGACAAATTGGTGAAAACCTATAAAGACTTATGAACAAATTGTAATGGAGGCTGGTGGAAAAAGCCCAGTGAACAAAATGGGAACTACTCTTATACTTAGTTTCTAAATGTTTGCTTTGGGCCATTTTCACTGAAAAATTCCTTAGTTAAATGAATACTTGTGCTTACCAGTAAAGGTGTATTTATGTACTAAGCAAAATCTTGACACAGTTGAACACTAATTTGAATATACATGTACACTTAATACAGCAGTAATGATAGTAAGTATCTTGTATGAAGATCAGTAACCTTGTAAACCAAATTATTCTGGAGGCTATTTTAATGAAAATAAAGATGTTTTTTCCATCAGTTGTGAATCTGGTTGCTCATGCATACATCATTATATGCAGATGTTATGGCTGGATGTTCAGCTGATTTAGAGGTCATGGATAGATTGAACAACTCCAGCTTACACCACCGGAGTTTCTTTGAGTATTATAGTGTAATATGTATAAGAGTAAGTATTTGTAATTTTTTTTAATAAATTTCAGCTCAGAATCACACTGTTCCAGTGTATGGCACTTTTTCTGGACCAGATTAACTTTTGTGATGGCAATTTATGATGTTTCTTCTGTTTAGCAAACAACTAATGAGAGCTGATGCCCTGACTTTAGGAACCATACAGAGAAACAGCTACTTTGCTGCAATAGAGCAATATTGATATTCTTAGTACAGAGGTTCTTGAAAGCATGAAAAAAATGGTGTCAGCCTCAGGGTATGAAAAGGGACACATGCAGGGTGCCCTGGTTTATTCGACATCTGTTGTGCTGGTATAGAGTGGGCACTCGATTAATTTGCCTGTCTGAGCTTCCCTTAGCTTTGGATACTGTTACTATTTTTTTTTGAGTTTGACTTTTGCCAGGCAGTGACCTGGTGTAAGTCCCTGCCTTGAGGCTAAAGCAAATTGATTTTGAATTAGCTTTTTGTCCAAGGGAAAGGTTAGGTATTAATTTTCAAGATTAATGTAGGACTGAGTTTTAAATAAAATTAATTGTATTACTTTTCTATCAGTGTTTCAGTGTATATATCCATTCTCTTTCTCTCTTCTGTCCACTAAAAAGTCTTCAAATCCAGTCCTTGCCTAGCCAGAATATTCTTGTGACATCTGCAGGTTCTTCTGATTCTGTTTTACTATATGTACATCTGAGCACTTGACTGAGCATTGCTTGCAGAGGAGGATTTAAATATTCACAGCATTTGGCCACTTTTGATTTCCCTTTCACTACTGATTCTCTGGCAAACACAGGGACTAACTCAAAAGCCTCTCATGTTGCAGGAAGTGAGAGACTTTTAAATAATTTCGTTGAACTTAGGGTGAGTCAGGCCCCAAGTACCTGCTTTTGGCTTGGCTGTTTTTTAGGAGGTTGACTTTGGTTTATGCCAGTCTTACGCATGAGTCCATAGGAAGAGGAGACTGGAGGACACATTTTTGCACTGTAAGACAGGTGTTGGAAATTAGAGGAAGAATGGTGGGAGAATGAGCATCTGATCCATTACAAAGTCTATAGGAATAGATATGGGACACTGTGTCCTCTTTCCTCCATGCTTCTTATTCTAAAACCCTTAGTGCTTTGCTATACAGAGACTGAGCTCAGTCCTGTCTGATCTTCCCAGTGAATAACTTTGAAACAGGTTGTTGGCTGATGCATTTTTACTAATAAAGTATATCAGTGTTTGTGGAGTTAAATTGACTTCCTAGAATTGTTTTCACCCTGGCAAGGTGTCCTTGCTCATCCTGTGCTTTTGCTGAGGAAGCTAGAAACACATCAGCTGCTCAGCATTTGTGGGTAAGCAAGAACACACCTGGCCTCGCTAATCACTACTCAGTGCCACTTAAAGGCTGATCACTGCTGAGGGCTTTATTTACAAAGTAAAAATTGCACTAGTCTGAAACACAGCATGCAGTTGCAATGAAATGTTAGTCAGAAGGCAATTCTCAGCATATTTTAGGATCTCAGGACAAAAATTGATATCCATAATAGTTTGCTTACTCACCACTGGCACCTGAAGCACCAAAACTCTGTAGTTATCCCATGACTGACATTCCAGCTCCGTAAGTATCTTTCTCTCTGCTTCTGCTTCTGTGAGGACATTTGCCTGACTATACCCATTGATACCCAGCTGCTACCCACGCTTGTTTTGGTAGAAGAGATTAGAAACTGGTAGTGGTGGACGTGAATCTCTTCATGGGGTCCTTGCTAGCAGAAGTCAGCTGGATTAGGATCAAAGTCTTTTCTTCTCCATTGGGTAATAACCATGATGCTAACATGCTAGGAAGGAAGTGGGAATCTCAGACCCTGCAGGAATGATTTGTGATGGCTGTTAAATACTATCATGTATAAAGCCAAGACGGCTTGAGGTTGTAGGCCATCATCCAATTAAAGCAACCTTTATGGACAAAAGTGTGAAATAGGCGTGGCAAAAATGAAGCTATAAGATTGTTGGGGTTTCCTCCCCCCGCCCCCAGTTTACACATTTTACTGCAAGGAGAGGAATTAAAGATCATAGAATGATCATAGAACCCCAAGTGTACATCTGACTTGTTTTTCTGGTTTATTTATCTTATGAGATGTTAGCCTGACAAGAAAGAATTGGAAACGCATATGACTTGTTCCCACAAGACAGTGTGGCATAGAGTAGTAATAAAATTTTTTTACAGTTGAAGGTTCAAAATACTGTTAAAATTTGTCCTGACAAGCTAATTCAAATGGTTGTTTTCCTTTCATCTGAAGATTTTTTTTTCTTTATCAGCAAAATTAAAAAAAAAAAAATTGATACATGGGAAAAACATTTTGCAAGCCAGATGCTTTTCAATTGAAAATTCATGCAGAAATCTTTGATGAATTTATAGGAACCTTTATCTGGTCCTAGCTATAACAGCTAATTAATCTTGGATTAAATATAGCATGAATAATCTATAGTAGAGATGTGGCATAGTTATTAATTATTAATAGTCAGTGCTGTAAGGCTGAAAGATAAGTACCCAGGGGAAAGTCTTTCCTAAAACTCAAATTGAAAGAAGCAAACAAACATAGGGTTAGCTATTTTCAGAAGTACTGGCAATGACTAGGTGTTTATCTTCCCTTGACACGCAGAGAGCATTAAGCACCTAATTGCTGTGTCTTTGAAAATCTCCACAAATTATAAAGTAACTGCTCAGCTTTATGGAATATTCAGCTGAATTGCCAACACATTTGCAATCTTCCACCAGCAGAAGGGCACCACAGAAATCTGAGCTTATAAAACTGACTGCCTGTCAGTTCCTTGAAATCCAAGTGAAAGTCTAGACTGCTTAATTGTTCACTGTCTTTTCAATCAATTTTTAACCCATGAAAATCAGGTCTAAGTGAAACATGTTTGATTTTGAACATTAGCTAAATCTGCTTTCCTAGGGAGGTTGGTGCACTGCATTAGGACTATCATGCAAGTTTCCGCTGTTTAATTTTTCATATGGTGAAGCATGAGGGTTTCATATTTGTGAAGTGGCTTTTATTACATCAGATTTTTTTTTTCTTGTTGTTAGAATATGTAATTGGCTTTTTCAAACAGTTGTAAATGCTGACCTGGTCTGTGCTATTATTTTAGCCTGGCCTTACAAAAAACGCTATCCAAGAAATTGCATTGTGCTCCTCCTAGATAAAAATAGTAGGATACCTCTTAACTCTCAGTTCTATAAAACAATTCTACAGCATAACTCACTGTCCAAGTTTCTCTTTGCTGTCTCAATTTTCAGCTAGGACTGCCTATATCCTGGTGGAGTTGGGGTGGGCATGTGAAGAGGTTAAGGAAAATAAGCTTGTGTATTGGAGCCTGCAGGAAAGCTGGGGAGAGACTGTATCAGGGACTGCCTTGATAGGATGAGGGGTGATGGTTTTGGGCTGAAAGAGAGGAGATTTAGATTAGCTATTAGGAAGAAATGTTTTACTGTGAGGGTGGTGAGGCACTGGAATGGGTTACCTATATAAGTTGTGGGTGCAACTTCCCTGGAGATGTTCAAGGCCAGGCTGGATGAGGCTTTGAGCAGCCTGATCTAGTGGGAGGTGTCCCTGCCCATGGCAGAGCCGTTAGAACTCGATGATCTTTAAGGCCTCTTCCAACCCAACCCATTCTATGATTCTATGATCTGTGTGCCTTGACTGGTTTCCTGTCTGTGAATTAACTCCCGATTGTGTCCTATAAAGTACTGCAGACTGTATTAAATTTCTTAAATTACCTTACCTTTTTTTTATACAACCTTCACCTTCATTATTCAAAGCAAAATGTATAAATAATGTATCTGTGTAATCTAAAAGAGTGAAATGAGCTAGATATTTCTGGTAAGCTGTTGAATCCGGCATTACTTTTTCAATTCTGTTTCTTTCTTCTTTTCCCTTAAAAAAGAAATTTACTGGGGAGAGGGAAGAAGTGAAGAGATTATGTGTGGTTGTTTTTTTGTTTTGTTTGTGAGTACCAGGGTTCCATATCAGTCTCAGTGGTAACTGACCTTTGAACAAAAATACATAGTAGTGCTTATTCTGAGCAGCCATAGCAGATAAGCAACAGATATTTGAAAATGTTCTTTTCAGGGTATTTGTTTTGTCAAAAATTGTGTTTCAGAAAACCAGCTTACAATCACTCCTGATTTTGACTGAATTCTTGAGACGTAATGATTTTTAAACTAATAAGTTTCTGTAAGCTATTAACAATACCTACAAAATATCTTGCACTGACCTTTCTCAGCAGAATTACTATAAGTTTTCAGGAACAATATTAGCTAATGTATGATACTTTAAGTATTTAATATGGTTTAAAAAATACTACGTTTCTTTTTGCAGTAGACCATAGGGATTTAGGACTAGAATGAACAAGGTTAAACATGAAACCCCTTAGTGCAGGACCTTCCAGTGCTGATTATGCTTATTAAAGCTAAATGCTGAGCTTTTTGACCAGCTGCTTCTGCAGCACGAATCTCATTTTAGCGTGGAGATTTTTTGCTTACGGGAAAAATCCTAGTATAAATGCTGTTGGCTGTGGTCAGAAGTGGCACTCGAATGCATGTTCTTCTGTCAATCAAAACATTCTCCTGAACAGTTCAGTTAGTGTCAGCAGGAGATGCACTAAGGCTCTTAACTAAAATGTCAGCCTGGCTTCTCATCACAGGAGCATCTGAGACTCTTAGGGTTTTTTTCCAGTAAAGTAAGAAAATGAAAGTTTTCCTGCCATTGTAGTCTTTCCCTGGAAAGTTATACAACAGCTGCTAGGCATCCATACTTCTCTGTTGTTTGCTGGCTGTCCATATCAGAAACATTTCATGGAAAACTCTTACTTTTCCCTTCAGATATTTAATTGTTGCTAGAAAAGAACAATAGCTTGCGTTCTGAAGGTGCTAATTGAGAATATGCTATTTACACATGCTTTAGTTATAAGAATTGTAGAAGACAGCATTAATGAACAGATGATGTTAGCATTGCTGGGTAGTCAGTCTTATTGTCAATGTGATCATTGTTCTGCAAAAAAGGGGATGAAAGTGCTAAGGCTGAAATGTTTGCTGCAAACTAATCTTTACAGCCTGTTTAAATTTGTTTTAGAAATATTTATCTGATTTTTTTCTCAACTACGTCTTATAAGCAGTGGTAACAGCACATATGCTTATGCAGTGCAATTCTAGTATTCTAACAGTATGGGGATTTTTTTTTTTACAGTTTATGCATGTTCCAGTGAAACAAAAATCCTAGTTCCTGTTTTTTGGTACCACATACATCTACCAAGGATGATACTGTCTGCTAGGATTCATATTAAATTCTTCTCTCTGCTTTGCCTTTCCAGCACTGGCTAGAGCCCAACAAGTCCATCTTCAAGCAAATGAAATGTAAGTGTTGAGCGCTCATGTTTTTAAACTGCTTTTGAAATGCCCAAGGGTTTTCCTGTGCTTCCATGCAGTAATGTAAAATATGCTTCACTTACTTCCTAGTGCAAATAGGCCCTTCATGTTGTATCTGGACTCCTAAGAACTCCGTGCTATCCTCATTTCACTATCTCACAGTGCTCTGCTCATCAGGAGCTTTCCCTTACTGCTTAAGACTAGAGCCAGAGGCCAGGTGATATGTGTGGGGTGGCAGATCTGGTGGGAAGACCTGTATATTCCGTCTCTCATTCACAGTCAGACACTATCAGCCAGTGTGAGTTGGCAATAAAATACGGAGTGTGGCCATCTGCTTCTGGCTCTTTCTAGTTTGTTTTCTTTTCACTACACCCTGCTTCCTGACAATGCAGAGCATTGGTTTGAGGTCAGTGTTACAGCCCAGCATACTCAAGTGCTATTGGTTAAGTGGTGAGCTCCTGCCATAGGCAACTGGAAAATGACATTTGTTATTTAAAAAAGATTCCCTAAAGTAGGAATTACTATTTTAATTATCATTTTGAAATGTTATGGTCTGGTGCACTTTTTCCATTAAGTGAGCCAGCTGTGAAGACTTCTCAGAAAACAGCTACTTTTCTACTCTAAAGTTTGTATCCAGCAGTGGAAGAAAGTGTTTATTTGACAGTTCTGGAGACTTCATTTGTGAAACGAGGGAGAATTTTACTCACATACCCTTTCTATACAATTTTCTGTTTTAAGCATGAGTACAAGGTGTCTTTTGTGTGGGAGATAATGTATTTGTTCTAGAATGTGATGAGGCTTAAGAGATTGTCTAATATCTATAAAATAATAATCCTGGGTGTCGGCTGGTCTACATGGAATACTTCAAGAAATTCTTCCGTTAATGCAGTAATAGTATACATCCCAATATATATTCTTTTGCATGTATATAAGCACACACACATACACCTAGCATGTTCAGTATGAACTCTTTATATCTCGTCTTCAGGTAGCTGGAGTGTTGTCTGGTGAAAAATCAGTTCAAGAACATCAAGCTAAAACTAGATTGTGCTCCTCTGCAGTGCTTGTGAATGGAAAAAAGGACTGTAATAATTAAAAATTATCTTTATCTCTTTGTTCTTTCCAATTTTTTATCAAACATAGAACAGAGTTTCCTCAAAGTATTCTGTAATCTGCAATTGTATGACTGCTTTCACCCAACAAAGGGCAAGGGCAAGGGCTCGTGCTTCTTGTGCTTTGCATCACAACCTATTCAGGAACTCTGGCAACAGATGCACTGAGAGTATTTTGATTTATTTAAAACAACTCTATCTGCATATAGATGTTGCCTAGATGTGATTGATGGTTCTCCGTAAGTTCAATAGATGTAGTGATGTGATGGTCTCATCAGAGGACTAGTGTGGCTTTTGGAGTAGAATCCTAGTGAAAACTCTGAAGACTGAAAATTGAATGCATAGAAAAAAAGCAAAATAAAATGCAGCTAGTATGAGGTTATTTATCATATTGGAAAGGTCTCAACAACAACAGCTAAACAGAATGAGACACTAACAAAGACATTTTGTTATCTCCTTGAGATTCAGGACAAAGAAGTAGAAGTAGAATTAGCTATGCAGTTGGCTTTTCATGAGTGACTTCAGTTTAATTCCAGTGCAACTTTATCTTTTGCCACAGGGAAGGACTTCAGTTGCTACAATAATACTTTACAGAAAAAATACTAGAAGATCTATATGTGGGTAGAATCCCTGTAGTCTATGCATTAACTTATATGTGTATATATATACCTTTTGCTCCCCTGGATTTCTAGAATGTGTTCTTAAGCATTTCACATCAGAAACTTCTTGATTTATTTTTCTAAATATATGGTACATTGATGTAGAACAATAAACAATTTCAAGTTTGATTCATCTTTTATCTAAAAATGCTGAGTTTAATTATGAAAAGCTTTAGACTCAGAGGAAGCAATAACTGATGTGCATTTGGAAAGCATCAGTCTCTCAGGTGAACTGAGTGAGCACTGAAATTGTTCGCAGGTGTAAAAACCAAAGCAATTAAGGGATTGGTTAATAGAATATACATTATGTATACAATTCCTAAGGGAAATTGTGGCAAAAATCTATTTGCAGTGACTACATTAGATTTAGGTTTCCTTTTCTTTCTTTGCCACTAAGGAATTCAGAAAACAGTGAAATGATCTGTTTTGTAAGAAGGGACTTCCATTTCTTCTGACGCAAGAGTATGTTGCATTAATACTAATGATTCAAAATATTCTAAATTCAGTTGAATGCTCAGATTTACATATGTTTTGGAGCAAAATTTGAAAAATGCTCTGTGCTTGATCTCAGCTACGGTTTGTGGGAAACTTCACTTTCCCGCAGCATAGTAACAAGTTTTTCAGTGTATTAATTCATGCAGCTCAATATTTAAAAATATTCAGAGCAGAAAATTAATGACTGGTTGTAGTGTTCTAATACAAATTTCAGTAAGTACTGCAATGGGCCTCAGTAGTACATGAATCATTCAAGCATATATAGTCTGGATATAGTCAGTCTGTACAGAAATCACAACTTGGCAGCTGTACATTTCTGTTGGTGTGATAGAATGTTGTATGTTTGACGCTCTGAAGACTGCATAAGTTCATATGTGACACAGTCCATTTAAATTTCTTTAGCTTTTGCAAAGACTGCTTAAGGTTCATATTTAGTAATACTGGGATATGAAGTAATCTTCCAAAATATTTTATTTCTTGTCTTATCACATATGAAACCATAGTTAGGTGTGTCCTGGTGCAGCATAAGATGAATGAAGGCTTGGCATCTGTTTTGTCTCACCATCTACCTTTGCATTTTCTATCGTCTGAAATACTTGTGTAACATAATGAATAAAGTCTAGGTCTTTGCTTCAGCCCTTTTTACCACTAATTTTGCTTGAGAGGTGAAATTTTAGTCTCTGAGAAATGTCCTGGACCACTGCCCAGTCTTGTTTGTATGAAGCCAATTGGTGGCTAGTGATCAGTAACTGTGAGCACCATGCTTCCAATATTGTGCTAAAACACTCTGGAAGATTCTATAAGGTAGATGCATCTTTGTGATTCTATATTAAGACTCTTTAAAACCAGCTTTTCTGTTCTTTTGCGTGTTTTGAGTACACTGTTCTCTCCCAGATGCAGACAGTGAAGTTCCTCTCCATTTGACTATCTTATGTTTTTTTAACTTATTTTCTGTCTAGGAATGTTGTTGTGTAAATCCTATTGGCCACACACATCACTACTAATGTTTTAAGTAAAGAAAAGTGTTTTCCCATGCACATTCCCTCTTTCTTTTTCTCATTAGTCTTAAAGGTTATTATGTATAGTAAGTATGTAGCTGTCCTGTAACCTGCTGTGTGGGAAATATCCAACTACACGAGTTATGTTCCTGATCAAAGTGGAATAGAATCAATTCTGTTGCTGTGATGCACAGGAGTTCAAAATTTATATGTTTTTCTTTCTGCCTTACATCTCAAATAATCTGAGAGAGTAATACAAGAAGGATGTCCTCTTGTGTCAGGCCATCGGAATTTAACCTCCTTCATATCTAATGCTGTCATAAAATCTTAAAGGAGATGGAATGAATCAGGGGACATAGGAATCCAGATGCAGAGATGGTTTGTGCAAAGCTTTAAAAGTTCTTAAATCTCACCGAACTTGTCATCATTTATTGCGTCTCAGTACAAATATGAAAAAGAGTTTAGTCAAATGTGGCATTCATAAATACATGCACAGTGAAAATGGGAAGTTTTGTGTGATTATTCAGGCATGAAGTCCTCATCTGAAGACTGTATATTCTTTACCTCTGATCCTCCTGCAGATTTAGTAATGTGCTTTAAAGTGTTATTGTAACTAGTTGACAGAAAGTCACCCTGCCCTGTGTTGTCCCTTAACTAATTGAGTGCAATTAGGAAGACCTCACAATTTGAGATTTATGAAGGATCAAGTATCTCATGCATAAAATAAGAGATGTCTGGCTTAAATATGCTCAGCAAGTGGTATGGATGAACAGCTGACTCATTCAGTAAGGGAAGAATTACATGGCAACAATAGCATATGTCTTGGAGTTCCCAAAAGATCCTTCCTTCTGCAGCATCAGTGAATATAGAGGCTGAATGTAATGTTTTTGGGTTTGTGTTAGTGTGTGGTTTTGCTTTTTTTTTTAATAAGCACTAACTTTTGGTAGGGTAATGTTGCTCTGAGAATACATAACACCAAGGACAGGTGCAGGAAGTTTTCTGCAGTGTTGCAATCTAAGGGCAGTGAAGATAATTTAAACATCTGCTTTTGGTCGTCAGCATCCATCTATACTCCATGATTAATCAAAAAAAAGTGCTGCCAGTACAGCTTATTACAGAAGCTAATATTTGTGCTGAATGAAAAGCAGGCTGTTAAAAACAAACAGGAAACCTTCCCAAAAGCAGCAGCTGAGTATCTTCTGTCCTCCCTCTTTGGTTCACATTTCTAAAACTTCAATCAAATTTTCCACCAGATTTTAAAAACAATTTTTCTCCTAATTTTTTGTTGTTGTTGTTTCAGATTGTCTTTCTATGTTGAGAGTAGTAATACAGAGGTATACTTTTTCTTGGGCTTATCATTACCTGTAAGCTTTTTGTGTACTCAGAAGACAAATGATTTAGTGGGCTTTGCTTAAAAATGAATGTGTATGAGACCAAGTCCCTTTACACCTTAGTATCTATGCAAAGAGGTGCAGCCCCCATATCCCTCTTTGTTTTGGTTATGGTGTTAGAGGTTTGTTTCATAACTGGCAGGAGCGTGTATATCAGATGTTTTGTCTTAATTAAATACAACTGAAGTAAACTTTAAAAGAATACAATCGGTTGCCATGAAACCTTCTACTCTGTGCGTAGACCTGTTCATGAGGGAGTAGATCATGACAGGTTTTAACATTTGATATAATTTCAATGGTTTTATTTGTTCTTTTGCCTTCATCTCTTATGTGCTGTTAGTATATAGACTGGCAAATTAATAGCCTTGTTGCAATGGAGTTTGCAGTCAGTACTATTCTCCACACTGAAATCTTTTGAAATTATTAGAATTGTGAATCTTTTTTAGTGAGAAAGCTGAAAATTCTGATAAAGCCTTGGACATTTCACTATACCAGCTGTTCCTTATCTTAGAGATAAAGGACTGCTCTGAAAGAAAAAGCTCATAGCTATTATAAAACTGATTCTGGCTACTTTTGTGCTGAGAACATGTTCTTTTGCAAACTGAGTTCTGTTTTGGGAAGGTTTGTAGTTAATGATTCCCCTTTAATGTGTGAATAAGTGATAGTAATTTTGCTTTCAAGGAATTGAGGAATTGTCTGGCCTGACAATCTCATCTCTTAAGCTGGTAGAATTCCCTGCCTGCCTTGCTTTCAGCTACAAGTATACAGTGAATGAGAGAATATGAGGTTCTCATATGTGTTTCTCCAGTGCTGTAAAATCTGAAAGACAAAGGCCTTACTAAATGTTTGCGTATCATCAAATGCTTTTTTTTGAGGAACATTAGGCTTCTGCTCCATTTGAAAATTAAGATGGAGAGGAAAGGGGAAAGCCATGGGGATTCCCTCTTTCCCCTTTCAGCTGTTCATTGTTTGTGGCTGGTTTTCTGACAGGGCAGGAAGAGTACTGCTGATGAGGAGGACTATTGTTACAGAGGCTTCAGTCTAGGAAGAGGTGTGCAAAGTAAGCTTCAGTCTGCCTTGCCACATCTCCTGTGTATTCTGTGCATTGGTGTATACTTGTGTCCTTCTACTACAAGGAAAACATTTACTATAACTTTACTATTAGCTGAATGTGTATGTCATCCTTTCCTGTGGTTACCTCATACTGCCAGAGTGTGGCTCTTCTACTGTAACTTATATTTTTTTTTTCTTTCTTTTTACCACTGCCAAAGTTTCAATTGTTTTATTGACATCCAAAACATTTTTAGCATCTTGCAGTAGGCTTGTGTCAGCTAGGGCCCTGCCAAGCCACGCAATAGATTTTTTTTTTTACTTCTGCAGCCCTATTTCAAGCACAAACTATTTTAAAGTCTGCCAGGTCGTTTTAAAGTTCTTTTTTATGCTGAGGAAGAGCTCTTACTCATTTAATACAGACTGGCTTTTCCATCACATCTTGGAAGTGGAACTATTCTGAAAGTGCAAGTTTTTCTCCCTTGTATAGTTTTAAGAAAGCTATAGAGAAGAGGCAGAACCATTTAAGACAACTTGTATTATCTTTTGCTTTGTGGAGGCAGCATCCTTAGTGTGTTTCTGGATGGGTGTTTTCTGTTCTGGGACATCAAATTCAGTTTACCTTCTGGTTTGCCATTACAGGGCAGGGAGGATGTAACAATGTCCTGTCTTCTGTTTCACAGCCTCTTTCAGTCACTGCAAGACAGTGCTTCAGTGGCATTGAAGATCCTAATGTCTAGAGAAAGCAGTTTGAGTGTTTCTCTTGCTTTCATATAGCTTGTCCAGATTTGATTTGCTTGAATGTTCAAACCATTCTTAGAGAACACTTAAGGCTTGTTTCTCTTTCTCCATTTCCTCATTTGTTTCTGTTTGTTATTGTTTCCATGCCCTTCCCCCCCTTTATTTTTCACCTCTCCATCTGAATCTCTTCTGACATTGCACCTTGTGTCTTAAATGAGTAGTTATTTAAACAAATGAAAAAATGTGAATTCAGCAGTTTTTGTTGAGGCTGAAGGTCCAGCAGGAGGACTTGAGAGGGGAAAATGTTCTTTCATTTTCAGACACAGTCTTCAAAAGGTATCAACTATAACAAGATATGTAATGCATTTTTATTATCTGTTTCTTTTGTATATCATGTGGAACTATGTGGTATCTAGGGATGTGTTTCTGGAAAACTGCCCCATAGTGGTAAATACAGCAGTCAAAGTAGCTTCAAGAATATCATGATGAACTAATTTCCACATGCAGCTTGTAAAAGCCAGTGAGCTAGTAAACTTGAGGAGATGGTCCAGCAAAACATTCTGGTAGCTTGGTGATTACTATTATAGATTACAGTAATTAAAATGTAATTATCTCTTCCACCTACTCTCTTCCTCTATTTTATCTGTATTATGCCTCTCCTTCTTTTCCTCCTGTAAAAGCACCATCTCTTCAAGATTTAGGAAGGTTAGATTAACTATGTACATTGAGTATTAATGCTAACTAGAATGTTACAGGTCTGCACTTTACAATAAATTAAAATTACATGGATGCTTTCCTTTAAACAAAACAAAACACACACAAACCCCAACTCCATCTGGTTAAAAGGCTTTATAGATTATGAGTACTAGTGTAAATGTATACAGAAAGTTGATTTCTTAGTTAAATATTATAATAAAAGGATTATAATTCTGCACTTAGGCCTGTAGGACACTCCCAAATGAGTACATTGATTACATGTTCCCATTTTGTTTGAAGCCTCAGGTTTTCTTCTGTTTCTGTCCATCTGAAAATGGCTATGCTGGTAAACATTTTGATAAAGAGGACCCTTGCATGGTCTGCTGTGCTGAGGCCATTTCTGCTTGTACAACAGGTCTGCCTTGGTGCTTGCTCCATCCCTGTGCTCTCTCTCTCGATGTGTTACCAGCACGCCTACCAGTTACCATGGCCTGTGTAATACAAGTGGCTTTTTTCCTCACATTGTGTACCTTTTGAAGATGCAGTGTTTTCTTTCTGGAATTTAGAACATGAACATTACCTGGCTACAGACAGCTATGAGGGCTCATGATTAGAATAATAGTCCTTGATTTGCTTTCTGTCCCTCCTGTAATCACTGGAATGTCACTGGTCTAAGATTAAATATCTTGAATGCTATCAAAGACACAACAGTGGGATATAAAAATGTGAATTCCCTCCATCCCTTCCTCCCTCCCTCCGTCCCTTCCTCCCTCCCTCTCTTCCTCCCTTCCTTTTGTAAGTATTGTACTGTATCTAGCTTCATTAATGTAATTTAATTAACAGTTTCTTTTATTTTGTAGTCTAGACATTATCATTGTCAGGAATAATAAATATACATAACACCTTCGTGTCTCATTGTGACAAGATGCAATTGCTTCCTGTTTATCAGTTGCCAAAAAAAACCCCAAAACCAACCCAACAGAAGAACAACCAAATTTTTTTTTTAACTTCTTGGATTAAGCAGTAGGTCTTGTAAGGTACAAAATTATTTATAAATTGATTTGCATAGCTTAGCTGTACTTTGCATGTTCTTCGGACTTCTTTGTCATATGTTATTTTTTTGTGTGTGTATATATATATAAAATTACATGACGTTTATAGGTTTTGGTTGAATCCCTGCCTGGTGCTTCAGAGCTAACCATCACACAGGCCACTTTGTGAGACTCTAGGAGGCCACTCCTTCAGAGTGGCTGAAACAATGTTTGTTTGCTACTGTCCTCATGCTTTTTCTTCATAATGTTTCAGCTCATCCACCATATACCATGTGCTTTAGAGTGAAATTCTACCCACATGAACCCTTGAAGATTAAAGAAGAGCTCACCAGGTATTTTGTTTGTTTGTTTGCTTGTTTGTTTGTGCATTTAATGTACATTGTTAACAAGCTTAAAATAAGACTGTTGCATAGGGTGGGGTTCTTACTATTTATGCTAAAATACTGGAGTAGACACACATTTTACACTACTGATAGCTTATTTATTTATTGTGATGTCTATGAATTTTTAAAATCAGTTTAAGGGTACTTTTATATAACAGAGAGAAAACTAGTGATGCTTTTGAAGAACATTCAGAAAGACAGGCAGTGGTCAAACGACTGAGCAGGAATTATTCTGACTCTTCCCTTGGCAAAGATTGTGGTCTTGAGTAAGTTTCTTTTGTGTCCTGTTATTTCCTTTTTTTTTTAGTTTGAAACAAGCTGTGAAGTTCAATTCAGTAATGGCTTTAACTCTTTCAACGGGAACATTAATAGCCTCACTGAATTTTCTTGTGGGTGTCTTTAGGACTGCAAGCAAGACAGTATTTTTAAAGTACTGATAGACCTTTAGCAAGATGATGCAGAGGTGCAGTGTATTTATATTTGTAAAGTACAGCTACTTGAAGCTAAGAAGTCTTACTGCTAACAATGGAATTTTCCAGCCTTTGCTGTGAAAACACACCTGTGAAACAGATCAGTCATATTTAATGAATGGGAATTTTGTCTTTACTTGCCCTTGTGACTATTCTGTTGCTCTAGGTATTTTTTCAAGAAATGGACTTGGGGGAAAAATGTGGAAAAGTAGCAGGTCTTTTGACCTCTGCACCAGCTGTACAGGACTATATGTATGTCTTACCGTGTTAGTTAGCAGGTGACACTGCCATCCAGTAGCTGCATATTGCAGAAGCACAGAGTGCCTGAGCACTTGTTCCCTTGAGTTCCTCATTAATGCTTGTCCCCAGCCCTGCAAATTCTTATGCTCACAAGTCACTTAATGAATGAGATTGAGCCCCTTCTTTTTGGTCTCACACTGAAAGTTTCAGGAACAGCTTGTGTTCTCGTGAATGGTGTGTTTACAGTTTGTATAGAGCAGCTAGAATGTGCAGGTCATATTATAGCTGTTTATCTTGGGTGAAATACTGAAAACAGGTTGTAAACCAGGAAGTCAAAGGAATTTCATTGTTTGCTAGTGTTGGATAAACATTCCTTGGATGAACATTTACTTTTTATGGGACAGAGTTTGAACTTCATATAGACCTTCCTCATTCAAGAACCTTAATTAACTTAATTTTTTTTTTCTTTTAACTACTTGGATACCCTCACAGGAATTTTATTGAATTATGGCGCCAAGTATAGGGAATGCATCTGATGTGAGCAAATGAAGTGTAGTCACATAAAGTGCTTCTGAGAACTTGCTTCACTGTCTAAAGCAGAGGATCAGATTCAAGATGTTGCTCTTTGAGTTAGATTTTTTTCTTAAATAGCAATGATTGGTGAAATTCAAAAAGAAAAAGGTCCCCTAGTATTTGACAGAGTACAGTCATGAAATCTTGGTAGCTAGTTGGCTTTTTGATAGTTTTATTTTGTTTTTTATTAGTTTTCTCTGCTCACTGGACAATCACATATTTTTGCAGTGTGTGCTTATGACTATTTGAAAATAAATTAATAATTTTGTCATCCTTTGACTTAAAAGCCATCTTTACTACATACAGTCAGATTAGTTATAGTAACAGTGCTTTGCATTTCTGCTACACTCTATTCCTAGGCATGTCACAGAGCTGCTGTCTTCCTTCTTCAACTGGGTAGAAATCTGATGACTGTCTGTAGTCCCCATCTAGATAATGAAATTAAGATACAGTAAGACTCATCCTGTTGCATTGCTATACGACTCTTTGATTCAGGATATTAATTAACCCTATATAAATCCTCTATGTGGATTATTGTTGATACAGTCTTTGTAAAAGCTTTATAGGAATGAATATTTAATAAAGTACCTTAGAGACATCAGAGAGACATACAGATCTTAAAAAGAGCTGTTTTTCCTTTTTCTGCTCCTCTGTGGAATTATCTGATATTAAAAAAAAAATATCATCTTTTAATACATGAAGCTGTGTATGTATGGGGTAAATAATTTGATTTCTGTGAGAGTAGTATAACAGATAGAAGTACTAGTCACAATTTAGATATCACTTGTAGGAAGAGAACTGTTACCTCAGATTACTGTTGCTTCATTTCTAGTCTATGTTTTGTAGACTGGGCAGGACTGTAATCTTTGCATTAGTCTGTGGTTTTACAGGTGGAACTACTTTTATGAAATTAAGATGGAGAATGACATAGCTGAAAGTATCCCTTTGTCTGTGATATTCCAGAAAAAAGAAACAAACTTAAGAGCCTGCAAATGTGTTCACAATGTTTTTGGAGGCCAGGAGTGCCATGGGCAAAGGATGGAGCTATGCGCTTGCCTGTCAGTGCGTTTCGTTCCACTGCTAAGGACGCCTGTGAATATTGTTAGTCACATTATACCATTTCAGCTTCATACTTTCATCTTCCCTCATTTTAATTAATGATTGCCTCCCTAGCTGTACTTTTGATCTAAAATCAGAGCTTGCCTCTGGATCTTAAGGCGCTTTGAGACACTATTGCAAAATAAGGAATTCTGTGGACTCAGGATAAAATTTCTGCCTCTTGCTGCAGGAGGTTCTGTATGGTCCCTGGTCACTGTTTTTTCTAGAGTCACCTGGTGTTTGGGTTAAAATTCACAGGTTAACTTCAGTGTCCATGGGGGTTGTCCCTTTGAGCTCACTGGTTTCTTTAATAGAATCATAGAATGGTTTGGGGTGGAAGGGACATCAAGGACTGTCTAATTCCACGGAGTCCTGGCATGGGCAAAGACACCTCACACTAGATCAGGCTGCTCAAGGCCCCATCCAGCCTGGCCTTGAACACTTCCAGGGATGGGGCAGCCACAGCTTCCCTGGGCAACCTGGGCCAGCGCCTCACCACCCTCATCATCATTTTAATTTAAATCTTCCACCCTCCAATTTACAGCCATTCACTCCTGTACTGTCACTACCTGCCCTTGCAAAAGGTCCCTCCCCAGCTTTCTTGTACACCCCTTTCAGGTACTGGAAGTTTGCTATAAGATCTCCTCAGAGCCTTCTCTTCTCCAGGCTGGACAAGTCTAACTCTCTCAGCCTGTACTCATAGCAGAGGAGCTCCAGCCATCTGATCATCCTCATAGCCCCACTCTGAGTCCGTTCCAACAGCTCCATATCCTTCTTATGTTGAGGATTCCAGAACTGGACACAATACTGCAGATGAGGTGTCACGAGAGAGGAATAGAGGGGCAGAATCACCTCCGTCGACCTGCTGGCCACACTTCTTTTGATGCAGGCCAGTATATGGTTGGTCTTCTGGGCTGTAAGCGCACATTGCCAGCTCGTGTTGAGCTTCTTGTCAACCAGCCCCACCAAGTCCTTCTCTGCAGGGCTGCTCTCAATCACTGAAGATTGCCCTGACCCAGGTGTAGGACCTTGCACTTGCCCTTGTTGAACCTCATGAGATTCACATGGGCCCACTTCTCCAGCTTGTCCAGGTCCATCTGTATAACATCATGTCCTTCTGCTGTGACAACTGCACCACTCCCCTTGGTGTCGTCTGCAGACTTACTGAGGGTGCACTCAATCTCGCTGTCTGTGTCATTGATGAAGATAACAAACAGCACCGGTCCCAGTACGGACCCCTGAGGGACACCACTTGTCACAGGTCTCCATCTGGACATCGAGCCATTGACCATTACTCTCTCAATGCCACCATCCAACCAATTTCTTATCCACCAAACAGTCCACCATCAAATATGTATCTCTGCAATTTAGAGAGAATGGTGGTGTGGAGGATGCGTCAAAGGCTTTGCAGAAGTCCAGACAGGTCACATTCATTGCTTTTCCTGTGTCCACTGATGTGGTTACCCCATCATAGAAAGCCACAAGGTTGGTCATACAGGATTTATCCTTGGTGAAGCCATGCTGGCTGACTCGAATCACCTCCTTGTCCTCCATGTACTTTAGCATGTCTTCTAGGAGGATCTGTTCCATGATCTTCCCAGGCACAGGGGTGAGGTCGGTAGTTG
The DNA here is from genome assembly GCF_032191515.1 of Phaenicophaeus curvirostris. NCBI lineage: Eukaryota > Metazoa > Chordata > Aves > Cuculiformes > Cuculidae > Phaenicophaeus > Phaenicophaeus curvirostris. The sequence goes on along the minus strand of NC_091431.1, from coordinate 24,424,336 downwards.
TCAGGGTCATCTTTTCTACCTTCTTTTAAAATGAGCACAATATGACCCTTCTTCCAGTCACCTGGGACTTCTCCTGGCTGCCATGCCTTTTCAAATATCATGGAGAATGGCCTGGCCACCATGTGAGCCAATTCCTTCAGGACTCTGATGCATCTCATCAGGTCCCATAGACTTATACATGTTCAGATTCCTCAGTCCTCACAGACTCTTTGTAATGATAATAGACTATATGAAACCTGGCTTGCCGACAAAGTCCCAGTCTTTATGTACTTTAATGCTTAACCTTCTTAACTCATCTCCTTAACTCATGTTAACATGGATTTAGAAGATTTATCCTTATTTTTGGTACTGCTGTTCTCTCAGTGGGGCAGTGAAGCCATACATGTTTGAAACATATTTGAGAAAGACTAGAGACACACATTTTAACAGATAAACTAATCAAGTATTTTTTTCAATGCCTTTTAAAAAATTATGATGAGAAAGTGGCAAGGATTTAACTTATTTTGCTCAAATGATTGGGACACCAAATTTATTTCAGGTGAACTGGAGGCTCAGCAGATTGCAATACAAGCAGTGAACGTAGATTTCTTTTCAGAGTTTGTGTAGTGTTTTAAACAGAATTAGATGCTCAGCCTTAGTAGAAGAGTTATGTTCCTCTGTGCTGAGACCGTCTCAGAGGGTTCGACTTCTGCTTCATGTGTAGTAACTGGAAGATGTCAAACTCTTCTGAGTAGTACATTTGTGGCTTTCTAGGTCTGACTGTCTTACAGGTGGTGTGAAGTCAGAATAAAGTACTACAGTTTCAAAAATGCCAGCATTTAACTGACTTCACTGAGCAGCCGTAATGAGAGTAATAACTACTACTTTTAATTAGGTAATATCAACATGACAGGCAGGTCCTCAGATCTCCCTTGTTCCCTGCCATGCATACTTGTAGAACATAATTTTGCTTACTTTTCTTGTTAAACAGGCATCTTCTCTGCAAATTTTTCTGGCTGATATTACACAGGATTGGGGTAGAAGTCTTGAACATACACGTTTTTAGTGTTACCACTAATTTTTTTTTTTTCATCTTTTTGTTGTGTTCCAGCTGGTTTTCCATGATAGGCTTGATAATGAGAGGAGGTTTTCTTCAGCTATACGCATGGAACCACATGCAGAAAAAAAAAGATATTCGAGAGTTCTCTGTGATGGTCAAGATTATTCAGCATGCAAATATACAAAATTGCCATGAAGGAAGTTTTAACTACAAAGGTCATTCAATCTGCAGTACACACTGCATTGCACTAGCTCTCTAGAAAGCACAGATATTTTGCTCTGTGCCTCTCTTCACTGTTCTTTGATCACAGGTCAGAGCCCTGACAGGGTCTACAGATAGGAAAGTCTGAGAGGCTGTGCACAAACAGAATAGGGACAGTCAAAGGAGTGTGAACAGATGGATTCAAAGACTGGTCACATTTTGGCACAGATTTTTATTATGCTATTTCTTTTCAGTGTTCTTGTTTAGGTAACAAATAAATCAGTGTTTATTCTTTCTTATGTAATAAAGCAGCTCAAGGCCTCATGCCTTCTTATCTACAAAATCCCTACATTATACTGTGTATGTATAATTAAAAAGAGAGAACATAAAGTCGTTTGAGGTCCCAAAGGATTGATCTAAAATGCTACAGATAATTCTGTATCAGCTGTAATCCATGATTATTGTAGAAAAGACAGACCTAGAAGAGGGCATGGGTGAGTAGCTGGCAGAATTAACCAAAGATGGATTATTGCATCTAGTTTTCATCATGCCCTTTTTACGTAATCCATATTTCCTAATCCAAGAAGCGGTTCTTCATCACTAAGGTTGTCATAAAATAGTGTAATGAGTACTTTGATACAACAAAAGCAGATAAAAAAAGTCTTTAACTGGAAGTCATAAAATTACAAAGACTTGAGGTATGTCAACATGGTATATTCAAGAGCCCAGAGTGAGCTAGCTTGGGCAAGGAAAACAATACAGCTGCATTCCTGCAATGCCTGACTAGTCATCACTCAAACAGCTGTGCTTGATATTGCCTTGTGTTGGAAGAACCAGGTGCTTTTCCCTCCAGAAGCTGGAGGACAATTGAAGTTGATAGTGGCCCAGGCAGTTATTATTGCTTGAATGTTACACTGTTTATTTGCAAGTTGAAAAGGCGTGCAATATGTTCATCATTCCAAGGGTAAGCCAATATGCAGTGCCCCTAGTTCCTTATTCCTCTGCTAGAATTTGGCTTGTGAGTGATCAGGTGGATTGAAAGTGCAGTTGTTGTACTGACATGACTGTAGCATGCTTATTGCCATGTGTATCTGTTTTATGAATGTTATGATGGGTTTAACCCATGCTAGTGTGAACAAAACTTTCATACTGTTCCAAAAAAAAAAACAAAAACAAGAAAACAAATAGATGATCTTCTCACTCAAATTCATGAAAACATTTCTTGAGTTATTATATTAGGAATTTAAAAGATTACATTCCTGCCTATTGTGTTATTTTCTGTATCTGTGGCTCATGAATTTGTCTGATCATTCTTATTCTGGACTCAGTAATACTGTTTTTCTTCACAGCCTCCTGATGTAGTTAGTTCACTACTTGCTGTGGAGGGTACTTTTTTTTTTTTTTTCTTCCTTAAGCAATTTTATGGTTTCAATGGCTTCCCCCTATCTCTGCTATCTCAGTATTCAGTGAGTACCAGTTCTATGTTTGCCTTTCCTCCTACCCTTAAGATTTCAGAAGATTCAGCCTTTACACCCCATAGTCATTGTTTCTCCTTGTAAAGGAGACTTTTACTCATTTCAGTTCTTCTCTGTATGGAGCTTAACTATGTCCTATTTAGGATGTAGAGCCTAGAACTAGGTAAAATATTTAAGATGTGATAACACCTAGGCTTTAAATAGTGGCAAAATGCCTCTCAGTCTTGTTCACAATATCTTTCCTGGTGATGTCCAACCTTTTATTGGCTTTTTTGGCTGCTAATGTACACTGGGTTGATGATTTCAGACATCTGTCTGTGATGACTCCAAGATCTATCTTACAGATCTGTGTTTTATTGGTAGCTAATAGTCATGGGTTTTCTTTAGTTTATAAGATATCAAAATCCTTCTCAAATATTAGTACATAGAAAAGCACCTTATCTAGGTGGCACTACAGAGCATTAAAAAAATGCTCTCTTAGTTGGGGTATTACATATGTAATACTTAGGGTTTAGGTTAGATTCATAGACTTTGGCAGGAAACTAGTGCTCCTGTAGTGTACTTGATGATAGCTACTGTACAAGACACAATGCAAAGTTAGCGTCCAGAATAATGTACATAAAGAACTCATAAATTCTGTTTGGAGAGGTGGGCACCCAATCCAGAAATATTGTAAACACGTGCATTTGTCCCCTTCTACTCTGCACCTGGGTATGCGCAATACTATGGGAAAGAGCGGTGCAGTTCGAAGTTAGACGCCATGCTGACATAACAGTTTTTGAAACATTGCTTGACCTCTCAAGGTGACCATGCTTGTCAGCTGAAAAGGCTGTGACAACACTGGGAGAAATGCTTGTTAATGGAATAAGATGTCTGAAGTGACTTAATTTGTGGTTTGTCCACGTAGTTATCGCTGTGGCCAAGCTTTCTTACCTTACTGAACATCTTAAAATAGATAAATAAATTGACTGTTAAGCAGTTAGCAACATGGTCTCTGAAGGGTCATGAAGCCTGCTTGAAAACAAGAGTAGATATTGCTGACTTTCATCTCCAGTTGCGGGAAGGTCTTGGCTAACCTGGAGTCATCTGTGTTGCAGACAGATAATAGATGGAAATGAGGTTATTCCAATGACAGACATTTAGGAGTGTGAGCACTGAAGCATACATTTACTAGCTTGCTGGTAAGCCTGAGTACTTAGGGCTGTAGAGCAGGCTATAAAGTTGTGCCAGGGCTCAGAAAAAACAGCTGTGGTGGAAGGACACAAGAAGGCAGCAAAATCAGATCTGATTTTGCTAGTTAGTTCTATAAATGTAGGCAATTTTAAGAACATGCATTAACTTTTCTGGATTCAGGAGTCAGATATGCATTTATAGGTCTTTGCTGACCTGGGTCACAAATTGCTTTGTCAGGATTATAGGAAATGTCTGAGGTTGCAACCTTCAGGAAAGGTTGCAACATTGTCTTTGAGTCCAAAGTGCATATATCACTTCCATTTAAAAAGAACTTCTTAATGTCTTGTTCTTTTTCTAGGCCGCCTTGAACAGTATACCACGCAACCTGCAGTGTAGGTGGTCTCTGAAAAACACATTCAGAATCTCTTATTCTGCTCTCCATGGGTATTATCCTGCCCTTCTTTTAAGTGCAAGTGCTTCCTTTACGTCCTAGCCAACAATTTCTCCAGTGGCTGTTGTGAACTGTGCTCTCTGCCTCCTCTTCCTTCTTGACTGCTACCTTTGGTCTTGGAGATGTTTCTTTCATTTTTTTTTTTTTCCCTCAAGAAGTGAAATAATTCTTTGGAAGTGCAATTTTGAACCATTTTATTAAGGATTTCAATTTTCAAATGCATGCAGCAACTCGCTAACACCTTAGTGACAGAAAAAATGAATTTAAGCATTTCTACATAAATATTATTAGGGTAACAGAAAGCAAGATACACAAACAGTTGAAGAGACCCTCCCTCGCCCCTCAAACAGGCGATGAAGCACTGCAACAACAACCTGGCTTTCACATAAAGGAGAGAAACAGAGCATCTTTGTCAGATTAGCAAGTGCTAGGGATTATATATTTTAAAGTAAAGACAGATGAGTGACATCTATGGCCCACATTTGTGACAGATGCTAACTTACATGATAGCTTGTGTTCAGCTCTGTCTTCCTAGGATGATCACTGGAAAGGAATTGGCTCTGAGGTACAAATATTCTTTTCCCTAAAATTGTATCTTGTTTGATGTTTTGGTTATCTATCCTTTGCTTACTCACAACACTCTCAGCAAAAATTGAATATGTATTTGTGTTTTACCAATTGTTATAGAAAGGAAATATTCCCTGCTATGTTAGGGTGACAAGGCAATGAAAAGGATGTTATCCTGAAGTTGTAGAAAAATAATAATGGAAGTTTTCTGCTATTTTATTTTATTTTATTTTATTTTATTTTATTTTATTTTATTTTATTTTATTTTATTTTATTTTATTTTATTTTATTTTATTTTATTTTATTTTATTTTATTTTATTTTATTTTATTTTATTTTTCTGAACAGTTTACAGAGGCAGTGATTTAGCTTAGGCAATGGGTAATAAGACATTTTTATTTCCTTCGTGTAATTGATAATAATGCATAAATTGACAGTTTAGATTGAAAGAGTATATGTTATATTTTGTTGTAATGAAGCTAGCTTTGGAGGGTATTTTTTTTGACAAAATTTGGTAGTTTCGTATTGCAAACAGGCTTAAGCAAAAAACTAGTATAATATCTGGTTTTATTCCTGTTTGATTGTTTTCCTGAGGGGATAAAACCATGTATTTTTTGTCTAAGATTAGCTCAAATAATGGAGACTATTATGGATGCAGAAATTTAATAATGTCATTGAGGCTCTTTGATGCTGGTCTGTAACAAACTAATTGCTTAGAAATGCCACAAGTATGCACGCTCTCAGCCAAACTCCCCCCATTCATCTTTAAAGAATTTTAGTTGAATGCGTAAAAATGAGATTTTGCCCTCATTGTGAGGGGTTTCTGTTGATGCTGCTGTTGTCTTTGATCCTAAGTTCTGATGTACTTAGTGACTCACCAAAACTGTTGTATTTATGGCTGTCCTATATTAAAATAACTGGCTTTGAGTTCTACTGAAGTAACTTGTGTTTCCAGGTTTGTTTTCAGAAAATAGCTGTATATTCGGGGGGGGGAGAACTCCCTGCCATCTCACTTCAGGAATCTAACGTAATTTTTGCATAGCATTTGAGAGAGAGAAAGATAGAGGTTGCTTGACTCTTGAAGATGTGCTTTGAGTCAATTCTAGGCTCTAAAGATCATTATCTTGTAACAGATGGTCAAGAGGACATCATTGGTGCCCAGTGCTGTTGGATGGTAAAGAATTTCCTGCAAAACTGATTTTTCTTCTTTTAAATACAAAAATATTCTTAGAAAAGTAACTGTTGATGATGTTTGATTCTATCTGTGCAACTGGAGAGTTGGACCTAGCATGGTCCGGAGAGTTCAAAGTTTTAGTTCTCATCACAGCCTTATATCTGCAAATGTAGGTTAGGACCAGTGGGTTAATATGCTTTTCCAGAAGCCTATTTACTATTGTATCTCATTGTAGTAATTTTCAAACTCAGGAACCACCTAGGTGTAATGCCATTGGAGATGTGTTGACCTTATGTTCACACAAGCCATGGTGTGAAATCTTGAGGTGCCCTGTCACAGGTGGCTTTTTTGATGCTTCTTAAAAGGTTAACTCAGTTTGGCCTCAAGCTCATGATTACTTGGTAGAAAAACAGCCTGTTTTTTCACCCTGGCAAGACTTACCGAAGTTTAGGATGGGGACTGCTCCTTTGCCCAAGTTATGTGTGGTATCTGTGTCGGTATACTGAGCGTTTTGCAGTAGGCTGCCATTACAGATTAAAAAATGTTCAATGCATCTCACTGAGGCCTTTGTGCCACCCTGATGCAGTTCTCCTGTGCAAGCTACCTTTATGGTAGCAGTACCAAATTATGGAAGCAAATTAGCGAGCTGTTACTGGGCACTGATTACAGAAAAAAGAAAAAGCTCAGGGTTGGAAAGGATCTGCAGCATCAAGGAATGTCCTGAAGGTCTGTAGAGTCACTGATACTGAGAGCACCCTCTAGACAGTCGACTTTATCTGGCTAAAGCAATGCTTAAATGGTTTGTTTTCCCAGAGGTGTGAGGCTGCTGAATCGAATGGGTGTAACCAGCCAGGTGGTTGGAAAAGGAAGCAGCGAGTGAGTCCCTGGGCTGAGTTGGTTCATCTCTGGAAGGCTGTTCCCTGGTGGAGAAAAGGAAAGAGAAAGCCATGGCCTTGTGGTTGTGCCCCTCCTCTTGCTATGAGAAATGCTGCTCCATGGAAGGAGGCAGGTGGCAGTAAGAAGGAGCCTTTTGTTTTCTTCTCCCCGGTTCATACAGAGGAAGAACAGCTCTGAGAGGAATGGGAGGGGTTCTCCTCAGGCAGGTCCCCTGTGCCTGCTGCTCCCCTGGGCCTCAGGAGTGCCTTCTGCCTCAACACTTCGTCTAGGATGTTTTGCAGTCTCTCCAATGTGGTTTTTTTGTCTACAGGGATAGAAAGATTTCCTTGTGTAAGCCTATGTTTAATGAGAAGGGAAGCACTCAAGCAAACTTACATTGCTGAAATTTGTTTAATATTACTAATGGGCATCATAACAGCTGTACATTTTAAATAAAATACTCTCCATGCTATCTGTTAGTGTATTTTTGTCACTTCTGCTGTCGTTATTTCATTGTTATTGAGAAAAATCTCTTGACTTACATTTAGTTTTTCCTGTGGTTGTGCTTTGCCTCTTTTTCCTGTCATTAAAGTAGCAATGTAGAGGTCCAGAAGATTCGCACAACTGATTTCATGCTGTTCAGTCTGTTATAAAAGGCACATAATTCCTAGTCCTTTACTTATATTTCAGATACCTCCTGTATCTACAAATAAAAAGGGACATTTTCCATGGCCGTTTGCTGTGTTCTTTTTCTGATGCTGCCTACTTGGGTGCCTGTATTGTCCAAGGTAAGTAAGTACAAGTAGCCTTTTTAAAATACATAGCTCATAAGCTCATAAGTGTGTTCAATGTAAAGATAGTCAAAACTGTTGTGGGAATATAGCTAGCAATAATTTTTTCCCCAGTAATACTGTTTCCTTGCATTGACATGCACATAAAGTGTTTTCAGTAATTTGGTCATTTAGCCAACTAAAACCAAATTGGTAATTGGAAAAAAAAATGAAAACAACAGGTTCTCTTAACATTTTGGTGAAAAAGTATGATATCAATATTAGTTTCCAGTTATAAACAAAGCAAAATTCTATTCTGAATAGCCTATTCCATTTGAACTACGTGGAAAAAAGTGTCCTTTCTTATGGTAAAGGCCTGTGTGGTGGTGAAATGCCTGGCAAAAATAAAATATGTAATTCCAAGGAAAGGGTACTTTTTCTCTCTCTTTTCTCTTCTTTTCTTTTTTTTTTTTTTTTGATTCTCGTCTTCTCCCCTCCCCATCATTTCCTTGGGGCCAGATTAAGATATATATCTTGGGTTGCACTTAGCTGGATGCCTGATTAGGGACTTTGTATGTGTGGAAGTTTCTTTCATTTTGCCTTAACATGAATGAAACTCTTAGTGCATTTTAAGGTAGCATATCCAAACCAAGCCTGAGTGTAGATCTTATTAAAAGAGATGTGTTTCAAAAATAAAAACACGATTTGGGTACTGTCTTTTTGGAGAGGAATCAAATACTGTAGGCCACCTTAAATAATTTTAACAGCCTGCATTTCTCTGCTGGAACAGAGAACCAGTCCCTATCAATGAAAATAAATCAGCGTGAAAAAGAGATTTGAAGTGTGTTGTTTTAGTTCTACCTGGTACTAGAATGACAGGTACTCAAGGGGGGAGCATTCCCTATGCCTCTGTTTTACAAAGCATGTTCCTGACACAGAAAATAGTTAAGGAATGCAATTACTGCTGCAGTTAATAAATCATGAACTTCATTTGAATCTCATTGATTGAAGTGGCAGTTACAAGGATTTTGTTATTTCAGTTAGTTATCAGTCAGAGTAGTATTCCTTGAGAGATGATGGATTCTTACTCATCATGGAACTGTCTTGAATTACACTATATTTACTGGGCTTTTTTTTCCTTTTAAACTAATGTTGCTGTTGATTTTTTCTGTTTTGTTTTGTGTTTTGGATCTGTTTAGCTGAGCTTGGCGATTATGATCCTGATGAACACCCAGAGAATTACATCAGTGACTTTAAAATTTTTCCCAAGCAGTCACAAAAGCTCGAGAAGAAAATAGCTGAAATGCATAAAAATGACTTCAGGTAACTTAGAATGCAGTTTACTGTTTCCAAGTACTGGATGTTAACTTAGAAGGTCTGTCCTTGGATTATAATAGATGCTCTGTTGTCTAATATGTTGTATTTGAAAATGCGGTTTCATCTTAGTGGGATTTCTTTTCCTGTTATTATTCATTAATTATAGGTGATTCCTGCATGCATGCTGGTAATTTAGACTGCATTTGCTCGAAATGTAGGTCTGGTTAGTACGAGCAGTTCACACCGTGAGTGCTGCTCTGACTGATTAATGGAACATTTCTCATTTAGGGATCACACTTATGACTTTTGCTGTGAAATTTCTGTATGTAGTGAAATTATAAGTCTTGATATATCCCAACCTGACTGGAACTGTAATTAAGTTATTTTACCTGTCGGTCGTTAACATAGTGTGAATTGCACAGAAATGTATTTAAATAACTTCTTTAGAAGACTAAGGTGATGGGATTCAGAACTCTGCACATTCTTTCTTTGTCCTAAACTTTCAATAATGTGACAAAGGGGAATGGAGAAAGATTAATCAATCTTCAGGGACACATTTAATTTTGAAACCTGCTGTATGGTGTTGCAGGAGTGTAGTGTGTGTTGTGCAACTATACCCTCTTCAGGATTTTCAGTGAATGACATGCACGGTAGTCATGATGTTAGATTGCTTGATGCCCTGCTTGTTTTCCTTGGTTGAAGATAGTCCTCAGAAAACTTGAAGAGAAACAGGATGTGAAGGAAATCAAATGAAAGAATACTATTAAATATATATAGATCAAAGACAATTTTTATTCAACGATTACAAGGTTCTTTGCACTTGCCTAAATCACGTGTTTTATTATCATATTATGATATGTAGCAATTAAGGCACAGACCTCGTTGATGAGGCAACAAGCAAGATTACCTTTATTGAGAGGATGCAAACCTTATACAGTGTTTCTGTATCCAGTCAGCAGCTACCTCAGTGAATTTCCACCTGTGAGAAACCCACAATTACAGCAATAGAGTGCAACCCACTATTTACCACAGATGTGCCCCTTATCTTTGTTTTCTGTCTAATTCTGTCTTTTCTTATTAACTCATGGGTCTTAGTAAATATTCCAAGGTCTCAACGAACTAGCAAGCATGAGAACAGCGGCCACTTGCTCTGTGCTTGCTGCTAATATCACAGGTATGCCAAGGCATCGGCTGCTTGTCCCAGTGAAATCTTTCATGCCCGCAATGATATGCCAGTACTCTGCTTAAATATATAAATGCTATTTATGCAAAAAAAAGATTGTGAGACACCAAATTGGGAATGAAAAGTTACCTTTCAGAGGAGTTAGAGCATAAAACATGCTTTTTTCAGAAGCCTATCAAATATGTTAACCGCAGTGCAACGTTTATGACAGTCAGCTTGCCAGAATTAGTATGTCTTCTCTGTTTTCCTTCCAATAACCTATATACTTTGTTTATGTTTCTTTCATTGAAATACTATTTTAAATAGTCCAGCTATATCTGATGTTTTTAGAGCAGTCCAGGCTGCACTTCAACAGCCAGACAAACAAAATTTCTCTTACTTTCAGCATTGTTCCATACAATGACTGTAGATTGCCAAAGGATAAATTCAACTGTGAAAACCCAAGATCTTCATCAATTAAACTAAGGTGCAATGGAATAGATTTTGATGAATTCATCCTTTCAAGAACAGGCTGGTCCTTCGTTTAAAGTTAGGAGAAGGGGAAGAGAGGGTGATTAGCCAAAGCTGGTGGATTTTATATTTGATAGCCCTGGGTCAGGTGTATTTCCTGTGTTGTTTTTCCCTTGTGCGTAATTCTGCTCATCCATGGTGAATTTAATCTACTAGCTTCTCTATTATGAATAACCAGCCACACTTTTTAGCTCATTTTTTAAACTCCTCCCTGCTCATGTAATGTCCCTGATTCTACGACAGTGAATGTTACAAGCCTGCACACAGATCTCTGTGGGATTCTCCTAGTCCTGGATTCCTCCCATAAGTTGCTGCTCAGCATGTGAAGATGTCTCCTGAATTTCTTTATTAGTCTTGGTGGTGTACACTGTTCATTACTGCTGTTTAGAAATCAAATGGTATAAACCTGACTTCTTTTGCTTGCAAATCCGCTAGTTCCTGCAAAGAATTCCTGGAGGTGTTGGAGACATGACTGTAATTTATAGCAAAACTCGCCTCATATATCCTACTTATATGTATGTATTCTTTAATTCTCTTTCTAGTCTAGATTTTACCAATTTGTATGCTATGAATTTTAGGCTCAGTGGTTTATAGCTGTTTGTAACTCTCAGGAACTGTTTTCTTTCTTTCTTTTCTGTTTTCTTTCTTTCTTTTCTGTTTTCTTTCTTTCTTTTCTGTTTTCTTTCACTTATGTTAGCGTCTGGTGTGCCTTACCTATTTGCCTGATTACAAAGAAAGTTTCAGAGCTGTCTGGATTGCTGCTATCTGACAATTTTCCACTGTAGCTCAGTCTTCCCAAAACTGATCATCCTATTACGGTTTTTTTTACATCAGACATTCACTAGTCACGTGCAAGTTTTCCCTTTTTCCTGGGCTTTAGTCATGTGGATCTCTATTTTAGGAGTACCAATTAATAAATCATGTCGGTCATGTAATGATTTATATATAGAAAGGTCCAGTGCTAGATGATCAGATTTCCTTATCTAGCTGGAAAAAGATGATTAGAAAAGAACACTGTGTTTCTGTCTGCTATAGATCAGCACATCTGTTTCACTGCATTTGGCAAGTTGAATTTTCTGATAAGCATTAATACTTTGCTTCTCAATGAGTATTTTTAAGAATGCTACAAAAAGTTCCCCTGGTCTTTTTTTAATACCATACTTGAGTGGTGTGTTAGCTGAGACCTGACCTGTGAGGAGAGCAGAAGAGACTAAGAGCCATTTTAATCCAACTGCTGTTGTGTTACCTTCAGCAGAATAACTTCTGAGTTTCAGCACTGCAAGTGAGTCTGGTTCTTTGTTTCTTCACATGTGTAAACAACCAAGGATTGTGGCATCTCTCTCCTACAGCAGGCTCTGATGTAACCAAACCCTTGTGGCTTGGAAGGATCCAGTTCTTCATTGGATCCTGTCTTGGCATTCTCAAGGCCTGCTTACTGGGCACATTTTTTCTTTTGACCTACAGCATGATGGAAGAATTTTCTTTTTGAAAGGCATATGAAGACAGTGACAGGAGTGCTTGGGAAGCAGTGGTAGGGTACTGTGACAATTGGCAGTGTCATTTAGAAACCTTGTTCTTATTAAGTAAAACAGGTGTATGACATGGTGCCCCTATTTCTTATCCTTTGTGGCTGTGAGAACATCACTGGATTTTAGCAAAACGTGACCTTTTATTTGGCTTTCCACTGCATTTAATTGCAAAAATATCAATGTGACAGACAGAAATGCATGTCAGCTTTATTAAGCTATGATTAATTGTCTTGTGAATTTTAATTAACTATTCTTCCCTAACTGAAAAATGGAAAAGTACAAGAATAATTTCATTGAACCGTACCAGTGGCGGGGCAAACACCTGCCTTGATTTCATTGCAATACATATGCTCATTTTCCTGTCACTCCATGTAAGTCCTCTTTGAAATATGGTATACTCCTGGGAGGTGAAAAGATAATGCTCTTATGAGTTAAAATCTTAGAATATGTGAGGATTCACTAGGAACTGGTGAGACTTGGACATTTGTTCTAAAAAGAATTCGAAATAAATTCAAATATTATGGTTACAACAGAGTATAATTACTGAAGTAATAGCTACTTGCATTTCAGTTTCCTTGCCAATCTTGGTTTGCCATAAAAATCTAGACGTTCTGTGAGTGTGTTCTGGTATACCTCCTTCAAGTGAAGTGAAGGCTAAGTTCCCTCCCTGGGTTGTTCCTTTGCATGTCATTTATCCTTTTCAGTTGGGTCTGTGCAGGTGTCTGTAAGGTTCTCAGTCACATAAGTGAAATTATTCCTATGAAATTATATAAAATATTTTGTCCTTTAACAGAAAATGTTATTCTGATAAAATTCTCTGTCAACCAGATCTCCCTGAGGCCAGACACCTGAAAATACAGATGTTTTCAAAGCAAAGCTCCATGTAATTCCCTGTCAAGGGAATTTATTCTGTATTGGAGGGACTCGGTGATAGAAAATAGTGGTTTGTTTGGGTTTTTTTTTATCCCACATGAAAACTAATGATCCAATTTTACTTATATCTGATATGAAATATTATGCCAGGTAATGTAAATTAAAGTGCTATGTAAACAGCCATTAGCTTATCTGAAAGCCCTATGCAAACATTAACCCTGCCTAGTAAATTATAGAGTTGCATAACCTGTTCAAATGTCTGTTTCCCAGGCTGAGCTCATACAGGTAAATTCAAGTTATTTATTATTGCCTGGGGTGGCCAGTGTAGGTACAGGCTCAAGAAGATTGAGTGCTGCTGAATTGGTTGTCATCCCTATTGTGTGTATCAAATTCTTCAACTTTTGCAAAAGTCGTATGTGGGAGAACATGTTTTGGGAGCAGAAAACCTTTCCTCTGAAGGCACGAAATCACTGCCATGTTCTGCTATTAACTATCTCAAAACCATCTTTTTTTTCTTATGCAGCCCAGGATATAGTTGGCCTTCTGGACTGTGAGCACACATTGCTGGCTCATGTTCAACTTCTCATCCACCAGTATCCTCAAGTCCTTCTTCCCAGGGCTGCTCTCGATCCCTTCATCCCCCAGCCTGTGTTGATACCAAGTGTTCCCTGACCCAAGTGCAGGACCTTCCACTTAACGTTGTTGCCTCTCATGTGGTTCACATGGGCTCACTTCTCCAGCTTGTCCAGGTCCCTCTGGATAACCTCCTGTCCCATAGATGTGTCAGCTGCAGCAATGAGCTTGTTATCTACAAGCTTGCTGAAGGTGCACTTGATTCCATTCTCTGTGTCTAAGCATTTTTAATTTTCCTCCACTTAGCTAACTCTTACTGTATTCCATTTGATGTACCATTAGTTACTGTGGGTGCTCAGACTCTGGTGTCAGCAGGAGTGCAGGATTTCTCGGTCTCTGCTGATCTGACTCTCCAGCTGTCATACAGACATGAAGCGTCAGTGGAGTCTTTGGCAAGCATAACTACAAATGTTACTATAGGAGTATTTTCTGGGAGGCTGTCTTAGAACACTTGGCAACGGCTGCTAAAAAACACTTCTCCTTGTGGGTGTTAATATAGTTTGACTCAAGATTAAAGCAACTTCTTGCATGCTGTTGAATACATTAAAAAATGCTAAAACTAGATTCCCATTCAGCAGGTCCAGACTAAGGTGGATCTTGTATTTTATTTAAGAGCTTCTTATTATTAAAATGACATATTACCTGCTTTTATGCATTTAATGCTGGCAGCACATTTGTATACGCTTTAGATTTAGCTTCTTGTACTACCCTAATCAAATTGGTATCTAATGGCCTCATATAAACAAAAGAAGTTAATTGGAAGGTCATGTGCCCCAAAACTTTCAAGTCATATTACAGAAGATGGAAGTGACTTTGCCAGGGACTGAAGATTACCTAGATTTACATGGAGGAAAGGGGGAATTTTGAAAAAAAAGCAGGGCTTGGGCTACAGCAGGAATAGTTGACTGCCAGGCCAAGGGAACCAGAGTATTTGCAGTTCTCAATTACACAAGGTATACCAACAACTTCAGAGAGGTGGATGAGCGATGATGTGTAGTGGAAGTTCACAGGCAGGTAGTTGTGACAGCTGCTTGGGGTCTCACCTACATTACAGCCCTGGGCTGCACTGAATGTCCTCCTCACTTCAGCCGTGACAATACTTGCTGGCTCATTTATCATTTCCCACTGTAGTTATTTAGATTTATCCATCAGGTTGCATATTGGCACATGTCACTGCAAGTTCAAAATCATCTCATTCTCTCTAATTCAGCAATCTGGTATTAAAATGCCATTATGTATGTCATATTAAGTGAATAATTTATTTGTTTCTATTCTGCTGTATTTTTCTGGTTTATTATTTTGACTTCATAATCCTTACCAGTTATAATTTGACTGAATTAGAGAGATGGATGGATTGTATATTTATTAGAAGTTTGAAATAACAGATACTCCTTGTTACTTCATCCTTTCCCTGAAAAATTGTGTGTGTTGATTTCCTCAAAGCTTTGTTCTTCTGAACCAATTTTTTTTTACGGAAGTGTACTCAAAACCAATTAAAATTAAGGAACCATACTTGTAATTCTGGATGCGCTTGCTACAAAATGGTAATAGTGAGATGCTTTCTTGTTGGATTAATGTTTGTGCACCACAGAGGGTATTTCCAGAAGCTTTATGTTGAGGAACACCTTATCTAGGTGTTATTTTAATGAAAGATGCAGTTGTGGCAGTAGTCTAGAGAAAGTAACTTCACAGACAAAATAGGTGTCTCATCCCCTTTTCTCAAAGGTTTATATGATGCAATGAAAACCTGAAAAGATACACCAATAATATGAGTTTTCTTTTAATGGAATTGGAAGAAGTGATCAGTAGAAAGGCTAATCTACTTGAACTGAAAAAGGTAGCCATTTTTATAGTAACATTGATCATTTTTTAGCTATAGGGAAGATTTTGTATGTGTGTGTGTTTGTGTGTGCCCATGCTTCCTCCACTCACCACCCCACCCCAATCCCTAACTGTGCTGGGAAGAATAATTATAATCATAATCTGTGAATATGGTTGTTTTCTCTATCAAAGTAGTTGTTGCTTGTCTCATGATGAGGTTTGGATTCTAGTTCTGCGTATTTAGCATATTGCTAAATAATGATATCTGTGTGAATTTCTACAGTGTAGGGATTTCTTCATAAGCTGAAAGGACCCATTTCCTCTGCCCCTCTCCACCTTCCCATGTGTCCTTTAATTGGGAGAAGACTTTACAGGCCAGGTGTGTCTAGACCAAAAAGATAATTCTACTGTAATATTTAAAACAGGTAGCTCAATAGATGCGTCTGTATCATGGGAATAGATATTAAATTAATAATAGGTAAATTAAAACTGCATCTGCTCTGTTAATTTATTCTGTCTGTTGAATATGCTTAAAGCTGTCTCCATCACTGCATCAGTTTATGAAGTAAAGCTGAAATACAAATACTTAAACACAGATTCAGAGATACTATCTCAACCTGATCTCTGAAGGCACACAGGAGTTTGAAATGTTCTGGTAGAAGGAGTTATGTGAGTGCACATGGCGTTACAGTGTGCATGGTATAAAATTAAACCCATAATAGACTCAGTAAAAGAGTTTGATTATTGTTTTAAAGTAAGTATTCAGGTTTTTCTTATCCTAGAATTCTGTCTAACTCATAGAAAAAATAGTTTTGCAGTACAAGTTAAGAAGGATATTTGAGTGTTTTGCAGTTTTGTATGTTCCAGCAACATTTTAGCAATACAGCTGTTTTCCAGGTGATAAGGTCTCTTTTCGTGTGCAGGCCCATTTAAAGACTTACCCCCACTGCCCATGACCTGGGGGGTTCTCAGGATGTCCAATGCCTGGCCTCCTTATTCTGGCAAACTGAGCCACAACCTACAGGGCCATTTCTTTTACCAGTGTCTTCATTTAGTGCTTTTCTTTGAAATTTTCACCACCATTTTGCTATTGTCTCCCATAAAGCTAAAACACTTGTAAGTGTAGCAGATTTGTGTTTCAATACCACAGAGCCCTCCTTTGCACCTTCATGGTGACTAAAAATACTAGCAGACAGACTGTTTTTAAAAACATCTCTGCTGTCTAACAAAATCTCCCAAGTTTAGAGGAAAAGTAAGAACTACTCAAGACCTTTAGAACTATGGTCGTATAGCAGTTGAAATCTCAAGCACCTGTAATAAGATTTTGAAGAAACCAGCAAACCCTCAGCCATGTGATAAGTAGTTCTCTGATCAGTGTGTGGTCTAGCTAAACGTGTAAATTCTTTATGCGGAATTCTGCCTTTTTTTTTTTAAGGTTAAAGGGTAACCCAGGTAACCATGTTCTGTGCAGAGGCGTCCTGTACAATATCTGGGATATGATAAGGAGAATATTTCATAGATGGACATCCTTTTTGAAATAGCCACTGTCATCTCTTCTCAGACTGCAATGAAGTAAATCGACAGTTGCAGGACAGGACAAAGGGTATTTGATGGAGACTGAGCATATGTTATTTAAAGCTTTACGTGGAAATGAATGCATAATGTTTCTAGAGGCCAGATGACTATGTATATACTTACTTATTATTAGAATTAATTACATTGAAACACCCTGCAGACCATAAATACCTGGAAATCAGTCCTGCGTGGGCCATATTTTAGTACAATATTACTGTTGTATTCTACAGCAAGTAACTTTACTTGGCGTAGGGATGGGGCAAAAGAATGGACAATAATTATGCCTTCTAATATAAGTAGTAATACGTTAATAGTGTCTCACAGCACTTTATAAGTCAGTAAGAGAATGAGAAAAGATAGATGAAGTGACTAAGATTATTCAGGAAGCAAGAAACAAAGAATAGCACTGAAAATGCTTTTTCTTTGCTACTATTGCTGTATAGTCTGCTTTGTAAAAAGGAATTAATGCTCAGTCCTGTGACAGCTCATCCTTGACTTTCACTAAGTTTCACTACTTCAGTTTGTAGCAGATATATACCTCAAAGAAAAGGTATGAAGGAGAGAAAAATTCTAGGGTGAATTGGTGTGGGCAACCAGCAAAACAAGTAGATCATTGCTGTAGCATACCCTGGAAGTATTCCCTGTTGAGCTTCCAAGCCTTTGAAATGCTTCAGGGTTGAAGGCCCTATGGGGAGTAAACAGAGCTTGTAGATCCTCTAGTACATACTTCTCATGAGCCTAAAGGAACAAACAGTGACGAAGTTAGTGAAGGGGCTGGAGAACAAGTCTTATGAGGAGCGGCTGAGGGAACTGGGTTTATTTATCCTTGAGAAGAGAAGGCTGAGGGGAGACCTTATTGCTCTCTACAAGTACCTGAAAAGAGGTTGTACAGAGGAGGGAGCTGGCCTCTTCTCCCAAGTGACAGGGGACAGGACAAGAGGGAATGGTCTCAAGCTCCACCAGGGGAGGTTCAGGCTGGACATCAGGAAAAAAGTTTTCACGGTAAGGGTCATTGGGCACTGGCAGAGGCTGCCCAGGGGCATGGT
Source organism: Phaenicophaeus curvirostris (assembly GCF_032191515.1). Classification (NCBI taxonomy): domain Eukaryota; kingdom Metazoa; phylum Chordata; class Aves; order Cuculiformes; family Cuculidae; genus Phaenicophaeus; species Phaenicophaeus curvirostris. The sequence goes on along the minus strand of NC_091431.1, from coordinate 24,406,124 downwards.
TGAGTCACCTTCCCTGGAGGTGTTTAAGGCACGGGTGTATAAGGCGCTGAGGGGCAAGGTTTAGTGTTTGATAGGAGTGGTTGAATTCGATGATCCGGTGGGTCTCTTCCAACCTAGTGATTCTGTGATTCTTTTACTGGTCCTGTTCAAAACCATTGGCACCATTGTAGTTGGGTGCTTAGTGGCTACAGCATACAGAAAGGGAAAATATCTTGCATTTAATGCTGAAGTCACGTAAGGTCAAAAGAAGTGATTGCACTGAGAGACATGACTTTCCTGAGAGAACTGAATTACAAAATAGCAAAGATGTATTGTCTGAATATTCCCTGTTTTTCTATTAAAAGAGGGATTACTTTAAACACTTGCATAATTGAGAAAACTCTGTATGTTTTTGTGTAAGGTTGCATGTAGAAACTTAAAGATTTTTTTAACAAAGCCAGTCAAAAGCCTGTATAATGTTAAATCAATGACTGATAAAAAAAAGTTGACTTTTCTTAGCTAATAGGATTTGATATAATTACATTTTTATTTAGTAAGGAAAATTTCATTGCTAAGTTACGGATGAAAAGCATGTTATCAAGGTTTGACTATTAATCCCTTGATAAGGGATGACAGTATTTTTTCATTTGATACTGCCTTTGACTCTTCTGCTTTGTGGTATTCTTTTAAGACTTTGCACAATAGCTATTTGATTAGCCTGTAATTTGATCAGATCAAACTTGTCGCTGTCTTCTGCTTTTTTCCCCCAAGTATCACAGCTTGTTCTACTCGATGTGCGCAAAGACAGCATACCTAGTTTCAGAGACAATAGATGAAGACAGCATGCTAATTAGTTTTTTTAATGTGACTCTTTAATGATAATTGCTATTTATAATTTTTTTTCCCTTTTGGAACTGCCAAAACTCCCAAATGACATTGTTCCAAATTATTTGTCACTTTTTGGTCCTTTCAGATAAGAAGACTGCCTAATTTTCTTTGTTCCAGCAAAGGAAGGTGGGAAAAAGTTGCATTTTTTGATCTTACTGGCCTAGTTTCCAAAAAGCAATCAAACTCTCTATTTGTTTGGCTTTTCACCATGCAACAGAAGAGTTCTAAGTAATTTAGTTCAAGTTAGTTAATTACTTCTGTCTTGTGCAGTTATTTGGTACATAAAACAAACTTATCTTTTTAGGGCTTATTTATGGTTTTACAGTTGTGTATTGAAAAGGAAGAAAAACAGTTTAGTAGTGGGATCAGAAAGTTGATTGGGCAAAATATGTATTTTTGTTTTGTTTGCCGCATTCATGCTGTCTTCCCTTTAAATGCTGTGTAAATGCACATTTGAAGTTTTTGATGTTCCATTTGATACATGCTCTCCTTCACTGGAAAGTGGTGAGAGAGAGACTGAAAAAGGGAAGGAGGAAGAATGGCACTTCTCTAATCTTGTGTGGGTTTTTTTCCCTGTAAAAGCTACACATCCACAGAGGTGTGATCTGAAATAATGTGCAAGTAGCGTAGTGTCAAGCAGGACCAAAAGACATACGGAGGAAGCCAAAGAGGTATCACAGGATTGACTGTGAGACAGTGAGCAGTGAATTAAAGTGAAGCATGAATTAAAACTTCGTAGAAGAAAGGTTATTGACATACTGCCACAAGGAATCAGCTTGATAGGTTCAAAGAAGGATTTGACATCCACAAGCAAGCTAGACGTTGTCTTATTGGTTAAACTGAACTTTGGGCTGGATACTGCATCTCATAAGTCAACGCTTGTTGGTTTCAGGCTACTAAGGAATAACAGACTTACAGGGAAATTACTCAGCACTAGTGTACAGAGCAGTTTTTAAATGCCAATTCCCGAGTGCCATTGGTCACAGTGTGAGAGTGGACCCCTACGTGCAGGGGTAAGATATAGTATGACTACTACTGTGTTCCTTGAAGAGTTGTCTGTGGCTCAGTTTCTGGATACCATTTATGAGGACTGGCATTCTAGAGGGCCTAAGCACTGCTCATTGTCACAAAACCATATTACATATCAGAATCACGTACTCTGCTCATGCAAATTCATAAATGAAATAAAACAACACTGAGAACAGTTCACTGACAAACAGGCATTGTAAATCTGCGTTACAGTTTATTGGAACAGCAGGCATTAGAAGAGCAGAAATCGAATAACAAAACTTATTCTAGGACTTAAGTCTTACATGCCACGTTTCAGGCTTTAGTGTATTTTCACGGTTGATTATAGACACCCTAAAAATAGGGACGTATAATGGAAATGCTGACAGATTCTGAACTATCATGGTGGTAGCAGGCACTGCTATAATTAGGCATGCATCTGAGTAGACAGTGTAATATGATTGCCGTGTTTATACCCTGTGCTGGAAGGAATGTTTGTTAATCTGCACAATCCTTTTATGTGAGTTAGGGAGCAAGAGTTTGTGCAAAAAAAAAAAAGATGCTGATGTGTATTTCCCATTCCAGGTGATATCCACGCATCTCAAAAAATAATAGACTTGCAGGATATTGGATAACTCTGGTTATCCAGAGTATGACATACTATTACCTCAGAATTGAAAGAAACTGATCGGAATTTGCCTGAAAACATCAGGCATTGTACAATTCAGCAGGAGAAAACATGTACAAGTATTTTATCTTTATATTATGAATGTGGTTGAAGTAATTTGCTGAGTAAAAGCTTTTCTTTCCTCCTTTTTTAAGCATTTAAACTCTCCAGTTAAAAATTTTTTCTCCTAGTTTCTTTTGCTGTCAAACTAATGTTTGCTTTGTAATTTCAGAGGTCAGAGCCCAGCTGTTGCTGAATTTAACTTGCTCCTGAAAGCATATTCTTTGGAAACATATGGTGTGGATCCTCATCCTTGTAAGGTAACGGGGAGGTTTTTTGCTAATATTTAATAAAATGTTATTTTTACTAACCCATAGTAAATTGCCATAATTGAACTGCTTTAGCTCTGTTTCTTTATCCAAGCACAAATAGGGAGTAATTTATAAAAGAACTTGCCCTAGAACTACATACTGCATTTAAGTCCTGGAAGAACATTGACTAGTTGATGTTTCTGCATCAGTCAAAGGAAACGTCTCTTCAAAGGAAACAAAACTTTATAAGAGAATGTAGTAGAGTGTCATGACAAAAGAAGTTGATTATACTTCATAATGTCTTTGCATTTAATGCAAAGGTTTCTTTAAATACTCCAGGTGTGAAATATTTTGTGTTTGCCAAGATCTCCAGGATTCAGCATTATTCTGTACAGAAGATGCGATAAATATTCCTTGACAGCTTAGTTTGTCAAACACCATCAGAACATGGAAAACTTAGTAAGAACTGCAAACCGAACATATAGAGGGTTGAACTGGGTGTGCATATGCATATTCCTCTACTTTCCTGTTTTGTGGTCTCTAGAAGAAGGTGATTTGAGTTAGGAGTTCTCATTATCCCTTACACCTGCATTTTTAATTACTTGGTTTTATCTGCATAACCTGTAGTGTTTGGTTTTTGTGTTACTTGCTTCATGTTTTAACTGCTGCTTTTACTTTGGCTTGTATACCATCTTACTGGGTGGAACAGCAGTACTGTCCAGTTAGCTGTTCTGGTAGTGAGAGCCCTTAAACAGTCATCTCTAACATAGAATTACATCGGATTGCTAAGAATGGTTCTTATGTGTGAAATACTTGCTCTGGTTGACAGCTCAGTTAAGTCAGCAACTTAGGAAACTTCAGTTCAAAACTATACTGTAGATTATCAGGGGGCATACCAGAGACTTACGTTTGCACTTAGGGCAGAGTCAAAACTGTCTCAGAATTTCCTTTCTTGGGCAGTTGGGCCTGCAGTATAGGGCCATGCAAGGATTCACCACCCATGCTCATGGAACATTTTTCATTCTTCTGGAAGTTAACAGCGAAGCAAGTTGCTTCGCTGGCTCTTTACAACATACCTCTTTCAGTGCTGTGGCTGCTACTCCACAAGCATCACTGTTTCTTATTTTATTTGTGGAACATATGGCAGAGTAAATTATCTTTCCTTTTTGAAATGCAAGCATCACCATATGTTCTAGCTTGTACTCAAGTGTACTTGCTCGTTGTAGTAATTGCTGTCTGTCAGCAGTCCTTCCAACACAACATCTTGTAGAGGAACGACGTATTCTGAAATCTTAAGAAGTATCAGTGTTGAGGCAGATATGAATCCCTTGTTTGTGGTTAGTCAGCACACTAAGAACAGGACATACGCAGAAGTATATTTCCAACAAAATTAGCAGGTATACCTAAGAATTCCCTGTATCGTCATCTATAGATAGACAGAAACAAAGAGAATGCTGTTACTCAGTTAAATGCCTAGAAACAAATAAGGCCTCTATTGCTAAGAGTAGTCTTTGTTAGAAGCGTATAAATTTTATTTCAAAAAGGAAAACAAAATAGATGTAATCTATAGTGGGGTAACAATTTATCAGTAAGAAACACCTCATTGGATGAGGGGAAAATTACATTTCTTTTTTCTCTTTCAAGGACTCAACGGGGACAACTACATTTTTAGGATTCACAGCGGCAGGATTTGTAGTTTTCCAGGGGAATAAAAGAATTCATTTGTTAAAATGGTAAGCATTTGAAGTAAGAGTAGATTAATATGCAAGAGGCTCTTCTCCAATGCCTTCCCTTCTTTCTGCTATCTTTACCAGCATTTGTTATCTTTAAGGTGAACCACATGAATATTCCTTGTCTTGCCCAATCATGTTTGTTTAAAAAGATCTTAGATGAGAAGTGGAGTAACAATAATTTGGTCTCATTCTTCTTCCAGTGAAAATTATTCCACAGAGTGTATTAGTCAATATAATGCACAAATGCTGGAATCGAGTAAGTTGATTTTTCAACAATCCTGTAAATCACCACTAAGGCTTTTTGGCAGAGGTGTCTGGAAGAATTTACAAGAGTCCACCTGCATCTTTATTTGAGTCTTGGAAATATTGCTATTTCCACATTTAACTAGCCTCGATTTGAAAACAGGTACAGCTACTTCAGTCTTTAAGAATTCAATGTCTTCATTACTTTTATTTGCCTTAATTGGGCAGTCACAGTCATGGTTGAGAGGTAAAACTGAGCTTCTGCAGGTGGTGTAACAGCAGTTGGCCATGCCTTCAGCAATGTGGTGCAGAATGAGCAGTCATGCTCAGATGTTGATAAATCTCATTTTAGCCCTGCTGCTGAAGGGTTGCCAGCATCAGTTACTTAGATGTGGCTGCTTGGCCTCTATGCTCCCAGCCTGTCTTGTTGAAAGAAGATGAGCAGGAGGTGAAGAAATAGTGACAAGTTTTTGTGTGTAGAGCTGTACTTTTTGTTGCATGCCCATAGAAAACTCCCTGGTAGCTGACTAACCCGAAATTCTCAGAGATATAACGTCGGTATAGTCCTGTCCATCTGATTGAATTCCTGGTGGAGTTCTGAGGTCCTGTCTGTCGAATGTCATGCATTTGTGATCCTAGATTTGTACTGTAGTTTCTCTAGGGTTAATTCCAGGTAGCCCCAGTCACAGTGCTTTGATGGTTTGTGCTTTTGGCATAAGGACAGTGTAACTGTAATGTCAGTATATGACGCAAGAAGGAGCCAACAGCAATTTCTTGATGTGTGGGAAATGAGTACACTGTGGGAAATGAGTTTTGCAGCACTTAGATTTTACTTAAGGATAACTTAAGGTTACTTAAGGATAATATGTCCTTTTGGAGATCTCTGTTTTCATTTAGTCCATTGGCATGTAAATCAGATACTAAATGAAATGGCAGTAGAAGAAAAGTCATTAAACTACCTCAGTGTTATGCTGGCTGTCAGAAGGTTGGTGAGATTTATCTGAATGTTATATACTGCTGCTTTTATTTCTGAGGCCTAAAAGTGAGTGCTAGTAGCTTTAACTGATATTAGTAGAAATTTGCACTCCACTGTATTCATATTTCCTTTTCAATAGAAATCTAAAATTTTGAGAAGTTTATGAAAAACTACAGTGACAAAATTTCCATTACAATTTAAGCAAAGGCTTTGTATTGCCTTAATATGGTGCACAGCTGTTTCTTATGTAGATTGTACTTTCAGCATTGGTTAAATTAAATTTTACTTAGGTTTGCAACTCACAGGGCCCCAGTAACAAGTACTGTCAAAAATTTTTCTTCTTTTTGTGTTCTATCTGTAAGAAGTCAGTTACTGAGGTATGTGATAGCACACCACAAATAAAGAAGGATAGAGATAAGATGGTGCTGGTAAAAAGCGCCTGCATCTAGAAAAGTGTATGCCTTCTTATGCAGCATATGCAGGCTGAGTTGTATCATCTTTCCCTCAATGTAGTTACACTAGATAGTACACTTTAAGATACAAGAGGAATTAAGAACTGTGTAATCAATACAATGTAAACGTAAGTTTTTGGCTACTTTTAATTTCCTCTTCATTTTCCAGCAGAAGTTAATTCTTTGAAATTGTAAAGGTGAAGAGCTGTCAAAGAAATACTCTAGGTTTATGTTCTTTACTCTAAAGAAAATAAGAATATTAAATGCTTTTATACCAGAAGCTGTAAGATTTCCTTTGAGGCTCTGTCCTTTAACAGCCTGCTTGACTTTGGGAATCAGCATGCAAATTTTTTTTTCTTATCTGTAGATCTATTTTTCCTGTACTTAAATGGCTTTTCTCTTTCTAGGTGTGATGTCTATAAACTGAAATTTGAAGGGAAGACTTTTTATGTGTTTGGAGCTCAGAAAGAGGTCAGGTTTTTTATTTTTACAGAACTGTATTAGATTTGGAGCCAACTAAAACGTAACATAAATTTTAAACTAAACAAAACTCCGAACAACCAAAAATTGTACTTAATATTGTAACTAAAATATAGACTACATGTGAATGTGAATATTGCTGTTGTCAAAAGAATGTCTAACTTGCAAAGGCTGGAGACATTTCTCACTTAATGTACATGCAGTGTTCTGTTGATTGCTCATGGTTTTGGTTGTCTCTGTAGTCAAGTTTTAATGGATTTTAAAGCACTAATGCTGTACCAACCTGCCTATAAAGCATGAGCAACAAATAAATCTTATTGAAAATTCAAGTGGGTATTGATACCTAGATCAATGTGAGATATTTTTGACTAGCTGCAGTCATCACCTCAAATCTTGGTCAGCTGAACAAACTGGAGACTATATTAGATTGCTAGGAGTCCTGTCACTGGACTCTTCCCACTGAAATCATAGAGATTTTTGACTACAGCATGCTGCAATCAATTCCTCTCCTAGGGCGGAGTGATTTAGCCCAAGCCATAATGGCTTTGGATGTGGCTAGGTGAGGAACAGAAAACAAAGGAAGGACATAATGCCAGAGGTATCAGGGATTATTTGTGTGATTGCAAGTATGATTTGATGGTAGGATTTGATGGTAGGAAGCAGGAAGAAGTGGATATAAGTAGTACAGCAACTGTGCAGTTTGGACTATGGAACACAGAGACTTCCCTCCCTTGACTTTTGCCTGAAGACAGTTGGTACAGATATATTCTACAAGCCACTTGTATGTATGCTTTTCTTTGCCCCCTCCAAGCATCCTTTTTCATTTCTGCATCAATTACTTGGGTGTTTTAATAATATCAGCTATGTTGTATGGTTGCAATTCTGTGGATGAACGACAGATTGAGGCTATGTGGGCAAACTTGGTCCTTAGTGTATCTGGTTCATAGTACAGCTACTTCAGCCTTTGAGAATTCAACAATTTCACTACTTTTATTTGCTTTCTTTTCCATGCACCTAGAAAAAGGCTGTGCTGTCATTCCATACCTCTACTCCAGCAGCCTGCAAGCATCTTTGGAAATGTGGGGTGGAGAACCAGGCTTTCTACAAGTATGTAAACATGAAGTCAATATCTATACTAAAAGTAAAAAAAAAAAATGCATGTAAGTAGAAGATTCTTCAGTTCAGAAGACAAACAAAAACCATGAACGTTAATGGGGAATATTATTTCAAGCCAGTATTATGAATTATTTAAAATCTGAATGAGACAAGAGGGGTTTGGCAGTGAATAATTACACTTTTTGCCAGATTGCTTTTTTTTGCCACTCTGTAGTCTAACATTGGATGGAGACAGAATTGCACATGTCTGGGAATATAGTCATTAATCTTAGCCCTGCTGTTGGGACACCTTGAGAATGATTGAAACAATTTGTTACGCTTGATTCTCTGGGCTTTTTTCTGGGTGGGTAGTGTTCTCCGACTTGAGATCCAAGGTTTAGTAAGAGTTGTAAGAAAAAAATAAGAGTTGTATGAAAAAAATATTTCTGCAGTGATTTTTTTTTTAAAATGTTCTTGGATACAGTTTGAAAGATGCCAGCCATCTTCTTTTAAAAAAAAAGCCTGTAAATTGACAAGAGGAGTGTCTTCTTTACTGTTCCCTAAAAGAGAACCTGAAAATAATTTCTTCTTAAAAAGCTCTTGTGTGTTCTTTCTGCCCTGCAAACTTATTGACACCTCCCTTTAGGCACGGATCTTTTATTCTTGCTACTTAGTCTCTTCTTACAGCATCTTGCCTATTTTATTAAAACTATTGTTTCTGTATTGGAGAATAGCAACACCAGGGGGCTGCTCTAGTGGTAAATAATAACTAACTAGGAAATGTAAATGGCCTGCTTTATTTTAGAAAAGATCCCTCCTTTTGTTTCAACACTGATACAATAATATATTGTTATAATCTACTACATTGATATAAATAATAAAGAAACAAGAAATATGAGCTGGCACAAAACAGCTGTTAATTCTCTGTTTTAACATCTACTGTGTTTGGAACTTTAAAAGACTAGCTGGAAGCGTTTTCCACTGGAAGTACATATAAGTAAGAAAATAGTGCATAGTGGCTTGAGTGATTTTATTTTATGTTACTATAAATAAATACAGAGAATAGGAAACAATTCCTACCTAAAAGAAAGAAATCAATAAAGATGTCTGACTCATAGAAATATAATCTCTCTGCTTTTATGATTAAATAATTGTAATATTAACTGTCACAAATACATGATTGTGATGGTTTTGCAATTCACTAGTGCCAAATGCCCAGCTGGATGCTCTCTTACTCCCTGTCTTCAACAGGTCAAGAGGAGAAATTAAGATTTAAAAACCTCATGTGTTGGGATAGAAACTGTAAGATTACTTACCAATTGCTGTCAGGAGCAAAACAGACTTGACTTGGGGAAGGTTAATTTAAATTGTTTCTCATCTTTTTACTTACTTCAAAATGCCAATAGACAAAATTAAAACCACCCCTCTCTATTTCTTCCCAGGCTTAATTTCACTCCTTCATTCCTGACTTCTCTATATGCCTCTTGCCTGGAGCAGCATAGGGAGATAGGCAGTGGGGGTCACAGTCAGTTCGTAGTGGTTTCTGTCCACTGACCCTTCGTCTTCATAATTTTCCCCTGCTCCAGTGTTCTTCATGAACAACTCCCATATGAGTCCTTCCCATGGGCTGCAGTCCTTCAGAATAAACCTGCTGCAGCGGAGGTTGCTCTCCACAGGCCACAGCTCCTATCAAGATCCATCTCCCCTCTGGATTCTCCAGGGGTTCTGGCTTCCTTCAGGCATCCCTACCTGCTGTAGTGCACAGTCCTTCATGGGTTGTAATGTGGACATCTTCTCTGGTGTGGTTTTCCATAGGCTGCAGGGGAACTGCCTGCTTCCCCACAGTCTTCTTCACAGCCTGTAGGGTAATCTCTGCTCAGCACCTGGAACACCACCTCCTCCTTTTTCTTCTGTGACCTCAGTGTCTGCAGGGCTACTTCTTTCATGTTTTTGTCTACTTTCTAGATACCTTCAGGACACTACATTGGGGTTATTTCTTTAGCATGATTTCTTAAAATTATGCTTGCCTGTTTCAGTTTTGGTCAGCCTAAAAAGGCTGCTTTAGTAAATGAAGATTGGTAGTGATATTCAGTGAAGCCTGCCTAATAGATTGGAAAATAGTAGTATGTGGAGTGCAGAAAATAAACAACACTCCTCCAAATAAGAAACTGAAGCCAAAGTGTTCTGTAAATAAAGGCTTAGGATAGTAGTTTGGAAACAGCGAAAGTTTTCTTACATTTCAGAGAAACTGAGCTGTATAGTGAGCTGTACAGTGTTGACTGTTTGTTACTTAAAAGCATTAGATGAATCCTGTCTGTTTATGTTCTGTTTATTGTATGATAGCAACAAAAATATTCTACTTAGATTAGAACAGACATAGCCAAGTTGTGTAAGTAATTCATGATAATGACACTTTCCCTAAATTAGATTTGGTCCTCTCTTCTTCTTAGAAGAGTTTGAGACTTCAATTTTAAGATAAAGTCATCATCTCTCTGCATGTCTTTTAAAAATGGAACTTTAGTCCTGTCTCAACACAGGCTCAGGGTTAACTGTTGCTATTATTTGCAAGTAGATATAAATCGTAGAAGATTGTCTACTAGAGTCTGGGAATGACTCGATAGTAAATAAGTTTACCATTTTGAAGGCAGGGAACATCAAGGAGGTGGTGCGTCTGAGATACTCTTCTGTGATCTTTGTGGTAAAATACTATGCTAAAAGGTTGCTGTATACTTCATGATGGGAGAGAAGCAGTAAGATGTGATGTAGGCTACCAAGAAGTGGACTGTGTAGAAACATTGGAAATGCAGCTACTTTTGGAGACAAGTTTTAGCACTTCTTTATTATTTCTTTGCTTTACTAGTGGGAAACTAGATCTGAAGGGGGAGGGAGATAAAGCCAGACTAGACAGGAGTGAGCCTGGAAGCAGCACTCCAGTGCCTGAGAGATGCTATACTGGTCAGAACCTCCAGTATATCAGCCCAGAGTGAGTGAGGGTGAGCACATTTCATGATGGAAAAGATGTAATTTGCACTGATGGGTTAGATAATCCAAGGACCAGTCATTTGGGAATGAACTCTATTCCCTTCATAAGAGATGAGGGATTAACTGCCCAACTGAAGTGCATCTACACCAATGCATGCAGCATGGGCAATAAGCAGGAGGAATTAGAAACTGTTGTAGGGCATGGAGATTATGGCACAGTTGCCATCACAGAAACATGGTGGGATGACTCATATAACTGGAGTGCTACTATGATGGAGTATAAACTCTTCAGACGGGACAGGAAAGATGGGAGAGGTGGTGGGGTCACATTCTGTGTTAGAGAGTGCTTTGATACCATCGAGCTTGATTATGGTGATGACAGGATTGAATGTCTCTGGGTAAAAATCACAGGAGCCCACAAGAAGGCAGATGTTGTGTTGGGAGTCTGTTATAGACCACCTATCCAGACAGAAGAAGCTGACGAGCTCTTCCACAAACAACTGGGTGAAGTCTCAAGATTGCTAGCTCTTGTCCTTGTGGGAGACTTTATTCTACCAGATGTCTTCTGGAAGTATAGTACAGCAGAGAGAAAGCAGTCTAGGAGGTTCCTGGAGTGTGTGGAAGACAACTTCCTTACACAGCTGGTGAAAGAGCCAACAAGGGAAGGCGCCTTCCTGGACCCGCTGTTTGTGAACCGAGAAGGCCTTGTGGGGGATGTGACTGTTGGAGAACACTTGGAGCAAAGTGTTTATGAGATGGTAGAACAACAGTGACAGGGGATGAGGACAAGGCTGAGGTATTTAATGCCTTCTTTGCCTCAGTTCTTTAATGGTAAGGAAAGTTGTTCCCTGTGTGTGCATCCCCAGGAGCGTGAGGAGCAGAACAAAGCTCCCATGATCCAAGAGGAGGTGGTTAGAGACTTGCTTGGCCAATTAGACACTCACAAGCCTATGGGGCTGGATGCGCTCCACCCAAGAGTATTGAGGGAGCTGGTGGATGTGCTGGCCAAACCCCTTTCCATCATCTTCCAGCAATCCTGGCTGACTGGAGAAGTTCCACTGGACTGGAGGCTGGCTGATGTTGTACCCATTCACAAGGTGACCCACTTGCTAGTTGAGGGAAAGGCTGTGGATGTATCTTCTTGGACATCAGTAAAGCCTTTGACACAATTTCTCACAGCATTCTGCTTAGGAAACTGTCAGCCTCTGGCCTGGGCAGGTGAACGCTCTCCTGGGTGGAAAACTGGTTGGATGTCTGGGCCAAGAGAGTGGTGGTAAACGGAGTTAACTCTAGCCGGAGGCCAGTTACAAGTGGGGTTCCCCAGGGCTCAGTGCTGGGTCCAGCCCTGTTCTATGTCTTTATCAATGACCTGGATGAAGGCATTGAGGGCGCCCTTAGCAAGTTTGTGGACGATACTAAGCTGGGTGGGAGTGTTGATCTGCTGGTGGGTAAGGAGGCTCTGCAAAGGGATCTGAACAGGCTGGACCACTGGGCTGAGACCAATGGCATGAGGTTTAACAAGGCCAAGTGCCAGGTCCTGCACTTGGGGCACAACAACCTTGTGCAGTGCTACAGACTAGGAGAAGTCTGACTAGAAAGCTGCCTGGAGGAGAAGGACTTGGGGGTGTTGGTTGACAGCGACTGAATATGAGCCAGCAGTGTGCCCAGGTGGCCAAGAAGGCCGATGGCATCTTGGCTTGTATCAGAAACGGCGTGACCAGCAGGTCCAGGGAGGGTATTCTGCCTCTGTACTCGGCACTGGTGAGACCGCTCCTTGAATACTGTGTTCAGTTCTGGGCCCCCTCACCACAAGAAGGATGTTGAGGCTCTGGAGCGAGTCCAGAGAAGAGCAACAAAGCTGGTGAAGGAGCTGGAGAACAAGTCTTACAAGGAGCGGCTGAGGAAACTAGGGTTGTTTAGTCTTGAGAAGAGGAGGCTGAGGGGAGACCTTACTGCTGTCTATGACTACCTGAAAGGAGGTTGTGGAGAGGAGGGAGCTGGCCTCTTCTCCCCAGTGGCAGGGGACAGGACAAGGGGGAATGGCCTCAAGCTGTCCCAGGGGAGGTTCAGACTAGATACCAGAAAGAAATTTTTCACAGAAAGGGTCATCAGGCACTGGCAGAGGCTGCCCAGGGAGGTGGTGGAATTACCATCCCTGGAGGTATTTAAAAGACAGGTAGATGAGGTGCTCAGGGACGTGGTTTAGGGACAGATAGAAATGGTTGGACTCGATGATCCTGGAGGTCTTTTCCAACCTGGTGATTCCATGATTCTATGAAAGTGGAAACAGTCATATCTTCCCACAAACAAGGTGGTAGTAGGGCAAACTTGTTCTAGGGCCCTTTGGTGGACCATAATCTTTCCTTCATTCTGTAAATGAAAGTTCCTAGAGATGCAGCAAATGTTGGCATTTAATTTTCTTGCTTTCCTGTCTGGGTAATGACTTGGTTTATGTTCAGTCATTCTGTGATGTCTGAATTATTTTATGTATGCTTTATATTATAATATATGAAGGCATTAGAAAATTGGAAAGCTCAATTATTCAATGTTACTTTATTATATGAAAATTACAAAGCTTGTAGTTCGTGTTGTTCATTTTTGCTTACTAGGTTCCTTCTACATTGGAAATGTCAGTGTCTGTTCTTTTTCTTCAAGGTATGCAAAATCCAGTCAGATCAAAACCATGTCCAGCAGCAAGATATTTTTTAAAGGCAGTAGATTTCGATATAGGTGGGTGTCTGCTGTTTGTTTTTCATGGTAAACCATTCCAGAAAGTAATAGAAGGTATCAATAATTACTCCTGGCAAACTGAGGGCTTTTCCTTCTTGAGGACCTGTTCACAACTTAATCCAGGTTTAGGATTTGAATGATTTGCTGTTGTCTCCTAAGTGTCACTTATAAAACAAACTGGTGGCTTCATGCAGACTTCTGTCAAAGAGCAGTTTCACCAGAACAGGGCTCCCTTTTTGGTGCAGTTTCTGTAAAAACAAGGAGATGTGGCTTGTGTAGAGGTTGTATGGCCCCTGTAACTGGACCACTCTGAACCAGAGGTGCGTTAGTAGGATAGTCCACTCTCCCTTCTAGTGTTCTACAACTAAAGGTTGCTTTTTCTTCAGTAGTTTTGCAGGCAAGTGGTCAGCAGAATTTTTAGCCTAGGACATTATATATCCACTACATGGGATTTTTTTTTTTTTGCCTTTTCGTTTTCTTCTTTTGAATGTAACTTCATTGTTCATTTATGTATAGTGCTTGGCATGTAATGAGCTCATCTTGGTATTTGTTTGAATATTTGTTTTATGTTTTAATATAGTGGGAAAGTAGCCAAAGAAGTTGTGGAGGCAAGCTCTAAAATCCAGAGGGAACCTCCAGAAGTTCACAGGTATGTCTTTACATTCGATATGAAAGTTTAAGGACCGAGGAGAATTGTTGTTCTCTACAGAGATATTCTCTTTCCTTTACAGTAAGATGTCAGGTCTGTCATTCTGAGCTTCCACAATGAGGCATACAGGCCTTCGGAAATGTATGTCACCAGTGTTATAGAATTCTGACAATAACATATTGTCTTCTACACAAGGGAACCTTTTTCTACACTACTTTTAAGCTAGGTTTAATCAATCAGTCAGATAAGTAGTTATATTATTTTCTGTGTTATGACACAGACTGTTATTACACATTCCCGACAGAAAAATACATTCTCATTTCATTCCCACTTCTTGCCTGGTTTTGAAAGATTCCATTTTGTGTATGTATATGTATATGTGTGTATTTAAAGGCATACTTGACAGGTTTTTCCATAACTCAGGCAGATTAAGAAGGAAGAAGTTTATTCAGTAAAGATAAAAAAGGTCAGCGAATCTTTTCTTTAAAGAAAAAAGATTTGGCTTGTCAGAAATAAGCAGCTGGACTTTGCGAGCAAACTAATCGTCATTATCACTCATTGTAGCGACAGTGGAAACTGATAAGAAGCTAAATAAAGTCCTTCAGAAAAGAAGAAAATATTTCCAACAAATATTTGTAAAAATATTGTCCAGACATACTGGGTAATTAATAGTAAGGCCATGGTATTGTATATGCTTTTGCAGATTATATTTGCAAATGGACTAAGTTGTGGTCTTGAAATGTGTTAACTGAGAACATCAAAGGCAGGATATAGGTGCTTTTTGAGGCAAGGTGGATTACTCGAGCACATAAATGTGTTTTAAATGAAAATAGGGATTCACATAAGGAAATAGCTAATCATCTACTTTCCATAGAGTTTATTTCTTCCATTGGATAGGAAAAGATTTTAACGTGAAATTATTTAATATTTTACTTTTCTTTGCTTACAGTATTTCAAGTACTTAAAACTATTAGTGTACATAAAGAAACAAATGAGGGCATATAAGGTTATAGAGCAATGTCATACAGATTCACACCCATAAATAGTATTGTTTGTTTTTTATTATTAACCTTCTTAAAATGCTCCAGGTTTTTAGAAAGACTAAAAAAAAGTTTAATGATATCAAATGGTTTTATAATGCAGGTTTTGAAATGGGAGACAGAGGTAGATAGCTTGTCCTTCTTATAGCACAAGTAGACAAAAAGCACAGAAAATTTTCAACTCCAAAAGAAACAAGTTACTCTGTGAAAGAGGATCTGGAGACAGGAAATGGTATGTTTTCAGGTGCAAAACATATAAAGGAAATTGTGTGATTAAAGGTTGAAAAAAAATATACATATGCGCATATACATACATGCATATATATAGTTTTCTCCCTCTGGGCCCTCTCCCTCAAAGTTGATTCAGTGGTACCGTGGCTGCATTGAGAAAGAAACATGCAGTTGTGAGGAGGATACTGTTCAATATCTTTGTGTGACACTTAAAGCACTACAGGCTGAAAATCTGTTGGAATGTGTAGTTATGCAGCATTAATGCAACACCAAGTTAAACTAGATGGTTAGAATGCAAGCGAGGATATAAGTAGCTTTGGGCATACATTAATGAGCAAGGTATCAGGGCAACAGAGTAAGAAAGAAAGTCTTTTTATCTCCACAGAATGTTAATGTAACTTAAAGTAGGGTATCTGTGTCCTGAGTTAACCTACAACCTCAGCAACATACAGTCTCTTCTTTTGAGTTGCTATTAGTGCTTTGTGCAGTTTTTTTTAATCTATGTGGAATTGTAAGTTAATCTTCGTGCAAACTTGGAATGCACTTTGTGAAAATTCAGCACTATACGTATATACTATTTGAAGTCAAGTAGAATTGTCTTCTCTTTTATCTTTGCTTTTGTCAAAAGTAAATATTTTATAATGTAATGGTTCAGATTTGTTGTGGGACTCTTGCTTCAGGCCTGTACCATGTAAGTCCTAGATAGCTTATTCTGAAGAGCTATTTTATTTTCTCAGTAATATGATTTTAGGCTAATGAGTCTCATGACTGAAGTGAATCAACAGCTTTCCTCAGACTTTCTCTTGCAAGTTCAACACCTGCTACCAGGAGAGCCTGATAGAGCCAAGCAAGACAAGGCAGAAAACCTGCCTTAGCACCTGGATGCATGGTGTAGAGGCAGCGTCTGGGGTGCATCAGAATGACAGCGCTGTGTATCTATTAACTGAAGGAATACGGTTGTTCCTGATTTAGTCTGCAATGCTCAAACTGTAACATCTTCTTTACCTGGTCAGATGCAATGGAACAACATCAGGAAAAATTACTTATATCCTCTCTACCTTCTCCTCCTTTGAAGTGGAGAGGAGCAACACACTGAAATCCTGCATGACATAACAAGGAGTCAGGCTGTGTAAAGGGAAGTAAACCAGCACAAAACCATCTCTTACACTTCGTATGTTGAGAGGTTTATATCTGCTGAGGATGCAACTGAGCTGAACACAGCACTCAGTGTGCAGAGCTAGCTATGATAGCTCAAGGCATATTGTAATTTATGCAAAACGATTCTGACCTGAGACTTACTGAACTGCAAGTGTTCCTTAGTGAATAAACTGACTCTGTTTTCTCTGTTCTTTTAGAACCAGCATTACCCAGAGTCGCAGCTCTCCCTCTTTGAACAAGCAACTTATAATCAACATGGAACCTCTGCAACCCCTCCTTCCTTCTCCCTGTGAGGAGGAAGAGGTCCCCTTAGATGAAGGTGAGTTACACACCTGATTCCTGCCAAATACTACCAGTATTTATTAAAAAAATATGTAGAAAAGGGTGTGTTACTGACTCAGGATATGGAAAAAATGTAATAATTTCCATTAGGAGTACACTATTAAGCCTCTGCACATCATATTGGGAAATAATTGCTAGCTAAAGGAACAGTTCACAAGCTTCATGTGAGGTATATTGTGAGAAAAGTTACTGCTGTTAAGCTTTCTATTTCAAAAATCTTTTCTTCAGGTGGTTGAGTGAAAAAAACATGCCTGGAAATTCAACACAACACCATTTTACTAAATAGTAACTGTAGTTACTCAGGAGTGAAAGCTGACAGTTGAGTGCTAGGCGTGTTGTTTTTCTTCCCTTTCTTCCCTTACTTCCCTTTACTTTTACATTTATTTCTTTCTGTTCTAAACTCTCTGCTAATTTAATTCCATTGACAAAAAGGGACATTGTTTGAAGGTCATCTAGGGAAGAGTCTTTGCTAATTTAATCCTACTGACAAAAAAGTATGTTATTGGAAGATCAGTATGAATCCATTTTGTAGGACCAGGTTTCCCATGTATTTGTTTATTGTGTTTCCATGTGTTTGTATATTTTAAAAATCACATTCAACACCTAGAGATGCAGTCATTGCAAAGAATGGTGTGAAAATCTTAACCAGTTTAAATAAGGATAACTGCAATCTTCCTTGTAAAAGAGGAAGCTAACCAACCAAAACCTAACAATGGTTCTTTCTTGAGATGTTGTGAGCTGGTTGTTTAAGAAGCTGGGAAATATGACTTCTGCTGTTGTTTTATTGTGGTCAAATAGTGGGAAACAGAAAACAGCTGAGTAAATGTGGGGGTTTTTTCCACAGGAGTATTTCCTAATTTCTTTTTATAGGAGTCATATAGAGTCATAGAATCGTGTTTTGTTTATTCTTCCAAGTTTCAACACTGTATGCAATAAGAACAGGGTGAATTGGATTGTCTGTGTACTTAGCTTATTATAATGAGTAGTAGTAGCTGCATGACTTGTAGTTAATTTTAACAATTACTTGTTTATCTCTGCTGTGAAATACTTGTATCTGAGAATTCACTTTCTAGCAGCCAGGTACCAAGCACTGAGTTCCTGCTAGGGAGTTGCCATCAGTGCAGAGTAACAACTGTTTGCTGCTTGTAAGACTGCTGTGCCACACTTACAACTCTAAGCAATGAAATTAATATTAGAAACTGCTTACTTAGCATTTGTATATGCTCACCAGAGAGTGTTGGTTTCGAATGTTTGTGTTACATAAGCTTGAAAGTCATGTTTTCTTTTAGTCAGACAGATTGTTGTTACTACAATCTAGTAGAAGTATTTGCTGGTAGGTTTCATCTAGAATATGTTATGTGTAGTTAAATACCACCAGCTGCTAAGTGAACAGTATTAGCTCTTTTACAGTATTTTACTGCAGTGAATTTGGCTATATTATCAAACTGCAGCTTGAACTGATCTCACAGTGCTCTGACACTGATGCTGGCTCTCTTCCCCACACGCACTCAATCTGCTTCTGTGGATTTCTGTCTTCTCCCTTGTGAACTGTCTTCTCCAGAGTGAACTGGGAGGAATTAAAAAAATAATTAAAATGAAAACTGTAAAAAAAAGAAAATCAAACTAACCAACAACCCCCTAACTGTACAGTGTCCCACTACTGGATAGCTCAGCCTTTAAGTGGCTTACAAGAAAGGATTGGACAAGATCTTATGCAAGGGCAAGGGGAGGAGCAGCAAGCTGGGAGTGGGAAGGCAGCTAGCCCTGAAACAGACTAAACAGAACTGAGAAACTACTTTAAGTATGCTACACATGTGAAACAGACTTGGCACCTCTCTAAATATCTGTTCCTGAGGTGGGGGACACCATGGAGTACTTTCCAAAAAGCTTGGACATTGACAGCGCAGGGCAGCCCTGTCTTAGCCAGATGTCCCTATGGTGTGCGGGTTGGCTAATGAAGCTTCCAGGACTTGCATTTGTATTTCTGTGAGGTATGTGGATGGATATTCCACCTGCTGCACTGTGCTGTGTAGATAGGCCCAAGCAACTAATTATCAAAGCGGGCTATAATGGTGCCATCAGATACACAAACCTTGGGCAGACTCAGGAGAGTGAACAGCTCCATCTTTTAACTGAGGAAAACTTATTTCAGCTGAGCAAAAGTTACTTGTTCTTCGTTTTAAATTGGCTTTATATGTTATGAGCAAAAGACATGGCCAAAAATACGGTGACCTCAGTATCTTCAGTAAATACTTACGCTTCCTGAAACTTCTGGAGAGAAGAACTCTGAGCTGGCAGACCCTGGATGCTATGAAAGTGAACTAAGAGAAACTGCAAAGTGAGAGAGATGATTTTGTGCCAATAGCTGCTAGGGGACAAAGCCATCAGAGATGATAGTAGCAGAGTCTGTGGGAGATTTTGAGCAGTGTCAGCCTGCCTTGTTGTCCTTAGGATAATCCTTTCAGGTGGAAAATAAACATGATGCAATCAACTATTGAAAAACAACTAAGGCCCACCTATTCCCCCTAAATAACCCATTTTATGGATCTACTCTGGCTATTATGCTGAAGTGAAGCTGTCTTCCAAAAAAGCCCAAATTGTTCAGTGTTTTTTCAGATATGTAAGAAAGTGCATGCTCACTAAATGTGGTCATAAATGATGACTTTATGGGAAGAAAGATACTGTATGCCTATGATGTCGTGATGTCACTGTAAAATATACTTTACCAGTTGACACTTACACAAGAGGATTTGGAAACAAGTAATGACATTTTGTGTTTCATTGGAATGGCAGGCAAAAATACCCTGAATTTGTCTACTGGTAGCTTGTTCTTCAAGAGCCTAGTCTTCAGTCTGCACTTTCAGGCTGTATACAGATGTCCAATTACTAATTAAAGTATTCAGATGTGAATCGTTATTCTTACTTAAATGTGCTTTCTTCCTGTTTTAAATTACAGTTATGTAAGTGACTTACTGGTGGCTTGGCCACCAGTCAGTACGTATTTTATCAGATTAAAAAAGCTAACCTCAAGTCTTCACACCTTAGGTTTTGCAGGCGATCTCTCAGTGCTTAGTTGATACTACTTAGGATTTTCCAAGTTTTCACATTCCTCATTACTGACTTTTGTTTTGCACTAATGTCCCTTCTTTCTCAGGAGGAAGGGAAAAGGTGAGGTAGTGCAACAATAACATTACTGTTGTGCATAGACAGTTATCACATGGAGTTGAATTTCACATGTATGCTTGGAGAGAACAATTCTACTGTTAGAACCTAAAAGACATTCTTCAAAAGGCACTTAGCTACAAAATGTTTAAGTGTATCCAAGTGTATGATTGCAAAATTCATCTTTGTCACAGATGACCAACTTAGGTCCTTCTGAATGGTCCCAATGGTCCTTTCCATGATGCTTGTTCAATGTGCAGTTGTACATATTATATTTCTTTTAGTATCACTGTAGGAATTTTGTGGCTGTCTTCTTTCACCATCTGATATGGTGAGACAGATCATTGCCTGTCTTGATCTCTTGGGAGTTATTTTGCAGGTGGTAGATCATTGTCTAGCACCAGACGCCCTCAGGGCTTTATGTATTTTGGAAGTCCAACTTCAAAGGGAAAAAAAAGGGTCAAAATCACACCTCTGAGCCACAGAACATCAATGTGATTTTGACAAAGTGATGAGAGCTTCTTCTGAGTCAGTTGGTCTTTATGTCCTCAGGTTTCATAAATGGATTATTTTACTGATGGCATTGACTTCTTTCCTTTGAAGCAATCAAAGTGAAAGTAGTGTGCTTCAGTCATTCTGTTGGTTGATTTTACCTCGTCCTTTGTATTAGAAAAGACAGGACTTGTGGCATAGACTCATTCTAAATTCCTTCTGTTTAAAACCTGTGTTCCTCAGTTTTGTCTCCCCTGGAGAGTACTACACTTTTTAGATGCCCTCGTTGAACTTCTAAGAGTTTGGTTTTCTTATGGGAATGTATTCCTGTGCATCTGAATTATATATGGAGAACTCTTACCCTTTTTGCAACTTGTCTGTCACTGAAGTATAAGAAATACTACATTAATGGCAATTAATTAGCATGAATCATGTCATTATAATGTGGAGTCTTTCTTGCATCTTATGAGCGTGTATGTGAATGAACACGTCAGCTACTACCAGTCTAGTTGTCTGTCTGTGTGTGTGAGTTCTTATCTGTGTAAGCTTTGGTTTTACAGGAGAGATGTATGGAGCTTTTGTGGGTTCAGCATAGTCAACAATACGTGAAAAACTGGCCACTTCTGAACAGCAATATAAATCAATATTAAAAATATGCTAGTAAAATATGAAATAATGTTAAATGTATGTTCACACATCATGTTTGTACAGCAAGAACACTATAGCAGGTGATCTAGTCCGTTTTTTCCCTGGGCACAGCTCAGTAGCTCAATTGTTACATTTAATTTTTATCGGAAAGAAACATACTGGTTTAGTGCTGTTTCTCTAGGTAGAACTAATACACAGCTTGTCAACATTTGTATTTTCAAAGCCATACCTGCTGAGAAACCTATGAGAGAAAAGTAATTGTGATACGTTAGATAGAAAGAATCATGAAACATCTTGTTATGTAGCATCAAACAGCTTTCCCCGGTGAAATAAGCAGAAGCAATACTTGTGTTAGCTGTTTGTACCTGATGTATGGGTATATGTGATAACAAAAATTGTTACGTGTAGGAGTTAAATTGGATTTCTCAGTAGCTTTTCTAAATAAAATATTTTATATTAGAAAACCTATACAAAAATATTTTAGAATCCTGTGGTCTGCAGAGATAATTAATGTCTTCTAATATTCCTTTAAACTTAGCAAAGGCAAAGGTGAGCATCCATAGGTCAGGTTGTATGCAATGGAATTCCCTACTAGTTTTTTTCATAATGTTTTAATGTTGATACTGTTCTTTCGTTTATGTTATAAGGTCTGGTCATCTTAAGTTTTTTCCTCTACTGTGCACTTTGTCTTGCATGTTTCTAGGAGTCTCCTAAAGAGTGTTCAGGCCTCAGGAGATCTTAACATCAATGTGTGTATCATCATGTTCGTGTTCAACAAACTATTTGGATTTATAGCCTTCTAACCTTGTTATCGAGACCTACAATGTCTGGAAAGAACTTTTTTTACAAACAAATCTTGTACTTCAAGATAGCAATACCTAATGCTAACAACAATTAGTTCTGTTAACTTTCCTTTGTAACTTATTTACAAATACTCATATTTCTAGCTGTTTACCATTCCGTGTGTCTGCAAAATAAGATCACTACTTTAATAGTGAACAAAACAACATGGGCCCCATCACCATAGTAAGGTACCTCTAAAATCAGAAGTCAGGTGATATATTTCCTTGTCACAAATACATTAAAATTGTTATGCTTGAATAGAAGTTGCCTGTTCACTATTTTTGCTGGCTGGAGGAGGATATTAGTTTTGAAAAGTGTTTTATTAGTTTTAATTTTCTGGGTTTGGGACAGGTTTGGTTTTGCTTTTGTAAACCATATTTTTTGATTTTAAGAAAAGTTATATAACCTTCTGCTGTTTTCTGCCTCTTCCACAATGGGGCATGAATGCTAAGGGTCTCTGCCACAGTTTCTACCCATCATTAGCCTTTCAGCTATGTAATATCTGGAGTGGCAATTTAAGAATGAGGAGAATAACAGGAGCTGCAAAACAAATTAGTTCCTGAGAGCCGACCTGTTTACCTTGCTGGCACTCTTCTACACACAGAGAGGCTGAGCAGCTATGTAGGAGAGAAGCAATCTCTGTCTGGAAAATCTTTGCTATGAAACATCCTCCAACCAATATGGAGGACACGCTCCTAATGTCAGGTTATGTGTTCTCTTTCTCTCAGGAGGCAAAGCCTGTTCCTTATTTGCTGAGTGTTAGTAGCAGACACAGAGTTGTGTAGTCATCTGCAAGATTTCAACATAATTCTCCTTACTTTTGTGTACACTGTTTGTGAGCAATGGCTTGAATTCTCTCAGTCATTTCTCTTTCATTTCACTTTTGCATGAGCATGGTCCCATGAAAAATAAATGACTTGCATTTATTCATTGACTTGAATGTTCTCCTGTTGGAAATCTTTTACAAACTTGCCCAGGTGATGGTTGTGTCCTCCATTAGGCTTTCCTTTGTATATTGAACATATTGGTCATAAGACTTTTGTAAGAACTGATGCCTTGCAGTTTTTGTAGCTGTGTACACAGAGAAGATTCACCCCTTTTTAGTGAGGTTTTAAGGATTCTATTTCTGTAGCTACAACAGTCATGAGAATAAAAATTAGAAAAGCAGACAGAATCTTACTTTTGAAGTGGTGACAAAATGGGGATAGAAAGTGAAGAAGCTCTTCATCTTTCCTCAGACCCACGAGGAAGTACTGGCAGAAAGAAAAGGGAGAGATGTTTGTCCTGCAGGAAGGAATGAGAAGGAGCACTGCTGGGTGTTCATACTGTCTGGGCCAGGCAAGGGAAAGGGGCCACTATAAACATGCTTGCCAAAAGCTCCATTGAAGCAGATGTCTGTCATGAGAATAGTCACTTGTAAAATACATATTTGCAGGACTCTCTCCCCTGGCCTCTTTTTCTCCTATGTATATGTGTGCACATTGTTAATTTTACAATACAGAGAGGACAAGGAGGTCATGTAATGAAGACTCAGATGGCAAAATATGTCATAAACATTAAAGGTAGGTATTCTGGGAAGAGAGAGACTACCTCCCCTGTAGTACGTTCCTTCCAGTTTCTCTCTTCTCTGTGGTTTCAGTGGACCCAGCAAGGGTTCCTTTCCCACTAGGACAGTGTGATGCTGTGCACGTGGTTGCATTCCAGATTCCAGCTGGAGCAAGTTATCAGAAGCCAGCATATATGCGTCATGCCTTTTTTAGGAGCCTGTATGTCTCTGCTGGATGAGGATATGGAAGTGCCCAGTCCTCTGCAGTAACATTTCTTTCTGGTGAATATGAATGTGTCCAATAGTTGTCTACTAGTGGGAACTGGAGCACATACACAAAAAAAGACATTTTCCCAAACTTAGCAGTTTTCTCTTGTTTATACATAGGCAGGTCAGCTTTGATTCTAGACTTAAGATGAAAGCATTTTCTTCTCAGTCGTTTGCCTTTTAACTAAGCACAGCATAGGATTTTTCTTGTTTTATCTATACATTTTCCACAGATATTTTCCAGGCAGTGGTGGGGAACAGATATCAGTGCCCAAATTAAAGCTTTTTAGAGGAATAAAGGCCACAATGTCATTTTTGTTCTGTGGAATACAGACCCTAAATTCTGGACCTTTTGTTTCTCTGCACTATGTTTTGATACCTTGGATATCTCTGCGCTTATGTGTGTGGTTCAGCTGTTATGTTAGCAACTGCTAACTGAGATGGATGCTGCAGAAGTTTGTATTGTATGTTATGAGGCATTTGGAAATGTTTAAAAATAACCTCTCATTCTGTTCCCTACTGGGATATTTTTGTTGGCCATGTTAGAAGCTTGTCATTTGATTCATTGAGAGTGACTTGTGTTGGTCTCTTAAAACTCAGTGGGATCTCAATAAAAGGTCAAAGCTGGTATGGGTAGAGCATTTACAAGACTTTGAGAAGAGGAATTAATAGTCAAAATGGTGAAATGTCTTGTAAAAATCCAAACCAAGAGAAGCATACATTTGAAGATGGTTAACCATTGCAACAAGGAAGTGTGCATTCGATTACTGCGGCATGGCTCCAAGATCACAGCCAGAAGGGCTGGTAAATTTACATTTATTTTATTCAAATTTCCCCCAACCTCCTATCCCCTGGTTTGTTATGTTACTATTCCTCTCTTGGAAAGGAGCTGTACTGTGAATGACAATGTTATATTGAGTACGGCAGAGAATGAAAATTAATTCCTAACAGGAGGAGAGTTTCAAATGGGGAATGAATTAGATAAAACTTAAATGACATTTGAAGTAACATCATGTACATTGTGGATTTATTTGTTAATAGCTAACAAATGAGTGACTGGAATTTTGTCCTTGTAGTTTTCTTGAACTGAGGGGTATAAATACTTTGAATCTGTGATATTTTCTGAAAAAAATAAATAGTTCTTAAATTAGCAGATGAGTTGGTAGCAGATTTTGAGTTTCAGCTGAAAACAGCAGTGGATATAGTTTAGTGTTTTACTGCAACTGAGTGGGTTGGGTAGCCAGATCATAACTTTGGTTGATTTATTTTTCTAGATACTGAATAATTTCATGCACAGGATAATAGTACTGGAGGGTGATAGGTAGAGAAAGGAGTCTGATTCAGATCTCTTTTTCACTACGTGTAACAGGAGTGCAACTGAAGGAACAAAAAGTATTCAATATTGCTTTGGCTAGCAACCAAAATGAGGGTTTATTTTTCTTGGTTTTATACCAAATTCTTTTGCCAAAGATAAATCGGCATTCCTATCAATCTGTATATCTCCGCTTCCTTAATGAAGTTAGACATTTCAAAATTTATTTTGCCTTTTTGTGGTACTGTTTACTTTTTGATATTTTTGCATATATAAATTGACATATTTTAGTTCCATTTACCTATTTAAAACTGTACTTTTGTATTGAATCTTCATTTTAGAAATAAGTTTTTACAGAAGAATTAACTGGGAATGTTTAGGCAAAGACCAGGATATTCTCATATTTTCAGCGTCTGAAAATCAGGAAGCAGTAAGCACTGCAGATCTGGAAGAACCTAATCTTGCAGTGATTTGTCTCTGAGTGGCAACAGCTCCTGGATGGCTTTGCTTCATGAATTCACTGCTCAGGAAACTATAGTGAGAATGCACCTAACAACTCCTTTTGTTAAAAGAATAATCAGCAAAACTGATAAAGCATTACTATTACATGGAATTCATATTCTTACACCTCAGACATTAAATGCTGGCTCCAAGTAGGTACAATCCATCTTACTGGTTTAATGTGACACCAGGCTAGTAAAAGATTTGTGCATTGGCCCTATATTGATTCTTAAAAAAACTTGATTTTGCTGTACTATTTATAGGATGTCATTCTTTTTGGTGTACATGTGCCTAAGCTCGGTTTATCAGCATATGAAACCTAAGGACTGGATTTAGCTTGTGCAGAACTCATGGCAGGGGGTGTAACTCCTTGCTTGGGAGAACCTCGCTGTGATTGCAAGCACTTCAGAACAATGTGGACTTGTGCCAGAAGGGCTTAGCAAAGCTGAGCAGGGATGCTGAAATGTCCCACTGTCCTTTTCTTGGATGCTACGCGTTTGCATCAGTGATCAGCTCTTTTCAGCCTTCTTCTCTTTGGCCTCATGCTAGACACTGAGGTGCTGTCGTCCTTTCACCGGCTCCTTCCTTTTCTCCAAGCTGCTGACAGATATATCTTGCCTTTTCATTCCTGCTACCAAGATACACAACTGTCTCTCCTTGCTGCTTGCCTCAGCCTTTTGCTGCTTAATCTTTGTTTGGGAAGGGGATCAGCTGTGCTGAGGTGGACTCCTTCCAGGCCAGATGGTAGAGACAGGCACCCCAGAACACACGCTGTGCTCCATGCTCTTTTTGCTTGTATCTCTGGGCTTTGGATGTGCTTTGTGGGATGTGAAAAGCAGGGAGGTGGTTTCTGGTGACTGCACTGGCTGTGACATTAGCTGAATACTGTCACACACAATGCAGCTGGGAGGCGAGTTGGAATGCCACAGAGTCACAGAGCACGCAACTAATTTGAGTTGACAGGGTTTGCTCCCTTCTAGAAGTTCCCATAAGACTGAAACAAATGGGAATGCCTAGCAGGAATGCCACATCACTGCCTAAAAGGAAGTTAATATAAACTACCAGTGATTTACTCTCCTTGCAAAGCTAGAACAGGTGTCTTCTATGGGCATGGGACATGGGTAAGATAGGGATCTATGGCCTCCTGCTTCTGAGGACTGTTCGTCTGGCCATTATGCAGATCCTGCTTTGATGTAGATCTTGCATAGGAGAAGCGTAGTGCCTTTCTAGTATCTGTTTCCCTTTGCTGCATTTTCTGTGTGACATCTATGCATTTTGGTCACGTGAGAAAGTCACCTTCTCCTTCCCTTTAAAAAGTCATTCTATTCATAATATAAATAAATTTTGTCCCCATTGAAAATACACAAAAATAAGCACAATATTCCTAAAGGAAGTAGTAAGAGCGATAGGAAGGAACTGTCCTAATCACAGCCCAGCTGGCCTTGCTTATTTACAAATCTATAAGAAGTATTCCCAGCACTGTTCTTTCTGGACCGTATCTTATTTTTCAGTTATCTGTTTAAAAGAAGGAAATCTTCACACTTGTTCCTTTCTCCACAATACAAAGGCTTTACAAAGGTCTGTACTTGTATTTGCATGTCTGATAAGTAAGGCTGTATGCAGTATATCTAGATGCCAGACAGGGTTTGAACTGAAATTTTTGTAAAGCAGAAGATACATTTTTCTGGGTGCTGTATTTCCAGCAACTGCAGCTTCTTAAGAATGGTGGAGCTGGGGCTGCCCTTCATCCTATAATCTTCAGTTGCTGGGTTTGGCTCCTTTAGAAACACTAGCAGCTGCCAACATGTATGTCAAACCTCTTGCATCTTCTTGTTCACGGCAGCTGCCCACTGTAAACTTGTGTTTATTCAGCTGTTCATGTTCCTATCTGCTGTAGCAAGTCAGAGTTTTGGAGCAATTGCAGTATTCAGTGGAAGGGAAGTACTGAGTTTGGGCTAGCATAAAGAGATCTCTCTGGCTCTGTAAAATTCATCCATTTGCAAGAAAAGTGTAGCAAATATTTGCTATAGTTACATAATACAAAAAAATAAAATATGCTTATTTACTTGATATACCAGTAACATGTATTAAAAGATTCTGATCTGTGGAATGCAAATTGTGAGTAAAAATATAAAATGGAGGCTGGAAGGAAGAAGTTCTCAAGTATAATTTAATATTCAAGTTATAGTCCTTTAAATCTAAACACAATATAAATTTTAACTGTTACTGAAGAAATAGTAGACTATTCAAATTCTAGACCCCCAAAATTGTACAAAAACTATAGCCTTACAAGGCTAGTAGCAAAATCATAATTATGTATGAATAGAAGCAAAGGAAATGCAGCAATTTTGCAGAGTAATTAAAGGATACTACCTTTGAGCTTGCTTTACCTTTTATATTCTCTTCTTCTGTTCCAAAACATAGAGGACTTTTTTCTTTAAACCTGGTTTTATTCCTTCAGATAACTGATTCCCTTGAAGGCTTTCAGAAAGTAAATAATCTGAAAAACTTGCTCCCTTTTTAAATTTGTGTCACTGGTGTATCTATTGTACTGTAGAATGATTTTGAATTTCAGTGCTTTAATGTGATATTATTATGTATGCGTAAGCATTGTAAGTGATGTGCCATAACGGTGTTACACTTATGTCCATTGATACTGTAAAAATCCAAGTTCTCTGTATATTGTGACATGAAGTTTGCTGTGGGCTTGTTTAATAGTTTGTTTAACCATGGTTAGTAGCTAATCGTTTACTCAGCCCTGGACTTGAGAAATGTTGTGGTGTTATGGGGAATATGAAGAAATTAAAAGAAAGGCTTTATATACTTAATTTTTTAAACATAAAATGAGCTTGCAACAACAGCAGTTAGTGCCCATTCTAAACTTTTATTCTTTAGTATTAAAAGATTAATTATTTACACTTGTATTTGGCTGATGTAAAATGCAGTTACTTTGATTTAATATGTCTTAACAACACATAATATAGTTGAAATTTTTTGTTATCTACACAAACCAAAAAGTGGATTGTAAAATTAACATATACATCAGAACTGTGACACATTCCAATTTTAATACAACCTTTTTAGAAAACACTGATCTGAAAAAGTTCCTCTGCTGCCTTCTATCTACAGGTTAATCACAAAGTCACAATTTTACCAGTTATTTGAGAAAAATAGGGTTTTAATGAACGTTAATATGATCTTTCTTCATTATATTCACTATGTATGCTATGCATACTGGAATTACTCAGGAGAAGTAGAGAAGGCTGAAGAATCAATTGGGGTGACCTTTCTTTGCAGTAGCTGCAGCTGTTCTCTCTGTGATGAGAAACACGATGAAGATATATTACTGACCTTGCATCTAAGCAGGTATAAAGAGGTCTGTGGCAAGTATTCTCAAGTTTAAGAGGTTAAAATTAGGTCCTTTAATCCATATTGAGGCACCTAAGTAAGTGGCTCAACTTAACTTTTACTGCTATTAAAAGAAAATGAAAAGCACATTTGAAAATCAAATTGTAGTACTTGTGTATCTAAATATATGTGTAGATGCTTAATGTTGGGCTCCAGAGTTTAAAAATTTTGCCTGTTCTGTGTTAAGGTATCATGAACACATTCTCAGATAACTCAGAGACTGGTTTGATGAACCGGCATTACTTACTGTTACAGTACACTTAGAAGAAAGATCCCGTCAAAACTTTTCTCAGTTCTTGGTGTTCGTATACTATTGTGTCTAGTTTCAAGCTGTTGGTATCCTCCTCTTAATGACTGTGGCAAATATATTTGTTAATGGAAAGGCTGATGTAGACAGTAAGTTCCAGCATGAAACATATTTTGTGATGAAATGTGATGATTTTCTAAAATACTTGTGATAGGAGAAGACGGAGTAGTTGATACAAGGAATTATTAGATAGGCAGTCAAATTAAGCTTAGATATTTTAGAAATATTTGTAAAATATTATGTATTTTATGGTGCATTTATTGGCATTTCATTCCAATTGCTATTATGTTCACTATAGTCTTGAAGTTACGAGATATTAACAAACCATTGGTCACCACGTTTTTAGGAAGTCTGTAAACTGGCATAAGTTAGCAAGTACTTTTGTTACCCATTCAATTGTCTGGTGAACATACTAACAGAGCTGCAGAGGTTACATGAAGGATTTTGTGATAACTGTCAGGCACTCTGGCATACAGAAGGGTACTGTGGCAGATACTTTTGTGAGGAAGTGTTGTAACAAGCTCTAAGATTCCCACTGCAGCAGCCCCGTCTCATAAAGTATTAATCTGCTTGTCTAATATAATTTACAAAGTTTTGACATGTTAGCTTTGTATTGGCAGATTTTTTCTGCAAATACTGAGTGGTTTTGGGCCCTGGCAGAAATGTGATCATGTGCCTCTGTCTTATTCAGGGCAAATCTGTTGTTAAGTGACCTGATGGTGCAGAAGTGTGGTATCAGTTATGAAACTGATCTTCATGGATAAGTCCTTTCCTGAGCATGGCAGTCATGGCACATATTAAGAGGGGGGGGAGGCAATTAAAAATAGAGATTGTAAGACCTTCTTATTCAAGGATTGCAAAATCTGTAACAATGAAAATGTGTAGGATGAGGTAAATATCACAAACTCACTTAAATATAGTTATGCCTACTGCTAATCTAATGATAAGTAGCCAATGGCATAAGAATATTCTTTTGCTATCTAGTCAAGCAGAGGGAAGATATATTTCAGGAAAAAAAAATTAATCATTTAATAATTTTAGTACAATAAATGGTATTTACAATCTTATGACTAACAATGAAAAAAACCGCCTTTTGATCTTAAAGTGATCTTGACAGAATCTTGGTCAATGATAATTTAATAACTATTGAAATTTATGACTTAGAATTGTGATCTGAAATGTGTCAAAGCTGTGTATCTTTCTGTACGGTTGATGTCTTTGAGAATTTCACTTTTGAATTTTTGTCCTGTATCATATGTTTACAGAGCAGTGACACATGTCTTCGTTGTAGCATCTTCAGGTCATGTTTTATTTCTCTCATCTTAAAATGGCCATAATGGATGTTTTGTTTAGTTAGATTTTTTTATGTGTTTGCTGCCCTTTAATGGAAAACTTTAAGAGAGCTTGCTGAGACTTTCACTTCACTCTGGAAACCATTATATGTCTAGTGGAATTGGCACTGGATATGTACTGCTTTTCTGCTTGCTTGTTTTTATGTAATAGTACATTTTCTTTTTATACCATCTTGTTTTAAAATCCCTGAATGTTAATCTTTACTGCACTAAAACTGGAATGAATCTTTGGTTATGTCAGTTCGCTATCTTTTACATTGATCTCTTGCTCAAATCAGAGAATCAGACTAATTTGAATTACAAATAGTACCTTGACATGAATTCCCTGAGTTACTTGTTGGACAAGTCATGTAACCTTGTACTGGTTTTACCTGCTCTGTCTTTATCTGTGTTGCATTTGGATCAGTCATTAGTAAAGAACAGAGGCTACTTGTCACACAAAATAAGAAGTACTAAGTGTTATTTTATGTTACTGTTGTACGTGATACTGTGTATGGTCTGTTACTTTTGCACATAGATAGCATCTGAGGATGGTAATGAGTGTTTGATGTAGGTCAAGTTGAAAATTGTTTTTCCATCACTTTGTCCAAGCTCTATGCCCAACTATCCTCCTTTCCACTCCTCCAATTGACAGCTAACAGCAGCCCCTGCAGTATTAATGAAGCTGCAAAACAGCTAGACTTTTTGCAGACTTAGGGCTGCTAGTGTTAGACTGGAAAAAGGGGTAGTAAAGTTGGAGGGGGGAAAGTTTTGGCACATAGTGGAATCATAAGAAACAAGGAATCCTATAGCGCTAAGAAAGGCTTCTGTGTAAGGGGGAGAGAGAAATTTAAAGGAGAAGGAGAAAAGTGACTGAGTGTGAAGAGTAGAAAGATGACTGGAATTAAAATGAGACATGAGGAGAGGGAGTTTTTCAAATACATGAGATGTTTTCATTCTGTTTCAATGATACCTAAACCTCAGGCTGTGTGTCAGTCTTCCTCTGCTTTTATCCTCTCTACTGTTCGTATGGATTCATCATGGTAATCTGTTGTCTCTTTTTAATGTTGTTTTATTAAAAATTTCCTTGTCACTTTCTCTTCATTTATCTCAAAGAAAGAAAGGTGTGTGGTGGTTGTTGTTCTTATGTTAGACATCAAGTAGCACCAGTTCATATATGTAGTAGGTACTCATTTCTATCAGAAGTCTGATTGTCCGTAGAAAATGACCTGTTGATTTTTCTGTTTTGCATTATACTATTATTTGTGAAAGCTGCATGAGGCAAGCTTAAGCACATCTGTTTTACTGCAGTGTTGTAAAAGATTTTCACACTTCTCTGAAACTTACCACAAAGCTTTTCCAGTTTTTGCTACTTGTGTATGGTCTGGTTTTGGTATGCAAAATGATTGGAGAATCTTCTTTCCAAGCTCTATAGATATTATTGGAAGACTGAGTTTTGGAACCAGGAAGGCAGCAATTTAAGGTCACTATTTTTATGTCCTTTTTTTCAGGTATCCAGCTGCCAAAGGAAGATGAGATTTCAGTACCTGTGACTTCAGGCTCCCCAGTTAAAGACACTGGGGGGAATGTTGATCTTGCCATTGAACAGGAAGAGAAGATGAAAGAGGAACCTTTAACCATCTCAGAACTGGTATACAGTCCTAGTGCCAGCTTGCTGCCTACCCCTGTTGATGATGAGATTGACATGCTCTTTGATACCTGTCCAAGAGCAGAGAATGAGAAAGATGATACAGATTCATTTGAGGAACTGGAAGCAGATGAAAATGCATTTTTGATTGCGGAGGAGGAAGAACTGAAAGAAGCTCGGAGAGCACTTAGGTGCAGCTATGACTTTTTAATGGGCAACATAGAGCTGAATGCCTTTGTGAAGAGTTTCTCCAGACTTCTCCTTGTAGGCCTTGGACTGTTGTTGGTTGTGTTCCCTCTTCTCCTTGTTCTCTTGGAGTCGGACCTTCAAATCTCTTTCCTCCATGAAATCCGTCAGACGCCGGAGTTTCAGCAGTTTCATATTGAATATTACTGCCCCCTTAGGCAGTGGGTGGCTTGCAAAATAAACTTCATTTGTGACATGCTGGGCAGCTTTTAAATTTTGACTAAACATGATACAACTAAGGGCTATATTCAAAATTTCAGTTAGTGCCATCTTTCCATAATGCCCCTAGGGCCATCAGTCAGTAGCTGTTTTCATATCCAGTTCATTGCAGAGTCTTAGGTTTCTTAAGTTCCTTTTACATACTTAAATTGCCTCCCTAGTTACAGGCATACACAGTCAACTTTCAGTATGCAAAAAGAAGCATATTTTAACTATTTTCAGACTTCCTGCTCATCTATCTTAAGGCAGGGTCATAGTAAGTTTCATTGTCCTCAACCTTTCAATCCATGACACTAAATCTGATGAAACTGAAAGAAAAACTGTTTTGAATATACTCCTTAGTGCAGCAATCTCTTCTAACCAATGCCTATACAAGCAATGTTTATGCTGGGGTTTTGGTTTTGGTTTGTTTTTTCTGTTTGTTTTGTTTTTTACATTTTTATGTGTTTAAAATATTTTGGTAAAATTTTGGCAAAAGACAACTTCTGATGTTATTTAAATGTACAAATCGATAATAATAATGCACAAGGGCATGTCGGGTGTTTTTAGTGTTTTAGCAATGATTGGTTTTGAAACTACTGGCTGGAGAATGAATGAGTTTAATATAGCTGTATATAGAGGAACTGTGGTTTGGGATATATTGAAAGTTCACTCAAGTTCAGTGGGGGTTGCCTGGGGGAGGTGAAAAGACACCAAGTACACAGAAGAAAAAGAAACTTGGGGGCATGAGCAGAACTGAAAGTAATGAACTTTCCTCTTACCTGTCAGGTTGTCTTAAACTTTTATCAGTGCTGTTGAAAGTCTCTACGAGGTATTCTAAGTATGTTTGGAATAGAGTGAGTCTTCAGTCTGAATGTAGATTACTGTACATAACAGGGAAGAAGATAATAGCAAGTAGGAAAAAAAAAAGAAACTCTAGTTAAATTAGTAGGTTAGTGACCTACTTTTAAAATGATAGAGAAGAAAAATGTATTCCTTTTTAAAAGTAAAGCATTAGGCTGTGCAGTTTACATAAAAGTATTCTACTGACTCACAGTTAAAGGCTTAAACACTTTAAGAGATGCAACTTCATCCTAGATGCCTGTTATTACTAATCTCTAAGACAACATATTTTCTGTGCATATTAATGTACTACCTTTCACATATAGCAGCATACTTACCCTCTTTCCCCATTATTATGAGCCCAGTTACATGATCTGATGCTATTTCATGTAACGTGGATTTGTATATCTAAAGGTATTCCAGTATAGCTTAGAGTCAAAAGGAAAATCTTGTCAATGATGAGGGAATTTGGAGGCACAGAGGTTGTATTTAGGAAGAGGAAATTTATTCATCACCACCCTCAATCTTTGTGCAGATGTATTTCGTATTGAAACTACACAGCTATAATTTTGGCCTCGGACTCTTTCTCCTGCTTAGAGATTTATGAGTTGGAGGCAATTGAGGTTGTTCTGTTAGATGTGCATTTAACATTATAACCACATCACTAATTCCTACTGAATTTTGTGCTCCTATCAGAGAGCAGATTTTGCTTGGTTTTCTCATGTAAGCCTTTGCAAATGTCTAATCTGAAAATGGCAATTTCCACAGCAGATTTCTTATTCCATTCTAATAATCTCTAGCTTTTAAAGGGCAAAGCATTTTTAGGGCTTAGGAGTCCTTTCCTCAGTTGAAAACTTTCGGGTTGCTATTCCTTTCCCAGCCAAAAAAGGCTAAATTTAACAACTGCCTTTTTTTCTCTTGCCTTTGTTTGTCCTTCCAATCTGTTCCCCAGAATCGTTATTGATTAGTTACTTGGTGCGTATTTCTTCTTGTGCTACTTGCAGCTAAGTGATCCTTTCCCGTGAGGTAGTAATCATTCAGCCTAATAGAAATGGAGAGTGAACTAAAGTAGGCATTTGGCCTTAAAGGGAAAATATTCACTTGCATCGTTTTTGAAGAAAGGTGTGACAAAGGGCGTTACAAGTGGTGAAGGCTATGAGAGCTGGCATCCTACTGGACTACAGAGAAATGGTTCCACACAGACTCCTGTAGAAGTCTGATGATCCTATACTCCAAAATATAATCTTGTCCCTGTAAATTCCAGCATTCTGGCAGTAGGAGCATTGTTATGCTTGATTTAACTCTGTCAGAAAATGACTGAGTTGCATGAGAACAAAATCTCAGAAAATGTGCAGTGCAGTAAGGTTTTGTGTAGGTTTAAATGCAAGAGTGTGTGTGCACATGTGGCTGCCTTTACTAAACATGTGCATACATTCAGGCCTGGCCTTTTAAAATTCATCCTTTGTTTCCCAAAATTCTCTGGTGTGTCAAAGTAATTCAACTGTAAGTCCTGAGAGTCCAATAACTTAAAGGACTATCTAATACACACAGAAGGGTATGGTTGGGCATATTCAGAGAGAGAAGCAGCTTAATATTTTATTAGTGGGGATGACAGACATGGATTATGGAGCATCTATACGTACAGTATTGTGTATTTCTGTCTGTGCTTGGATTATATTGTAAAATGTTATGTACTTGAAATCTATTTTGTGGTTTGTCTAACATTTATAAACACAACTCTGGGATGAATTATGAATGGTTTTATTTCATGGAGACTAAGGGGAAAATATACCTGTAACTTGAGCCTTATCTTTGTACAGTGAATTTCACATTTCTATATGTCAACATCCTGATTGTTTTGTATGTTGATATGATGGCAGGAATCCCTAATAAAAATATACTGGTGAAAAACTTCCTGTAGTTATGACAGTTCTTACAGTGAAAGATGTTATTTTAAATAACAATTGTTTGACAATTAGTATAGGTTTCTTAGGACTCGTAGGTTTTTTTAGCATGCTTCTTTTTTCTTATTCATCAGCAGGAAAAAAGCTTACAAAGTGCTATAAAATAAGATGTTATTAACATGGATTCAGATGCACTAACCAAGGGCCTAGTGGTGGTTTACCCAGTTACCACCTAAGAGATACAAATTGAGAGGTCTGCTTTTAAGGTCAGGCTCTGGCTATAGACATATTGCTGCAACCTTTCGGTAGGCAGACCTGGCTAAAGAGGAGCTTCCCTTGGCCACTCATTCACAGCCACTTGACAAAACTGTGTTCTGCGCTTACTTTACTATAGAACAGTCATCTGTGTCTCTGCTACTCAGTGGAGGCTGCCTGCAAAATTGGAAATGTCCATGAACTACCACAACAGGGAAGGGGCCAGGACTGGAGTTTGTTGCCTGTTAGTAGCTTCCCCTGCCTCACCAACTGATGCTTTCTTCATGGTAGAATGGTCATATGTTGCGCAACAATTCTTATCAGAGCCCAGCTCCAAAATTGGAAAGGTCCTGAGGTGGCTCCTACAGGGAAGGTGCTGAGACATAACATCTGTTGCTTGCTAGAAACTTTCTCTTTCAGCCCTTTCACAGTCTCCACCAAAACTGGAGCCTGCACTTGCTTTGCTGTAGAATGTCATCTCCACACCAATCATTCTAAGGACGGCCTGGCTCCTAAATTGCAAACATCCACAAGGAAGGGGCCAGGACTATAAGATGTTGCTTGTTAAGAGCTTCCGCGGCAGTCCTTTCACGGCCTGCACTAACGCTGGGGGCATACGCTTTCTTTGCTTTAGAACTGTCACCTTGCAGTCAACCACTCCTAGCAGAGCCTGCCTGGAAAATATAGGCTAGTGTCAACATTTGTGACTGGATCTTCAGAGATGAATGCTCAAATTTTAAAATTCATAAGCACTCAAAGTCGATCTTTAGATAGAAGTGTCTAAAAGCAGGAGATCAGGAATTTTCCTACAAGCTAAACCAGCAGATGGAGGCGTGTCTTTATTTTAGCAAAGCTTTTGATATTGTCTTTCACAGTATCCTTCTGGACAAAATATCCAGCATGCAGCTAGGCAAGTCTGTAACATCTTGGGTGAACAACTGGCTGATGGCTACAGCTCAGAAGACTTGTATAGTAAATGGAGTTACACCAGGCTGACAGCAAGTCAGCCCCTAGTGGGGTTTGGCAGCGCCCAGTTTTCACCTGGCACAGGTAGCAATGTGAGCAGGAAAGAGCAGCAGAGAGGAAATCAGAGAGGACCATCCACAACTCCCATTTCCCCACCCACACAAGCCCCTTGGAGTGGGGAAGAGGGTGAATGAGTCAGGAATAGAGGAGTGAGGTTGGACCTGGAAAGGCAGATGGCACTAGGATAGAAGGTATTTTTAAGTTTTGCCACAATGCTAATCTGTTTTTAATTTACAATAAATTAAATTAATTTTCTCAGGTGCGTTCTGTTTTGTCCATGACTATAATCTAGAAATTATCTCACTGTCTTTATCTTGAACTAGGAGTTTTTAATCTTTTCTCCCACTCCTGTTGAAGAGGAGTAAGAGAGCAGCTGAGTGAGGGTCAGGTTTGGACTCCATGGGAGGAAATACTTTCAGACTTGTATCTGTGCACTGGGCTGGGTGGAAGGAGAAGGAGAGGGAGTGGTGGGGAGAAGAGAACAGAAAGATCTAATTAATTCTTTAACTGCTTTACAAGGAAAAAATATTCAGAGTGTATTTGATTGACCACTGAAGAGCCACTCCAGAATACAGATCCAAGCTTGTATTTCCGTGAAAAAACATGTCAAAACAAGTTCATTTTAAAAATCTTACCTTATATGTAGAAACATACCTATCTTTAAAGGGAAGGAGGAAAAAGAAAGAATTTAAGGGAAGTGAAATATTTGATGTGCCTATAATCATTATTTATTAATGAAAACATGCCATACATATCCTAAATTAATCATACTGATTGCAGACTTCATGTTTACCATGAGGTGAAATTTTCTTTGAAGTTTAAAATAAAACCAAAAAAATTCTGAGAAAAATTACCAGCACAGGAAAACACTGACTCCATATTTCCATCTAAATTTCCATGAACAGAAATATATGATATGTGTGAATTGCAGACTGGGTCCTGGTTAGGCAGAATAATTTTATCTTTTTTTTCAAATTTTTTAAAAGACTCTCATCTGTTTCTCTGCACAAGCTAAGTATGCAGGTCTTTGCCAAGATTCCTGCCTATTGAGCATTTAGTTTTTCCACAGATTCGCTTTAGAGGGCTCGAGTCTTTTAACCACAGGCTATAAGTAATTGTAATTGTGCAGGCTATAAGTAAAACTTTAAATTATAGTTTAAAAAATGTTTAATATATTATTTTAATGCACTGTTATTGACCCCTCCTTCAGGATATCACAAGTCTGTACCTTCAGTCTGACAAGCTAAAATGTGCTCTCTGACAAATTATCAGCTTGGTTTTGTCTTACATACTGAAGAGAAGACTTGATGTCCTTGTTTGCAGATGTGGTGCTCGGGGACATGGTTTAGTGGTGGACTTGGCAGTGTTAGGTTTATGGTTGGACTTGATGATAAAGGTTTTTTTCCAACCTAAATGATTCTGTGAGTCTATGTGATTCTGTGATTTATAAAAGCAAATGAACACCATTGATCCCAGCAGAAAGTCTTGCAGGCCTGACATATGCAGGGCCAAAGCAGGAGCTACAATTATCAAGCTGTTCTGGTCAGACAGTAAAGGCCTTAACTTTCCCAGGAGAATAATGAGCTAGGTAATGTCAGAAGCCCCAAAATAAGCATTAGAGGACAGGGAGGGTATAGAAAATGGTGTTAAAGGCACCAATTCAACAGACACTATTTCTCCACTTTCTTCGACCCAATTACTATTTGTTTTCTTTTGTCAATAAATATTTTTGAAAGCATGAAGGATTTGAAAGAAGAAGAAAGTTACAGTCTGAAATGCAAGAAAGAGTGATCAAAGACCACTACAAACATATTTTGAGTTACAGGACTTCCTTGAACTATTAACTGGCAGCTGTGAGAAAGAGGTATTTAAAACCCATCATTTAGCCCAGTGAAAGGCATAATTTATAATAAAATCTAAAGTTACAAAAAAATTTAGCTTTCAAAGGTTTTTTGAAAGTTCTAGGATTTTTTGGTTCTTAAAAAATCTCTCTTGCCTAAGTCCATGAACCAAAAGCAATATTGAAGAGACAGGCACAGCATTGGATGTAACTCCCTATCCCTGTCCCAGTTCAGCCCCGGATGGTTAGCAGCTAAAAGCCAGAGAGCCTCTCTATCAGCCAGTCTGCTCCGTCACCCAGGGAAGAGGAATGAGGAAAAGGAAAAAAGGCCTGAGCATTAAAATAAAGATGCTTTTAACAAAACAAAACCAACTAATACTGGTAATATACAAAATACACAGAACAAATACACAGCAGTCCTGGCAGTAATCACATAATGCACGCTACTAAGAATGACCGCCACATGGCAGACACAGGGAGCACAGCAATTCCAGGGGACAAGTTGGTTACAGCCAGAGCGGAGAGTGACAAACACAGAACTGGAGCCAGAGAGGAGCACCACAGGTGAGGATTGGCAAGGGTAAATGGCCCAAGGGAAAAAGAGGAAACAAAGACCACTCAAGCAGGGCAGTGTTTGAAGAGGAAAACAGCGTGCCCAGTAACGCTTCTTGATTTATACTAAGCATGACATCTATGTTATGGGATATTTCAGTTGGTTCGTGTCATCTGCCTTGGATCTGCTCCTCCTTACTTTATACACCTACTCACTTGTAAAGCATGAAAAACTGAGAAAAATCCTTGGAAATAGCATTCCTCTCACACCATTGCCTAACCACAAACCAGAACAATAGGTATTATCAACTTTATTCCCACACTAAACTTAAAATGCTGCAGTTACTTAGAAGAAAAGCTGCTTAGAAGAAAAAATTGTCTATCCAAGTCAAAAGTAGGACGGTCCTCTGGGAAAATAATATTTACTTATTCTTTTTCAATAACGTAGACAAGCATCGCCCTCTAGAGGAAACTATTTTTTCTGAACATCCCCTGGCACAACTTAAGGCCATTTCCTCTCGCCCTATCACCTGTCACTTGTGTGAAGAGAGCAACACCCACCTAACTCCAACCTCTTTTCACGTAGTTGTAGACAGTGATAAGGTCTCTTCTCAGGATCCTCTTCTCAAGGCTAAACAATCCCAGCTCCCTCAGCCTCTCCCCATAAGACTTGTTCTCCAGCCTCTTCACCAGCTTCATTGTCCTTCTCTGGACAAGCTCCAGCACCTCAACGTCTTTCTTGTTGAGGTGCTGTTTTTTCTTGTTTCTTTTCTTGCTGAGGGGCTCAGAACTGAACACAGTATTCAACATGCTGCCTCATCAGTGCGGAGTACAGTGCCCCCTCATCAGGGGCACAATCACTTCTCTGGTTCTGGTGGCCACGCCATTTCTGATACAAGCCAAGTTGCCACTGGCCTACTTGGCCACCTGTGCACACCGCTGATTCATATTCAGCTGTCTGTCAACCAATACACCCAGGTCTTTCTCTGCCAGGCAGCTTTCCAGCCACTCTTCCCCAAGCCTGTACAAGAATCTCTTTCTTTCCTGTTTTAACAGTCACATCGTTTTCCCCAACGTAATTTGCAGTTGTCCTGTGTATCCAGTCATCTCAGACATTGGTGTTTCAGGGGAACCAAGGGAAAGCCTACTCTTCTGTAAGCCATTGGAAAACTGGAGGTGATAACAGATGCAACAGGGCATTGCAGAGTGCCAGAACTGTTTTATCTTTCTGGTCTTCCTTGCGCTTTGCTAGAAGTGCCGGGTGAATCTGTCATGTGCTGGTCCATAGAGGGAGCTTATTTGCTAATTAGAAACAGCACAGAGAGTTCTGTGCAATGAACGTCTTGTAGAGTTAACTTTTTGCTTCATGCTTTTCATTCATCAGAATGATTGTGATCCTTGCTTGGGAGAGGGCAGTTGCCAGGAATTCTACATTAGACCACTTATGTTATTAACTGATATGGTCCTTCCCATCGGTCTGATTCCAAAGATTTTAATAATACCTTGGCTCCTTCCTTGTTGAGCTGCTGACCGTTTGTTGGTAAAGAAAAAAAATGCCTTACTATAGGTGATTGTTCTATTTCCTGATTCTCTCGCACATTTAAGTAATTCAATACATACAGTGCTTTCCCTAATCTGTTTTGCGGTGTTTCACCCTTCATTCCCCCTTTTTGTTTTAATAACATTTTTTTTTTTTATCTGATGGGCTCATTCTACTATCACCTGTCCTTGTGAAGAATGCAGTATGCCTGTGACGTGTTATTCCCCAGGTCTGAAAAAACTTCTTAAGTTGTTCACTTACATATCCTGGCCCATTGTCTGTTTTCACCTGTGCGAGAATTCCCAAAGCTGCTAGTGCTTTGACAAAATGCTTCACTATTTGCTTTGAAGATTCCCCTGTATGCACTGTTGCCCATATTGCATTTGAATACATGTCACGTGTCAACTGAAACATCTACATATCTCAATCTTCCAAATTTGGGTACATGAGTAATATCTGTTTGCCAAATTTGTAAAGCATTTAATCCCCTTGGGTTGGCTTCTCCAGGCTGTAACGGCATTATTTGTTGACAATCTGGGCACATTTTTATTCTGTTCTGGGCTAATTCTAATGAAATTTTAAATGGCCTACATAGTGCCTTGGCAGACTGGTGATAAAAATTATGTGACATTAGTGCTTGTTGAATGATGTTTGGTAGTGGACTTTGGACTCCCCCTGCTGTCAGCTTGTCTGCTATTCAGTTCCCTTCGACTATAAATCCTGGAAGTGATGTGTGACTCCAAATGTGCATCGCACAAAATTCTGCTTTTCTAGTTGTGACTTGAAACCGTAACTGCTTTAACAGTAAAACCAAGCACTCGTTGTTTACCTGTTTTAACCATCCTCTTTCTATATGCTGCACTACTCTGGCTACATACTGTGACTCTGTAACTAAATTAAAGGCACTATGATGCCATTCAAAGGCTTATACCACTGCATGTAAGGACTGAAGCCAACGTATTTCACAGGGATTCCCATGGACCCAAACCTGTGTGAGCCACCCTCTCCAGAGTCAGCTTGGAACACAGCTGCTTTAAACAAAACTAATTGTGGTAACTGGCTATCCTTTGGTATTAATACTGGCAGAGACAGTGTCCGTACCATTGCTTGAATTATTCCAGTAAAGCCTGCAACTATGACCCTGGGTAGAACAAAGATTCCCAACCAAGTTATTGATGATCGTCCTAATAACAAGGCAGTAAAGCCACCTCCCAGTGGTCCTTTCATGCTCAGTGGGATTGTGTGAACTGTGGATGATTGCAGCACTACTGCAATGGTGGTGGCTACGTCCATCCTGGTGCTGCCTCTGGATCTTGCTCTGAAGTGAGAGCTGCTGCTCACTCTGGGGGCAGCTGTGTCAGCACGCACCTCTGAACCGCACTCTGCTGCTGGATTTCCAAAAATGGGCTTCTGTACTTACCCCATTTTAATCTACACCAGCTGGCAAAATGTTTACCTTTTCCAAGTCAAGGGCAGATTTTAGGCCCTCTGTCCTGCCATTGCATGTGACAGTCTCATTTAAAATGATTCTTCTTGCCACATCTATAATAGAACATCTTTCTGTCCTGGTTTACAGTCAGGGTGGCAGCCATCAGCTGTGCTTGATAGGTGAATGACCCCAGCTGCTGGCATGCCTCAACCATAGCTACTGTTGTAGGATTTTTCAAAAAGGAAATCTTCAAAAAAAAACTTAAAAAAAATTCTTCAAAATGGAAATCCTAGCAGCTCAGGAGCAAGCTGTCCCAATGTTCCTGAAAAGGAGCCGGCAGGGGAAAAAAACAGCCTGGTTGAGTAGGGAGATCTTGAAAGACATCAAAAAGAAGAGGAATGTCTATGAGCTTTGGAAGAAGGGACAGGCATCTTGGGTGGACTATAGGGAGGAAGCGAGATTGTGCAGAGGAAAACCAGGAGGGCTAAAGCCCAACTAGAAATCAGATTGGCCAAGTCAGTGAAAGATAACAAAAAATCTTTCTGTAAATACATTAACAATAAAAGGAGGACTAGGGAGAATATTCAGTCCCTACTGGATGCAAATGGAACAAATGTGACAGAGGATGAGGACAAGGGTTAAGTACTTAGTGCCTTCTTTGTCTCAGTCCTTAATAGCAAGGAAAGTTGTTCCCTCTGTGTACACACCCAGGAGTTAGAGGAGCAGAACAAAGCTTCCATAATCCACGAGGAGGTGGTTAGAGACTTGCTTGCCCAGCTAGACACCCACAAGTCTATGGGGCCAGATGGGATCCACCCAAGAGTATTGAGGGAGCTGGTGGATGTGCTGGCCAAACCCCTTTCCATCATCTTCCAACAGTCCTGGAAGACTGGGGAAGTTCCAC
This sequence comes from Phaenicophaeus curvirostris, assembly GCF_032191515.1. Lineage (NCBI taxonomy): Eukaryota > Metazoa > Chordata > Aves > Cuculiformes > Cuculidae > Phaenicophaeus > Phaenicophaeus curvirostris. The sequence goes on along the minus strand of NC_091431.1, from coordinate 24,362,958 downwards.
TGGACTGGAGGCTGGCTGATGTTGTGCCCTTCTACAGGAAGGGTCACAGGGAGGATCCAGGGAACTACAGGCCTGTCAGTCTGACCTCAGTGCCAGGGAAAGTCATGGAGCAGGTGATCTTGAGTGCTGTCATGAAGCACATGCAAGAGAACTGGGTGATCAGGCCCAGTCAACATGGGTTCGTGAAAGGTAGGTCTTGCCAAACTAACTTGATCGCCTTCTATGACAGTGACCTGCCTACTGGACAAGAGAAAGGCTGCGGATGTATCTTCCTGGACTTCAGTAAAGCCTTTGACACAGTTTCTCACAGCATTCTGCTTGAGAACCTGTCAGCCTCTGGCCTGGACAGGCGCACACTCTCCTGGGTGGAAAACTGGTTGGATGGCCGGGCCCAGAGAGTGGTGGGAAATGGAGTTAACTCCAGCTGGAGACCAGTTATAAGTGGGGTTCCCCAGGGCTCAGTACTGGGTCCAGCCCTGTTCAATGTCTTTATCAATGACCTGGATGAAGGCATTGAGTGCACCCTTAGCAAGTTTGCGGACAACACTAAGCTGGGTGTAAGTGTTGATCTGCTGGTGGGTAGGGAGGCTCTGCAAAGGGATCTGAACAGGCTGGACCAATAGGCTGAGACCAACGGCATGAGGTTTAACATGGCCAAGTGCCGGGTCCTGCACTTGGGGCACAACAACCCTGTGCAGTGCTACAGACTAGGAGAAGTCTGGCTAGAAAGCTGCCTGGAGGAGAAGGACCTGGGGGTGTTGGTTGACAGCGATTGAATATGAGCCAGCAGTGTGCCCAGGTGGTGAAGGCTAATGGCATCTTGGCTTGTATCAGAAACCGCGTGGCCAGGCACCAGCGCCTTTGAAAGACATAAACACCTAGTCCCCAGGACTCTCCCCAGTAATGCAAGAAGCTGCACCACCAGAAGCAGGAAGCCAGCACATCCGAAGTCACCATCCATGGGAATCCTGACCACCTGCTGTCTGTGCCTTTCCCTGCAGAGCAGCTCCATTTTGCATATGGCATGTCTACCTGGTGCAGCAGCAGATACCAGCTGGATCTTAGAAACCACTGGGTATACTGGCACTGTGAGCTGCCCAGCCTTTCAACAAGACTGGTTTAGCTTGGGTACAGTCTTGAAACAAAGCATTAGCAAAATCAGCTGTTGGAACAGTGAATTTCCTCTTTCACCACCTCCCACATAATGCACTGTATAACTTTGAAGTCCACCAGAGGGATGTTCTGGCCTGAGGCTGCAGCAGCACCACTGGGTGACCACATCTTCCCAGAACCACAGCCCTACAGCTCTGGGAGAGGCTGTGCTCTGAAACCACAACTTGCACACCATGCTACCAACTCCAACCCATCATCTGGGAAGTACTGGTACCACCAGGAAAGGCAAGGTGCACGGCTTCCAGTTCTATGGGTAAAAGAACACAAGACGGCGTTAAATTTCTAAAGACAGGATATTATCTAAAAAGATGCTTTTTTAACAAAATAAAAGGAAACACTTTTTAAGCAGAGTTGCCTGTTGCAAAATGTCCATATTAAAGTGATACTGCTTCAAGCTTTAATCCAAGTTAATTAAAACTCTGTAATTAATACTTGATTTCATCCCCTCCTTTTCCCCATTTAAAAGTGTGCCAGTTGTTTAAAACTGAATACAAATGCCTGATATTAGTCACCTTATGTGCCTTTATACCCAAAGCAGAACCATGAAACCTAAAATAAGAGCTCTAACTACTGTACTCTCTAGCAGTGCTTTATTAAAAATAATTAGCATGTACAAATATAAACTATATCCATACAATTAAATTCCAAACCCATCATTGTAGTGGATGGTCCACCCCTGAGCTCAGGCTTGCCATTTGGTGTTCCTTCTGTGTTCTCACCACAATTATTTATGGGTGGTTAGGACATTTCTATTGAAAGGGTTAATTAATTCTTTAGAAGCAACAGCTTTACCACTGTGTTGCTTTCCTGCAAGAACTGTTGCTTACTACTACATAAGGCAAGCTGGATTTTTTAGGGGGCGCATTTAAGATTTTTGGGGCACTGAAGTGCAGTCTTCGTCCAACAGCAACCACAGCTGCAGCAGAGGACAGAGGAGCTTGATGTTACAGAGTGCAGGAGCAGCACAGTGTACAGAGACCCTGTACAGCCCCTGTCCACACTGCCCAGGTCTAGGCAAAGGCACCAGGTCAGAATAAATGGCTGCATGTGCGATGAGCTCAACCTGCATTTTTGCAGCTACATCGTGCTGCTGTCTTGGATGGGATGATCAGGAGCAGGGGAAAGCTGACCACCACTGGCTGCACTGGCTGAATTGTTACAGGATTTAGAGAGCTGCTGGAGGAACTCGATTTGGAGTTGGTTTCATAACTTCTTTTCATATCAGTTTTTCTAAGGCTGCAGTCTCCATTTAAAAATAAATAGATCTGCCAATAAGCAGGTATGTGTAATACAAAGCAAAGTTTACTCCCAACCCACCCCAAGAGACAGAAACACTTGCTCTCTCACTCCCTCTAGGCGTATTCACCACAGATACCGCAAGAAGGGCTTGATTCTGTTTCTCTTAGTGAACAAATACTCAGTAATCCAAAAACTACAAACCACATTTAGCTGAGTCATGGTAATTACACCTTTGAGCTCTATAGGCTGCAGGGTACCTGATAACTTCACTGCAAGACTGCTCAGGCTTGCACATAAAGAAAGAAATAAATCTTCCTAGAAGAAAAAACAAACCAGCATCCCAAAAGTCTTTATAAATACCCACAATGCCACTCTGTGAGTTACAAAAATACTCTCAAGTACAACCAGCATGACTGTGTCCACCCCAATACGTAAACCCAACACTTAAAAGTAGCAATATTGATCACTGAAATCCAGTCGTCACAGACCCTCACGATGAAATGTACACATGCTGTTTGGTTACTGCAACCACATCCCTGTTGTGAGATGAAGCCAATCTCCTGCTGCAGAAGGCTGGCAGTGAGGGAGAATGTGAATCAGAAGGAATGCTATATTTTGGCAGAGATAAAACCAAAATACCCACTTGCTGCATTTCTGCTGTTTGCAGCTTTTCAGTAAGCTAGGGATGCCTAGGAGGCATACTCGAAAAAGGAGGTGGGGCAAAAAGTATAATACAGCAGCAGCAACCTGCTTTATTTTCTGGAACCAGGCGTCCACCCTGCAGTCACTATGCTGGAGTGAAGCAGTGCAGCCACCAGTGGTTTAAAAGCCAAGAGGCCTTCAGAAAGTAACAACTTTGGGTACTTTCACTTTTGGTTTTGGCAGCTTCGATGTTTCCATTTCTTCATAATCTGCACTCATTCCAGTGGCCCATCGCCCAACTGTAACTTGATCTGCAGAGTGAGAGACAAGAGGTTATGCAAAGGCTAAGCATTACAATTACAACAAACTTTCACATTTGAGGAAGATTTGGCCTCTGAACGCCCATCATTAGTTCACCAAGGATCTGCATACAACTGGAAACTTACATATGGTCTCAGATGCAACAATATCCTGCAAGATCAGATATAGGAAACGGATGAAGTATAGCCCTCCACTGCCTCCATAAATATTTATATACTAATTCCAGAAAAGTGGCATATAATTAACCCAAAAGTTCTATAGGCTACATAAAATAGGAAAATGCAAGAATTTTACACCACTTCCACAAGAGAATCATTCTTCAAACCTTTGTATGAAGCTTTTGCCTTCCATGGCACAGGATTTTTTTTATATAATGTAACTTGTCCACCCACATGGATAACAGAAGAACATGTAAGTAAGCAGCTTACTGGCTGGTGAATCCAGCTAGACCGATCTCCTGCCTGCTCCTCCTCTACGGCCTTGAATGACTTGAACCTTCGCCTGCACACAGTGCTTTTAAAAGCTGCCAGTACCATCACGCTGCAAGTGACATACCCAGTTTCACCCACTTCACACACAAAGCATCATCAGAAGAAACCAGTTTCGTTCTACAGCTGCTAAAGTTGTGATCAGCAACAAAAATAATGACTAACAAATATACATTAGCACATCAGGGTATCTTCAGAAACGCATAGATATTTTTTAACTGAAAGATCAAGTTTTGCACTGCCTCCCGCACATGGTCCTTAATAAAAGTGCTCATTCCCAAAGGAAGGTCACCTTTGCTGTTAGCAAGTTCTCTTCTCAAATCCTTTCTTCTTGACCAAAGCCAGGCAAGGCCAGTAAACGAACATGACTCAGCTGTGCACTCAAGCTCCACCCTGTACATTCCACTGCATCTCACCTAAGTTCTGTTTTTCCGGACAGTCTTTTTTGAAGTGCTCCACAGAACCACAGAGTTTGCAGCTGCCACCTGTTAGAAGAGAAAGTTGTCACTTTCCTAGGAAAATAAAATCCCCCAAAACAGAACAACCCCCTTACACTGTTTTCCTGGTATACCTATATAAAAAAACTTGTTCCAGTTTTCTGTTGTGACAATCTGTAAACAAGACAAGAAAACGTCCCTGTGGACAGGCCTGCATTCTTAGGCAAAATGACGTAACGTCATGGAGCAGACACGCAGACAGCTTTGGAAGGCTGCAAACAGCATATCACAGACTCTCAGAATAGTTTGGGTTGGAAGGAACCATAAAGATCATACAGTCCCAACCCCTCTGCCCTGGGAAGGGACACCTTCCCCTGGATCAGATTGCTCAAAGCCTTATCCAGCCTTGGACACCTTCAGGGATAGGGCAGCCACAACTTTTCTGGGTGACTTCTGCCAAGGACTCCACACACTCACAGTAAAAAAATCCTTTCTGATATCTAATCTAAATCTCCCTTATCCAGGTTAAAACCATGGCTCCTTGTCCTACCACTGCACTCCCTGACAAAGAGCCCTTTGCTATCTTCCTCTGTCTCCGATGGACAGACAGACCTGTTTATAGTCACATTGCTCTGTACAAACTCAAGTCACTACATACTGAAGACTCCTGATCTGTTGCAAGCTCTCTTTTTGAGAAAAAAGCTGAGCTCTGAGGAAATTCATACTCAAAGAACTTCTGAACTTAGTAGGAGCTCCTGAGAGGCAGGTAACCCAACACCAGGTACTGAGATATGAAATATAGATTCTATTCCTATTTCAAACATTGAAAATATAGTGATTTTTCTTCCAACTTAACTGCGCTGTAAGATCAGCCTTTTAAATTTGCCAGACCTCAAGATTGTACCAGAAGACAGAATGCTATTTGTTACTGCCAACACAGAAATTCAGCACACCAGAATCTGAATGAAATTTTCAAACTCAGATCACACTTCTCACTAAAGTCACTTAAAATGAAGATGCCCTCCTTCTAGTGAAAGCCCTGGTTTTGCATAAACACCTCCCATAGTCTTAAGCTATAGCATGAGTATGTTTTTACTATGTACTGTGGAATATGTACATTTAAATGCACACTGTCTACATACGCACAGCCTATTATCATTGTGTTTCTTTGTGCGCTGTTTGATATTGTAAACACAAGCAAGTTCTCATGCTTTGCATCTCACCTCATTGTTTTACACTAAGATATAATTAAACCATAAAACCTTAGGGAGTCAATATTTACACTAAATTCCCCAGAATTTATCTTATTTTACTAAGAGTAAAAGACATTTGGAAATTCCTTTTTGTCATTCATTTGCAATGTTACTTTGTTTCATATCAGATAAGTACAAAAAACGTGTTTTGGTTTTAGTAAATTAGTACACTCACCTTCAGCATATAGTCCCTTGGGATTATCTGGACACGACCTTGACAGATGACCCATCTCACCACAGATGAAACATTTTGCATATGGAAATGCCCCTGCAAAATCCCATACAGTTTATGATCCACAGCAAAAAAAAAAGGTAAAGAGATAGACAACCATGAACACACTATGATGACAGCATTTACTACACTATTATAACATAAACACCACACTGTCTCTCAAACTGTTAGACTCACTGCTTTAATGTTATATTGCTTTAAACATATTAAGTTATCTCCTCACAACACTTAAATTACTAAAACATAAAGTTGATTTTTCATTAGTCAGAAAACTCAGATGAAAGCACCTTGAAAAAGACATTTCTGAGACATACCAGCTGCTGGATCTACTTTGGCTTTGCATTTGCTGATGTCGTGTTCTGTGGATCCACATCGGTAACAGATTCCTGTACCCATATCTTGACTTTCCAGTACCGCAGGACAATCAGCCACACCATGGCCAGGTTCCCTACAGTGGAAACATACCTTTGAAAATAAAAATTTACATGTATTTTCACAGGCAGTTCATGTAGCAAAATACAGCACTTGCAAATGACATTACAAAAAAAATCACTAACTCCAATTATCTAGTTACCACCTATAGGTAGTAGACTTTTACTAGATTAGTATTTCTCTTGACTGAAACCTTGAGGGTGCTATTAGGTCCTTATCACTGGTGTCAACATTTGAGGTTACTCTAACGTTAAAGGACGAGACTCTGTAAATGGCACTCAAAGACCTGAACATTCCAGTCCAATAATGCCTTCCAGCTTTTCAGAATGCAAACATATCAAGGGATGTTCTCTTCATGGAAAAACAGCTAAACAAAAGAGACATTGTACCCTGTCACAAAGTAATTGTAAGTGGTCTATGCCATAAAACTGTATTATTATGGGTACTTTTCTTCTTTCATCAACACCACGCTCACTGACAACCAAACATCCTGGATGAATGGTGATATGTGATTTTGACTACAGCACACTTCCCGCACTCTTTAAATGTTACTGCAGTAAATACTGAAGTATGTGTAAGCAACACTGCACCAGTCCTACAATTTACTCATGTGGAATTCGAACATCTCACATTTATTAGTAGTACAGACTCTATACTGCATATCTATACTGCATATTCAGTAGAAGCCTGTGCTGAGATAACTGCTTTCATGGAGTCTCCTTTTAAGCGTGCCAGATCTCACTCCAATTCCCAAACAGAAGACACTGCAGAAAGTGGGTCCAAAACAGCTGGACTATTATTCTGAAGAATTACACACAGAGTGCTGAATTAGTTTCACCCAGGTGCCTGCAGGGAATAGGAATTCATCAAAGTGTAGCAAAACACCATTTAACCTCAGGAGCCATGCTAAAGGATAAGGCGTAGGCTGAAATGCGTTGCCTGCTTCAAAGCTGAGATACTTCACTCTTTTGGGGTCTTTTAACGACCCTTAGCTCTGATTCCAGTATGACCTTGCACCATGAGCAGAGAAAAAGGAGCCTGCATTTCCCACACAGAGCTTTCACAATAAACACAGACAGCCAAACCCAAACGACTCACGACAAAACCCACCATGGCATTTTTCTTCTTTTCTTGCCTCTTCAGCCTCCTATCCTCCCGTCGCTTGTCCCTCTTCAAGGCCAGCGCCACCTCCTTCTCCAGCTCGGCTCCCTCTGCTTCGGCGCCCCCTCCGCCTCGACGGCTTTCCCTCAGAAACGCCGCAAACCCGTTCACATCTTCGTTCAGATAGTCCTTTTTCTTCCTGTTCTTCTTCTTCTTCCCCTTCTCTTGCTCCTTCCTCGGGGCGCGCGGGCCGGGGCCGCCGGCCATCTCCTCCCAGGGGGTGGCATCCAGCGCCCTCTCCCCAGCTAGGCCGCTCCGCCGGGCCCATCTCGTCATGGCGGGATCGGCGCGGGGGCTCCCGCAGCCCCAGGAAAGCCAAGAGGAGGGCCGGGTCACCGCGGCCCCAGGCGCTCCCTCACGCCGGAAGTGCGGCGGGGGCGCGGCGCTCGGCGAATGCGTCACTTCCGGCCGCCGCGAGCCGTTGCCCCGCCCCCGAGCGGCGAGGGTGGTGCCTTCCCAAGGCGCGGCGGCCTCTCCCGAGGAGGGGGCGGGGCCTCTGTGGAAGGGGCGGGGCTTGATGGGCAAAGGGGCGGGGCGCAAGGGGAGAAAGCCTTCGGGCCACCGGGGGGCTGCAAGGGACCCCCTGTTTGTGTAGGTTCGGTCCCAGCCGCCTAGGCCTGACCCCCGTCAGGCCTTGCAGGTCCTCACAGCGGGGATTCTACAATTCCAGGGTGTAAAACCTTCGCCCTTGTCCTCTCCTCCTGGGGCTACATCTTGAGAGAAAACGGCCCCACCCTGATCCAGGTCTCATTGTATCCCCTCCAAACTAACCCAAAATGTGACTTTCACCTCAAGTACCGTCACTAGCATGCCAAACACATGATATTTGCCACAGATATCCTCACAAGCACCAAAAACATGATTTTCACCTAAAATCTCCTCACAAACACCCCCCAAAAAAGCTGATTTTCAATTAAAATCTCCTCAAAAACACCCCAGAAATGTGATTTTCACCCAAAATCTCCTCAAAAACACACCTAAACCGTGCCTTTTACCACAAATCTCACAAACCCCACTACCTCTCCTACCCTTCCTGTCCCGCCTGAAGAGTTTATACCCCAACATGATGGCTCATTACTACTGGCAGGAGAAGAATAGTCACTTGTGGGGCTGGGAGAGTCCTGGAGGACGGGGATTCTTGTCTCTGAGGGCTGCCACATTCCCCTGAGCAAGTGCTCTCTGACCTGCTCCAAAGCAGAGGGGCTGCGGCTGCATCCCTGGGCTGAGGGACCTTCTGCCGTCACATCTTCTGGCTCATCCTGTGGTTGGAGCTGCTCTGCAGGGAAAGGCACAAATGGCAGGTGGTCAGGATCCTCATGGATGGTGGCTTCAGATGTGCTGGCTTCCTCCTCCTCATGGAAGAGTGTGATTGCTGTAGGAATTCCTGTGGGAGGAGGCACCACCGACATGTGCCATGTTCCCCAGAAGTCTGGTGCCACTATGGTGTGTGTGGGTCAGGGAAAGGCATGCAGAGAAGGGGGAGAAAGCAGTACCCAGAGACTTGATCAGGGGGATGAGATTTTATTACATTTTTAATCAAAATATTTTGTGGATCCCTCCTGCTGGCAGGAGCAGTGCAGCAGCTTGTGGGGCTGAGAGATTTGGGGGGGCTTTGTGCCAAGGCTACGCCTCAGAATTATTCAGTCCCTCATGTGCTGAGGAGAGCACATGCAAGCCCTCAGATACAAAAGGACAATAAAGTCCTCAAGGACAATAAAGCCCTCAATATCAAACAGCAGTGAAGTGCAGCTTTGCCTCACTGTGGTGTTGTCCAGTAGGTAAAGAGATTTTGGCATTCAAGTCTGGTAAGAAGTGGAGAGCCTGTAATAGAAAGCATGGGCTCCCAAATTTCCTTTTAACTTAGAATGCAATAGTTTTGTGTCATCCTCTTGCCACCTGGGTTCTTTGAGGCTGAATCATGTCTGCAAGCAACTCACACACACCTAACAGGGTTAGCACAGGGGCTCACAGCAGCCCACTTGTTGGGTCCTTTTTTAAAAATTCCTAAAAGGCTGGCAAATCCCAATTGGTCCACATTAAGGTGAAATGACAGCAGTGATCCTTTTCAACTGTTGATTTCATTTGACATTTATATTGTCTTGGGCTATGGCTACTGGAAAAGAGGTGTTGGTTTGTAGGAAAAAAAGGGGCAAAAGAGAGAGAGAAAAAAAGAAGAGAGGAAGAGAGAGATTTAATCGCTCTTGGAGCAAGCAGCCGTTCTCTGAGTCATCCTTCTGTTATTGAAGTCTTTTGTATTGATTAACTCCAACGTGCCTGGCAAAGCACTCATGGATCAGTCAAGCATGGCTTCTCCTCTGCTCCAACTGGCTGATTTTTGGGAACGCATTTCTGAGTACTGAGTCCAACTTATGCTCCGATCCTCGGTGCAGTTCCCGTTGTCACAGCAACCAAACTGCAGAACAACCTGTTGGGAGAATGTTTAGGACATTCTAACTGATCCACACTGAAAATGTTTGAGCTGTGATAAGTGGAATTGTGTCACAGCGTCCCTTTGTCTGTTAAGCCAAGACTGGGTTAATGACCAGAAGCACATGGCAGGTTGTAGACTGCCTGTTTAGTTACGGTTCTTGCTGCTGGCTGCACATGTATCTCAAAGCTAGAAATTTCCAGTGTATCCCACATACTATTCTTTGTGTTCAGAATCACCTGTGTTAAGGATTTTGGAGGACTACCAGAAACAAAAAAGATGATGTCCTAGCTATTACTACCATTTCCTTCTTTCTTCGCCTGCCTTTAGTAATTCCTCCTGCTCTCCAACTAAAAGATCACCCAAAATAAAAACCAAATCTGTCTGAAAACCATTTCCTGTGTTTTAAAGAACACCATATACATTTTTACTTCCTCGGATTTTTTCTGGGCCCATAGGGGAGAGTTTGGTTGTTTGATTTGGGCATTTTCCCTGTTTATTCATTCACATTATGCACACCTGCAGGATCCGTATGTATTATTAACACTCACATGAACAGTGCTCGTGGTAGCACCTCCTTTTCCTACTGCTAATTTGCTGTACCCTTCTTCCTGCTATCTTTTTAGAATATTCATTTTCACATTAATGCATAGTTCTTCCCCTCCTTGATTAAATTAACTTCAACTGATCTCCAGGTTGTACCTCTCCTCTGTGTCTACATCAGCAGAGTGCCAAGGGGCAGCTGAGGTGGGAGAAACCCTGTGCTTATCAGCACCAGGCCTCTCTCTCCTTTGCCACCATGCACAGCACCAGCAGGATGAGCTCTCCCCTGCCCAGCCACTGGCTCTGCTGGACCTGGCAGCCAAGAAAGGCAGGAAAAGAGAAGTGCGTTGTGATGTCCTGACCAGGGAAGCTCTGAACCAGTACTGCACTGCGGATGATTGGTTTAGGCTTGTGAGCAGGGTTCCTCCAGTGGCCCTGGCTCCTCTCTCCCCACTTTCTCCGAAGGCTGCTTCTGTGTCTGAAGCTGAATTCCAGCAAGCAGAAACAACTCCTGCGACTCTTTAGTTGTGTGCCCTCTGAATGCTGCAAAATGTAAAAAATTATACTTGGCATGCATCTTTCTCAGTTAAATGCACCATGCAAACCTCTTCCTTCAAATAGCCTGGAACTTAACAGTTGGTGAAAAAATACCAGATCATATAATTTTCTCTGTGCACGATTAAGCCCACTTTGAAAAAACTGGCTTGGTTACACGAGTCTTTCTGTAAGGTGCAACCAAAGCCTAAGGTTCTGAGTGGCCAAGAATGCTCTTTGCAGGTAGACAAAAAAGGCACATCACTATCATGAAATGGCATAAGGACTCTCCAGAACGTCTTCAGGACAACTCTGTTTTATAGAGGCAGATGTTTGCACACAGCCCATGTTGTGCTGCTCTTCACAGGGCTGGGTGGGCAGTGCTGTCTGGCTGTGTGGGTGTCTTACATGGGTGTCTAAGTTGAGTGTCCAACAATTTCTTGTTACACAGCCTCCAATCTGGTTGGGTAGGTTGAAGCTTTGTAACAAGCAAAATTTCTTTTTGAACTCCAATAGTTACTAAGTAAAAAAAGTCATCCTGAAACTTGAGTAAGGAAGAGCTCTCAGCTGCTCTGTTTCCTCTGTTGAAAAGTAGTATCTGACTGGAAATACAGATCATCTTCTATTTATAGGGAGCAAAAGGCTTGGGCCACTGTCCCAATACAGTCAACAATCCTGAACTCACCCAGAGCCACAAATGGATGGCTAAAGACAATGTAGCAACAATGCAAGAAGCTCTGGCTTTAGCACTAGCTTCATCTCTGCCTATGAAAAAGGCTTCCTCACAGATCCACCTCCAATGCAAGTGCAGCAGTTTAAAAACAGCTGCAGGGAACAAGCAATATTTTTTTCAGTCCCCACAATGACATTATTCTCACAGGAAGACAAGGCGATTTGTTCCAGGAACTCTCTGAGACTGCCAGAAAGTTTTCTCCCTGGCTCCATAGCATCCATCTCCACGTTAAAAAAAAAAAAAAAAGACTTGAGAACATTGAACAAGTACTGCAGAAATGCTGGATGTGCTTCCACAAATCTTGAAATTTAAAAAAAAATATTGGAAATAAAAAAAATCTCAGGAAGTTCTAGAAGAACAGAAGTAATGCAAAGGCAAAATCAGATAGTAAGGGTGAAACTCATTGCTGGAAGAGTTCTAGTGACATACTTCAGCATAGCAAACACATTTAAATACACAATATTTTACCTTTACATTTCCAGCTTTGTACAGAGACCTAACCATTGCATTTTAACCTTTGAGGACAGAACAGTTATAGTTGTCTCCAATAAGCACATGATTCCTTACACTTTTCAAATCCAGAGAATGTCTTCCTCAACTAAGAGCCAAACCATCTTCTGATTTCTCCAAAATACATTTTAGCATTTTGTCTGCAATGGGTACTTGCTACTGTCCCAGACACCTTCCTGCTCTAAATACACCTTATAGAAAAATATTTTTAACATTTTATTAAAATCAGAACTGTACTCAGTAGATTTCCTTTCAGTGAAAGGATTAATACATGACTAACTGGCCAGATCGCAGCAGAGTCAGAAAAAAATATACTGCAGCACTGGAAAGTCTCATTTATACTGCACCCAGAACTGCAATTTATGAAGTCTATTTCCAGAATTTCCCTGAAAGGTAAAGACTGAATTTATAAAAATATTTTATTCATCACTGTATTTCATTCAATCTTAAGCATATGGGGCTTATGTTTTAGAGAGTCAAGTACTTAATTCCATAAGTGAGAAGACACCCTACTCCTGATCCACACAGATCCAAAAACTAGGCCAAAAATTGTATACTTCTATTTTAAAAGCAGTGAATTTGAAGGACAGTAAAGTAAAGAAGAAAACTGACTAAAACATAAAGCTCGCATCTTGTGCAAAAGACAAAAGGCTTCGTAAGAAAAATTCTTCTTCTCTCCAGGAAGTAACTCTTCTTTTTTGGATTTCCGATAGCATCACAAATTGAAGTACAGTAATAAAACACTTATAAATGTACTCAGATATTTCAAGAATACCCTGAAATTAATTTTAAAAAGACACACACAATTTTATATGCAGAATTTTGATTAAAAGTTGCTATAAAATTTCTAATTTATCATTCCTGTAGCAAGACCACTGTATCTTCTTTTTAATCCAATTTGTTTTTTGACAACTATCTGCATACTTGAGAGATTAAACTTTCTATAAGCTTTATTCTCTCAAACAAGAATTTTAATCTGGCATTTCATTTTATGTGAGAAAGCAAACTACTTTCCAAAGGCTTATATTCCAGTATTATCTCTTCTTTGTGCATACATACTCCTATATTGTTACAGATTCAAAACTCAATTGTCCTCCTTCAGACCAACACAGAAGCCGTCTGTTATTGAATGTATGACTGCCTCAGTAGTTCTTGGTGGCTGTGGGTGTGTTTTGAAATCAGTTTAGTTGTTAAAAAATGTGAGTTAGAATCATAGAATCATAGAATCATAGAATAACCAGGTTGGAACAGACCCACCGGATCATCGAGTCCAACCATGTTCTTCTATACTACGCAAAACATCTATTAACTGCAATACCCCTGGCAGGAAAGTGTTAGTATTCCAAGGCTGTATTTGAAGGAGATTCCTATAGAGTAACTAGCCAGTTTTGAGGAAATTTAAAATCAAAGTTCTATTTGCCCTCAAGTGAAGTTGTATTTGTTTAACAAAAAGATGTTATTGCCAGTTCACCTGAGAGCATATCAACCTAACTCAGCTTTTACTTTTACTTAAGAGGAATTTCTGTGAGAAATTGCTTAAAAATTGTTTTAAGAAGTCATCTGAAATAAAACTGTCTACAATAGGCTTCACAGCAAAATAATGAATATGAATATCAACACCTACAGTCATAGTTGCATGGATTAACAAACTGCTGCTTCTCAGATCTTAATTATAAATCCTTACATAAATGTGTGTACATTCAGGTCAGCAGCAGTGCAGAAGAAGATAATAATTTTCCTAGTCAAAACTAGTTATGAAGTTAACTCAAATTTCCCATTTCTCTTTCAATCTGGTGGAGGATCTACCAAGAAGAATAAAAAGCCCCATTTTTCTACAAAGTTTCTCAGATACATAATTTAGATGTACCTACACATTGTCTCTGAAGTAGGCACTGAAGTTCCCTGTGAAGTCAACAGAGCCACAAGATCACTGAAATTCTCCATGCCAAAAGACTGTCCAAACTAATTTTCATTTGTTTTTTCTGCTAGTGCAATTCAGCTATTTTCATAGATGTGGTTAGCTGTCTGTTAGTCTTTAACAAATCTTAACAGCAATTCAGCAAGCCACAGGCATCTCCACAATTTTGAGAGAGCTTAAAAGTTGGGCAGTAGCAAATGAAGAAAAAGTGGAAAGGATGGAAACCAAACCAATTTGGCTGGAGTGGTAAGAACTGTTTTACAAAATGTTTGTACAGATCCAGCAGAAGTTTTTTACAGATAAACTTTCTTGAATTGCTCTTATTTCACTCCATCTACAGTGACTATCCCCCATCCCGAGGTAACTGGGCTGCTCTGACCTGCTCTAACACATCTGACCTGCTCTAACACATATAAGGAAAGAAAAACAAAACATCAAACAGAATTATACAAGAAGTGGTTACCACTATAAAAAGTGGAGTATTTTTTATTTAAGGTAAACTTTCATCTTATTAATTACTTTTTTTTTTTGGAAATTAGACATAACGACCCTGTTAGAAAGTTCTCTTTCAAATGTGTTTTCCCAGGCTTTGTTCTTTCTTTGAAGATAACACCTTGCGTGAAGTATGATCTGTGTTGAACAGACATCTCTTCTACTGTAATCACCTGTTTGGGGCCCTTCCCTATATGAAAGATAAAGTCAGGCAGAGCGCTGGAGCCAGCTCCAAATGAGCAACGAGTTTTAACTGTTGTGAACTTCACAGTAAGATTAAAATTAGTCCTTGGAAAGTAACAGAATATGCGTAAGACTTCTGGGAAAGTTTATTCACATGCATCTAAGTGGAAAATATATTCCATAACCAGCTCTTGTCTCATTCTACATGACTGATGGAGATCACTCCTGCACATTGCCCAGGCCTGATAAAGGATGATTGCTTTTTAAGAAACTCTAAAACAAGTCTTGGAAAATTTATTTGCTGGCATTTTCGGTATCACAGAATCACATAACAGTTTGGCTTGGAACAGACCTTAAAGATAATACAGTTCCAACCCCCTGCAATAAGCAGGGACACGTCCTACTGGATCAGGCTGCCCAGGGCCCCATCCAACCTGGCCTTGAACACCTCCAGGGACAGGGCAGCCACAGCTTCCCTGGGAAACCTGTGCCAGGGCCTCACTACTCTCATGGTGAAAAAATCCCTCCTTACGTCTAGTCTAAATCTGCCCCTCTCCAGCTTATACCCCGTACCCCTAGTCCTATCTCTACAAGCCTTTGTAAACAGTCCCTCTCCAGCTTTCTTGTAGCCCCTTCAGGTACTGGAAGGTCGCTATAAGGTCTCCCCGCAGCTTTCTCCTCCCTAGGCTGAACAAGCCCAACTCTCTCAGCCTGGCCTTGTACGAGAGGTGCTCCAGCCCCCTGATCATCTTTGTAGCCC
Source organism: Phaenicophaeus curvirostris (assembly GCF_032191515.1). Classification (NCBI taxonomy): domain Eukaryota; kingdom Metazoa; phylum Chordata; class Aves; order Cuculiformes; family Cuculidae; genus Phaenicophaeus; species Phaenicophaeus curvirostris. The sequence continues at coordinate 24,347,479 of NC_091431.1, read as the reverse complement.
CGCTTCAGACCCGATGAGGCACTGGCACAAGTTGCCCAGGGGGCTTTCCCTCCCTGGAAGCGTTCAAGCCCGGCTCAGACCTAGCTCCGGCCAGCCCGCTCCACCAGGAGGCACCCACACCACGGCACCGGATGACGCTTCCGGTCCGACCCTCTCCCCCGGCGCCGCTCTGTGACGCTACATCCGGCGCAGGACCCAGGCACGCGGCGGAACCGACCCGGAAGAAGCTGAGCCGCGCCGGAGCCGAGCGCTCCGCGCATGCGCAGGGAGTGGTGGGGGGGCGGTGCGGGTCTGGCGCCGCGTTGCTGGGCGCTCACGGCGGGGCGGAGGTCGCCGCCATTGGCTCTTTCCCGCGCTAAGCGAGCTTTTGGCGACAGCAGCGATGGGGAAGCTGAACGTGGTGATGTTGCGGTACCTCTCGAGGGAGCACTTCAGGGTGCTGACAGCGGTGAGGCGGGTCCCGGCGCCGGCGGGTGCCAGGCTGCGGGAGGGGGACGGGGCTGGGTTCTGTTCTCTCCCCTCGGTGTCCGTGTTTACTGGCCTGGGTGGCGCCGTTCTTCTCCTCCGGCCTCGCAGGTATTGAGCAAGGCCCCGTCTCCGGTTCTCGGGGGGGCGAGCGGAGGTGCCAGGTCTGTGGCAGAGTGTTTTTGCCACCCGCGTGTTAAACAGGCCGCGCCAGGTGGCCTGTCTGACTGCTCCGATGGCAGGAAAGGCGAGTGGATTCGTGGCTATGTGAGTATGAGGAAAGAGCCTCGATTCAGAAGCATGGAACGGCTCTTCTCTCGCTGCTGAGACTGAAATGTAATCGGCTGTTGATCTTCTGGCTGGTACTGTAGAAGTTTTAGGACTGAAATGTGCTGAGGATATCAAGCAGTGGTGATGCATATTAAAGGTTTTGGTTAAGTCCTTAAAAAACATAAATTGCTCTTTGTTGAGTCATAGAATCATAGAACAGTTTGGCTTGGAACAGACCTTAAAGATCATACAGTTCCAACCCCCTGCAATAGGCAGGGACACGTCCTACTGGATCAGGCTGCCCAGGGCCCCATCCAACCTGGCCTTGAACACCTCCAGGGACGGGGCAGCCACAGCTTCCCTGAGAAACCTGTGCCAGGGCCTCACTACTCTCATGGTGAAAAAATTCCTCCTTACATCTAGTCTAAATCTGCTCCTCTCCAGCTTATACCTATTGCCTGACCTATTGTCCTGTCATTACAAGCCTTTGTAAACAGTCCTATCTTTTCTGTAGCCCCTTCAGGTACTGGAAGGTCACTATAAGGTCTGCTCAGAGCCTTCTCCAGGTTGAACAAGCCCAGCTCTCTCAGCCTGTTCTTTTAGCAGAGGTGCTCCAGCCTTCCAGTCATCTTTGTAGCCCTCCTCTGGACCCGTTCCAACAGCTCCATGTCCTGATGTATTATTTAATTTCACTTGGGATCTGATATTACTTTATTGTTGAATGTTGAGAGGGCTAACAAATCTATTTTTATTTACTCTTTTAGGTGGAAATGGGCATGAAGAACCATGAAATAGTTCCTGCTAGCTTAATTGCTTCCATTGCCAGCCTTAAACATGGTGGCTGTAATAAAATTTTGAGAGAATTGGTGAAGCACAAGCTACTAGCTTATGAACGAACTAAAAGTAGGTTTGCATTTTGTTTTGTCCTCAGTGTTTCAGTGGTACTTGCAGAAGTACAACAGCTTGGCATGTTTGAGCATCCAGAGTACTTGCTAGGCTTACCCTCTCTTGGATCTGCCTGTGAAATACGGATGTGTGTCGTACCAAATGTTGTAGCTGTCTGCTGAGCTGCTGGTGTTAAATGATAAAGATGACAGGCAGAAAGAGATGAACAGTTAACTTTTTTGCTCTGTCACCGAAGTCATGAAAATTTAAAGAGTCATCAGCTAAGGCAATATCCAGGTACATACCATCCCACATGAGTTATGATCTTAGAATACACAAACTGGAATGGACTGCGCAGAAACAGCTACTAAAGTAACTTTTTACTCCTTCTCATACAGGAAGTAGTAGTCGTACTGTAGTAAATGTAATTTACTGTAAATATAATATATACATAATGAGGAATTAAATGTTTTGCATTTTATTCTTACCTAGCTGTCCAAGGTTATCGATTAACTAATGCCGGATATGATTACCTTGCTTTGAAAACTCTGTCTTCCCGACAAGTCATAAATTCTGTTGGAAACCAGATGGGTGTTGGCAAAGAATCAGGTAATTACAAAAAATGGTTTTTAGGCAAAGCCAGTTGTAATGTTGCAAATGTTTTGCTAGTCACTAGGTAAGTTTTCCTCTGGATAGTCACATCAGTTAACCTGTCAAACACCAAGATTTACAAGTTACTTGTTGGAATGGAGGTTTCTGGCTCCATTTGAATATTTCTTCACAAGACTGTCATTCTGCTTTGATCTTTTTCTCTGATTCTTGGTTCATCACCTAAAAAGTTACTTTATAGGCAAATGCTGTTTGGTTCATGCTTTGTGAAGAGGTTCAAACCACTTTAGCAAAAAGATAATTTCAGCTTTTTCATCCCACTTAAGGTAGTAAAGTAAAATTGGCCCAAAACAATTGGAGTACTATCTTGGTTCCTCTTTCATGTGGATTGTAATTTGACACAGCACATGGCTTGTATTATTGAAGAATGAGAAGGGGATTATTGAGGACAAATGGTAGCAGTGAAACATAAGCTATTCGTTAACACTATTTATATTAAGAGGCTGGTCCCTTAGGTTGTCTGTCCACTCAACAGGGTGAAGATAACTCTTCCAGAGTGCAGTTAAGAACACTGGCATCTTCCCGGTATTCCTCTCAAAGATAGCTTTTAGTTATTCTTTCCTGGGCATGTAGCCTGGGGATGTTAACCTGAATGTAAGAACCTTAAGATCTCCTGCTCTGAAAGATGTTTCAGATGACATCAGTATTTCTTCTAATTATTATCTCTTTAACAATAATTTTTTTTCATCTCTTTAATGTACAACATATAAATTTAACTGGATTTTACTAACTGTACTAGAATTTGTCGTGCCAGAAATAATAATTGTTAAAAGTGAAGTAACAAACTTATCGCTGCACTTTTTCATCAGATAGTAGCTTGTTAGGTATAATTTATTTCTTAGATCTCTGTCACTATGTGTCTTCTAGATATTTATATTGTTGCAAATGAAGAGGAGCAACAATTTGCATTGAAATTACATAGGCTTGGAAGAACTTCCTTTCGCAGTCTGAAAAATAAACGTGACTACCACAAGCACAGACATAAAATGTCATGGCTGTATTTATCCCGGCTAGCAGCAATGAAGGAGTTTGCTTATATGAAGGTAGGTGGCAATTTACACAATATCAGCAATAGCGTAATAGGCTTCTCAGTCTGTCTTTTGATCCGTTCATATTGGTAGTACTGGTGCGTTTATTCCCCCTTGCCCCCTTTTCTTTTTACTAGTGGACTTAGAAAAGTATATGTTTCCAAGAATTTCACTGCTATATGACAAAATAAAGCTTTTCCATGGAAGTAATGTGGAACAGAAGCAGCTGTCGCTAAAGAATTTCAGATAAAGTCATTATTTATGGATAGATAACTTATATTTCACTAGTTCTATGTTTTTTCCTTTAATATTTATTGCATAAGCTTGCAAAAACACCATAGAAGGTAACGACATTTACAGTTACTTGTCAGAATTCTTTTTGTTGTTCACCTGTAATTTTTTTAAATTGACTTATTTATTTTTTAACTTACTGTATTTTCATATGTTGCTGTGCTGTTGAGAGAAATCTTTCAGTCCAAATAGGTGTTCTGATCTGAAAAGATGTACTTTGTTCTATACTGTGGGATAAGATTTCATTTCCAAGCATATATGGCTACTCTTGAGTTCCAGATTTTTTTACCTGCTTTAAAAATATGCAGCTGTTATGTAGTGATTGAAGGTTGATAGTGGAAAACTATTTATGAAATACTAGTTTTCCATTCTCCTTTTGTGTTCTTCAACAAAACTGTATACATTAAATATTGGGGTTTTGTTACTCTTAAAAAAACCTTGACCAGTGGGCTCCACAGAGAGAGAAAGAACTGTTACTGTCATCTAGAACCTCTGTATTGGTCCATATGGTCCAGCTGGTAAAGCATTATGTATTCAGGACTTGTAGGAATATGATCATGGGGGCCAGTTTCCTTGAAAAGAGAGATGGATGAGCATTGTGTGCTGAAAAGTAATAATAGTGTAGTATGTAAGTAACAAAACCTGTATTTATGTTGCTTTAACTTAGAACTCTGCCTTAGAAAAATTCACTGGTAACAAGAGTATGAGGGAAAAGCAAATGAACCCATAGAGATGTTGAATGGATCAAGTGAATGACTAAGCTTGCATTAGAAAAGGGAAACAGAAGAACTTCAAAATATTGTGACCTTCCTTTGGTTAACCTTTATTGTGGTGCAGTGCCGGTGGCTGATATTTAAGAATGAACTTATAGCAACTGAGTATGGATTAACTAGTCAGGCAGAACTGTATTGGCAGCCAATTACTGTGGAGTTTTTTTCTAATGCCTGGCACCCTATTCCCAGTTGTTTAATTTGGGCTAACAGGCCAGATAAGATTCTGTTGCTTTTCCTTTCTGCTGTTTTTCTTGCCTATTCGCAGTAACTAAACCGTAGACAGTATAGGAGTCCGCTTAGTGTCTAAACTCACAAATTTTATTTGGCTTTGCAGCAAAAGTTCAAATGGCTGTTATGCTGTCTTCCTTCTTAAGCATGTGATCTGACCTTTCCAGTTAGAATTTGAGTGATGTATGCTGCTTCCACAGTAGTATTTATTGCTTTTGTTATCTGGGAGTTTGTCAATATATGCAATACTTTCTTAAATATTACGTTTTAATTTTTCAATGTGTTGTCTCTTCCCAGGCTTTGCATGATAGAAAATTTCCTGTTCCAAAACCTGTAGACTACAACAGGCATGCAGTTGTTATGGAACTTATTGATGGTTATCCTTTGTAAGTACTGAAGCTTGAATTCTGTGTTACAGAAATCCTAACAATGTTAGGTTCAGTGAGGTAAAGTGGGTCAGGGTTTCTCCTTGTTGCGTGAGTGAATTCTGAATTCACCATGCTGAATAATGTTCTCTGGTCTGCACTTCCTAGCATTCTACTTATTGTAGTCTTGCTTCTCTTATCTCTTTACTCAGAGAATTTTTTCTTAGTCTAGTTTGTTTCTTTGGACTAAGTTTTTAGGTAAGGAATACATCTGAAGAACTGTGCTACAGGTTAGTACTGTAACTGTTTTCTACATTGAAATCACGTATACTGTGTGTTACTGCATATTTTCAATATTGATATTAAGTCCTTCACATTCTGAACTGCAGTTTGTGGTCCTTGCTGTGGTAATTCATGTAAGATTATACATCATACATTTAGAACTTCTGCTCTGTTTGCGTAAAATACTGCATGTAATCTCGTTTTGCTTCTTCAAGGAAGATTACTTGGGGTGTTTAACGTCTAGAAACATTGAATATCATTGAAGTTTGTATATAAGGGGGTGATTGGTTTGATTGCAGAGCAGAATGGAAAAAGCCTATATACTTGATAACCTAGGATAACCTGGGTGCTTATGCAGAGATTTAAAATGACTAGTTAAAATTAGCCAGTCCATGCTCTTGTATAGTCATCAAGATCTCAAATTGGCAGTTCAGTCAAAAGGGAATTAAACACAAAGTTTAACAGTTGAAAAGTAGCACGGAAGAGTCTTCATTATATTCTGTCTCTCCACCTTCATTTGTTAAATAATTTGACATCCTGCTCAAGGAGGACTACCTAGAGCATGTTGAAGTTTTTCTATTGTCCATTGCCTGAGTTGAAAAACTAGTGTAGAGGTGGTGACTTGTGGTGCGCAATTGTTATGCTATCTTTCACAAGTACAGGGTTACGTAAAGTTCCTGACAAACTGGACTTAGCTTTTCTTAGTCCACCTACTTTGTTTCACATCTCATGGAATCATGGAATGGTTGAGGTTGGAAGGGACCTCCAGATGTCATCTGGTCCAACCACCCTGCTTGAGCAGGGCCAGAGCTGCTTGTCCAGGACCATGCCCAGATGACTTCTGAATACCTCCAGGAGGGAGATTCATCATCCTCTTTAGGCAGCCTGTGCCAATGTTCAGTTACCCTCACACTGGAAAAAGTGTTTCCGATGTTCAAACAGACTCCTCCTGTTTTTCAGTTTATGCCCATTGTCTCTTGTCCTGTCATTCTGCTTCACTGAAAAAAGTCTAGCTGTGTCCTCTTTGCAACCTCCCTTCAGGTCTTTATTTATATTGATGAGATCCTGCTGAGCCTTCTGTTCTCCAGCCTGAACAGTCCCAGCTCTCAGCGCTTTCATATAAGAGGGGTGCTCCAGTCCTTGCATCATCTTAGTGGTCCTTCATTGGGCTCTCTCTCACGCAGCCATTTGTTGTACTGGGGACCCAAGAACTGGATGCAGTACTCCAGGGGTGCCCTCACCAATATGGAATAAAGAGCGGAAGGATCACTTCCCTTGGTATGCTGGAAATGCTTTGTGTAGTGAAGCTGAGGATACCGTTAGCCTTCTTTACAGAAAGGTCACATTGCTGGTTCATATTCAAATTGGTATCCACCAGGACCTCCACGTCCTTTTCTGCCAAGCTGGTTTCCAGCTGGGTGACACCCAGCGTGTACAGCTGCATGATGTTGTTCCTCCCCAAGTGCAGGACTCCTCTTAACTTGCTCATTGAACTTCATGAGGTTCATGCTGCCCCATTTCTGCAGCCTTTTGATGTCCCTCTGGATGGCAGCACAGCCCTCTGGTATTATCAGCCACTCCCGGTTTGGTGGTGTCTGCAAACTCCATGTCACACCCTGACAGAGCAGGACCCAGAACTGCCCTTGAACAGTTACTTTATTACCTGTAATGTTACGATTCTAAGTCAAGAGTGTAAGTTTAAGTTTAGACCAGTATTAGCATCCTATAAGGGTTTGTGAGGGACTGTATGACCTGTCCAGAGTTCAGTGACAAACTCTGTATAGATATTTCCACGAGTTTGCTGCAGGTGAAGTTTTTGCAGATGCTCTGGTGTTTGGACAGATTGGATCCGCGGTGTTATGCCGATGTTGTTGGGGGGTCTCAGACCGGCTGAGAGGGAGCTCTGATTATGACCCACTCCTCTCATCCTCTTACAGTCTGTTCTGGAGTGATAACATCTGGGGTATCGATTGGCACAGCTCCTTATCTTCATTACCTCTCATCAGTGGTGCCACTGATAGGGGACATGGTGGGTTGCTTTGGACTCGCTGCTGGTGCAACCTCCACCAGCTTGTAGGGATCCAAAAAACTCCAGGGTCATACATCAATCTGTTTCTACCTCATAGTTTCCACATCCATAAGTCATCCAAGACAACATACATTGGTTTCTGTTAATCTCGTTAATACTTCTGCTTTGTGGATCACCTCTGATTCTTTGTTCTGTGTAACTCTGTGTATGCGCATACTTGCACTGATAATGCAGGAGGGGGTGACCAGGGGCCAGTTTGGTCATCATGATAAGCAAATGAGTGGCAGAGTCATAATGGCTAGTTTATTCTCCCCAGCTCATGCTTACTATGCACATAGGCTTTGATGTGGCTGCTGATGTGGAGTGGTCACTAGACCTTCGTCTTGTTCCCCTCCACCCTGCAGACCTAGCAAAGCAGTAGCTCTCTTCAGCAGCTTCAAAGGGGAGTAATATGTCACTCTGCACCGTCAACCATCTCATTAATGAAGTGGTTAAACAGGACTGGAACCATTTTTGACTGCTAGGGAGCACTGCTTGTCCCTGACCTCCAGCTAGACTTTGCACCTAGCCATTCAGGCAGTTTTCAGTCAACCTCACTGTTTGCACATAAAGACCATACATGCTTCAACAGCTCTTCTGTGAGAGTCATACGGGAGAGAGTGTCAAAACCGTACTGAAGTCCAGGTAGATAGTAACCACTGCTGTCTCCCCATCTAGCAGACCAGTCACTGCAGCACAGGTGTTTATCAGGTTGGTCAAGAATTACTTCCTCTTGGTGCAGGTGACTACTACAGATGATTTTCTCGTACTTAATATGCCTGATAGTGGTTTCCAGGACTAGCAGCTCCATTACCTTCCCATGGTTCAGGATGAAGGTGACCAGCCTATAGTTCCCTAGGTCCTACTTCTTGCCTTTCTCAAAGATGGGAATTAAATTTGCCTTCCTCCAGTCTTCAGTCACCATGATTGATAAACAAATATCAAGAGTGGCCATGCAATGACACTTGCCAGCTTCCTCAGCAATCCAGGGGTACGTTGCAGTCCACAGAGTTGATGTGTGTCCAGTTTGCTTAAGTATTGCCTTTCCACTAAGGGTACATCTTCTTGGTCTACCTGGGTTCCTGGGACATGAGATTCCTGCCTTGGAAGATACCAGTTAACATGACTTCCACAGTCAAAGATCAAGTGATGCAGACCTGTGGCTATGAGAAATGTTACCATTTAATTTTGGTGCCTATATGAAAGTGTTCAACAGAAGCTAGACTACCATTGTTTGTTCTTTGTATTGTGCAGATATCTGTTTTCAGAATCTGTAGTGCTGCATCCAGACTAAAATATTTCACATGATAACTGAAAATGCTCACCACTAGTTTATGATACAGTAAGATAACTGCCTTTTTGTTTGGTTTGTTTCTAAAGAGATGATGATATGTATTTTGCCACTTAGGGGTACTTTACTTTCCCAGGTATGCGTTCAGGAATGCATTAGGATTATTTTTTTTAACTTTTTTCCCCCCCATGTTAATCTAGAAAATATACTTTTGTAAAACAAAATGGCATGGAACATTTGAATACAGGAAGACCTATGTCCTACTGAGACCATAAGATTATGTAAAACAGGAGAGATATGAAAATTTACAAGTCCATTATTTAAATAACTCACTATGATAATGGTGCGTGATGAAGACAGTGAGCATAAGTTAGCCTGGTTATAAGGAGAAATTTTCTCCTATGGAGGACACTGAAGCAGTGACACAGGATGCTTGAGGAGGTTGCACAGTCTGTCCCTATGTCTGGAATTTTTCAGGCCCCAAGTAGACAAATCTCTGAATAGTCTGGTCTAATCTCAGGGTTGACTCAGCTTTGAGAGGGGTTTTGGGCTAGAAGCATGAGGGCCCTTTTAACTTGAGTTACCCTGTCATTCTGTCAGATGTATTTCATATACTTTGCTTATATTACTAAATAAAGTATTTTTAATTTCATTATATGTTTTTTTTCTATTATTTAACTTCTCAGGTGCCAGGTGCGCCAAATGGAAGATCCTGCATCTGTCTACAGTGAACTAATGGATCTAATTGTAAAACTTGCCAATCATGGCTTGATTCATGGTGATTTCAATGAATTTAATCTCATAGTGGATAACAATGACCATGTCACTATGATTGATTTCCCTCAGATGATATCAACATCACATGCAAATGCTGAATGGTAGGGTCAAATTTAAAGATGCTTTCAAAGTAAATCTGTCAAGTGCTAATGACAGCAAATAGTCAACCATGACTTCTTTCTGTAAGCCTGTTTCTGATTCTCTTTCTACCATTGTTGTCATGCAGCATAATAACATTCCAAACAGTTTGTTTTATGAATGAGTAGAAAGGTCTCTTTAGGATAAATATGTAATCAATTGCTTTGCAGAAAGAATGATGTTGTCCAGTTAAGGAATGCTTAGAAATAAGCTGCGTGTGGTCTGTCTCCCTAGCCCTTTGTCTTGGTATCGCTAATAGAAATAATTTTTTCAAATAAATGTAGTGAAAACCAAAAAAATTAGGGTAAAAGTTTGACATTGTAGTAGACATATCTTGATTTTGTGTTTGTACAATTCTGTATTCTTTTACAGGTATTTTGACAGAGATGTTAACTGTATTAAAGAATTCTTTAAGAAACGCTTCAACTATGAGAGTGAGCTCTTCCCAACATTCAAAGACATCAGGTAGAAACTGTCAGATAAATGAGTTCTCTTATTTATGATATTTGTGTTGGTTTTGTGAGAAAAATGGGTGCATGTGAGAGATGCTTTTAGAAGAAATAGAAAAATAATAGGCCCAACCATGCAGTTCTAAATTCTACTTTTGTCATTCCTGTTGTGTTTTTTTAACCAAGGTTACTGTAAATTGTTTCCAAAAGCTCAAGTGTGCTTTCAGATCTGCAGCTGCCTCCTTTGTCTTTCCTCTTGCAGCAAAGGAAGAGAGATCAATCCAAAAGCTTCCCACAAATGGTGAATATTTAGGAAGTGTTAACAGTGATGCAGAATCAGTTTCTCCCACTTCCCAAAGCCTGTTTGACAGTTCCAGTATATTAACTTAGGTTTCAATTTTAAATTTATTTTTTAAATGCTAGTAGAAATGCCTCTTAAGACACTATTATGTTCAAAGTACTTTTCCTAACGTCTTTTGTCCCTTTTGAAAATTAATTTGTCACTTGTTTTAAAACTGAAGCTTTTGGAATGAAAAGGATTTATTTCATTCTGTACACTTTTCCAGATGTGTACCACACTTGAATCAGTCTCCGTGTGTCAGTCTACACTTTATATTCTTCTGTTGCTTACATATGAGCTTAAGGCCAGATTGTGTTTCTGCCAAAATAAAATAATTGTCTGGAAGTAAATAAAGCAAATGCTGGTTATGGAGTTGGAATAATCTTCCACAGACGTTTGCTTCTCTCAGATCGCATTCTGATAATGCTTTATGTAAAGCTTAGCAATGTCACGTGGTGTTCTATGTTTCAACAGAATAGGTCATTTTTGTTAATAGTTTGGGTAGTTGAAGTCTAGCTTAATTAGTATTTTTAATCCAAAATGTAGCATATTGGTAGCTTTATGATTTAGCTTATTAAAAGAAAACATGCTTTTACTTTTTTCACAGAAGAGAGTGTTCTCTTGATAGAGAGATTGCTGCCAGCGGCTATACAAAAGAAATGCAGGAAGATGGTGAACTGCTTTACCCACCACATTCTGATGAGGATGATAGTACAACAGAGGTATCACAGATTGTAGAAGATGCTGAGAATAAGTTTCACTTCTACAGCAGAGATGAAGAAAACGATACAGAATTCATGTATGAAGTGGACGATTTGTCTGAAAGCAGAATTTCTAATGCCTTTGTGTATAGCAATGAGGAGGCTGATACCGATGAAAGTTGTGAAAATGCACAAAGGCTGAATATGTCAAACTTGAGTTCAGCCTTAGATGAAATTGAAGGGCATGCTGTGCTTTGGAAGTCTAGTGAAAATGCAGAGAGTTGTGAAGTTGCCTTTTTTGAGAGCAAAAGCATAACTGAAAGTGCTGAAGTCGAAAAACAGTCAGGTCAAGAAGGATGTTGTAATGATAAGGAGGATGGAGACAAATGCAATCATCTGGTCGATTTATCAACTTTAAATGAGGAGTTCAGACATTACAGGTAAAGGTCTATTTACTCTCTAGAATTTCGTTCTTCCCCATGCCTCCAAGTGAAAGTAAGTCTTTCAAGTAGCTCAATAAATAGTGCTCTTCAGCTACCCTTGTTTAAATTGAAGGCTAAAAATTACATTTATATTTAAAACATCGGAGTTAATATGTTTACTGCTGGTCTCCTGGTAGATAACTTGTTTACTGGTACTATGTATGCAATGCTTAACATGCAACGTGTGACAGATCAGTTGTCTGGCTGTGTAGTAGTAGCGTCTAATAAAGGAACAGGTCTTGGATTTAATTCATAGACTACCCTATATTCTGTGGTGGATTTCTTTTCCCCTTTTTCCTTACTTCAGTCAATATTCATAGTGGAAGAGTTCTTGATATTAAAATACTGCCGTTAGTAACTTCTGTGAATAAGTTTGTAATTTGAATGCTGTGTCTAAAAGTCAAATTCTTCTGCTGTGTTGACAGCTGAAGTTAGCAAGAACTCCTTGGAATGTATTATTCTTATATTTTGTTCTGGCTTTTAATTCCTAGCTTAGAAATTCCTGCTCACTTTAAGCCTAGCCCCTTGTACATGAAATTCTGAGTTTGCCACCCTCATGTGTATCTGGATGTATATATCAAGCTCAAACTCCCACTCATCTGCTTTTGCTTTTTAGAGAAATGAATTATCAAGACATTGTGCAGAATCTGAAATATTTTTTCACGTGCTTAATATACACGTGGCAGTTGTGCAACAGATTCTTCCTTCAATAAAATGCCTGTTTTTAACAATTAGTGTTAATATTTAAAATGTAAATGTTCTGTTGGCAGTTTTCAAATTGTATCTCAAAAAGTTAAGACTAAAACATGATGCTTGTAGAGGCAAAGGGTGTTTATCTTACTAGTGGAATAAAACATTGATCTTTATGTTTTAGAAATGAAGGGAGTATTGGACACATTGCTGAGAACAGAACAAGTACTAGAAGTATTGCATCCATCAGAAGTACTGGGAGTTGTTCAACCATTCCCGCGGTAAATATTGTAGTTGTTACATTATTATCTGGTTTACTCTCAGACAATTTTAAGTTGCATACGTTACATAGAATTCATTATTTTTAGAAAGACTGTTATGTACCTCTCTGGTTTGCATTTCCGTGACCACAGGAGAATAGGACTGAATCATCTGTAATTGTTTAGAGGGAATGATTTACAGCACTTTCATTCACATATTGCTCTTTCACTAAAGCTCTGTATCATCATTAATGACTCTTATTTAACCATGAGCAGGCTAAGGTACATTAATGTATGCTAATGCACTAACATATAATCGGTACATTAATTTCTGTTGTTGGCTACAATTAGTATTTTTGTATTTTAAAAGTGGATGCTTGATTCAAGATATAATTTGGCCTTTTTCACCTGTTTTCTCAGAGCAGAGATTACTTCATATTCAGCTATTCCACTTGAATAAGTTATTTTCTGTGCCTGTACAAATCTTTATATGCTCTGATACAATTTAACTAGAGGAAATAATGTGAATAATCAAAAATTTAAATAATAAAAAGTTAATGTGTTTACTGTGAAGGATTTCTCAGTATTTGTTTACATTTACGTTGTGATGATAGACTAGTGAGTCCACCATCTGCTGTGTTTGAGCAATAGAATTTGGTGAATTTGTTATGATTACGTTTCAAAGACTTTTGGTAATCCATCTTGCAAAATTTCTTCTAGCAAGTTTTGTTTAAACTTTGAGGGAGGTCATCTGTCCTGTGCCAGACTGGGGGAAGTAGAGAAACCTTTCAGGGTTCTGCCTATGGAAAAATCAATGACAGATGCTTTATAGGGAAAAAAAAAATCAGTGCAGCAGTTTATATTAGTTCTGATAATTTTTTCTTGAGGAATATTTTTAAAGAAAATTGTCAAATTTTATTTCCAATTAGCTTAATATTAAATACGGAGTACTACCAAGTACTCAGGGAAAGAAGGATACATCACATGCAACTGTATCATATCCATATTTGGACAGTCAACCTGCATGCCACATAACTTAGGAAACTACTGTTTAGGTGCTTCCCTAATTATTACAAGGTTCTCTGCTGAAATCAGGATTCACTAATTGGATTCATTGTACTACCTTGTGTTTTGTTATGTTGGTTGTATTAGTAACAGCAATTCTTAAAGAACATACTTGCCAAAATTAGACTTTCTGGTTTCTGATTTACTCCCTACCAACTTGCTGCTTCTGGTCCTACAGTGAATATTACACTGTATATTACAATACCACACTGTATATCACAGTATAATATACAATAAGATAACTGAAATTGTGGTACATGTAAAGGGAGTGTATTTAGATGGATATTTTTCCTCTTGCCCAGTTATTTGGATAGCAGAAGATAATTTTATTAAGGGCGTATTTATTCCTTTATATGATTTTATTAATAATCTATTAAAATAAAAGCAAGACATTCCCTGAGGATTTCCAACAAGATATGATTCTTTTCTGATGAAATAGTTACAAAGGTCAAAATAATTTGATATCTGTTTTTCTTCTAAGACAAGATGTGTAAGTATGCAGTCAATATCCGTGCAGCAGCTTAAGCTGGGATCACTTTCCAAACTACAAAATCAGTGTCACAATTTACCAAATCATGGCTTCATTTCTATTATAGATAGCTTTTGCCATCATAATGGAGAGCAGAACTCAGAGTGAAAACATCAGGGAAAATAACAGATGACATTTCTTAAAACTACTGTCATTTCATGGAAATAATGGTTGCTGTTACTGTTTCTTTTGCTGTAAAGGCATGAAACAGTCCTGACTTTGAGAGTCTTAGTAGGAGAACCTGTCACAACAGGGGAAAACTGGAGAAATTGTATATCTCTCTTGACTGCCCCTCATTTTTTTAGCCTCACTTATCCTAAGGAGTTGTTTTCCATTAGAATCAAGTTCAAACCTTAGTAATCCAAAGTACAGAAAAAGCAAGGTACTAAAAAATATGGGCACAAACCAATTACTACAATATGTGAAATGTTTTATTATTCCTTTTTTTTTATTTTTAACTTAAAAGTCTTTTGTCAGATCCTTAAGCATAGAATATTTTCAGCTTTTACGTTTTTGTAGATAGCATGTGGTTTTTTTCTTGTCCATAGCAGATAAACTCTCTTTTCAGTCAGTTGGGCTATTTCATGATTTTCTTACAAAGAAATATCTCTCTTCATCATTTCTGCAATCAAGCTGAACTGGTGTTCACATCAGAACATCTTGCTACACTTTTAGATAGAGGCAGGGCCAAACAGGAAGCTGAATTGCCAGTACTGAGCAGAAGCTGGCTTAGTTTATCTTACTGCCACTGGATTTGTGCTGTGTGACAACAGGCCTGAAGACAACTCCGTGCATGCAGTTCAGTGCAACACAGACCTGGGCTTATTCACATTAGGTGTTGTATAGATCACTAATTTCTCAGTGTACAGATAGTGTGTTCCGGTTAGGATTGTGCATGTTCGTGTTGGTTCTGGAAATACGTATCATTGTGGCATGTCTTAAAATTGTCTTTGAACAGTTCTGATACTGATTTGTTTGTTTCTTTGTAGGAACTGGTGAAACAGAAGATAAAACGTCAACTGACCAAACAGCAAAAATCTGCTCTGAGGCAACGTCTGCAAAAAGGAGAGGCAAATATTTATACCAAACAGCGTCGAGAAAACATGCAAAACATTAAGTCAAGCTTAGATGCAGCTAGTTTCTGGGGATAATTTATTAAAGCTCCCATAGAATAGGAAAAAACTCACAATGTATACAGTTGAAAGAATTACGTTAATAACTAACAGTCCTTTTATATAATGGAGCACTCTCTTCTATACAAACAAGTTCTTTCTGGAAGTTAATAAACTTCATTCTGGTTCCTGTGATTTTGACTGGGGGATTTGGGTTTGTATTTCTGGTTAAAATTGTTGACTGTAATTTAAACTAGACCAGTAGTACTAGCTAAGACCATTTAACTATAATAATATCCTACAGCAACTTATAAAGCAATTGTGCTGTGCTTGTTTAGATTAAGAACCTTCTGTTGTGCAGATTCCTCTTAAGAGGGAAGGAAAGGGAATTTTAAAATAATTATTTGCAATGACGTGAAATTGAAATTTAAAATGTTACCCTCATTATAAACTGATATTTGTTTGGTTCAATTAAAAATTACAAAGATACACCTGGTAGCAGTTAGTACTCTAAGATTTGTTTAGTACTTGTACAAATATGAGCAATGTGTATAATAAATATTTGTTCTTTGAAGCCAGCAATTCTTATTTATTATCCCCTTCACTCCAAGATCTCACCTGTAAATCTGACTCACAAAGCTACATAATAATAACAGTGTTGTACAGACTTGGCAAGTGCTCAGATTTTTAATGTGTCTGCACAATTACCAATAAATTTAATTCCTTTATTTCTACTACACTGGATGATAAAAATTATGGAACTTCTCTTTTCAGAATTATTCCCATGGCTTTTATTATGCTGTATTCTTGGGGTCTAAAGACCTGGAAGAAAAACAAGTACCTTGATTTATTATTTTTTTTAAAATTTTTTTTAAGCAAAATGTGTCTGGTAATAAAGTTTAGATAGTGTTTCTTTTTAAAAGCACACAGTAAACTGAAGGAAGAAGTGTTTGTGAACAGTGAAGCAAGAGAGAGTAGTTTAAGGTTTTGGGGTTTTTTTTAACTTTCACTGTATCTGTGCTTGAGATGTGAGGTGGAGCTCTTCTTGGAAAGTATGACTTGATAGAATTTAAAGTATCAAATCTATAGTTCAGAAAATCTTAAATATTGTCTTAGTAAAAAAAAAAATTAGGAACTTTGGCTTTGACCTTTGGTTTTCTGCTTGCATCTCTGATAGTATCTGTTCTTTGCCCTGCGTATCTGATGTGCCTGATACCTTGCTCAGGTTTTAGCATGCTGAAGAAATGCTGCCCCTATCCTGTCCTGCAGCATGCTGTTGCTTTCAAAGTTTAAAATTTTTGTCTTCTTTCTGGAACAATTTAAAAGCTATTCCCAGCCAGCAGCTGTATATGATCTTTAGTAAAACCATGGCAGGTCAGTGAAGAAATACGGTAAATACATATTCATTGTATCATCACAGCTGCATAAAAGTCTGTTAATAGAAGGAAGGAACCCCAGTTAAATCTTTCGCATAAGTGATTGCCATCAAGGTATGTAGGCTTGTTTCCTGATAAAAGCTAGAGCTGATTTTTGTAAAAGTAGAAAAGCAAACAAGGTGAACTTAATTGCATTTCATTTTAAACATGGAGGGGTGTAAACTTTATTTTTCTAGGCTCTTATCTGTTAAAGACTGGTTCAGTGACAGCTTAACAAGATTTGAGTTACCATTCTTAGGTTAAAATGTGCATGCACTTTTTGGCTTCAAATTTAGGACACTTGTAGTGTTCACCTGCTGAGTAAAAAGCCTGTCACTCATAATGTGTATTTGGGGAATGATGTAGAAACAGGTAGGTGTAAGGCTGTCTGATTTGTATCTGTTTTACAGATGAAATGATGTTTTTTTTTCTTTTCCAGCACTGCAAATTTTATACTCCTTGGAGGGATAGAAATCCATAAAAGCCAGGAAAACTGTAGCATGATTTGGTTTTATGTGAAACTTAAAGGGAGTTTTGATTCAAGGAATTTCTAATATTTTTTTTAATGGCAGTCTTTGAGATAAAAGCTCATGTACTTTGCAGAGCTATGCTTGGATTTCCTCAGGGAAATTTCCTCATTTCCTAGCAATATCCCTTACCTGGGCTCCAAGGAGGCAGCAGACTTTCCTGTGAGTACATCCATGCTTGATGTACTGGACCCTCTGTTCCTCTCGGCAAGGAGTCTTCTACAACTATTACTCACCTTTTCCTCCTCGTGTCAGTTGTAGTAATAGGAGGGGGGTGTTGTTCTGGTCTTGGCCCTTGCTCTGATGTGGACAAGTCATCACCCACATTTTCCTCTGGTTTGTCTTCCACAGCTAGAGCCTCATATCTGTTGTGCAGAGGCACCTGGGGAGGCGTGGGCAAGGAGGCGGTTGTTCTCTGCCCTGTTGGTGGATTTGCTTCCACTCACTATTTCCCTTTAAGTTCCCACCAGTGTCTCAGTGAGGGGAGGATACCAAATCCCTGTGAACAGGGGCTTTTTCTGGTGGCTGTTTCTGTTCCTGTATCAGGAGCTCAGGGTATTTAAATCTGGGACTGCCCTCCTTTCTCCCCTCTGCCCCGTTCCTGTGTCAGCAACCCCCTGGCAGCTGCTGTTGTGACCCAGAGTCAGGAGCTGCCTGCTGTCACTTCTTGTTGGGGGGTTCCCTCACTCCACAGAGCACGTTTTCTTCCCCAGTTTAGCGCCTGGCTGCAGCACTTACCATGTCTGCTGTCCTCACTTGCTGACTGAGCTGGACAGAAGCTGTGAGCTATGGCTCCCAGACTAGACTGAAAGCTTTTGATTGCCTTCATGATTCCTCGATTGTTCCTTCACAGCCCCAAAAACGGGGCTCTACTTTTTGTCCTGTACCTATGGCTAAGCTTTACCCTTGCACTAACCCCCAGTCTAAACCCAGGTATAAAGGGACACCCCAAACTCCATGACTTTTAGGCAAAAGTGGCCAGAACTGAGAGATTTTGGCAACCCTCATCTTACCTTGGCAGATGTTTCACACCATCCCCACCCCCAAAATGTACACTGGCGCTCTGTTTTTTGTCTTGCACCAAGCCCTAACCCTTTTCCTGACCCTGACTCCACCCTAAGCCCATGTCCAAAACAGAGCCTTGCCAGTAATGGCTCCCAGGAAAAAACAGACACGACAGAAGGCTTTGGTAGCTCATCCACAGTCCCACAAACAATGAGGCTCTGCTCTTTGTTCTGCATCTATATCACCCACTAACCCTAGACCTGAGGTCTAACAAGGACAACCACCAGCAACGGCTTCCAAGAAAAAGCACCCAAGATTGAAAACTTCCATCTTAAATTTTGTATGCCTCAATACTGTAGTCAGGGATGAGGTAAAAAACATGCCAGGGGATAGAAGGACTAGAAAAGCGTAAGTTTAATACTGACTTTTCATTTAATATGAAAAAGTAACTAGAAAAAGAGATTATATATATATACACACACAAATATGCAAAGATGAAACTAATATTTCTGTAGAGATTCCAAGGGTTTAAAATAAAGGAGGAAATGAAGCCATAACACATAGCAGTACAAAAATTCCAAGAATATACTTAATCACAATTCTAATTCCATAACTTGTAAAGAAGCATTATTTATTTTCAACGCTCATACTGTTAGCTTGTTCTTCAGTGTATGAAAAAAAAATTCTGGACCTTTTAGACAAAAGCATGTTTGCATACTCATAAGGTCTAACATTCTGATAATCTCAAGGTTAAAAATGACATCTTGCAATGCTAATGTGAGCTGGAAAATGAGGAATTTCTTTTCCAGAAGTTTTGTCAGATAGGATGAAAGATATGATGTCAGATTTGATGATATGGGAAAAGTATGGTACAGCTTAAGCAACCATAGCTTACAATTTTTACTAACCAAATAAGCAGCCAGTGTTGCAGTTTCATAAATTAAAGCATTTGATTTAATTACCCTGTGACAAAATTTAAATCCATTAGTATAACACTAATTCAAACTATTATCATCTTCAGGATTTACTGTAGCTGAAATTAACTAAAATTTTACAACTTTTAACTGTTAGTTTTTTCATCCTATTTTATGACTGATTACATAATTGGATGATGAAACAACAGGTCTGAATCTGCTTGAATGAACCCACAGAAAGTGCATTAGCAGCGAAACAAATAGAACAAATCTCCGGATAAAAAGGTATGCTTACTCTTGCATGTGTTTTATATTTATGTGTTACACCTCAAAAATGGCCTTTTTCACTGCCTTTGAAAGAGACGCAGATTGTACAGTACGTAATTCACCTGCCTGATGTGGCATATTAGGGGGTTACATCCTTTTCTTTAAAAGACTTTGAAGACTGATCTCACAAGGTTTTTCACAACAGCAGAAGAACAAATCATTAAAATCTAAATGAGAACCTTTCCTAAAGCTAATGTTACAAAGAACAAGCAATGTTCACGAATTATACTGTGATATGAGAGTTACCAGGCAAGAAAAAAAATTTACCCAAATGAAGCGGCTGACATATCTATTAATCACAGATCCTCTGCAACAATTGGCGAAATTAAAAATCAGTAGTCAAAAGGGCATAAATCAGTAGTCAGTCAAAAAAGTGAAGCAACCTGTATTTAGGACCTGTTTGCAATTTTGTGTAGTTGCTCAGAGATCAATACAGCAAAATGATTAATGAGATTCTCAAAAAAAAATGTCCAATATATTCAGAGTAAAGGTTCCAAGGTCACAACAGTGTTTCTGAAAATGCCATCTCTAAAATACTTGGGTTTGCGATCTTGTTTTTCTTTTTGTTACTGCTACACAGCCACTTAATACATCAACGTGTACATACTATTATCATGAGATATTATTTCTATTTTTTGTGTGTGTAATTCCTAAAGAACACTGCAAAAAAAAATTCCAAACTTAAATAAAATTGGAATCTTATTTATTTAACCTCAAACTGGTGCACTTATTAAGATCCACTATTACGTACGTATCTGAAATATGATTTTGTTTCACAGCAGCTTCTGTATCTACAAATGTGGAAACTACCCACAATTTTACATTAAAAAGTCTACTTCTCACGGAACAGTCTGCAAAGACTTAACAGTTCATGGTAACTCTTTCCTTCTTTCTGACCCTGACTGTCGATATTAACCCACTGCCAAGAAACTATCACACAACACAACTGCAAATAAAAGGGAATACGTTTCAAATATAAAATCACATTTAATCATTTGTGCAGTTGTTTGGTCTATAGATAACAGTTTCAGAATAAATAGATATATCTTGCTAATAAATGCTCCAAGGAAAATAAAAATTTATCCAAGTCATGCCCTGAGCTACCTAGACTCCTTAATAGTGCAAACAATGTTGCAATGATGACTGGTTTCACCTTGACTTTTGCAATAGAAACACAGCAATTCCCCATATAGCTCCTAAATGCTGACACAGCACAACATTATGCTTGCTACAGCAGTTCTTGTAGCTTTGCCAAGTTCCTCTCCATCCACCAGATATTGAGCTGAATTGTGTCAATTGCCTCTTTTACACAACGCAGCTGAGAGCTCTCCTCTGATTTTGATTCAAAAAATGACTTCACCTGCCAAGCAAGAGAAAAGAAAGAAAAAGAAAATTTTAAATAAAGTTAACCCTGGCCACACAAATAGGTTCAGAAGCAAAGCCTAAACATATGTTGCAGGAAATTAATTCCTGTGAATCACTTGTACCTATGCAGTAAGCAAACCTCTCAAAGGAGTTCCCAAAATGCAGGGAAAGCATTTTTCATGGGAACTGCAGCAAAAACTCATTTGGTTTCAATAAATCATTTCACCAGTAAGCACATATTCACTTATCATACTCATCACAGAGCAATCACAGAGCACTCAAAGTTCTCAAAAAGGAGTATTGTTCCATGTCAAAGAACTGATTGTTGTAAACAGCCCTCTTTGGTGCTTTGGAATGACCCCCATACCTACTCTTCATTACAATTCTCAATGCTAACACCTAAAATACTACAGATCAAACCATAAACAACTACCTCTACCAAATTATCTGATTGGAACCATTGGACTAAACCATAAATCATTCTTGACACATCAGCTTCAAGGCCTTGTTAAGTAACAACCCTGTGCAGCGCTACAGACTAGGAGAAGTCTGTCTAGAAAGCTGCCTGGAGGAGAGGGACCTGGGGGTGTTGGTCGACAGCGACTGAACATGAGCCAAGAGTGTGCCCAGGTGGCCAAGAAGGCCAATGGCATCTTAGCTTGTATCAGAAACGGTGTGACCAGCAGGTCCAGGGAGGTTATTCTCCCTCTGTACTTGGCACTGGTGAGACCGCTCCTCGAATACTGTGTTCAGTTCTGGGCCCCTCACCACAAGAAGGATGTTGAGGCTCTGGAGCGAGTCCAGAGAAGAGCAACAAAGCCGGTAAGGGGGCTGGAGAACAGGCCTTATGAGGAATGGCTGAGAGAGCTGGGGTTGTTTAGCCTGGAGAAGAGGAGGCTGAGGGGTGACCTCATTGCTCTCTACAACTACCTGAAAGGAGGTTGTAGAGAGGAGGGTGCTGGCCTCCTTCTCCCAAGTGACAGGGGACAGGACAAGAGGGAATAGCCTCAAGCTCCGCCAGGGGAGATTTAGGCTGGACATTAGGAAAAAATTCTTCACAGAAAGGGTCACTGGGCACTGGCAGAGGCTGCCCAGGGAGGTGGTTGAGTCACCTTCCCTGGAGGTGTTTAAGGCACAGGTGGACGAGGTGCTAAGGGGCATGGTTTAGTGATTGATAGGAATGGTTAGACCCGATGATCCGGTGGGTCTCTTCCAACCTGGTTATTCTATGATTCTATGATTCTGAGACAGAGCTTTCTAATACCTATTAACTAGACTGTAACAACATCACAATAGTTCCTTGGTGTTGCTGACAATAAAAATAACATAAATCAATTTTTACAGCACTCCATCACATTCCAGAGATGCAGAAAGCATAGCTTGTTTACAAAATCTATCTCAAAATTCTGCCTAGATCAAATTGCTGCTTTGGGAGACAGTGCATTCCAGTGAACATGAAAACAAAACAGTATGAACAGATAATTGGGCTGAAATCTATACACAACTCTGCTACAGTCTCAGCATGCAAATTTCAACATGATTATGTATGGATTTCCCATGTGTGAAATGGGAAAATATATCCTTGCAGAAGGGCCTCAAGGACAGAACTAATACATGTTTTCCTCAATTAAATGAAAACAGTATTGGTGTTAGAAACTGATTTCTGGTAGATTAAGCCACCAACCTCAAGCAGATGTGACTTTGTTGCAAACTGAGAAGTTGACCAACTAATGATATTCTGGATAGCATATGAGCCTAGGTGAAACCTGAAATACAAGCAAAGAAGTTACTTTTAACTCGGAGCCACTTTAAGACGCAGGTTCTGTTCACATTCTTATTTCTAGTCTTTTGCTTTAATTATTGGAAATCACTTAAACCACTTAAATTCAAGTTAATATACCTCATTTTTCAAAACATACACGGTCTTAGAAATTCAACCCTCTACTTCCTTAATCCCTCTAAAATTGAACTTCAGAGCAAAAGGCATGGAAAATTTTCAGACTTCTGTCACAGCTCTAATAACTGAAGACATCACACACTGAATACCAAGACCTGTAGTTTTGGTAGGTATTACAAAACTTTACAAGAATTGAACTTGCAATCAAAGTTCATTTCAGCAAAGTAGTTTTGTAGTGTTGGTTATTAAGAGCTCACTAGAGCAGAAATATTCATCCATATTTTTCACCTAGGATTTAGAAATATAGTTTTCCACATACTGTTAGCTTTTTAAAGACAACAACCAAATCCTTACTTTCGTATAAGCTTTTCCCAGTTCTCTTTGACAAAGTCCCAAGCCAACAAGTGTCCAGGCAAACTCTGGCTAACAGTTGCTATGATATGTGAAAACTCCTGTGCCCTGATGACTTCTCCTTCAAGGCTATTGTGCATCAACCTAAAAGACAAAGAACATGAAAAGGAATAGGAAAAAAGGTCTATTCGTATCTTCACGTGATTCTCCTGATACTACGGAGTTGAATGCAAAAGATCATATAATACCAATATATAATAACACCAAGCAAATTCTGGCATCTGGAACACACTGATGCTCCATTTTATAACCTTCATACTTATTTAGTTTTAGTTTCCAGCTGTCAAGAGTAACCTTAGCTCTAAACCAAGTGCTTGGATTTTCATTGTTGCTGGAAAAGATGAGGTAAGTTCTAACAAGTTGTAAAAGAAAACAGTACACTGTAAAGTTAAGAGAGGAAAGCTGTAACAAGAATCGCCTATCAGGAAAGCCTCAGTGTCCTCCACACAGTACTGACATCTGGTCTACAGAGAGGTATTGGAATACAACAAAGTCAAAATTTCACCCAAAGGGAAAAAAAAAGAAATTAAAACAAAAAAAAACCCAACTAGTTACAAAGATATAACAAACTCTTAAGACTCGCTACAACAAGCTACAGTTATGTTGCCACAAAATCTTCAGGGTTTTTTTTACAAATAGTGCAAAGCCTTTAAATTCAATTGTTTTCTCTTTATGTGTATCTAGAACTTGATCTTTTGAGCTAATGTTATGTAAATTCTTTTAGAGTGAAAAAAATCAGGTTCTCCAAGTTCATGAAAACCTGTAGAAAACACATTGATAGGTTTTCTTTAGCAATCAGAAATATTTTTTCAACAATACTAAAAATAATACATTTTTTCAAAACAGATTTTAATGCTTTTAGTTAACATAGCACACAACCTTTTTGACCCTTCATACCATATTAGCTTTCTGACATCTTCTGTACTGGCCAAGGCTTCAATCATTTTGCTTTTCTCTGCTTCAGAAACTGAAGAGGAGTACATCATTAGGAGGAATTCCCAGCCATCACTAGTTTTGGCTCCAGCTGTAAATATGGCTCTCATAACATCACTAGGCAGACTACAGGGAAAAATAAAATCAACAACAAAACAGAACAACAACAAAAATATACAAACAAAAAAAGGGGGCACAAAAATGCTCATCTGAGAAAAGAAGGAAAAAAGTCACAAAATGAAAAGATTAGCTTGACAGAGATGCCTCTCCTTTGAATAATTTAATTCTGTAGCAATTGTACTTTTGCTGGACTCAATTCATGCCAGTCTAGTACTTTAAATCACTGTGAAAAAGCAAATCATATTAGTCACATGAAAGCACAGTAAATTGTACAAAAATCTGAGTAATCATCTGTGGCTCAAAATGCATGTGAATCCCGAGCAGAATGCACTCTGCAAGATAAAAAGGGATGCTTTCACATTGCTATTAACTAATCCTCCTTGAGCGCAGAAGCTAATAAATTTTCTAAGCTAAATTTTCTAACAGCTTAGAAAATGCAGATGGAGAAAATTGGTGGCTGGCTTTGCAAAACAGCAGTTACTCCTCAAAGCAGAATAATGCTATTTGTCAATCTTCAGTTGTTGCTGGTGGTGTGGTATTTTCCAGTTTGGTTGTTTTGTTTGTTATTTATTTCCTTCCTCTCTCCCATCCCCTCCCCCTCACCCGATAACACGAAAACAGGTAGATAAAAAGTCCAGCCTTTGTGATACCTCACTGTTCCATTAGACTCCATCCATTTCTCAAATTTCTCATTGGCAGTTGTTCTGCAGTTTCTTATATCATGGGTGCAGGCAAAAGTTAGCAGTGTTGATCGGAGCTCTCGTTCAGACAGGGTCCCATCATCTGTCCAGCTCTGTTTATCAATTTTATCTCCAAGCAAGCACTCTATTCTGTGCTAAAGGAGGAAAAATGATAAGCAATATCCAATTCTTCCCACAAGGATTTTCTACATAAAAAATCAGTTTAAGAAACGAAAAAAGTTAAGTTTGAGCACTGTGGAAGTTAAACATAGTAGTTTTTAATCTACGTGTTCCAATTTACATACACCATATGCTATCTGTATGAACAAATACAAGATACTACATAGATCTGAAAGACGGGCCAGGACTACATCTTAAGCCACACGTGGAAACTGAGGATGACTCTTCAAGCTACAGTTCAGACTTGTATGCATTCAGCCTACTTTCTCAACTAACTACAACACCTGTGTGTTTTATTGCTTTTAATTCCACCAAATTACAGTTACTAGACCTCAGTTTAGCACAAATGGACAAATTTTTTTCTATAGGTGGAACACCCTTCATGTTTGTGGTTTTGTAGCCTGCTAAAAACTGACTAGCTGACACATCTCTCTCTGGAGAGGCTCTGGAGCAAGTTCAGAAAAGAGCAATGAAGCTGGTGAAGGCGCTGGAGAACAAGTCTTCTGAGGAGCAGCTGAGAGAGCTGGGATTGTTTAGCCTGGAGAAGAGGAGGCTGAGGGGATACATAAGCAGTCTCTACAACTACCTGAAAGGAGGTTGTAGAGAGGAGGGAGCTGGCCTCTTCTCCCAGGTGACAGGGGACAGGACAACAGGGAATGGCCTCAAGCTCCACCAGGGGAGGTTCAGGCTGGACATTAGGAAAAATTTTTTACAGAAAGGGTCATTGGGCACTGGCAGAGGCTGCCCAGGGAGGTGGTTGAGTCACCTTCCCTGGAGGTGTTTGTTTAAAGGACAGGTAGATGAGGTGCTAAGGGGCATGGTTTAGTGTCTGTTAGGAATAGCTGGACTCGATGATCCAGTGGGTCTTTTCCAACCTAGCGATTCTACGATTCTATGACTCTCAGCTGAAATAGCTGACCTTAAGTATAACCTCATAGACATTGCATTGCAAACCATGGCTTGGGGTGTTTATCACAACAGATCTGCAAAATCTTTGAATAAATACTAATTAAGGAAAATTATTATAGTAGTGGGTTTTTGTTTCTTATAAGTTTCCCATAGCACTCATTAATTACCCTCACCTAGTATAAAGAAAAATAACTGCTATTTTACCTAACCATTTTATAATTTTCCTTCTAGACTAAATAACTCTGCTGATAGCCTGCAATGTTAACAGCAACAATAACCTTAATCCTGTAAATTAATATAGAGAGGATGTTTCATAATAAGAAGAGAAATGTAAGACATTTCCTCAGCAAACATTGAGGCTACAATGTTGATTTCATTGTTAAATGCGTAGTGCTGTATCGTGTTAATCTATCGCATAGCTGGTATGGGACAATGATAGCCATTCATATTTTCCTGGTTTTACAGAAAATAATTCCCTTTTTTCCACTCTTTTTATAGAAAGCAACTAGATCTATGATTTCCAGCCACTCTAATTTTGGAAATAAATTTTCTGCACTTGAAATATGTCATGGAGTCTTTAATTACGTATCTGTACTACACTGAGTTTTACAGTCACTATAACAAATCCCCACACACCACTATGTTCCCACTGCATTACACTCCTTACAAAACATTGGCTGAAGGTGATCCAAACAGTTTAGCATTTCAATAAGAGAACATTACTACTTAATAAAAGCAGGCAAGACTGGCAACTATTCAGAACCTCCACCAACTTTGTGAAATTACTGAATAGTTCAACAGTCGAGACTTAAAAAGACAGTGCAACTATAAAGAACATTGCAGCTAATTATTGTAAACTATAATTTCCAAAAAACTAAGGCATACCATGACTCTTGCTGCCAGTTGTTGTTCACCGTTTTTCTCTAAAAGGCTGTATATAAGACTCAGCTGAAACAAAGCTTGAGTGACTGGTGCAGTGCTGCTCTCTTTGTTAAGGTAATCAATTAGCTCAAAGGCCTTTTCCAGAGACTCTTTTCCTAGGCTATAGGTCAATAAACACAAATATTAAAATGTCTTTCAGTACAAAAACACTACTTGAAGCAAGATTAGAATTGGTAGTCACAGTTTTATTAACAGAAGGGTAGGTGAATAGAGGGAGTAAAATGAGAAGCACTTCAGATGCAGAGATTTTTACATTATGACATCGCAAGATAGCAACAATGGCCACTAACATGCTTTCCAGTAATAAAAATGAAAATATGTTAAGGAAGTGTGACAATGACGTCTGAAGATATTTATCATAAATGAGGATACTCAAATATAGGAAGAAGCTGTCATAGAGGTCATCCGGAATGCTCAGCCTTGCCTGCTCTGACAGCAGTGGTGAAAGAAAA
Organism: Phaenicophaeus curvirostris; assembly: GCF_032191515.1. Taxonomy (NCBI): domain Eukaryota; kingdom Metazoa; phylum Chordata; class Aves; order Cuculiformes; family Cuculidae; genus Phaenicophaeus; species Phaenicophaeus curvirostris. The sequence continues at coordinate 24,320,244 of NC_091431.1, read as the reverse complement.
GAGGAAGCCCATAACAATTTGAGAAGCAAATAGCTTACTTCTCTAGAGTGGAGCCCATACTGACAGTATTGAGTACAGGAAAACAGTTAGCTAGGCAGATTAAGAGACACTAAAGAAAACAACTTCTTCCCGAAATGGAAATTATCATGTGGCTCTTTGTGATGCAAATAAATGATGCCGCTATAAATGACAGGGAGATAATATCTAACACCAACATGAAAGCATCAGTGAAATAATTTGAAGATAATATTAGTGAATGGTGAACAGTTTCAATAGGATAATGAAAACTGAACTAAAACTTCTCTGAACCAGTCTTTTCTACAATCTAACCTAAGACTGATTTTCTTTGACCTGGAAAAATCTTTAAGCACTTATCAACTACATTTGCCAATAGAAAAGTCTCACCTTGCAAGGCTGAAGATATTGTTGATCAGATTAGCTCTGTCCTTAGAACTCAAAACAGTGTGGTTTTTTTTCAACAGATCAATCAGCGTTTTCCAGTCCTCAGCATAGTGTACTATGTAATAGCCATTCATGTCCACATTGAATTTTATCCATTCCACTTCTTCCGCAAGTTCAATGACAGCTAATGGACAGACAATTAGTTAGCAGAAGTGAACATTTAGCAACTGTTTGTTCAAATCCATATCTATGAAGTAGACTGTTTCCAGAAAGTTAATAAGTCCTTTTCTACTCTACTATGAGGAAGGAATAATAGCCTGTAGAAAGGTTGTATGAGAAGGCTCTGAAATTCCTGGTTGTACTTTTTCCTCCTTCTTCCTAGAACTCATTGAAGTAACACCATCATGACCTCCATCAAGTTGTATCTATGCAGATAATTGTTCAGTGCAGTGTTTTTCTCCTTCTGTACAGTCCTCGTTTCAAAAAGACACAGATGTGTCTTCTTCTGTAATCATCTTTCTTTGTAGTTTTTCACTATTTAAAAATGCAAGGTCAGACAGACAAATGGCTCCCCACTACTATCCCAATTAGTGGAGATTTGGCCGTTGTGAAGTTCATAACAACATTAAAATTAGTCCTTGGAAAGTAATAGAATATGCATGAGATTTCTGGGAAATGTAATACATATGCATATAGGTGGGAAATACATTCTGTAAACAGCTCTCTTCTTGTTACACTTGAATAGTGCAATTATTCCTCCACGCATCCAGTGCTACAATAAAGGATGCTTGCTTTCTAAAACTCCAAAATGAGTCTTAGAGGATTTATTTACTGGCATTTTGCTAACAAGACCAGCTTCAATAAAATGCTCAAACCTATTACTGCCAGTGGAGAGAGATAGCCAAAGTGATTTTCAAGCAATACTATATACAAGTGTATAGTAACTATTCATAGTAAAGAAAAAAAAGATCTGAATAAAAAAAACCCAGGGATGAGCAATTTAGGATTCAAACTAGCCACTGCAGCTAAAGTGGAGTGTTTACATGAAAAGATCTAAGTGTTTCATGTTTTACCACAGCATTCACAAAAACTTAACCTGTTCCAGATACAATAATATTGAAGAAAATAATATTTCAGTGGAAATTATTTCCTCATACTTTAGTATAATGTCAGAGAGATTCTGTGCATGCACTACGATGAAAAGAGTATAACCTTCTACAAATTCCAAACTTTTGCTTCTGCCTCAGTTTCTGCCATTATCTTGTAAATATAACGCTTTAGGGAATGAACTCTCCAATGATGATATTACCAGTAGTACTTGGCTCCAGATCTCACATTTTGTATTAGGTACGCCATTACCTTCACATCTTACTCAAGTCTGTGCTCACAAAGATCAGTAAACTATAACACTTAAGTAACTTATTAGCAACATTTTGAGTCACGTACCTGACTTTTGGTCCAGTAAATATGCATTAATACAGTGGGTAAAGTTGCAGCTACTAGTTATGTAGGTGAGAGGAATCTGCCAAACATAACTGTGAAGAAAAGCAAATTTTTGATAGATTATACACTTATTATTTGTTTTGAAAGGTTTTTTGGGGCGCGTATTTTAATTTAAGCATTTTAATATTTTAGTACGATTAGCACCACTGCATGCTGGGTAAAACAATAAAATAAATATCTCACTTACATAATCGGAACATAATAAAACAATAAATACATAGCACATAAAGCAATTACTTTTTATATTCCCATCATGCTGAGACATGCAAGAATTTAATAGAATCACAGAATCATAGACTGGTTTGGGTTGTAAGGGACCTTTAAAGGTCATCTTGTCCAAACCCCCTGCAATAAGCAGGAACATCTTGAACTAGATGAGGTTGCTCAGAGCCCTGTCCAACCTGCTTTTCAATGTTTCCAGGAATGGGGAAACCCCTCTCTACCTGCTTAAGCAACCTGGAACAGTGCTTCACCATTCTCATCATAAAAAATTTCTTACACCTAGTCTGAATCCACCCTCTTTTAGTTTAAATCCACTACCCATTGCCCTGTTGCTACAGGCTCTACTAAAACGTCTGTCCCCACCTTTAAGTATTGAGAGGCTGCAACAAGGTCTCCCTGGAGCCTTCTCTAGCCTCTCTCAGCCTCTCCTCGTAGAAGAGGTGCTCTGTCACCCTGGAGCCCTCCATCTGGAACCACTCTGACAGGCTCATGTCTTTCCTGTGCTGGGGACTCTAGAAATGGATCTAGGGCTCCACATGGAGTCTCATCAGAGCAGATAGGGAAAATCACCTTGCTCAACCTGCTGGCAGTGCATCTTTTGATGCAGCCCAGAATACAGTTGGCTTTCTAGGCTGCAAGCACACATTGCCAGCTGATGTCCAGCTTTTCATCCACCAATACCCACAAAATCCTTCTTGGCTGGGCTGGTCTCTGTCCCTTCATCCCCCACCCAGTATTGATACTGAGGATTGCTTCAACCCAGGTGCAGGAACTTGCATTCGGTCTTGTCACACCTCATGTCAATCATATCACTCAGCTTGGTGTCATCTGCAAATTTACTGAGGGTGCATTCAACCCCTCTGTACGTCATTGATGAAGACAAACAGTAATAGTCCCAGTTTGGTCCTCAGAGGGACACTGCATTTGCTAGTACTTCTTCAGTTCCAGCATCATTTTGGGCAAGCTACTCAGCATGTGGACTGAAAATCTGTATCAAAATTCAGCCAGTATTATTTTCACCTTACTCTGATGTTCTATTCTTCCTAAAATTTTACAAGGTTTACTTTTTAAAAAACAATTTATGTTGAATTAATTACAAGGCTCAAATTCCAAATTCTGGTAACAGAAACCATAATTGTGTGCTACAAAGACTGCCTCAAGTGAACTGGAAGCTAAGGTTGCTCATAATGATGATAAGGACTCTACTATTTAGAGAAAACACAACTTCAGGTGAGATGAAACAAGTTGCACATATGCATTCCAGTTTTGACAGGGTCCCTTTCTGTGTATGACTTGGAGAACTCTTCTTCAGAAGTTTCTCATGCACTTCCCAAACTGACATTAACTAGAAAGAGAAAAACAATTACACCTAACAATCCTTCCCTTACCTTTCAACCACACATCACTTTCCTTCCTCCACATAACAATAATAAAACAAATCCCTGTAACTTCCAACATTTCAAGAGACAAATTCCTTTCACAGGCCTGATGCTACAAGATGATGCAAAGGACTCACCTCTTGTTAAGCTTCAAACTACTGAATAACAACACTAAAATCTCAGAAGAATTCAAACCTACATACTTGGAGTTTTTTTACAAAATACAGTAAGGTTCATACTGTAAGACATATCTGCAATAATTTCATTCTACAGTTATCAACGGCCACATCTTTGCTTCTTCAGCATTTGCATATGTACTATGTACTTGCTTTTAGTTTTCAGTACAATGGATACTGTCTTTCTCATATATTCAGCCATGCATTAATGATATCTTAAAATTTTTAAAACCAAGAAAGCTTTGATTCTAGCTTCTCTGCTTTCCTCTATAACAAAGCCCAAAATGTACACTGTCAGGAAAGAACAGAGGCTCTGAAGACAGACATACGTATCTAACTTCCACAGACTTCTGCAACTCGCCTTTCTACAGCTTCTCCTTAAGCACACAAAACTTTCTGAAACTAAAAGAAAACCTGAACTATGAGATCTGCCTTCAGGTATTAAAAACCATGAAGAATTCGTTCTACTATTTACTACAAGTCATTATCTCAACCCTAGAAGCTTCAAGAAAGGACGCAAATAATAAACTCAGCTTAGAACAGACACTACAGATTTTTACCAGTTCCTTGGGTGAAATCAGACATGGATCTTCAGGCAGATATTAGATGAATGAATTACTGTACCAAGTTCTGTATTAATACCTGCCTTCAAAGAAAATACTAGAACTCCTGAATACAAGTGAGTACCAGACAAAGGTATCTGCAGGTAGATTTAAATGGATAAAAAGTATTAAGAAGGTAGTAACCTTGCATCTGATGTCCAATTTTCTGGTTCCATGCGATACAAAAATTTCTCTTGTTGTACGGAAATATGTTTTCCCTTTCGGGCAACAGTTACTAAAGGAAATCCTTTATGCACAATCCAAGTTTTCATCAACTTTTTTACATCAAGTGTCCCATTGGTAATCTGTAAAAAACAATCATAACATAACAAGAAAATCGCAAACGAAGAACATATTTAAACCTTCTTCCTTAACTTACAAAGTAGTAGCATGGTTCTGCATCTGTAAACAATAACTTTGATTCCGAGTTTGTAAATTTCATAAGCAATGATTTAGGGGAGTGACTGGTTTTTATTTATTAAGTTGAGGGAATCCTAGGCAAGCAGTGGAAAGACAAATTGGAAACAACAGAGGTTGAACTGGTATGTCATGAAAATGGAGAAGAGAATGTTACAGTAAAGAAAGTGATGGTAAGGTCCCAAGCTATCCCCCTACCCTTTCTCTTTCCTTACTGGCATTCTGATATTATGTGGGCGTTTCAGGTTAAAGATCTTCTTTTAATTCTGAAATGAATATTAGAAATTGAATTATAAGTTTGTACAACAAAACCAACACATCCTTTATATTAAGCAGTCTCTCTTTTTTTTTGTTCCCCCCTCCATTTCCCCTCCCACTTACCAGCCTTTGCATAGCTTAACCTCCAAACTCTTCTAATCTTTCAGGAAGAACTGTTTGTACTACAACATCCCCACTGAGGGATAAGTACTTTATAATGTCTACATATCACTGACTCTTTATTAGCAGAGATGATCATCCAACCTGAAAAAGACAATATGTCCCCTAACTTATGAAAAATATGTTTTAGATTCAGCCATCAGGAACACAAGGAAATTACATCATTAGTCAAGTTACACATAACTTTTACCAGCCCATATTGTGCCTTCCTCCCATTTACCCCATCACCAACCTAGCACCCACTGTTGTCTGTTCAAGTCAACAATAACATGCACTGTTCACTCATGGGAAAATACTACATTATTTGAGAATGACCATATACTTCAATTCCAGGGAAGCAATTCTGTCAGAAATCTATAAAATTTTACAGAATTTGAAATCTACAATTTTTTTTTTTTTTTTTTACTTTTTACATACTCCAAAACGGCTAAATCCTCTCCCTCCTTCCTGTTACCAGAAGCTATCACTGCTACTGCAATGCTACATGATGCAATCCCTTCATAAATTGCCCAAGATGTGCTGAATGCATGGTCTCACTTTCTTTTGCTACTATGTTTTCCTTTCCTTCTGCTACACTTTGAAACCAACAAGATATCTGTAAAATCAATGCCAGCCAGACATAAAACACCAAACAAAAAAAAAAAAACAAAGCCAAGATGAGAGGAATATTAAGAGATCAGAAGACTAATAAAGTGTAATACTTGCAACTTGCCAACTTCCCTGTTTCACTTCTCAGTCTTTCTGTGCTAAGACTGTGACCCATCTAAAGACTGGCAGAAAGATTTCTGCCTAACCTGCACAGAGACATAAGTAAATGTCAAATTTGCTCCATTGAAGTAATTCTATACCAACATACAACATTCCCCAATTACCTGAAATTAAACCAATTTATTAGAAATTACAGGTTCATAGTTTCCTCATGGCAAAAACTGTATTGACATTAATTTTTTTTTTGACATCTTTAAACAGCAGCTCCTAACTCCAATGAAAGCAACACGCAAAAACTTCATCACCCTCCTTCCCTCTAGGAAAGGTATAAAAAAACCCTTTTGCTTCCTTTTTCGTTTACAGATTTTTCATTTAATTCACGTGCAGTTTTCTCATCTTCACACCAACTATGGTTGTCAATTTCCACAGAGAAGGTTAAAGACTTCAGAAATTATTGTGCATTTTGCTGTGTGAACAGTAAATATTTCCAATCAAAGAAAAGCCCATTTTTACAGTTGCAATTTTCAAACACATTTAGCCTATGCATAATTAGTGGGAGCAAAAGGAAAAACAGCCAGTCAATTTGCTGAATATCACAGACCTGTTTTTACTATTACCACACATATGGGAAACGACTCAAAAGAACACAAAGACCTCAATACATGATAATACTAATGATTTAACTGTCATAAGTAAGACTCGGTGAAACAGTTCACATACAAAATGGAGAAAAATCAAGACAGAAATATGGCCTCTTGTATTATGACGACAGAGCTTTGAAAGAAACCTTTAGCAGATCTGGGCTCTGGCTGGAGTGCAAGCGCCCTAATAATGGTATCAGTCAACTCAAAGATCAGACAGGTACACACTATTTTGTGTGAGCTACTCAGATTCATCTAGTTCATATAATTCTAATTATTCAGACTTCAAAGACTTTCCATCAAGTTCATAGAATGGATGAACTTTTGACACCAAGGTCAGAGAAAGTAACCAGAAATGCAGCTGTTTTAAGACTGTTGACCAACACAGCTTGGCTGAAAACCTAAAGACAGAAGACCATAAGAAAGCAAAATGAATAAGGAACTCAAGATACAAGAAGAAAAATATTAAGACAAAAAGAATACTAAACCAAAAGAAAACTGACATGTGGACAGTACATTTCAGTAAATTCCAACAGGCAATAAGTGAAAATGGGTGGAAAGAAAATAGTATAGAAAATATGGTAACTTCTCAGGAAAGCAAAATAATAAAATCCCAAATGTAAACTAACTCATTGCAATCCAGTCCAGCTAAATCATGAGCCTTTAGAAAAAGAGAAAATGAAAGTATAAAAATTGCAGGCTATCTGAAAATATAAAAAATTAACAGCATTAACACTTACACGCAAAAAAACCCAAAAACCCAAACCCAATAAAACCCAAGACTTGGGCACAAAAAGAGGTGCAGCCAGAAATGGACACAGAGGGAAAGGCAAATATTGTAAGCAGCATCAGAAAATATCTAAAGAACCGGTTGCTGTGTTTTTCCACAAAAAGGGTAACTTCTGGCAGATAATGCTATTAAATACCTGGTGTCAGAAAGATTTTGGCATTGTTAAATTAGTATTAAATAGGAAGAATTTTTTTCTCATTAAAATAGGAAACACAGATTGAGTTCTGAGATTAGATGTTACTAAATTGGTTGGATGTGGTTCACTTAACAATACTAATACAGGGAGGTGACGCAATCCCAGACCTGCTAAGAATCGACACTTTAAATATGACTGAGGTTCCAAAAGACTGGAGAAAGAAGCCTGCTGAATTTGTAGAAAGCTGCTCCACAGACAAACAAAAAAAGTTATTTTCAGAGTCAGTGAGACAGACTAAAGAAGGAATCTAAACTTTTGAAAATTCCTCTTTTCCCATGGTCTAGTAATAGTTAAAACCTGCACACAGTAACAGTAAAGCCCTCACATTAATTAAATGAGAGATATCTTTGTGGTCTCCCTAGCCACTCTACATGGATATTACCATCTCACTATGGTGTATTCTCTATTTGTGTATGACTGAAGATGTTGGTCAGGAGGCTCCATTTTGCTGAGTCTGAGGAGAGAAAAGCCCGTTTTGCACTATAAATTCATTGTAATCAACCGGGAGACTTCTCTGTCTTGAGAGAGTCACCGTCTAATATCAGTAATAATCCATCACTAGCTGGCAAACTAGTGGCTATGAATGACTAAACACACAAATTTACAGCCCCACTTGAGCAGAAGTTCAAATATCATGAGGCAGATGCCAAGAACCAAAACTAAACATTAAGTTTAGTTCATGTTAATTGTTGAGAATTAGCAGCAGGGTTAGTAAGTTCTGTGGCTAGATCAAGGCAAAAAGGTGCTCTGTGTTGCTTTGTGGAATGAGGGACACCCAGGAGGGAGCTAGAGGTGGGTGGCTCCTGACTTCTGAAGCAGCAGCTGCCATGTGGTGGCTGACATGGGGGAGGCATTCCTGGAAGCAGCTGCAGGAGATTTAAACAGCCCCTAGGCAGCAACTGGAGTGCTGTGAGCACGAGTAGGCAAACAGGTGTGGGGCATGTCAGAAAATCACAGCATGACAGTTTGCCTGGGCAGTTCACACAAGGAGGGCACTGGAGCTTGGCCAGAAGGTCTAGGAAACCATGGTGTCCACTCAGCAGAAAATTAAGGCTTCTCCAAGTTCTGCATCAGCTGCATCAGCTGTGACTGATGCAGCCTCCCAGACAGAGCCCCAGTGGGTGCACGCTGCCACCCAGATGCTGGGCTGCAAGGTGTACCCCCTTTTGCACTGGTATTGGACACCGGTGGGGAATTCACCTGTGGGAGTGGTGCTCAGGTGCAGGAACTCCTCCGCTTGGTGACAGAACTCAGGGAGGAGGTGAGCAGGCTGAGGACCATCAGGGAGTGTTAGAAGGAGATTGACCACTACACTCCCTGTCTCAGACCCATCAGGCAGGCATGCCTAGTGCAACAGAGGACTCCCCATCCTCTCTCCATTCAGCTGGGAAGAGAAATTCAGAAGATGGAGGGGAATGGCAGCAGGTTCCTGTCCAGCACAACAGGCATGTCTCCTCTGTGCCAATCTCAGCCTCCCAGGTTCCCCTGCACAACAGATATGAAGCTCTGCAAGTGGAACCAAACCCCAGCAAGGACAACGCTTCTCACAGCCTAGAAATGTTCCCCAGGTTAAGATACCCTAAGCCGTCCATCAAAACAGCCTCTGTTAAGAAGAAAATATGAGTCACTGTCATAGAGAACTCCCTTCTGAAGGGAACAGAAGGCCCCATCTGTAGACTGGACCAACTACATAGGAAGTTTACTTCTGCCTACCTGGGGCTGTGGTTAGAGATCTAGAAATAAAACTTCCAACCTTGGTCAGGCCCACAGATTATTATCCTCTATTGACTTTCCAAGAAGGCAGCAACAAAATCCCAACAAGAAACCTGAGGACAATTAAAAGGGGCTTCAGGGCCTTGGGATTTATGGTGAAGGGATTGAGTGCACAGGTAGTGTTCTACTCTGTCATTCCTACTACAGGGAATGACGAGGGAAGGAGTAGAAAGACCTAGGAAATAATTAACTGGCTCCAAATCTGGTACGAGGAACATAACTCTGGGTTCCTTGATCATGGGCTGGCCTTTGCAGCACCAGGCTTGCTGTCCAAGGATGTGGTACACACAGCAGGGGCAACAAATAGGAGGAACTAGAAGTAATTTTAAGGCAAGAAAACTAATATAATTGCCATCACAGAAACATGGTGGGATGACTTACATAACTAGAGTGCTGCTACGGTTGGCTATAAATTCTTCAAGCAGGACAGGCAAGGAAGCAGAGGTAGCTGGGTAGCCCTCTATGTTAGAGAGTGCTTTGACTGCCTTGAGCTCAATGATGGTGACTGATACGGTTGAGTGTCTATCAGTAAAAATCAGCAGAGCACCTAACAAAGCAGATATCATGGTGGGAGTCTGTTACAGCCCACCCTGCCAGGAAGAAAAGACTGATGAGATTTTCTACAGGCAACTGGGTAAAGTCTCATGATTGCTAGCCTGTGTCCCTGTGGGAGACTTCAACTTACCAGATGTCTGCTGGAAGTATCGCACAGCAGAAGGAAAATAGTCTAGGAGATTCCTGGCACGTGTGAAAGACAACTTCCTGACACAACTAGTGAGTGAGTCAACTATGGAAGGTGCCCTGCTGGACCTGCTGTTTGTGAACAGAGAAGGCCTTGTGGGAGATGCAATGTTTGGAGGACACACCGGGGCACAGTGAAGCCAAGAAGGCTGGATGCTCTTCAAGAAGGAAATCCTGGTGGCACAAGAGCCCATCAACCCCGTGTGGTGGAAAATGAGCCAGAGGGGAAGAAAACCAACTTGACTGAGCAGAGAGCCTTGCGTGAGTCTCAGAAAAAGAGGAAAGCCCATGAGCTTTGGAAGAAGGGGCAGGCATCTCAGAAGGACTACAACAATGAAGTGAGATCATGCAGAGAGGAAATCAGAAGGGCTAAAGCCCAGCTAGAGCTTAGATTGGCCAATTCTGTAAAAGACGATAAAAAAATATTTCTACAAATTCATTAACAACAAAAGGAGGGTGAAGGAGAATCGCCATCCTTTACTAGATGCAGGGGGAACAATAGTGACAAAGGATGAGGGTCAGGTACTTAATGCCTTCTTTGCCTCAGTCTTTAATAGTAAAGTAAGATGCTCCCCGAGTACTCGCCCTCCTGAGACAGAAGACAGGGATGGAGAGCAGAACAAAGCTCTGATGATCCAAGAGGAAATGTTTAGAGACCTGCTCAGCCAATTAGGCACTCATAAGTCTATGGGGCCAGATGGGATCCACCTGAGGGTATTAAAGCAGGTGGCAGACGTGCTTGCCACAACCCTTTCCATCATCCACCAGCAGTCCTGGCTGACTCAAGAAGTTCCACTTGACTGCAGATGGGCAAATCATAGAATCACCAGGTTGGAAGAGACCCACCTGATCATCGAGTCCAACCATTCCTATCAAACACTAAACCATGTTCTTCAGTGCCTCGTCCACCCGTCCCTTAAAGACCTCCATTTGCCTTTGGCTGAGTTGAGACAAAGGCTGAGGTTTAGCCACAGAAGAATCAGCTCGTGTCAGACTGCCAGCCTTAGAAACAAAGAACATGACGTTATCTAAGTGCCTGGTGAACACTGCAAACATCACCTTGCCCATCATGAAAAATATTCCTTCTAGTTATGAGAAAAATATACTGAGACACTTAAAGCCTGCTGGGAAGCAAGACCTTTACTAACATCAACTCCACAGACTCCCCAACAAACCCAAAATATGAGCAGTGAGTCTGCAACTCTTACAAGAAAGGTCAGAGGAAGAATCCAGGAAGCTACAGGTGCCAGGGAAGGTCATAGAGCAGGTCATCTTGAGTGCTACCACACAGCACATCGAACACAATGAGGTGATTAAGCCCAGTCAACGTGAGTTTATGAAAGGCAGGTCCTGCCAAACTAACCTGACCTCTTTCTATGACAAAGTGACCCACTTAATGGATGACGGAAAGGTTGTGGATATACTGGACTTCAGTAAAGCCTTTGACACCATTTGGCTGCCACTGGCCTGGACAGGTGCACCCTCTGCCTGGAGTTGAATCCAGCTGGAGCCTGGTCACAAGTGGTGTTCTCCAGGGCTCAGTGCTGGGTCCAGTTCTACTCAATATCTTTATTGAAGATATGGATTGAATGTACCCTTAGTGAGTTTGCAGGTGACACTAAGCTGGGAGGAAGTGTAGATCTGCTTGAGGGCAGGGAGGCTCTACAGCAGGATCTGAACAGGCTGCATCAACAGGCTGAGACCAACAGGATGAGGTTTAACAAGGCCAAGTATAGAGTTCTGCACCTGGGACAGAACTACCCTGTGCAGCGCTACAGGCCTGGGGGAAGAGTGGATGGAGAGCTGCCTGGAGGAGTAGGACATGGAGGTGTTGGTTGACAGCCGACTGAACATGAGCCAGTAGTGTGCCCAGGTAGCCAAGGCGGCCATGAGTATCTTGGCCTGAACCAGAAACAGTGTGGCCACCAGGACCAGAGAAGTGATTGCGCTCCTGTACTCATCACTGGTGAGACTGTACCTCGAATATTGTGTTCAGTTTTGGGCCCCTCACTACAAGAAAGTCACTGAGGTCCTGGAGCGTGTCCAGAGAAGGACAACAAAGCTGGTGAAGGGGCTGGAGAACAAGCCCTTTGAGGAGCTGCTGAGGCAACTGTGGTTGATTAGCCTAGAGAACAGGAGGTTGAGGGGAGAATTTATCTTTGTCTACAACTATTGGAAAGGAGGTTGTAGAGAGATGGCTGTTGGTCTCTTCTCCCAAGTGATAGGTGATAGGGTGAGAGGAAATGGCCTCAAGTTGTGCCGGGGAGGTTCAGTTTGGGCATTAGGAAAAGTTTCTTCACCAAAAGGGTTATCAGGCACTGGCACAGGCTGCCCAAGGAGGTGGTTGTGTCACCATCCCTGGAGGCACTTAAAAGACAGGCAGATGAAGTATTAGCGATATTATTTAGTAGTGGACAGGTACAGTTGGACTCGATCTCAAAGGTCTTTTCCAACCTAGTGATGCTATGATTTTAAGTTATAATAGTATTCTGCTCTGCTTAGCACTAAACTTCTGTGAGGGAACTTCACATGTATTTCAGAGACTTAGTGCATTACCGTATTTCTCTCATAAGCAAGGAAGTAAGTCAAAATTTACAACATCCAGAGAAGCGAAAAAGCAAGAATAGCATATTTAAGACAGATACCTCATTCATGCTATCCCACAAGTCATCACTGTTGGCAGATCCATAGTTGTGATTATGCAAGTATACCTCAATGCCAGCTTGGAAAACATCCTTAGTGAGATAGTGCTTCAGCATCATAAGAAGTGAAGCCCCCTTTAAGAAGAAACAAAAAGAAAAAGAACTGGTAAATGAAAGTTACAGAAGTTGTGGAAGCATATTTATACTGTAGTTCTTTCATAGTGCAAGAATACCTCAGATGCTGGCAGATTTTATCCCAAATGATATCATTTGAATGAGTTCCTTAACACTCAACTGCCTTGAAAAGAATAGTTTTTAATATTTCATAAAGTCCAAATATAATTACAAAAAAGCTAACACAGCTTGAATTTTTTTCCCAGTTGCTTTGGAAGAAATACTTCTTAATATTTCAAAGGCTCAAAATATAGTTAAAAGACATGCTAATACAGCTTGACATTTTTCACCAGTTAACATAATCTCAAAAATATTGCCTTGGTACTGATAAGTCTCAGCTGGCTGTCCTTAATCACTAGCAATACTGTTCTGTATGGTACAGAACTGCACTTGTGAGACAGTGTTTAACAGTCAGATGATCTGCAGTTATATCAAAAACCTAAAATTACAGGAAAAAGATGAGACATACTTAGTAGGCTGGAATTGACTGTAGAAGCACAAGTGAATTTTGACAGCATTTAAATACAGCCATTTTTTGCTAAAAAAGGCAGTAATTGAGTAGCTTTAGCATCAAAGTGGCCATGAATCCACTGACAGAAAGGTGTTGTCTTTTGGCTTTTTTAAACATAGCTGAAAGTAATTTTCCTTCCATAGAGATGTGTCTGTGTTAAGCCACTAATAAATTGCCTGAAGACTTCCATACTACAAAACCAAAAGCCGATGAGCAGACCTAGATCAAGGAATGTTTAAAGGTGCACTTTCCATTTTTTAGTACTACTACTGAGAAAGGATCAAGAAAAAATAAAAGGAAGATTTTAATGAAAGCATGTATATTTCTTACACATTCTAAACTCAAGTTTTTGAATTTAAGTAAGATCTTGCCTGAAACTGAAGACTGCCTGGTTAATCTGATTTTTCACGAAACTGCAGGACTAAGTCTTTCTGCAGTTTTTAATAATATGGTCATAATTTCATCTCTTGGAATCTTCCACACCTAACCTAGAACTCTACTACGTTGTTTCTTTACAGTCATATCCTTCCAAACATTCTGTTGTTGCAGGTGGATTTCTGACCCACTCTTAAGTGTCAGGTTTACTGACAGTCTGCAAAACAACCATGCTAAATGTAGAAATTGTACAATTCAATAACAAGCCCATCCTCCTTATCTGATTAGAGACCATGTTGCAAGCGTCTTCCCACTCAAATTGCTAAAACTACTAAATTGTTAGCTAAGATGTAGGAGTACTGGAATATGAAAACTGCAAGCATGAATGAAGAGCTATGCAATAAAAGCTCCTGAAACATAAAAAGCAGATCGGAAAAAACTGTTTCTGACAATTTGAGGGCAAAACATAATTTGGTTACCACCTAAACACAAAGATGCAGGTTGCCACATTTCTTCTCTTCAGAAGGTGCACATTCTTACTAGTAGCAATAAAATAATAAAGAAATTCTCCAAATGTAATGCTTTACTAAGTGACTGAAATTCCAGCCCAATCATTTATGGAATATTTCCATTAAAATTGCATAGAGTTTTGATCAGGCAAAGAGTGACAGAATTGTTATCTCTGATTTTAGTTGGCTACAGACACGATGATGCATGACACATAGCTTACAGAAGCTCACAAAAAAAGGGGTATTACTCGAGACAGAAACTCTGAAGCATGAAACAGTCATGCCTTTTGATATACAGCTTCAGGAGAGCAACCAAACCAATTTCACAATGAAGGGAAGGTGAAAATCACACATCTTGCTCCTCGTAGTTTGGAAAACAGAGACCAAAATAAACATAAGCACACCACTATTGTAGATCTACCTGGCATCTCTGACTACTCAAGGATGCCAGACAACACAGGATGACCAGCTGAGACTTACAAAAAGAAATCAGAGGATACAAACCAAGACAGCATTCCACTAAGCAGAGAAAGACGTACCGTTCAACTGTTTTCTAGTAAGCTCTAGCCGTTCCCATAGTTTCTTATTAGATGAAAGTACAAGAATACACAGATACTGATGAACAAAAATGGCTGTTAATCCAAAAGACATAAAAGGCTTTCCTCAAATACTACCAAAATCATGAGACATAGCATCTAAAACTTGAGACAATGTGAGTAAAAACGTGGCAAATACAGATATTTACTCTCTCCTGCATTTTCAAGTGAGGCATTGCAAAGCTTTAAAAAGCTAAACCTCGGACACAACCCTCACTAGACTTCAGATATGATCAAGTTGCAGGCAATCAGCATATGCAGATGCAAGTCCCCAGCTCAGGAAGTCTCTAAAATACCATTTTTTAAAAAATGAGAGACTACAAAGAAGAGCAACTGCTTCAGTAAATGCCTTGTTTTGCTCTTTTTTTAAGAACTTGTTACAGTCTGCTATCAGAAAAAGAATATATGTCTAACAGGGTATTTTGTTTTGCATACTGGGTTCCCTCTTGCATCTTCAGGACTATTGCACTTTGGGCTAAAGCATGCACCAAGCAAAAGGATGTTAAGTAAGGACATAAATACACATACATAATCTTTTTCTAATTAAAACCTATTTAGATGCTCAATAACACTAATGAAAGATCCTACGTTGTATGTGCTAGGTATAAATTAGCCCCTAAAAATGCCTCCTTACACGATTCCACAGTCATGTATTTAAAACTTAATGCCACTTTCCAAATATTTCCGAATATTTTTAAAGTTACCTTGATGTAAGAAAGTGCATCAAACATTTCTTCAATCTGCTCTGAAGACTGAACAGCAGAGGAGACCGCATGTGAAGAATTCAAGGAATCCTTCATCATAGCCTTGAAAATTAAATTAAGGAAATCTTCATCCTAGAAGAGAAACATTTTTAAGTGTTTTAGAATCTAAAACATATATACAGTAAGCAAACCAGTAAGAGTTGTCTCTACTTTGGTCTTCCATTGGTCTAACATACCACTGCTTGCCCTCCTACCACTGGAGACGTTTGAAGAATTGTCAGTATAGCATCTGTAAAATCTGCTCTTCCATTGCCACATTTTAGCAGCACAATCTCACTCTTGAGTTCATATCATGATCCAGATCCTTAAGTTCCTGTCTCAGGTAAATGCATCATTGGCACTAGAGGATATAAACGTACTTACTAAATAAACATATGCCATTTCACTGGAAGAAGGGACTACAAACACATGACTTCTTTAGTATGCTTCAATATTAAAGGATGAAATCTAAGGAAATTATTCACTACAGTGATGTTTTTTGTGAATGTAACCTAGTAATCCTAGAACCAAAGTCTCTTGCAGAATAAAGAAATCTGAACGTAATACATTGTTAATAGAATGGGACAGCCTCAAATACTGAAAAGACGACTGTACTGGTATTTGTTCATTTAATTTCATTGAGACTTGAACAAACAACCATTCTCTATACAGTTTCTTCTATATGCCAGTGTTACACGAAAAAGAAAAAAAAAGACCTGTATACCATATGATAAAGATACCCTTGATATCCTATAAAGTTTATAATTTTAAAGCTATTCTTCTTGAATGCGTAAGTTTATAGCCTGAATTTTTTTTTATCATTATTATTTTTATTTTTACCAAAACACATTTTGGCACCACCAAGTGGTGAACAGAGATATTGATGAAGGCACATTGTCAGGCACCTTTCAGAAAGAAGTATACAAGTGTTAGCTGTGCCCTTGCTAAAACATTAGATTATTTTTGTGTCCTTCCCTCACCACACACACATTCAACAAGCTATACAAACATACTATCAGTGGTCATGAAACTCAACAACCAAGTCAGGGCAAATGAAAAACTTTTTAAACACCTAGTTCCAAGAAATAATTCTAATGAATCAAGTTAGCAACCCAAATTTCATTTGCAGTAACAACGGTGAATTAAGAACTCAAAACTCACACTTGGTCAGAATGCTGAGAACACCACCAGCAAGTAGGAAACAGTCATTACATGTCAGGTTTTTAATCCCATGACTAATGCAAACCATATAAATACTTCCGGAAGTATACTGGTCTCTCCACTGCTCCTTCCTATTAGTTCCACTAATCTTTGTTTCTCTGATTGCATTCAGTGACAGGGATGCTTTACAGTAGTAGCTGGTATTCCTTCCTTAGAGAGGAAGATCAAGTTTGAATCCTTCATTTTTTTCCAGAGTCTGAGAAGCTAGGTCACTCAGTACCCGAGTGAGTTTCTAAATGACCACTCAGTTATTACACTAAAAAGGTTCTACCCTTCAGTCATACGTGTAAACAGAAATGCCTGTGGGAGCAGTGCTTTGTGCCACTAGTGTAACTCAATGCTATCAGAATCCAGTGGGTTGGACAATATGACGCTTTTATTCCAAGTCCCCTGATCTGTGAATCCCAAACTGATTCAGACACAAGCAAGTAACACAACCGTGGAAAGACAAGAAATTACTCCAGGCATCTTTAGTAACTTAAAGCTCCTGTGCTTCAAAGTCTAATAGGAAAAGTAGAGACAGACTAACTCGGTCAACAACACGCCTGGACTTTCTGTAAAAAGACTTAAATTTGATATATAGACACCTGCACCTTCTAAGATCTGGTATTTTGCACAGAATACTACTAGCAAAATATAAAAACATAACAACAAAACTGATGTACCCTCCCTAAAGCTGCCCCTGCTCCAAACCATTTCCAATACAAAGAAGTTGTCCAAGTAAAGCCTCTCAATGATGTCCAAAATGAATTTCCGTATAAGTTTATAAGTATCAGTTCTTTATGGTCAGCACTAAAAAACAGATCTTAGTGAAGGTCTGGTAGGTGTAGTTACAGAAAGTACTTACTGAATGTAATTCTGGAAAAATCTCTTCCATGGCAAAGTACTCCATAAAAGTGGCAAATCCCTCATTCAGCCAGAGATCATTCCACCATTCCATAGTTACTAGATTGCCAAACCACTGTGAAAGATGAAAAATGTCATTATTTTTCAGAAATAAAATTAAATTAGTACAGTAACATCCATCCTCAGATTTACCTTGTGGCTCAGTCAAAACCACAGTAATGCTTTTGCATGAACAGCTCCCTAAGTACACCACAACAGAGTTCCACTTACTATTGTACTGCAGTAAATATCTTCACTGATATTCTGAATAGTTACAATGCACAGCCTAGTCACAGTGAACAGGGGTCAATTTAAGTTCAGAGTCCCATTTTAGGAAAAAAAAAAAGAAAGAATGAAGATTAATGATCTCTCCAAGCCTAGTACCTGATGGGCAAGCTCATGTGCTATCACTGCAGTTATTAACTTTTTATCCCTTGCTGAAGAAGTATTGCTGTCAAACAAGAGTGTTGTTTCTCGGAAGGTGATCAAGCCCCAGTTTTCCATTGCACCGGACTGAAAATCAGGGATTGCCACCAGATCTGGAAAAGATATGGAAGAAGCTTTTGAAAACTGCTAGTTAAAGCAATTCTGTATTTCAAGTCTACTTATTCTATTACATAATCCCCGAAAACCTCATTATTTAAATCCTGTGGTGTGGACATCTGCTCCACATCTCAATCACAGATGTCCTGTAGACTTATAGCCATGTTTTGTTAGCAGTACTCCTACACAGATAAAGTACTACACAAACACTGCCATAGAGCTAGCATAGAAGTAATGAGGAAATGGGGCTGCCTCTACTTAAAAGAGATGTCTTAGAAGACTGTATTTCATTATTTTTCCAGTCAAGCTAATATATGCAGAGAAGCCAGGCTGCAAATTTTGCACTGGTGAAAATAGTTCAAAGACTGAGAATTCTTATTTTCTTACTAATGGACATAATGTTAAATTTACAACTAAATACTTCTTTGATGTCATGTAAAAGTATAAACAACAGTGTCAATAGCTCACAAAAAAAAATTCAGCATTGGAATCACTTAATACTCATGCTCAGTCAAGCATTTAATCATTTTTAAGATAATTTTAGGGGAATTTTATTTCACAGATGCTTTATGGTATATTTTTTTAAGCACACCTTTTCAGAACAGAAGTTCCCCTGCATTTTTGAGAAATGATTATGGCTTCTTTTTCTTCTGTTTAAAAAAAAAAGTTCAAAAGAACTTACCTAATTTTTCAAGAGGGTAGTTTATTAAAAAGTACTTTTCATAAAATTCCAGAAGTTTCATGGCTGTGTTCAGGGCATACCCAACTTGGTTTAGATGCCGTGGTACGGCATACACTGATACCTAGTCCAAATAGAGAAAAGATTTAGAAACATACAGCTAACAAAGCTTTGGAAGTAGAAGAGGAGCTGGCAAACATTCTTGAAACAAATAGGACAGTGCTTTGGGTGTACACATATAAGTTACAAACACGAATTATGAAGCTGTCAATGAGTTTATTTTTTTTAACAGACATTATTCACTAGTCAAAATACAGACAATCCAATTGACCAATCTGTATGCAAAAGCAATTCAAGGCTGACAGCTTTAAGAAAGGTGTTCAAGAAGGGTTTACATGAATGGAAATTGATCCATTTCCTTTTTTATTCCCTCATGAGTGTGTAGTATTAAGTGAGCATATCTACATACCTCAATTCATTTATAGGTTTAGGCTATCAGTATGATAACACTAGTATCATGTGCAAGAAATTATCTCAAGAAATAATAACTGGCAGAGTCCATCAATTTCCCTGTCTTAGGTATGGCCACATTAGACATGATGTAAGAAGCACTCAAAATCTGAGAGGTTACAATCTCCCTCTATGCATGCTGAAGTGGCTATATCAAGAAAAGAAGTCAGTCCAACCTACAGCATATGGCTTTTGTTTCCTACCTATGATGAGTATGAGAAAGGCAAGAAAATAAATAAATAAATTTAAAGAGAGACAGCTTGCTTGTTGGTTTGGGGATATTTTTGGATTTGTTGTGGTTGGCTTGTTGGCTTGGAAGGGGTGAAGGAGAACTTAAAGTGGAACAAACATACCAGACTTCCATTTGTTTCCTTACTGATATTTTTCAAGTCTGCAACAACAAAGGCTACTAGGTAGGTGCTCATCTTCAAACTCACAAAAAACTCATCTTGAACAATTCCACTTATCACAGGAGTAGTGGCTTTCTGCAGGTAAAAGGAAAACATTTAAGGCAGAGAAAAGAACATGAAAAGACATGCAAGGAATAAATGTTAATATAATCTCTAGGAAGAATTTATAAGCAAACCTGCAGAACATCTTTATATTTCAGTTGTATTTCAGTGGGGCAGATTACACTCACAACCTACTCATGGCATAAAAACTGAAAGCGACATAGAACATTTACGCCTATATACTCCAAAATTATTTGTCAAACTTTTATTATTAAGTGTTAACAGACAACTGCATTGCTGGTAAAACCATAAATCTAATTTAGTTCACACCCCAGTATAATTCAAGAGAATTTTAGGCTAGATCAGAGACATAGTTCAGCATAGCCTACTAAAAATACTGGCATTGCACAAGTTAAACATTACCTAGCTTCTAGCAAAAGACAAATTAGACATACTCACTAAAACAATAGAACAAAAAAGCCCCTCACACATAACCTTACAAATCAAAAGAGACTGCATTTTAAAAAGTAAAGAAAACATACAGTTGCTTCAAAGCAAAAACGTGCCCACTGTAAACACACACTGCCAAAAGTAACTGTCTGCTTAGTCTTCTGAAGTAAGATACCACGGTGTATTTTAAAATATTTTCAGTACATAAGTTTTTCTTTAACATTAGTCCTGGGAAGGCATGCTATATGCCTTGAAGTGCTTTTCTGTAGAGTCCTTCATAGACAATAATAAAGTGAAATGTTTAAAACAAGTTAAGTGTAGAATAGTAAAGATCTGGAGACAGGGATGGCAGTGTATATGCCATCTGAAACTTCACAAATTAGACAAGTGGTATGCAAGGCAGAAGAGGAAGAAGCAGATCTAAACGTAATTCAAGTGGTATGACAAACAGTAGTGAGAATCAAAACCATAAAAGTGCAAGAGGAACCACATAATTTAAAAGAGAAGTCATAATGCAGATGTGGCACAAATCATTGGAAGAACAATTCTATGTATAGAAAGATGGGTAGTAAAAAAATGTTTTTCTATACAGTACAGGAACAGCTGTGGAAACAATAGAGAAAATACATAAAATCAATGTTTAAGATTATACAAATGTGCATTCTTCACTGCAAGCAGAATGGTTACGAAGTCACATCTCCCAAGTGTTCATTTTTCAAACGGCCTTCTATCTCCTTGGAAAATGAGCAGTGCAATCAATGCTACTCTGCAGCAAGAAAAGCTAGAAACTTACATAGGTCCTGAAGTAAAGAGGAAGGAAAAATGCCTTACAGTAAAAGCAGCTCATCAGCATGTTTTCTCCCTGCGGATGACTCCTCCTGCTGCACACACTTAAAGTACACAACTTCAGTATCCACAGGCAGCACCAAAAGAGCTACTTTATACTTTGTTGAGCAGGTAGCAGCTCCTTCCTAAGCACAGAGCCACTAACATGCTTTGTAGGACTGCCAATGCAAGGCAGGAGTTATAGGAGTATGCTAGACTTAGGCAAGTTTCAATCTGTTATTTCCAGATTCAACTTGCATGACCCGAGGCATGAGAGTCAGCTCTAGACTAGTAACAGGAAGATTCTTGGGGAACAAATAATAACTCACCAAACTAGAAATTCAGAGTTGCCCTTTCATGAATGCTGTTTAGATCACTTAGGTAAAATCACAACACCACAGTTTGAGCTCCAAGTAACTTCTCTGCAGATTCTCACACGAAGGTTTATGAAAACCCTTGTCACATCTACTGATGTTCACTGTCCACTGCATCAAGTAACTCACTTGCACAGTTTGCATGAAGATATTATATGAAACCTCACAACGTATGCAGTAGTTTCCCAGGTAACTTCCTCCTCTTCATGAAAAGCTGCATAAACACCTTGCACAAAAGACATGCAATCTAAGTGAAATTGTAGGAGAAAGTAAGGAAGGTGATGGAGAGGCTAGATTGACTCAACAAAGCTTTTACTGAAGAAGGCAGCTATACGTGCTGCACAACCACATGTGGCAGGGGAAAAACCTGAAGTACGTATGCCTGCTGCTACTCTGAGTGCCCTTGCTTACTCTCCTGAAGTCAACTACCACAATAAGCATTAACAAGCACACTAAAGAACAGTGGGCAGGCAATTGATACCAAAATAGCAGCACGTAGTAACCCCTGGAAACGCACTCCTTCAAGATCTTGAAGTGTCCCCAACCATTTTCCTTCAATAGACAACCACAATGACAACAAAGAAGAGTTTATGGTTACTTTGCCTTCACTTCATCCGCCAATCCCTATCTGTCAAGCTGGCAACCAAGAAGCAAGATTCCAGAGGTATACCAGGTAATTCTGTCTCTAATAACAGGGATATAAAATGACTCAGAATATCCTTTCCCATCTTCTCTATAATGATGTCATCAGAGATGAGCAAGAGAATGAAGAGACTATCGGGATTAGAGTAGCAGTGAACATTCTCTGGTAGCATGGTGCAGCAGAAGAGCTGGAAACAAGCCAATCTAGGATTTCAGAGAAATCCTAAGTGTCTTCCAGAGCATCTGTGGAACATACACTTAACAATAGGATAGACTTGTAGCAACTATATGCAATTAGCTCAGCAACGTCAGCTGCACACATGCAGCAATGGAAAACCATAGTTCACTTTTTGTACATGAAGAACTATGGAAATTGTTGAAAGTTGCCTTAGCCTCTTGTCCAACACCTGGCAGAGGAAAGTGAGTGAGTAATCTTTCTTGTTTACATAAACCAAGAGATTTGTCCAGTAGAGTCTGTTTCTTCTTTCAGTGAAGAAAAGATCAGCAAATAAAGTGCTTTTACGTGTGAACATAGCATAAAGTGCTGCATTCCTGTTAAAGTAATGGCTGAGAATCACCACAAATCCAGGAACATAAATATTTCTGCACTGTGAAAACTGTATTATTTCTGAAAGTTGCAGGTTTTAGCCTGGTTTTCAAAAAAAAGGGTAGCTACATCAGCACCTGAACTTATGACAACCTTCTGGAACCCAAACTGCACTGTATACACGTATGTCTCACCAACAACAATGGTGCAATTTTTTTCATTACTGGTTGGATCAATGTTAATGGTAACGAGTTTCTGTTGCATGATGAATAGTGATAATGTTTTGATGACAGAGGTTCTCGTTCAGACGCTGACTAGGTAATAAGTTAATCTTGTTGGTCTGCCTAAATGAATTAGGCTTCTATAAAGGTTTCTCCAAAGGTTTAATGGTATAAAGCATCACAATAAAATTCAGATACGCTTCTTATAAGATTTTGTCTGAAAACATCTAGCTGAAGGAACTTCAGATTCCTCATTCATATTTTGATGTTGATTCTGTTCACACCCTGCCCCCTCCCATTTAGGCTCAAACACACATCCTTCATGATCAGGTGTTATCTTTCAAAGGACTATTGCTAGTTACAAAGACTATTGATAAAGATATTCCAGTATTCTGCATATGTGCAGAGTCAGCAAGCATACGAAAATTCAGAACACAATCTTAAGGACTGTTGAGACCGCTGCAGCCCGCAACAGAACTCCTGCAAGATAATCATTTATTTACATTCAACAGGAATCCCTCCACAGCCATTCAACTGTGCCTACAATAACACCCTACATTGTGCAATGCATCGAACAGTTGTTTTCTCCGCAAAGGTACTTAGTTCAAGTCTTTGACAAAGAGATAGTTGTTTTATTGTAACATCATACAGTTCAAGAGTTATCTGTTCAAGTCAATTCCAAGGATGTTAATGCAGCAAAAACACAATACAAAGCACTTAAACGGATTACCTATGTACTAAAATTCCTCTACAAAAGCAGGTACCTTTGGCATATTTGACAGAGTGGTAAGTTTCTCATCTCTTTTGATCTTGATTAAAAAAGTGGCTTTAAATGCTGGTTCATCAAAGCATGGAAAAGCAGATCTTGCTGCTAGAGGTTCAAACTGAGTAGCTGCAAACCACCTAATGGGAAGAGTAGAGAAGAGCAAACTGAGAATTATAAAGAGGACAAACATTAGTTTATTTGGGATAGAACAGTCACTTACATACCCTTCCCCCAAACCTTGTAAGAGCTTGTTACGGAAGAAGCTTTCTGAATGGTAAAAGATAGGGTTAGTTAGTAAATGTTTCATTAACAAAAAAATTTTTAAACCACCAAGAATGTGTTTATTTGAGGATGAACTTGCTTAGCTGTACTTTTTCTTTCTTAAAAAAGAATATACCTGAAATAATACAACTACAGATCAATCCCCAAAATATATGCCAATCAGTTTCCAGTAAAAGGGAACTAAAAGGAGATTGGAAGTTAAACTAGTGCACCTGCCCAGTAAATGAAAATTTTTAAACTTCAGCAGCAGATGGGGCTACAAAGAAGCTTCTTCATCTAATTGTCGTACCTCCTCCTGAAGATGTTCCCACATTTCATCTAACTGTATACCTGCTCCCTTTGCTGGCTAGTAAATGGATTCTGTGTAAGTTCATGCACTGTCTTGTACCTAACCCAGCAGCTAGTCATATCACAGGAAAAATTCTGAGAAGTCTACATTCCTTTTCCAGTATTTTGACACTAACTAGCTACAGAAATTACATCCTTTCCTAGGTAGGATCTCTGACTTGTATTCTGACTCACAAGACAACTCTGGGAGCTCAACAAGAAGTTTGCAAATACAAGTCTTGTATTTACTAGAGCTAAGCAACAGAGAAAATAACATTTTGTATTACTCTTGTTTTGTTGTTTGTTTGTTTAAACCTACTACCAAGTTATTCATGTGTTTGTTTTGAGGTTGGTTTTTTTTCCTGCAACATGACTCCAACATTTTTGGAACTACAGTTTTTCTGAAGAGGCACACTACTGACATTTCGCAAGATTAATCCCTATGCCTCCTTTTGACTTCTTATTCTTCTCTGGCCCCTCATCAACAACCCTGAAGCTGGTGTAGTTAAATTTCTTTTCCTTTTGATCCCTCACCTCAAAATTTTACAGAAAAAGTTAATAAATAACTGTTCTCCATAAAAGTATATATAAGGTCCGTTTTTTTTCCTTAAACCTCCATCTGGCAACAGTGAGTTATTTTGCCATCCGATAACTTTAATGTTTTCGTAGCAACATAAAAAAATCTTCTAAAGAAAACAAAACTAAACTGGAATAGACATTTTCTTGCAAAAGCAGCTTGATAGCTTGAATTTTATACAATACATGCAGTTACAACAGAGGCTGTCAAACCCCCAATATTTGTAAAACCAGTGACATCAAGCATACGGAGACAAAGCCTGACAAAATAGAAAAGGCAGGCGAGGCCATGGACGTGATATCAGCAGTTATCTGAAAAGCATTTACCGAAGTGTGTACAGTTAAAGCATGTGCCACATCCTGTTCCTGACAAAAGCAGGTAGCACTCGACTGAAGGGGGACAAACACTCAAGAACTTACTGACAGATCATTATTTTCCTCCGTGAACACTAACATTTTGTCTTTCTACTACAGTAAATATAAGGAGAAAAGAAAGCTTCAGCTGCATCACAGTAGGAAAACCCATGAAACTTCAAAAAGGGGCTAGCGATTCAAGTGATTTCTGACTTCTACACTTACTATCTTCCTACTACCACTTGCTTCATAGTAACACGTCTTTAGTATTTGTGGTAGGATACTTAGCTTTATCTCATTTCAACTTGTAATTATGTTCTTCTGATGTACCCATACCCTTTGTGATTCTTTATTATCCAAAACATTCCATAACACAAAGACAACTTGTGGCACTTATTTTATAATGACAAACTTCCGAAGCTTATCAGCAGTTCTGAAAGTCGCAAGAGGTTCTCTCTAATGATCATGCACACACTATAATGTCTTAGTATGTGCTCAGGAATAACTCTCACATAAAAAGCTTAACAACAGAAATTAGGTAGGGGGATCTGTACAATCACCTATGTTTGCACCTCAATAAAACACAAGCACTTTTACTAGAGATGCAGGAAAACTGAAACAGACCTACAACTCTTTAACCCAAATTTATTTCTTAAAAGTCTTGATGTCTTAAAGAAAGCCTCCTAGACTACCTAGTGTGGGCACCAATAGGAAAAAGATCAAAGAGAAGAGAATTCCTGCCTCATCTCGGTTGCTGACCAGCTCAAGAGCCAATTTACTGTTCCATAGTTCACCTGCATGCATCAAGTTTCAAATGTATTTGAAAACAACTGTTGCAGCTAACTTATTTCCTACAGTTCAACACTACGTCATAGACCCACCAGGATCTAGATAAAGGGAATTTTAAAAGCAAACTGTGAGTAAATTTTAGAAAAATGAAAGAATTTTCATTTAAATATGTCTGTTGTTAATGCTTAGGGAGCATTAACAACCTGAAACAACAGATCTTCAGACTGGAGAAGAGAAGGCTCTGGGTAGACCTTATAGAGGTAACTGAAAATAAATACAGTCTCAGCACAATTCTCTTCCCAGGGAATAATTTAAAGTCTATATTGTCAATCTCTAAAAGCTTAGGTTGGTGGTACTAATTCTAAGTTCTGCCTTCCCTTTTCTGAAAACAAAATCTACTTATTAATACTCAGTGAACATCCAAACAAACTCTTTGCTGTTGCAAAGATTTGTAACTGATAACACCGGGTTTTATTGCTTTTTCCTTAACATACCACCTCCCTTTTATTTTAAGCTTTAGACCTTAGCATTTCTTGGCACAAGCCAGTAAGTGTTTTTTGTCTTTATTTAGCAGTTTTGTGGCACTTCGAAACTACTTTCCTTTCAGCTGGTCCCAGACTGACTCATACTTTTCTTTCCATCTTTCATTTACTGCACTGCTCTATTTCCAGAAACTGCATGGGCAGTTATATATCAATAAAAGCATGAACACTTCCCTTCACAGTTCCCTTAGGACTGAGGGATGCATGTCATTTGGTCTCATGGACTTGTGAATGTTTACGTCCCTCAGATGGTCTCAAACCTGATCATCTTCTATGATGGTGCGATTTTGTTCCCCCAGTTCCTGCCTTGAGAGTCAGGGTCATGAGAGATGCAGGAAAAACTTTCAAAGAGAGAAAAATTAAACAAACAAAAAGCCATGCTATAGTGACTTAAAACTGTACTACACTCAATTGATGGAATCAGTTGAGTCCTGACTTAATGAACTTAATCATCAAAGACATTTTTAAGGTAGATCACTCAGGATTACTGAAGACTGATTTTGCTCAATAGGAATCAGTTAGATGAAACATCGAATACAAAATGTAATACTTGTTATTTCTAATATCAAAGCACAATCCAGACACAACAGAAGACAGGCGTCTATGGGCATACCTTTGCTTAGAATTTTCGTCCTTGTAAGAAATTTTGTAAAAGCCATAATAGGTATCTGATAAATTAGACGAATATTCTATGTAGACAGTGTAATTCTGGCCTACAAGGAGAGCCTCAGGAGCCATGATTGCAATCTGGTCATGCAATGGATATTCCAAGAATTCAACTGGCTTTGTTTGATGCCCTCCTGCTGAACTAAGGGTTGCCTTGGTGATATTAAGTCCTGAACTGTGAAGCACAATCTTCCGAGTTGCCTGGATGATGTTAACCATGATCTTCACAGAGCCTGAAAATTTCAGAGTAGTTAGGTTTGGCTGCAAAACAAGTTCATAATGCAGTGGCACAACATCCCCAGGAAGTCTGACTTTTGCCCATGGAAACAGTTTTCCATTGGTTGCCAATGGATATATTAGTTCCATTGTATGATTTTTTTTATGGCAGCCTTCTTTGGTAAAGGTACATTTGGGAAGAAGATAAAGTGTTACTATTAATGAAACTGCAATCACAAGAACAACTATGCAAACTGCCATGGACCTCACAGAGGGCACCAAACATGATCCACTTGGATTTTGCCTATAGACAGACATGTTATTCCGGAGATCTGAGCTTCTATTCATGAAGGACATCCCCAGCAATTTTGCTGATGACTCGTAATCCTCTTCATCATCATCCATCTCATGCTCTCCAAGGCCACGCACCAAGAGTCGGGAGCTCCTTGGTTCATATTCTACTTCATCAGGCTCCAGGGGATGTAAGCTAGGCTCTTTTGCCAAGTCAACAACATCAGGCTCTTCTTCAAACATGCTGTTTTCAATCATATTCCTGGGTAACTGAATTTGATCTAAAAAAGAAAAGACCGTACGTTACAAGATAAACAAAAGGCATCATTATAATACTTCAAAGATAAGTTACTGAATTAATGAATGAGAAACACTTCTACAGCACAATCAAGAGCTCTTCAATTTTCTCTCAGGTTTCTTTCCAGCAACATATCTGTGCTCTTCTGCCCACTCCAATTTTTTTTTGTTCGATAGCTTCAAAAGGATGCTTCCGTTGCGCATACTCAATCACGTCTTGCACCATAACTGGGGATTGATCAGAGATATATCACTGCATTGCACTCCCACTTCTCTGATGTCAGTGCCTTGACTACATTTCCTCTACCCCAGTAAACCATGTAAACTCTATCTGTATTCAGCTAAATTAGGTAAGTTGTGATATTTTTTATATTGCAGAGTAAAGCACAGGCAGCCGATGCATTTCTAGATGTGTTTCTGTATATTCTAGTTACTGAGTTCTTTAATAGGGAAGAAAATCTGCCAATGTGTTGGCAACTACATAAGTAAGATATCTTTTTGACATTTTTAAGCTACATTTTTTCATACACACACCGAAAACAGAAAGAAATATTTCTCACATAAAAATGGTGATATAAAAACTACAGTTCTGATCGACACCTTCATGAAAGACTGAGCTCATACAACCCTTGAAACAATCCATACAGGTAAGGAATTAAATCAGCACCAAACAGACTATTTGTCTCCAGAAAATTTGTCCTTAATAGATAATGGATCACTCAACATAAAAGAAGAAATATTACCAAGTTTTAAAAGCATATGCTCATATTCTACATGCAGTTATATTTTAATCAAACTTCTGGTCATGACTATAACTCTTTATGTAAAAGGTTATCTTTCAGCTCATCTTATCTGCTCAGTGGAAAGTGGAAAAAATTAAAAACACTGTTGGAAAGAAGTATATATAGGGAATGGGACATGGACACAAAAATGTAGCTAACTTAGGAGGTAGGAACATTTTTCATGCTGTATTTAATCCAAAGCACTACAAACAACATAGAAACAATGTTGATTGGGTTTTGTTGAGCTGCCACAGTTGTCTAGAGAACAAAAAATTCAAATGGAAAAGCAATCTATATGGAAATTTCTCTCCCTCCAAAATAAGAAATCCCACTACCAACTTTCTGAGGCCTTGAAATTACAGTTACTTTGAATTAGTCTCCTGTCACAGCTGCTAGCTAAGAAACTAAACAAAACTCAGATCTAACTGCAAGGCTTCAGAATTGAACCTAGTCTCTTTCAGACATGAAAGTCTATTGATAACTGAACAATAATCTCATAATGCTTCTATCCTCCACATTGTATATTTTCAGAATAAGAAAGATAAATTTTCTTTGGATCTAAACATATTGAAAAGTAGGTTGACTTTTATTAACATCTGACAAGAAAGTACTTTCTCACATCCTATGCACAGCCTAGAATATCAGTGTTCCAATGATATGTTACCGGGTTTATCCATATTGCTAAGCTCCCAACCAGTAACTGAGGATAACATTACACAGAAATAAATTACATCAATAATTCCAAGCATATATCTATATATAGCTTTTTGACAAGACTTCAAGTGTTGAAACAGACTAATGGAAGATACTGGGAGGGTGAAGATTTACAGCTTAGTAGTAGGGGTTTTTTTCCGCTTTTTCAAGTCAGGTTTCTGTACTGTTGAAATTCTCAAAGGTTAAAATGAAACATCTTTAAGAAAACATGGCAAGAAACTTTTCAAACCAGATATACCAAACTCATGAACATTTACTCTAAAATGTATCAAGACTTCCTCTTTCAAGGCCAAAAACTCAGGAAACTATATCAGTATCCGTAACACTGAAAAGGATGAAGCAAGAATTTTTATTCTAGCCCACTTTTTACAATGCTTTTCTTTTTGTGCGATATCTGTGTATTAAAACTCTGTACCTGCCTGCCATTTATTTCAGTTAGACTGACAAGACTATGCAGATACCTTTGAGACAAATAACAGCTTCACAAATCATCATCTCATATCTCAAACAAAAAAGCAGTGTTACTTTAAGAAAGATCAACCTTGACCTTGTCTGCAAAGGCCCTAATATATATAAAAAGGAAAATAAAAAATCCTACACCACAAAAGTCAGTAAGAGGAAGGTAAGGAAGGTACCCTGGTCAATCTGAACAAGCAATATGAAGATACATGAAAGCAAAGAGTTTCTGGAATTTGGATCTACATGCTCACTCTTCCTTCCATTGCAAACACACTGCTCTGCCTAGGAACAGGGTCATAGGATACCTGAGATTGTAAGTGATTACAGGAGATAATTTACTCCAACCTTCAGGCAAAAGCAGCTTCTAAAAATTTGTCCTTAATGGAATTTCCCAGTAGAGTGCTCATGTTCCAGCCTCCAGGGTATGGTTGCAGTTCAGTGGCCTAACACTAGGTCTCTATATAGGAGCATGTGCTGGAGTTCTCACAGCATAAAGGCAGCAGCCAGAAAGCTGTTACAAGCAAAAACTTACAGACAAACTAGTAAAGAAGTGGAAAGATAAAAGTATTGTGCAACGGAAGCTCTATTACAATTCCTTTATGCAAGGATAGTTTATCAAGAATTCACTGAACCACTTCAAGCAGAGATTCTTTTTGATTACTCCCTTAGCTGGTTGCTTTTCAAATCTGCTGACTAGCTTCAAACAAATTTGAAAACAGACTCAAGACAAATTTCTTCAAGTCTCAAAGCAATCCCACCCCAAAACAATCAGATGCTGGCGGAAGACACCCAAATCAATATCTGCTATGTAGAAAAGGCAGGTATTAAGACTCACATCTCAACCACTCCAAAAGGTGGCGGCCAGTCAGTACACAGCTCCAAGCCCAGCCATGGCATGTGTTGCTGCATGGCCAGCAAAAGAGGCAGAAGACAGGGGAGACACTGCAGAGGGAAGGAGGAGAAAGACAAAGAGCATAAATCTGACAGATAGTAGGTTTCATCAGCTCTGCTGCTCATTGCTTTTTCAAGAGCTAGTTCTCTAATAAGTTTCTTCTAAAGCTAACCATTTTAATGTTTTCAAAGCTCCATGCAGGTACTAATAACATTTGCAGTCATTAAGAATTCTACAAAAAAAAAAATCGCAGAGAAACTAAGAAAGAAAAGCTAAAACAAAAGTTAGTTTCAAGGCAATTCACAGCTTCTACACTTAAGAGACATTTAATTCAAGGAAAATACCAGTTAAAACCAATATCTATGGAAGTATTTGCAAAATTGGAAGCAAAGTCTCGGTTGTTCTGTAATACTGAAAAACTGTAAGATCGGAACTTTACTGAAGATCAACGGCACCACCAAAACACTATTCTCCACTGGAAAGCACATAGACAAAGAACCAAAAGGAGTTATTTATGCCAACATACACATCTATGGAGGCACGGAAGACAGGCTGTTTTTATGCAGATGAACTACTTCAAACACGTTTACATCTTTAGATACTCAGATAAGCTCTAGACTGTTTGCTTCCTGATGGTTTACTGGAATTTATAATATGATAGTGTTAGTTATCATTCATGTGAACCGGACTGTTGTGACCTTTCAGTTTTAATCCACGAGCAGCTACAAAATATGAGCTAAAACACCCACAGGAAGGACAAAAAATGGTATTCTTAAACTGAAACAAGCCATAAGGAATAAGCAGTAGCCTGAGGAACTAACTGCAACTATCATATTTCAGTCTTCTCTAACAACAAGTATTGTCAAGAGGCAAACATTCCCATTGTAGAACATAATAAAAACCTATTAATTCAGATATTCAAGCAGATTAATTCAGATTCCAAATATGACACAGGAAAAATTGCTATCACTGCAAGACTAGGGAACTTAACCTCTAAAGAAGCTGCACGGTTCCAGTGAACTACCACTATCGTGCCAGAGCCCACAGGTGCACTAGAGGCATTCGTGGTCACATTAATCCACAATTAAGGAAGTTCTGAGCTGCTAAAATACACTACAAACATTATCTGTCATCAAGCATGGCAATTTAAATCTAAATGTTTACTAAACATGACCTTAGCATGATAGCGAACAAGGAGGTAAAAAAAAGTCAAAGGACTGAGGCTCATTACTCCCTAAGTAGCACTAATAACATTTTGCTTAAACTCACCCACGTAAAAGTGATTTTACACAATTTCACAGAATTCTTCCACAAATTTGTAATTTGAAAATTAGAGATTTTCAACATCTTTCTCAATATGTGATCTATCACCACACTGAGCAGAGAACAATGTGAATACTCACAGTTTAGAAAGAGTTATGAGCTTAAAAACTACATCTCAGACTAATTCAGAATGCAAATCCTCCTAATACTGCAAAGGTGAAGGCAGGTGGACATTCTCTCAAAATCAATGGTTTTAGAAAACTTTTTTTAGAGCCGTGATCTGCAATGCAGATGCCCCAAGCCCTCCTGCAACGTGTCTCATCATTACAATATTAAGGGACCACAAAAAGCCCAGTTTGTTGTTTTCCGTAAAAAAGACAAAATGTTTAGGGATGAAACCCAAATGCAGTTTACATCAGGACAAACCAATAGTACAAAAAGCTTGCTGTATGTACTGCATCCCCTGTTACGAGCATAGCCATATCTAAGTGGTAAAAAGTGGCATGACTTACAGACACAACAGTGAATAATTAATCAGACCAAGCTAAACAGAAGGAGGTCCCTTATCTTTTTCCTACAAGACACACATCTTTCACTTCTACACCCTTTCACAAATTAGTCTTTTAACTTACCAAGCAACTTCGCCAAAACACTCAAATTGAGTATATAAAAATAATGATGCAGGGATGATCAAGGCTGCAGTAAAACTATCTAGCATTTGCTCCAGGTAGTTAATCTTTCTGAACAGATCCATTCCCATTAACTAGAACACCCTGAAGTATAAAAGCCTTGGCAACATCAAGTAATGGACCTCAGTAAGTGTAGGAAATAAGTACCTTACAATGATTTCAGTTTGGAATCCGTTACAAATATTCCATATAATGTAAAGGTTCATTTTTTAAATATTTTTCAGAGTCAGTATCTTCCTATAACGCTTCTGAAACGTCCTTATAATGCTAAAAGTATGTTCCTTTCCCTTGTAAAACAAAATCAGCAATCTCTTGGCTATCAGGATTCTTGTCCAAGAATTCCATCTTAGAACTGAACTCTCAGCATTCAAAACTCTTATATGAATCTAAGCAAACCATTCCTCAAGTTCATTCCTTTTTAAAAAGCTCAAAGGCAACTGTCCTTTTGTTCAACCTTCTATACTCTAATCAAGAACTTTAAATTTTAAATCTGCACAATTTAAACCAAATAAATGCTGTTGGTAGAGTCAGATGGACTGTCACCACCTTCCAAGACTTAAGTTCAGCACCTTATCATGTTTAAATAATGAGCAGGTATCACACACTATTTTTACTGAAAGAAATGCAGGAAGAATTACAGTAACACCTAGCATTTTGTAGCAACAAAACCTTATCTACTGCAGAGGTAAGAATAATGTTGTGTGTTATTAACTCAGCTGCTGTAAGTAAGTAACTTCACTCTCTGAAAACTAACTGCATGTTTTTGAGACAGCACTCTTCCCTAAAGTATGTAAAAACGCCAATACTTATACTTAACCAAAGCCATCCTCAAGCTGGCAGAAAACGAGCTGCACCTTTAAGGACAGGCAAATAGGGCAGGTGACCCTAAATTAACCAACAGAGTATTCTATCCCATATATGTCACACTCTGCATAAACTTGAGAGATCACAAGGGTCTTGCTGTCTTCTGCGATGGCTGATGTCCAGTGAGGACCTCATCTGTCTGGTTGTTCCTGATACACGTCTTCCTGAAACCTGTTCCTGAATCCCCCTCCTAGTTGTGAACCCATCTGCTCATGCCTGCTCTGGTGACATATAGTCAGGGGGGCAATCTCATATATTTGTATATATTTTATTACTTTTTAATTATTTTCATTATAATAATTATTATTACAATAATTTAATTAAAGTCCTGAGCCCCCCTCCTAGCTGCGAACCCGTTCCCTCACGTCTGCTCTGTTGACATACAGTGTGTGTGTGGGGAGGGGTGATCTCACATATTTGTATCTATTTTATTACTTTCTAATTATTTTCATTATTATTGTTAATATTATAATTTCACTAAAGCTGTAGTTTTAGTTTCCAACCCCCAAGTCTTTCCTCTCATTTCCCACATGCAAATCTTTCCTCTTGTTTCCCTCTCCCCTTTCCCTGTGGGGTGGGAGGGAAAGAGATTTTGGAAGCTCAACTGCATGGTTTTAGATGATGAGATTTAGCTGGGTGGGGCTAAACTGTGACAAATAGGAAACTTTCCATTAGCCTGGAATAACCTAGAAGACAAACAATTATTGGGTAGCATTTTGTCATAGACCAAGACATGCAGCAAAACTCTAGGCCAGAGTAAATGGCCCTGTATAGAGTTTGCCTTCTAGCTGGAGTACAAACTGATTCTCACAGAATGTAAACCATTACAGTTACGTTTAAATAATGGGAACGAGGGTGTGGAGTTACTGCTGTCCAAAAATAGGCATGTACTAATCTGTTGATGTGTTCTGTGCCTGTCTATCATGAAAGACAACAGATATGCTATGAACAAAGTATGCGTCTTGCTACCAAGCAACTCACTGACATTACAGCAAACAATAGTTCTGTCCAATGATTTCATAAAATGTATACATTTCTAACTATGAAGTTAACAGGGCCATACTATTGTTATACATACCTAACTACTATGTCCAGCTTTGAAAGCATGTGTCTTTTCTTGGCAGAAGCAGCTGCTGATCAAACAGCAAATTCCACAGACAAACCACATGGATTTTGTTTCTACTGAAGTCAAGTCTGGATGCATTTGCTAAGACCATTCTGCAGGCCAAAAAGCAGCTTTCAGGTATATTTTTCTTCTAAAGATTATGTTCACATACCCTACATGCCACCTTTTCTAGAAGCAATGTTGAAACACTTGCAACATGAATACATGAATGAACCTGCTACCATAATGGTAAAGCCAGCCTGAGAAAAAGATGCTAGCAGGAACAAATACACTGCCTAACAATCTAATGACGAAAGAATTAGGGATCTACTATTCCTTAAGCACTAAAAATCAAAGCTAAAAATCAAGAGTAAACTTAACAGCATAAAGCTATTTGTTTACAGCACTCCAAGAAAAGACCTGAAGCACATACAATGAAAATACACCGTATATGGGAGGCAAGCACACTTCAAGCAGACGGATGTACTGTCATAAAAATAGTAAGGCTGGTTATAGCACATGGAAGCTGATCTTCTCTCCTTTATTTGGACCTTGGAACTAGCAACAAAGGAAAGGAATGTGCCAGTGAAGGCTAAAGCAGGTCACTGTTATACAGTCATGGTTAAAAAGACTGTCAAAATGCTAATACTCTTTTAGGTTATTTAAGTTTTTTTATTAATTCAATTTGGTATAGACCCATCTTCCACATTTGTTTTGTCAAGGAATAAGTATATTAATTTATTCTGAGTTACTTAGTAAGAACATAATTTTAACAGAATTGTAAAAATTAGAACTATATACCCAGCCTCTGCTCATACAATGTGAGTTTACACATTCTGTTCAACATCAAATCAATCTCCACAATTCCAAACTGGAAAACGTTAAATATTTCATAAAAGAAAGAAGGAAACAGTTGCTCTTCTTTGCGACCCCCCATGCTGGACTCATTGCTTGTGCTCCAAATCTAGTTATTACTCTCAGTCAAAACTATTGTTGCAGTTGCTTGCAACTGCAGTCTGTTGCTGCCTGCCTTGGCTAAGGTCAAAGAAGGGAGATGGCAGACCAGAAGTGAGTTTCAAAGCATAAATTAATTTCTACGGCTGTCGAAACTGTCTTAAAAGGCACTTCGAAGAAAACCAAGATTCTAAATTCCACACTGGCAATCCAAAACATCACAAGTATTGCAGAAAGTACAATCACTTCCTTGGTGGAGACTGCCAACCAAAAATTACTAGTTCCAAACACCATTAGTTAGAATTTGTATTACTGCAAATAAGCATTAAAATTTAAGTCAACAGAAATAAGAACACCTGGTATAAATGAGTGCAACTTGTTATGCAATATTGTTTTTCAATAGCTGAGGAAAAAAAACTGCCTTGGCTTGGAAAGAAGTAGAGGTTTAACTAACAAATATCTGAATTGGTAGCCTTTAGAAATGCATACTTAAAATTTTGATTGTTAACATTTCTAAGAAAGAATCATAGAATAGTTGGGGTTGGAAGGGACCTTAAAGATCACCTAGTTCCAACGCCCTGCCATGGGCAGGGCCACCTCCCACTAGACCAGGCTGCCCAAGGGCCCATCTAATCTGGCCTTAAACACCTCCAGGGACGGGGTATACACAGCTTCACTGGGCAACCTGTTCTGCAGAATCGCCACTCTCACAGTGAAGAAAGTCTCCAGTTTATACCCATTCCCCCTTGTCCTGTCACCACAAGCCTTTATGAATAGCCCCTCTCGAGCTTTCCTGTAGGCCCCTTTTAGGTACTGGAAGGTCACTATAAGATCTCATCGGACCCTTCTATTCTCCAGGTTGAACAACACCAACTCTCTCAGCCTGGCCTCATATGGGAGGTGCTCCAGCCAACTGATCATCTTTGTAGCCCTCCTCTAGACCCATTCCAACAGCTCCATATCCCTCTTACGTTGAGGAGTCCAGAACTGGATACAATACTCCAGATGAGGTCTCACAAGAGAGGAACAGAGGGGCAGAATCACCTCCCTCAACCTACTGGCCACGCCTCATTTCATGGAGCCCAGGATATGGTTGGCCTTCTGGGCTGCAAACACACACGGCTGGCTCATGTCGAGCTTACCATTGACCAATAACCCCAAATCCTTCTCTGCAGGGCAGCTCTCAATCATGTCATCCCCCATCATGTATTGAAAATGGGGATTGCCCCAACCCACTTGAATGATCTTGCACTTAGCCTTGTCAAACCTCATGAGGTCCTCATAGGCCCTCTTTTCCAGCCTATCCAGGTCCTTCCAGTGGGGCAACTGCACCACTCAGCTTGGTGCCACCTGCGAAATTCCTGAACATGCACTCAATCTCACTGTCAATATCATTGATGAAGATACTAAACAGCATCGGTCCCAGTACGGAACCCTGAGGGACACCATCTGTCATAGAATCATAGAATAACCAGGTTGGAAGAGACCCACCGGATCATCGAGTCCAACCATTCCTATCAAACACTAAACCATGCCCCTTAGCACCTCGTCCACCCGTGCCTTAAACACCTCCAGGGAAGGTGAATCAACCTCCTCCCTGGGCAGCCTGTCCCAGTGCCCAATGACCCTTTCTGTGAAAATTTTTTTCCTAACATCCAGCCTAAATCTCCCCTGGCGGAGCTTGAGGCCATTCCCTCTTGTCCTGTCCCCTGTCACTTGGGAAAAGAGGCCAGCACCCTCCTCTCTACAACCTCCTTTCAGGTAGTTGTAGAGAGCAATGAGGTCTCCCCTCAGCCTCCTCTTCTCAAGACTAAACAACCCCAGCTCTCTCAGACGTTCCTCATAAGGCCTGTTCTCCAGCCCCTTCACCAGCTTTGTTGCTCTTCTCCGGACTCGCTCCAGAGCCTCAACATCCTTCTTGTGGTGAGGGGCCCGGAGCTGAACACAGGATTCGAGGAGCAGTCTCACCAGTGCCAAGTACAGAGGGAGAATAACCTCCCTGGACCTGCTGGTCATGCCGTTTCTGATACAAGCCAAGATGCCATTGGCCTTCTTGGCCACCTGGGCACACTGCTGGCTCATGTTCAGTCACTGTCAACCAACACCCCCAGGTCCTTCTCCTCCAGGCAGCTTTCCAGCCAGACTTCTCCTAGTCTGTAGCACTGAACAGGGTTGTTGTGCCCCAAGTGCAGGACCCGGCATTTGGCCTTGTTAAACCTCATCCCATTGGACTCAGCCCAGCGGTCCAGCTTGTTCAGATCCCTTTGCAGAGCCTCCCTGCCCTCCAGCAGATCAACACTTACACCCAGCTTAGTGTCGTCCTCAAACTTGCTAAGGGTGCACTCAATGCCTTCATCCAGGTCATTGATAAAGACATTGAACAGGGCTGGACCCAGCACTGAGCCCTGGGGAACCCCACTTGTCACTGGCCTCCAGCTGGATTTCACACCATTTCCCACCACTCTCTGGACCCGGCCATCCAACCAGTTTTCCACCCAGGAGAGTGTGCGCCTGTCCAGGCCGGAGGCTGACAGGTTCTCAGGCAGAATGTTGTGAGAAACTGTGGCAAAGGCTTTGCTGAAGTCCAGGAAGATACATCCACAGCCTTTCCCTCATCCAGCAGCCGAGTCACTTTGTCAAAGAAGGCGATCAGGTCTGTTTGGCAAGACCTGCCTTTTGTGAACCCATGTTGACTGGGCCTGATCACTCGGTTCTCCTGCGTGTGCTTCATGATAGCACTCAAGAACACCTGCTCCATGACTTCTCCTGGCACTGAGGTCAGACTGACAGGCCTGTAGTTCCCTGGATCCTCCCTGCGACCCTCCTTGTAGATGGGCACAACATCAGCCAGCCTCCAGTCCAGTGGAACTTCCCCAGTCTTCCAGGACTGTTGGAAGATGATGGAAAGCGGTTTGGCCAGCACATCTGCCAGCTCCTTCAATACCCTAGGGTGAATCCCGTCCGGCCCCATAGACTTGTGGGTGTCTCGTCGGGCTAGCCAGGCTCTGACCACCTCCTCTTGGATCATGGAAGCCTCATTTTGCTCCTCTAGCTCCTAGGTTTGTACACAGACAGAATGACCTTCTTTACAATTACAGACTGAGGCAAAGAAGGCATTAAGTACCTCAGCCTTTTCCTCATCCCCTGTCACTGTTGTTCCTTCTGCATCCAATAGGGACTGTATGGTCTCCCTAGTCCTCCTTTTATTATTTATATATTTATAGAAAGATTTTTTGTTATCTTTCACAGACTTTGCCAGTCTGATTTCTAGTTAAGCCTTAGCCCTTCTGATTTTTTCTCTACACAATCTCACTTCCCTCCTGTAGTCCACCCAACAGGCCTGTCCCCTCTTCCAGAGCCCATAAACATTTCTCTTCTTCTTGATATCACTCAAGATCTGTCTGTTCAACCAAGCTAGTTTTCTCCCCTGACAGCTTTTTTGCCAGAACATGGGGATGGCTTTCTCCTGAGCTGCTAGGATTTCCTTTTTGAAGAGCTCCCAGACCTCCTGGGCTCCCTTGCCCTTAAGTACTGTCTCCCATGAGACCTTGCCAACCAGCCTTCTGAAGAGTTCAAAGTCTGCCCTCTGGAAATTTAATGCTACTGTCCTACTAACCACCCTCTTCACTTCACCTAGAACAGAAAACCCTATCATGATCACTTCGTCCTAGGTGTCCACCTACTGCCACACCCCCCATAAGGCCTTCTCTGTTCACAAACAGCAGATCGAGGAGGGCACCCTCCCTTGTTGGTTCATTCACCAGCTGTGCAAGGAAGTTGTCTTCCACACACTCCAGGAACCTCCTAGACTGCTTCCTTTCTGCTCTATTGTTCTTCCAGCAGATATCAGGGAGATTGAAGTCTCCCACAAGAACGAGAGGCATTGATCTAGAGATTGACCGCAGCTGTTTGTAGAAGAGCTCATCAGCTGCTTCTCCTTGGCTGGGTGGTCTGTAACAGACTCCCATCACAAAATCTACCTTCTGGTGGGCTCCTCTGATTTTAACCCACAGGCACTCAATCTCCTCATCGCCACAATCCAGCTCAACCGTGTCCAAGTCCTCCCTCACAAAGAGGGCTACCCCGCCTCCTCTCCTACCCTTCCTATCCCGCCTGAAGAGTTTGTACCCCACCATAGCTGCACTCCAGTCATATGAGTCATCCCACCATGTTTCCGTGATGGCAACAACATCATAGGCTCCTTGCCCTATGACAGCTTCCAGCTCTTCCTTCTTATTCCCCATGCTGCGTGCATTGGTGTAAATGCACTTCAGCTGAGCTGCCGAGCCTTCAGCCCTCTTAGAGGGAACAGAGTTCATTCCCAATTGCCTGGTATCTGGAGTAGCTAGCACCAGAGTGCCTGCATCTCCCTTAGCACCCCCAGGTGTGTTCTCCCCCACTTTCTGTGGGGTGATGTACTGGTGGTCCACACCAGCACACCCTCTCCGAATCACCATTGCCCCATGTCCAGGCTCGCTCCTGTCTAGCCTGGGCTCAACTCCCTCCCCCTTCACATCTAGTTTAAAGCTTGATTTAGGAGCTTAGGTAGGTTTTTAGCAAGGGCTTTAGCCCTGCTAGGAGACCCACGTGTCCCATCCTTAGCAAGAAAGCCTGGGGGTGCGTGAGCCACCCCATGATCAAAGAAGCCAAAGCCCCTCTCCTCATACCAGGCTTGGAGCCAGGCATTAATCGAATTCTTCTTCCTGACTTCCCGCTCCTCTCTATTTAGCCTTGGGATGGAGCAGAATACATTTTGTGCCCCAGAGCCCTCCATCATTTTCCCAATGGCCCTGAAGTCATTCTTGATGGCTTTGGTCTTCCTGTTTACTAGATCATTGTTACCAGTTCGGACTACTATCAGAGGATAGTAGTCTGTCTCGTAGACCAGGGAAGGAAGCTTTCTATCTACCTCCTTCACTGATGCCCCCAGTAAGCAGCAGACCTCTCTGTGGAGTGGGTCCGATCTGCAAATGGGTCCCTCCGTTCCTTTTAGGAGGGAGTCCCCTACAACAATCACCCTCCTCTTCTTCTCGATGGAGGATGTTTTTATCTTTTTCTGAGGATGCTGCAGCCTAGGGAAGGATTCTAGGCTGTGGGAGCCATCATCCTCATCCTCAGGATTGGATTCCACCCGCAGCACCTGGTACTTGTTCACCAGGGGGATCTGGGGTTTTGGTGTCTGGGTGAGGGGAGCAGGTTTCCTTCATCTGGCAGGAACTTGCTGCCATTCCCCATCTCTTGTAATCCCAACCTTGCAGTTTGCAGGTGGATGGTGTTTGGACGCACCAGCTCCAGCAGGCTGCTGGTTAGTGAGAGGGCACTACTCCACTGGTCTATCTCCCTCTCACACTCCCTGATGGTCCTCAGCCTCTTTACCTCCTCCCTTAACTCCTCCACCATGTGAAGGAGCTCCCCTACTCGAGCGCAGCTTTCACAAGTGGAGCCAGTAACAGAGGCCCGAGCTGGTGTGGGAGGGGGGCACTGCCTGCAGCCCAGGGTCTGGGGAGCTGCCTGCACCCCCTGTGGCTCTGTCTGAGTGGCAGCATCCATCCTGCCTGCTGCAGCACACGGAGCAGCTTTAATCTTCTGCCGGGTGGCCACCATGGTCTTTGGTGTCTTCTGTCTAGTCTCTAGGTCCTCTCTGCACCCTGCCTTCTCGCTCTGCCCGCTCGAACTGCTGCTCAAACTTCCCTGCACCTCTTTGCCACGCTTCTCTTCGCTGTGCTCCAGGTCGCGGGTCTCTGTCTGGACTTGGAGCCACTGACCACTACTCTTTGTATACGACCATCTAACCAGTTCCTTATCCACCAAACCATCCACCCATCAAATCCATATCTCTCCAATTTACAGAGAAGGATGTTGTGGGGGACGGTGTCAAAGGCTTTACAGAAGTCTAGATAGATCATATCTGTTGGTTTACCCTTGTCCACTGCTGTGGTTACCCCGTCATAGAAAGCCACTAAGTTGGTCGTACAGAACTTGTCCTGGTGAAGCTGTGCCAGCTGCTATTAATCACCTCCATGTCCTCCACGTGCTTTAGCATGGCTTCTAGGAGGATCTGTTCCATGATCTTCCCAGGCACAGAGGTGAGGCTGAGAAGTCAGTAGTTGTCAGGGTCATCTTTTCTACCCTTTTTAAATAAGGGCTCAATGTTACCCTTCTTCCAGTCACCAGGGACTTCTCCTGATTGCCATGACTTTTCAAATATTATGGAGAGTGGCTTGGCAACCACATCAGTCAATTCCCTTATGACTCTGATATGCATCTCATCATGTCCCATAGACTTATGTATGTTCAGGTTCCTCAAGTGGTCATGAGCCCGATACTCCTCTGTCTTGGGGAGGTTTACCCCCCAGTCACTATCTTGCCGTCGCATGACCCAGGAGGGGTGAGGAGAGTGTTTTTTGGTGAAAACTGAGGCAAAAAAGTTGTTGAGTACCTCAGTCTTCTCCTTGTCTGTTGATATGTGATCACCATTCCCAACCATCAGTGAGGGTATGTTCTCTTTGACCTTCCTCTTTTGATTGATGTACCTGTAGAAGCTCTTCTTGTTAGTCTTTACTTCCCTTGCCACTTCAGCTCCAGCTGCACCTTGGCTTTCCTGACCTCATCCCTCTACAACCGGGCAGCATTCCTACACGTGTCCCAGGTTACCCGTCCCTGCTTGCACTGCTTGTGCAGTTCCCTCTTCTTCCTTAGTTTCACTAGCAGGTCTCAACCACGTCAGTCTCTTCCCTTCCCTGCCTGATTTTCTACATACAGACACTGAGCACTCTTGCACCTTATAGAAAGCATCCTTGGATATTTTCCAGCTGTATTCCACTCCCTTGTCTCCGAGGACCTCATCCCAGGTGGTCCTACTGACCAACTCCTTGAAGAGCTGGAAGTCTGCTTTCCTGAAATTTAGTGGCACAGGATTTGAAAGCATAGATGACATTAATTCACCACTAGCTGACATCCAGTGTTTCTGTACAAAATTATCAAGGAATATCATTGATTTGTTCCTGACCATACATGCCAGTAACGGCTCAGTCTACAAGTGCTAACAAATAACAAAGCTCCTCCTATCTAAAATCTTCTTTAGGTTCTTTCTGAATGTTTGGATGCAGCTTCAGAGTTGTTTATTGTGTTACTGCAATTTCAATACCTGCTAGTCAAACCAGAAATAACCTCAGTGCTGTAAGAAACCAAGAACATGATCCCTTAGATAAAAACATTGATCTTGGCAAACATGTACATGAAAAGTGTCCGTGAATGCCTAACAGTGTAGTAGCTTGTGGCAAAAACCCACATTAGATAAACTTGCAGTAGTTCTACTGAACCGTCACCCATCTCCAGCCTTACTCCTGGTTGCTTGCTTGGGGAAATAATGTTCATTTCATGATCTGAATGATTATACAAGAGACACTTAACTGGCCAAAAGTAACCATAGTAAACCTTTACATTGATTGAAACTGTAATTCCCTGTTGATGTAGCATCAGCAGCTACGAAAGCAAAGCCATGCTTTCTGAGCATGAGGCACATATGAAGTAAAGTCTAGCTGTTTGAAACAATTAACAGATAAGTGGAACCACTCATCTCAAGAACTGGTTGTCACCCCAATGTTTGAGGCCGCACCAGAAGAATGGGATGGAACCTCTCAATCCACCTGAATACTGAGTACATAGTAGATTCATCATCTTTTCACACACTCAAAAGGAGACAGGCCCCCATGTCACTCATGAAGCAGAATTCTCTTCCACCTCTGCTGAACCAGAAAATTAAACAGTAGGAATACAGTACTGACTGGAGCTCGTGGAGCTACACAGTCTGGTTCTTGCTGTCACGGACAACCAAAATAACTGATGGTCAATCCAGACAGACTATACGCACAATCCTGTTTCAGATTAAAAAAAAAGAACTGCAGAAATATAAACCTGAAGCCACGTCCTACAACTCCTTCACCTTAGCACTACCTCCTGTCTATTTCACTGATTATTCACAAAAAAACCCAAAAACAAAACCAAAAAAAGTCAGAAAATCAGTGCCATGGAAATGTAATATTTATTCAGTAATGCAAACCACACTTTTGGAAAGTCTCTGTAGTTGATTTGCTAGCAATACTCCATGCTCAGGATGGAATTATTCCAGAACAGCCAGTTTTCTGCTACTAACTAGTAACCATCTTTCAAATATTAGATTTGCCATTTGTATCAAACTGTTGATAGCTGTGGTCTAGTGTCTTATCTTTTCTTGATGAATACTTAGGATAATCAAAATCAGTACATACTTGTTGCTGCCGATTACTTCATAAATAACAAAAAAGTACCAATCAGGGAAAAAAGAACAATGCTATATATTTAGCATAAAAAAAAGGTAATAACAGCAGTTGATCATAAACAGTGCTTATAAAGTGCTGTATGATTCCATCCAAGAGGTATTTATACTTGAAAGAACATTATTTTAAATTCTTTGTTAATAGTTTGTGGATAAGCTTTTCAGAACAGTGCGGGGTAAGCAGCTTCCTATAAATCTGTGTCCAAGTGCCCAAAAAGCATAAAATTTTGGAAAATAATTCTGAAGAGTTTAAAAAAAAAAGTTATTTCACTTGGTTTACAGACCCTCTAATCTCTTAAGGAATGAGATCATTCCTTTAAAGGCATTTGCTTTTTTTTTTTTTTAACTACAGTTATAAATACAAACTGCTTCAAGGGAACCCTTGGCCTAAACATTTAGTATAGCCTGTAAGTGGGGCAGCAGTGACAGCATCTCCTTTCAGTGACAACTGAAAAGCCAGAAGCAGCTGGCTGGCTTTGGTTTAAGCAAATGTTAACCAAACACATAAGGCTTATACTGCCTAAACAGTTCCTGAAGTTGTAGAGTAAGTATTATAATATTTTCTCTATTCAAGTTTCTATAGTCTTATTTCTGACACTGCTGGTGTAGACAACAACAAAAAATAAGCTATGACTAGCAACAGCTGACTTAAGTTACCAGTTCTGTTAAAGATACAGGCCTCTCTCCTCTTTAAAAAAAAAAAAAAATATATATGCATATATATATAAATGTATTACTTGATAGTTCAGCAATGATACTTTCTGATATGCATTATTTTAAATCTTAGCAGCCCAAGTAAATCAGCATCTCATTTACACACTCATCTATGCTGTAGATGTTTTTAATACCCTCAAAATTTCTTCTGAAACAGTTGAGTTCATGGACCTCTTTTCTCTGCCCAA
The DNA here is from genome assembly GCF_032191515.1 of Phaenicophaeus curvirostris. NCBI lineage: Eukaryota > Metazoa > Chordata > Aves > Cuculiformes > Cuculidae > Phaenicophaeus > Phaenicophaeus curvirostris. The sequence goes on along the minus strand of NC_091431.1, from coordinate 24,275,310 downwards.
CAGTGCCATTTTTTTTACTTTCATCATGCGTGAACTATAGCAAACGGCACGGTACTGCATCTTCAGAGGATGCACTGTGATAAAGCCTCCTCCCCAGGTGTGTGACCTGACACTTGGACACACACAAGTCTATGGGGCCAGATGGGATCAACCAAAGGGTACTGAAGGAGCTCACAGAAGTGTCCAACAAGACACTTTCAGTCACTTATCAGCCATGCTGGCTAACCAGGGAGATCCCAGTTGAGTGGAAGTTAGCAAATGTCATGCTCATCTACAAGACAAGCTGAAAGAAGGATCTGGGTAACTACAGGCCTGTCAATCCAACCTGAGTGCTGGGGAAGGTCATGGAACAGAGCACCCTGAGAGCCACAGCACAGCACATACAGGACAACCAGGTTATTAGGTCTGGCTCAGTATGGGTTTAGGTAAGGCAGGTCCTCCTTGACTAACCTGATCTCTTTCTATAACAAGGTGACCCACTTAGTGGATGAGGGAAAGGCTGTGGATGTTGTCCACCTAGACTTCAGTAAAGCCTTGGACACCATTCCACACAGCATTGTCCTAGAGAAACTGGCTGCTTTTTGCTTAAAAAGGTGTGTTCTTCCCTGGGTGAAAAACTGGCTGCCATGACCAGCCTCAGTACAATCCCATACAAAATTATGGACTTGAGAAAGAGTGTCTGGACAACTAACTGGCATAAAAGGACCTGGGGGTGTTGGTCAATGGCCACCTGAATGTGAGCCAGCTGTGTGCCCATGTGGCCAAGCGGGTCAACGGCATCCTGACTTTTCTCAGAAATGGTGTGGCCAGCAGGACCAAGGAAGCTATCACCCCATTGTACTCAATGCTAGTAAGGCCACATCTCAAATCCTGTGTTCAGTTTTGGGCTCCTTACTGGGAAAGCCAGAACATCTTAAAATGGCTGTAGTGCAGCCCTTCGCTGTGCAAGTTCCACTAATTTTAGGGGGAGAGATGTGTTGAGTGCAATGGGGATAGGCACCGGAACTATGAACGAGTGAAAAATTGTGTGCATTGCAAAATTTAGTGGAGGAGCAAATAGATCAAGGGCATATAGTCCAAATTAATAGTCCTTGGAACACACCTGTATTTGTGATAAAAAAGAAATCTGGAAAATGACTTTTGCTAGACAAACTACAAGAGGCTTTAAATAAGCAGGCAGGCAATATTGCCGCTAGAGAAGTTTTGCTTAAACAATTAGCCTTAGAGAATGCAAAAACAGACTTAGTGCACTGATAATTGCATGATCACCTGTTACAAAGATTGCTTGTTTTACCAGAATTGACTGATGCCAACTTTACGAGAGCAATGCAAGTAATAGCATGTAATACCTTGTGTGACAAAGGCAAGTTTTAGAATCTATATGTTGTTCTTTCAGATACTCCACACAAGTGGGTTTCATTGGTCTATTTATACACGGGGGGAATAATCACAAAGAACTTTTAAGTATAAGGAAATATTGACTCTCCTGTATTTCAATATTTAGTGTAGCCTCTGCTATTCTGGGTACCATCCCTCACACAGCACTAGCCTCACCTTTGCCAAATGAATTAGCAGAATTGCCAACAAATCAGTTGCTGTGGTGGAGCTTGCTAGCAAACACAGCATTCCAACCACTGCAATACAGACCATCATCTTAGTAGCATCACAGTATTATAATCAAAGTAGACAGATATGAAGGAAAACTTACTTTGCATTTAGTTTTTCATTTGTTCAAGGTTTAACATGTTGCATGCTTTTAAACATTGTTACTTCTTACTTTCATTTTTTAATTGCTAAAATGCATATTTTGAAATGGCTCCTTTAATTATTTTCCAGTTGCTTGTAGACCAGCCACTTTACATGCAAGTATACACAGTTATGGATATTCAGTTATGTCAACACAGACTTGGGAGGCCTCATCAGTGTCCCCATCCACAACAACGCATAAATTTGGATGACAAAACCAAAAGCTCATACATGCCATATTCACAGTTCCATTTTCAGAAAAACCTGCTTTTTGTTTTCCTCTTACACATGTCAGAAGAAATGAGGCTTTTGAAGTACACAGTTTTTTTGGAATCCCACAAATACAAGCCTGGCTGTTTCCAAAATACCTGGTTTATACGCATGATAAAGTTACAAGTGATCCCACTGATGTGGCAACAATGCATTATTACTGTACAAGAAATTGTCAGATTTTATACAAAAGAAAGTCTTAAATAAAAAGCAGTGTTAAGTGCTGGAGCACTAGGTAAATTAGGTACATTCTTAGTTTTTATCACAGCTGATTTCCCATAAAAGTCAATGGCACTGCGATGGAAGTACTATTACACAAGAATTCCAGCATTTGCAAAGTCAGTTCCTTCAATGTGAAAGAGTGATTACAACCCAAGAAAAGCTCTCTGCATTCAGCTACCTTACTGAAACACAGTGAAACAGACTCCACCAAACATTTTGGGGAGAGCAAAACATTCTGGATATCAAAACCCACCTTACTGCCACATAAAAAACCAAAGCGCCAAAAGCGTCTTAACATTTCAGTGGAATAAGGATTCCTCTATCACACCCTTCACTAGCCTTAGTAAAGACAACCACTACTGCAGTAAATTACTATGTATGTTGAATAATGTAATAGAGGAACTGGACACTGAGATCATCTTTGACTGTCTCGTGTGACACAACCTTCATGATGGAAAAAATATCAGCTGTGCTCGTGGTGGGCAAACTGTGCAGAACCCAACATACCACATATTTCCCTGAAATTCCTGCCCCTTTGATCGGCTGGATAAGTTCTGCAGAGCTATTCTCACCCCCCCTTCCTCCTCATTTCCTTCAAGAGTCATCTGTTCTCTCTCTTTCTTCCTGCCTACAAGGTACACAACCTATTTGTGATTCTTACATTTTAACATTAATATACTTCCACTATTTAAAACAGTTTCGAAATAGTAAAACTACATTGTTAAAAAGTACATATGTTCTCTTACACTTACAGGCACTTAAAACCTAAGTCACAAAAAATGCTAGTGTATTTTAAATATTAATTTGTTGGACAGAAGTCTAAGCAGTAGCTGCCATGCTTATGAATTTCTCTGATGGGCAAAGGAATGACACTGCTATCACTCAAAGAAAACTTAATCTTCTTTTCATTTCTACACAATCTTAGCTTTCATACTTAACAATAAAAACCCATGTCCAGCACACCTGGAAATTCAATGAACTTTCTTCACAGAAATCACTGAATGAAGGAGGAAAATGAAAGCTTGAGTTCTCTGAATGCAGCTGAATTCACCACTACTAAAATCAGAGACGTGCATTAAATAAAGATAAATGCAGCTTCTTTTCATGTCATTATTATACTAATGCCTATCAAATATTAAAAAAAAATATATACTCTGATTAGTTAAACAGCAGTGGTTTTATCCTAGCTTTTACTAGTTTTCAATATTTGCTTCAGCATCATTACGAGGCTTTATCTAGCACACTTGTACATAGCCTCACAAATGTCAAACACTGTTGCTGGAGTTAGCACCATCTTCCCCTGAAAGATGACAAGACAAACCTGGAATACTTTTATAGATGGATACAGAGGTCAACACGAGCTTTCAGCATTTTCCAGTCATAAGATATCATGCAGATACTCATTGGCTTCATTCCTTCTACAAGTGGAATACCATCTCCTTAATGGGAAAATACTAATGAACAATCCATGGTGAACATCTATACTCTGATCTTAAGCTATTTAACAGCAAAAGAGATTTTAAGTCTCTTCCCAACCTGCAGTGTTCAGCTTTGGCAAAATAAAACATTTCAAGCAGATTTCCTTCTTTCTTTCCTTCTCATACGGTTATCTACTTCCATCCTTATTCTGATCATCAAACTGTTTTTCACTTTGTAACAGGTGCTTGAGAACTCTATTCCAGACATGTAGCTAATAAACACAGATCCCAGCTTGTACTCTAAAGTGACAGCAGAAGAAAGCTTGTCTCAGTCTGTGTACATAGATGAACGGAGCCCAGAGAGAGATGATCACTCTCACAGCTACAATGGCTGCATCCAAATGACTGATTCAATTTTTGAGCATCCACAAGTTCACAGAAATGCAGTAAAACTAAATATACATCCGATTCACTGAGAAAACATGTTCCTGTTGAGCTTGTTGACACAGGAACAAAAGACACAGATGCTACAGCATGACTTTGTGGAAAAAATACTGTCTGGCAACATGCACATAAACAACATAAAACTCACGTTTAGGAACAGATCTCATAAGTGTTTTTTTCCATCAGTTATGTTTGACCGTACAGTAAAATGCTGGGATATGCAAAAGATGAAGGGGGAAAAGAACTGAAAACGGACATCTTAGATTATTTTTTTTACATACCATCTTACCAAAACAGATAATCGCTCTGTTGTTTAGGACTGAATAATATAGTTAAAAACAAATTGGAACCCTTTTGCTCCATGACACAACGGCATACAATATCAGCAGTTAAGGCCATGCATACAGAACATGCTCCAGCAATCTCCAATATGTTTATATACTGAACCAAACTAACACAAAGAAAGAAAACATTTCAGAATTCACAGGAACGAGCTGAAATAACTAGATTTTGCAAATGACATTTTTCATTTTGTAAATAGCATTACCTAACTTGGTTTATTTCTACTTTCTACTATACAAAAAAACCACCACATCTTCCCATAAGAGCCTTTTATTTTGTTCATTAGTCTAGTTATGTAATTTCAAAGCTTGCATTTGCTGTGTAAACAAAAGATAAAATAATTTTTATGAAACTTGCATGACTTCAAGAGCGTCAGTGAAAGTGGATGTTATTTGCATTTCAGGAGATCAAGACAAGTTATCCCTTCTACAGTTCATACACACCACCTGTCCTAAGTGAGAAACCTTCTTCAATGTGTTAAAAAGGAAATAGTGGAATGTTATTTCAGAAACATATATAATCTAAAAATATAAGCAAAAGGCTTGCAAAATATTATCCAAAGAAGAGATGCTCAAAATTACATAAAATATTCCCTACAGTCAGTATTTTGCTTTTTGGAATTTTTTTAGTGAAATTGTTTAGGTAAAAATTTACTAGTCAGAATTAATAAATTCTATAATTGCTTTGCAGTTTCCATTTTAGAGGGATGTGAGACCATACAACTTAGAAAAAAAAATTATGTGCAACAACATAGAAATCTTCTACGTACTTTTAATTATACTTTGATTACTCATATTTCTGGAAAGGTCTCAAATTAAGACTAGTGAAGTAAAATAGAGGAAATTGTCTCAAAAAATAAAATCAGTAACCATATCTAAAACATTTTTTAATCTACAATATTTATAATACTTTGAGAGAAGTTCAGATGGGACAGGAGGGAAAGATTCTTCATTGACAGGCTGGTTGGTCACTGGTACAAGCTCCCTGGGAAAGTGGTCACAGCACCAAGCCTGTCAGAGTCCAAGGAGCACCTGGACAACACTCTTAGTTGTATGGTTTAGTGTCAGGTAGTCCTGCAAGGAGCGGGACAGAATATCTTGAGCTGGAAGGGACACATGATTCTACGATTAACTGGGCTACTGAGGTTTTAGCAACCTGATCTATTGTAAGTTGCCCCCGTCCACAGCAGGGCTGGAATTAAATGATCTTTACAGACCCTTACAACCAAACCGTTCCACAATTCTATATTTCTGCAATTCCGGACCCTAAAATCAGATTTGCAATTAACTGTTCTTCAAGAGCTACAGATCTCACATATTCACAAGCTAAATTCTTGGGCCGGGGGAAGGTGTAGCAGAGATCTCTCCAAAGAGGATTGTACTAAAGTTTCCACTACAGAGGTGGGGATTGAGGAAGGTGAAGCAAAAAGAAATCTTAAATATTTTTATGTAGTCTATCTGAGAATTTCCACTGGAGTAATTAGTCAAACAATAAAGAGTTCAGCGTGCCCATTAACATTTCAGAGAAAGGGTAAGAGTTTCTTTAACTTCCAAAATGAATTGCGGCTGTGATTTTGCTTTTATTCAAAGAAAAGAAAACACCAAATATTGAATCAGAAAAACAGTGATCTTGCATATCCACTTTGGTGTATTTGCTGCCTTAAAGACTATTTTAAGATATATCTCTATTCTGACACAGCTCTGCCTCACTGAAGTTAAATAAGAAATTGTCATCTTGTCAGTTTAACAAATGGCATCAGAGTTCTGAATCCAACTGAAACGCTTCTGGAAAAGATTCAGTCTGTTCCCTCTGTTTTACAAGGGTAAAAGCTCCAAAAAAAATCAGAGAGCCAGAAAATATAACATTGTAAGCTTCCTGTAAATTTGCACAGCACTTTGCACAGGAAATCAACAAACTCACAAACAAAATCCATTACTGTTGTATGAGTCAAAGCAAAAATCCTTTCAGTTACCGTAAAACGCAGTTTATTTGAAAGATGTGATGCTCACAAAAGCTTCCAGATGACCACAGAAATGAAAACTCTATGCAAAAAAGCCAATAATATAAACATTCTCTTCACTTCAGATTTCATCAGCTGTTATTAAGCACCAAACATGCCTCAAGATGATCAAAACAACAGGCAACACCTCTGTGCTAATAACTGCACGTTTTCTCTTTAGCATCCTGCCCAGCAGAGCAAGATTTCTGGAGAAAATTTACCTCCAAATTTTATTCTAAACAGTCTCACCGACATCTCCAGGCTTTTCACTTCAGAGAACAAAATTAGGAAGCTCTATGCATGAACATTCTTTCTCAGTAGCAGCACAAAGTAGCTTTGAGCTCAGGCTCACACTGTTATTTCTTCCAGTTACATGGATAAAGAGCAAAATTTTTTTAACATTCTGTTGCACGATACCATAACAGTATTATGTGAAACAGACTTCTAAAGCAACAGCAATATGATGGCTGTCTTTATCAAAGGGAGCAGATTATAGCATAATGCTTAAAAAAAAAATAATTCCCTCAAACTACATTACTATTAAAGAAAGATCTTTTATACCATGCATACAGGAATGCAGACTAGGACCCTGTGATTGCAATAAGCTGTAGCTGAAAGATCTTCTACTTAATTGTGGCCTTTGGAGAAGGCCAAAACATCAACTGCCTGCAGAAACTGTAATTTTAACATGACAAAAAAATAACCCTTCACAGAGATGCAATGGGAAAAAAAAAAGTCCATCTTATACTGTTTACAAAGGCTCGTAGTGACAGGATGAGGAGGAATGGGTATAACTGGAGAGGGGCAGAATTAGACTAGACAGAGGGAGGAATTTCTTCACTCTGAGAGTGGTGAGGCGCTGGCCCAGGTTGCCCAGGGAAGCTGCGGCTGCCCCATCCCTGGAGGTGTTCAAGGCCAGGCTGGATGGGACCCTGGGCAGCCTGGTCCAATGGGAGGTGTCCCTGCCCATGGCAGGGGGGTTGGAACTAGATGATCGTTAAGGTCCCTTCCAACCCAAACTATTCTATGATTCTATGATCTTGCTAGTTAAACCAACAAAACATGCCGTGAGCTCAAACTTCAGATTATAAAAACAGCAGCATAGAAAGGATAAGGAATTTTCAGTGTATTTGAGAAGAGGGAAGTGCAAGGCAATGACAATATATTTCTCAAGTGAAACAGAAAGTTTACTTTACTTCCTAGGCGGGGGGTGGGGTGAGGTGTCTGAATTCGGCAGAACTTCTGCAGTCCGATTTGTCAAGTCACCGAGTAGTTAAAATATAATGCGGCAAACCCCACCTCACGCTTTGGCCACGGCTTAGCCGGGCCCGCTGGCCATGTAACAGAGCGAACCCCACCTGTAGCCGCGCCGCATTCCCCACCGCGAGGCTGCCGCTCTACGCAGCATCTCCTCCTAATTCCATATTTGGCCACGGTCCTGCGCCTAACCCAGCAGTTTCAGCTCGATGCGAGAGCTTCATTTCCTCCCCTGCCCCGGACGGGCGGGATGTGTCGCTCGCACCGCGGCGGCGGCAACAGGCTCCGCGCGGCTCCGCTCTCGCTCGGGCGCGCAGGATGCGCACACGCCGCTGTATCGCGATGTCAACAAGCGCTCACCTGAGGCTGCACCCATCTCGTTATTTCAACCACTTCCGTAAACGCACGGGCAATTCCGAAAGCTCTCTGGATTCAGGAACACCCTAGATGCGCCTGTATTTTTTTTTTTTTCCAAACGCCTTAGATGTGCCTGTATTTCTTTTTAATGCCGTTTTCCTCGCCGGGAGGAGAGACTGTTTAAACTGCCTCGATACGGAAAACAGCACAAACAGGAGGGTCTGGCTTCTCACTGCCATTACAGTCACAACTGCGTCGGCACTCGGAACGCAGGGAAGGTTTTCCCTCGCTGCAACACGCCTCGACGCTCGAGTTGCCGCGGCTTTAAACTCTTCGTTTTGTGCCACCGCGAGACCGAGCCGGGCAATAAAAAGCACAACAGCACCGAGGAAAAAAAAAAAAAAAAGAAAAAAAAGAAAAAAACCCCAGCGTTTTCACCTTACTAGTTAAAGACGTGCGCCTAGTTAGCCCAAAGAAAACAAAACCCGAGGGAATTTCCAAGCCGCGGGGGATGCCCAACCCCGGGAGCCGCCGCGGTACTCACCGCCGGGAAACGGCTCCATTTTCTCCCGAGTCCGCCCTCAGCCGGCAAGAGAAGCCCCGGCGGGGGAGGGAGGGAGGAGACGAAGCCGCGACCGACCGCTCTCTTCTCCGCTGCTCCTCGGCGGGCGCCGCCGCGGGGCCCAACCCGCCCGCACGGAGCCTCCCACGGCAACGAGCCGCCCCCAGCCCCGCCCGGGCCCCGCCGCCTCCAGCCCCGCCGGGGCCGCACAAGCCCGCCTCCGCCTCCTCCCCCCGCACAGACCCGCCTCCTCCTCCGGCACAGACTTGCTTCCTTCTCCTTCCAGGCAGTCACACTACTGCCTTGCTGCCCTGTCCCTGGTATGTTCATTATGACCGCTCCTTGAATCCTGTGTTCAGTTCTGGGCCCCTCACCACAAGAAGGATGTTGAGGCTCTGAAGTGAGTACAGGGAAGAGCAACAAAGCTGGTGAAGGGGCTGGAGAACAGGCCTTATGAGGAACGGCTGAGAGAGCTGGGGTTGTTTAGCTTGGAGAAGAGGAGGCTGAGGGGAGACCTCATTGCTCTCTATAACTATCTGAAAGGAGGTTGTGGAGAGGAGAGAGCTGGCCTCTTTTCCCAAGTGACAGGGGACAGGACAAGAGGGAATAGCCTCAAGCTTCGCCAGGGGAGGTTCAGGCTGGACATCAGGAAAAAAAAATTCACAGAAAGGGTCACTGGGCACTGGAACAGGCTGCCCAGGGAGGTGGTTGAGTCACCTTCCCTGGAGGTGTTTAAGGGACAGGTGGATGAGGTGCTGAGGCACGTGGTTTAGTGTTTGATAGGAATGGTTGGACTCGATGATCCTGGAGGCCAACCTGGTGATTCTGTGATTCTGTAAAATGTGATTGCTAGCCTGCCTCTATCTCATCTTTGAAGACCTGCTTTCTCTGAAGAATACTTCAGATAGTTCAGCTTTTAAACAGTAGAAAGCATGACTCAAACCTTCTGGTTTATTTTTCTGATGAGACGAACAGTGATGTGGCCACTAAACATTAGGAGCGTCAGGTAGACACTTGGGTGCCTTTAATAGAGTGGAACGGCTCCAAGCCCATCTGCTACACTGTATATAAGCTACACTGTAATAGGGTGTTAATCTTTGTAATTCAGAAGTTGCCAGGACTTCAGTGTTTTGAAGATAATGTGAGTTAATTCATCGGTCTTGCTAAAACATGTTAGAGGTGGCTCAGAATCGAGTGTTGGACTGGTGAACTATTTGGCTGACAACATTAAAAGGAGATGAAAAAATTGACCCAATTGTTTGTGCCTAGTATGAGCAGAGACAAGTAATGGGGAAGTTTTCTTTACTTCTTGACTGAAGTAGTTAATATTGCTGATTAATGTGTTAATTCCCTCCTTAATATAAGGCCCAGCAGCATCTGTGGTAATGTATAGTCATTCAGAGGTGGGGGTGCAATTTCATATATTTGTATATATTTTATTATTATTGTCTTATTGGTAGAATTTTTAGTGGTGGTAGTTCATTAAAGCTGTTTCAGTTTTAGTTTCCAACATGCAAGACTTTCTCTTTCATTTCCCTTTCCCCTCTCCCTGGGGGTGGGGGGAATGAGGGAATTGGGAGCTCAGCTGCTCAGTTTTAGCTGCCAAAATTGGCCAGGCCATGGCTCCTTTAACAGATTGTAGTTAAGTTTAGCTTGTTACCTTGTCTCTCTCTCTGTCTGTTTAAGAAGAGTTCAAGACCATGTGTATTTATGGAGGGAAAACATCTCAAGGGCAATAAAATTTCTACAAGTGAAATGAAAATAAATCTGAGACGATAGGTACCATAAGTGCCTTGATAAGAAAGAATTTCTAATGTGAATTATACATCAAAGAACCCTTGCATAGTAACAGATATTTGTGCATGTAGAGGAATATAAAACATTTAAGGATGCTAATGCATGAAAAGCTTCTATCAAGAATTTGCAATGAGTTAAGATGTGCAAAGTCAACCATATCACATTTAGCTCCATTGCCCTCAAAATTAATTACTTTAATTGTTTAACTGTGTATTTTCTTAAGAGTCAAGCAAATTTTTTATTTTCTATGGCCTAGAACAGGGTTTTGACAGGATGACAATTGCACTTCCATTCTCAATAGCCATGTAAAAATAAACAACAGTAGCATACAAGCCTATAGATGGATTACACTGCTACATCACAGATAAATAAGCTCAGCTGTATCCTAAGAAGGAAGAGTCATGACAGTTAGAACATGAGAACATTTTATTGTAGTGTAGACACTTCGCCTGTAGATGGTCTTCCTGCTTTGCTGTTTCTAAGTCATAAAAATAAAGAAACTATTGTAAAAACTTCCAGGTCCTGAAATTAGATCAACATATTATCCTTCTTTCCTTGCAACATTTCTCATATATTTGTATCTCACCTCTAGATTGTAATGACTCATATCTTTTTTTGGGGGGGGGAGGGGGGGAGTGGGTGGGGAAGTGACGTGGGTGGTTTTTTTTACAAAAGCATGTACTAGCTAGAAATTGTCATGTGCTATTAACACATCTCCCAGGTGGCACAGAAGTAACTTGCCAGCTTTTGTGGCTAGAATGCTACAGGGCATGATTCAGAAGTTGCTTTTTCCTCAGGTGAAATTACAATACAGTTAAGCATGATGATCTAGGCCGATCTAACAGCTTGTCACTTGCAAAAAGGCAATGTCGTTCTCCCTGTTTGGGTCTTTCTCTTTGCCAACATTTGTTTCATGCTCTCACTACTTACCTTGCACTAACTCTGATGCTCATTATATTCCTCTGCATACCAAATCCACTCTTCAACTGCAAAAAACTAATTCAGCAGAACAGTGGGTAATTTAATTGCGGGTTACAGAGTTTCACCAGAATCTACAAAGGACCTGAATAACTTTGGTAAATGGAGGGCTCATAAACACGCAGCTAAGCAACCTCAGCTTAGAAAGAGAGGAGAAAAAGAGCAGGGATGTTCTTCCATTTTCAGTGATGACCTGCCTATGGCAATTTCCCCCCTTAGGATTCAGTTCTTCAGCTTTCTGCATTATGGGTTTGTCACTCTCTTTCCAGTGACGAATTGTCAGCTCATTTTAGGAAGTAGTTAGTTCCTCTTATCGACAACTAATCAGAACTTTATGGTGTTGAAATCAATTATTCTTGTATTGAGAAAAATTATAATAAAGTGATTCACTAAGGCAGAAACTTTATAGAGTAGGAAATCTGGTCAGAATAAATTCATGCTGAGCATTTTGAAAGCACTCACTGTTGGTAGGGCTTTTTTCTTATGGAAGTCAACATTAATTTACATCAACAACAGCAAAGCCACAAGCAATGTGGTAAATGGCTTTAAATCCAGCTGGAGGCCAGCTACAAGTGGTGTTCCCCAGGGCTCAGTGCTGGGCCCAGCCCTGTTCTATGTCTTTACCAATGACCTGGATGAAGGCATTGAGTGCACCCTTAGCAAGTTTGCGGATGACACTAAGCTGGGTGGAAGCGTGGATCTGCTGGTGGGTAGGGAGGTTCTGCAAAGGGATCTGAACAGGCTGGACCGCTGGGCTGAGACCAATGGGATGAGGTTTAACAAGGCCAAATGCCAGGTCCTGCACTTGGGGCACAACAACCCTGTGCAGTGCTACAGACTAGGAGAAGACTGGCTAGAAAGCTGCCTGGAGGAGAAGGACCTGGGGGTGTTGGTTGACAGCCAACTGAACATGAGCTTGCAGTGTGCCCAGGTGGCCAAGAAGGCCAGTGGCATCTTGGCTTGTATCAGAAACGGCGTGACCAGCAGGTCCAGGGAGGTTCTTCTCCCTCTGTACTCGGCACTGGTGAGACCGCTCCTAGGATACTGTGTTCAGTTCTGGGCCCCTCAGCACAGGAAGGATGTTGAGGCTCTGGAGCAAGTCCAGAGAAGAGCAACAAAGCTGGTGAAGGGGCCAGACAACAGGCCTTATGAGGAACGTCTGAGAGAGCTGGGGTTGTTTCGTCTTGAGAAGAGGAGGCTGAGGGGGGACCTTATTGCTGTTTACGACTACCTGAAAGGAGGTTGTAGAGAGGAGGGAGCTGGCCTCTTCTCCCAAATGTCAGGGGACAGGACAAGAGGGAATGGCCTCGATCTCTTCCATGGGAGGTTCAGGCTAGACATGAGGAAAAAAATTTTCACAGAAAGTGTCATTGGGCACTGGAACAGGCTGCCCAGGGAGGTGGTTGATTCACCTTCCCTGGAGGTGGTTAAGGGACGGGTGGATGAGGCACTGAGGGGCATGGTTTAGTATTACATTTTTGATAGGAATGGTTGGACTCTATGATCCAGTGGGTCTTTTCCAGCCTGGTGATTCTATGATTCTATGAATTTTGAGAACTTGAATTACTGTGCTTAAGGAACAAGTTGTAAAAATGATTCACATGTGTCCTATTTTTTTCATAGCCATAATAACATTGAAAAATTTAGCAAGTCATCCATGCCCACAGCTCACAGTTGCCATTGGTGAGTATTATTTTCTCCTTTTGTAAACTGGAAAACTGCAAAATAACTATGAACTAAGTTACCAGTCCCTTGTCAAAAGCAGTGCAAAGCCAGCTTTAGGGCTCTTAGTGCCATATATTTGTTAATTTTTGTGCTAGTATCATGAAGTTAAGTGATGTGAATCCTGGAAGTATTGAATTTGGAAACATGAGACTGATAAATCATCCAGAGTAGGTGACTTGGCTTCTGATAGGCATTTTCATAGTGCACAGAACACCACAGGGTACTATACTGGTTGGTGTGTTCCTCATCTTCCATACAGCAGGAGTAAGCACAAGGTGTAGTAGGATAGTTAGGGTACTGCTACAGAATACACACATAACATTGCACATACTTCTCTGAAATGTTCAGTGTTGACATCCCTAATTTGCTTCCAGTTGCACAAGGCTTTCATGAGAGCAAAAATCCTTGCAATCACCTGAAGGGGATTATAAGAAATAAATAAATAATTTGGGAAAACAGTGGGAATAATACTTCCATAGCAAAGCAATGTTCTTTAGTGATGTTCTCTCATAGTCTTAAATTATGTAGAAGGCTGCAGAGTTTTTATTTGCTATGAAAATCTAGCCTTCAGTTTGATAACATGTGTAACAGGACAGAGATCATAGCATATGGTAAACAAGATGCAAATGACAGCATCATCTCGTAAACCATGACAATTTAACCTACAGCATCTCAAGGCAACAAATAAGCAGGAAGTCTTGCCAACTTTTTGAGCTCTGATTTAAGTATTTATTCAGCAGATAGAGTTCTTTCCACTGGCCTGTGGTGAATTTTCTGGCATTTTAATTATTTCACTGGAAGTTGATCTATCACATGCTGGCAGGGTTCCTCTAAAAACAATTTTTGAGAAAGGCAGGTAACAAATAACCTGCTAACACTACATTGCAAAGACACATCATTCTTTTTAGTCAAACACTATAATTACCCTGCTATATTTTTAAATAAAAAGTGAAAAAAAAATCAGAGGTTAATGTAACCCCTCATATATTCTCTAATTTAAGGAATACTTAATGCTTTCAGCCCCCTTATATTCCTGTTATCCATTCCAATTAAAAGGTTGGACTTACAGGGCTTGTGTGCTGCTGCTTGATGCTAGTTGTGTTTGTATGGTGAGAAACTAGTTATACAACTGCTACTGGTATTAAAATTATAGTCTACATCCTGTCCATTGGAAAGCCTCTGCCTACGCAGTTGTTCCACAACCACATTCTGATAAGAAACGCTGATTTCATGTGATTCCTGCTATTACAGCAGCAGTATAGTTGCAAGATTTCTGCAAAGAAGGTCAATGCAGTTTGAGTCACAAAACAGTGTGGTAAACGGTCATGGATAAGATACACGTTCACACACACAGCTCTGTGAACTTTGCAGCTAGAGGCAACTGTAATAGATAGTTTTGGATGGTGTACAAAAATGTTGATTTGAAAGTTGGCATGCCACTTGATCAGGACAACTTTGGACCAGTAGGTGATATAGATGTGAACAGAGAAGAGAGTCCAAACAGCTAAAAAGTAACATGGCTACCAATGGGACATCACTCTGACACAGCAGAAGTTGGTGTGGATTAGTAATTCATCATCCTCACACCTCTGTCCCCAAAGGGAATAATTAATAGTTATTAAAGCACTGATAAGGCATAAAAAACTGTTTGTGGAAAAAAACTGTTTGTGGACATAAGACCTAGTACTAAATAATGAAATACAATCTGGAACCGCTTTCCAGTGTTGACAAACCCTTGCACTAAAAAGCAAGTCATTCTGTAGTTCAGCTTTCCTGAAGGGATTTATCCGAAGATCTCTCATGCTTCTATAAAATGGCTGGTGTGCCCTTTAATGTCTTGGCACCTTTCACTGTAGTAATTCCTTCAAGACTGAGTCATATAGTAAAACAAGACACTGGCACAGGACTCAGAGAAAGAAATAAAATATAATTTATTTGAAAAGCAAATAACATAAAATGTCAGTCCCAAGGGCCTAATCAGTTCTATTTTTACTCCTGTATTGCAATATTACATGCACCAATTTTGTGAAAACTTTTTAGATAGCCCCCATTTTTCAAGACTCTCTGTGTACGACGTATTGTGTTAATGGACCATGCTGCTAATATGAATGGGTAGACTGGCATAGCTGTATTGGACTTCAGTAGTTATACAATGAGTTACAAAAGCTAAGGATTTAACTCCAAGATTTCTAGACTGAAGACTAGTTTTCCCATAGGATGGTGTGGAGAAATAAAAAGATGAACCTGTGAAATTAAACCCATGAAATGAAACCTGCAGCTATCTGGCTGTCCCAGAAGGCTGATGCAACAGAAATAACATTAAGTTGCCTGTAGAAGGTATCCTATGCAGAAGACCAACACCTACAGCTTCCTCAGAATTTAGTGGGAGAGATGCAATACCATCTGTGAGAATCATGTGACCATCTGATGTCATTTTCATGTTGTTAGGATTTTAGAGATTTGACAACACTTTACGAATTTGTATTTGTGTTTATATTTTTTCCTTTGAAGGGTCATGGCATAGGATAAAGAGCTGCAGATCACTTTCACCAGGTGGGAACTCATACCATGGAAGACAATTCACTAAGCAGTTCAAGGTTTGGGCTTCTTATTGGGACTAGCCATCTCCAGCATTTTTAACTCTCATGGGCTGAAGGAACAAGAAGCATACAGTATTACAGGGGAATATCTGTCTGGAGGCAAATGATATTTTTCACTAAAAAACAATAAAAGCAAATTTTTCTTCTATTATTTATTTTATTCTAGTAAAAATCCTCTCTCCTTTAAGGAGTTAGTCAGTAGGACCCCCTGGGAATTGTTCCTCAGGGAAAATGGAGCAGAACAGAGCTGGCAGATAAATTTAAGGATACTTTACATAGAGCGCAAGAGTGCTCAGTCCCCAGATGTAGGAAATCAGGCAGGGAAGGAAGGAGACCAGCATGGCTGAGTCCAGACTTGCTGGTCAAACTGGAGAGCAAGAGGGAACTGCACAGGCAGTGCAAGCAAGGATGGGAAAACTGGGAAGAGTGTAGGGACACTGCCTGATTGTGTAGGGATGAGGTCAGGAAGGCCAAGGTACAGCTGGAGCTGAACTCGGCAAGGGAAGCAAAGACTAACAAGAAGGGCTTCTATAGGTATGTCAGTCAGAAAAGAAAGGTTAAGGAAAGTATAACCCAATGAATGAATATGGTGACCTCATATCAACTGACAAGAAGACTGAGGTACTCAACAACTAAATTTGCCTCAGACTTCACAGGCAACCTCACCCCTCCTGGGCCAATGGACAACAAGACAAAGGCCAGGGTGGTAAAGCTCCTCCGCTGTAAGGAAAGATCAGGTCTGTGACCACCTGAGGAACCTCAACATATGTAAGTCTATGGGACCTGATGACATGAATCCCAGAGTCCCGAGGGACTGCCTTGTTCTCTGTACTCCTTATGAAGCCTAGCTGTGGTTAGGTCCAGTCTTAGACTTGACAATGGTTTATACCCAATGAAATTATCTATCTATACAATGTTTACAATATCAAGTAGTTACATGGATTGTAATGTTTCATTGGTATTAATTCAGTCACTTGCCTTGGGCAAGGAAGTCTCAGGTAAAGAATCACAAACCTCAGATCTCTCAGAGGGAGGGTCCAGCAGCAGCTCAGGGGAAGCTCAAATTTGGCTCAGCTTGATGATAATGTTTATAGAGTGAAGTAGTTGGCTGCTAGCCAATAGAATAGACAAGACAGATGTCTTTGCTTTAATTCTGGTATCTTGTTCTGTACTTTAGTTATCTTACATTTCTGGGTTTTGAAACTGCCTTGTGAAATAATTTTCTGAGGCATCTTCACTCCCTTCTGCGTGAACCGAGAGCTTTCCAGCTTGCAAGTTCATTGCAGGACATGAAACCTATTCCTTCCTTTTCAACCCGAACCAAAGTACGGATAGAGGTCAAGTGTATCTCACAATCACAATATCAATGCTTAACTTACATAATATTTTGTGTAATTTTGCTTAATGCATTTTAATGTACTTGATATTTCTTTCTCTCATATTGATTTAGAGGTAAAGTATCATAAAACTTCATGTTTGCATTCCAAAAGTAGCTTGAACTGAGCTGACTTTCTGTGATTTTGTAGATTTTTTTCCCATGCAAATAATACAGGTTTTATAAAAAGTTAAGAAAATATTCAGAGTTTTAAATATGTAATGTAAACACTTCAAATATATCTAGCCAGATCACATTTTCACTCAATCTTAATTCTCTTATGAATTTACATTCAACCAGTAATACAAAAGACAGTGTAGTTTTCATTTTCAGTTCAAGCTGTCACCTGAATCCACATACATACTGTGTTTTCTGAAGCAGCTGAAAATCTGTCCACTGTTGAAGTTGGAGATGCTTTCATTAGCTACTTATAACTTTGCCTTTCTGGCAATCTCTCCTTCCTGGGCAAGCTAACAGTGAGTCAGCTATGGCACTCACTGCTGAGTGCTCATATTAAAACTCAAGCTAAAGCTTCTTAGTACATTACGTCACAGAGGCAAGGAACAGTATACTGGTCCATAAATAAAGTGGAGAACAGAAGTAAACATGTCAGGAGTTTTGGTCACTCAACAAGGAGCAGAAATCTGTATGGTACTACTTAAATGTACCAACTGGCAGAATCAGGGAGTAAGAAAAATCAGTGAAGGCATTTGGATTCCTATACTGCAGGGCCAAGTGTAGGAACTGCAAATCAGTATTACTTCATGACACGATTACAGTTGACAAAGAGCAGTTGGGTCAAAGTGAGTCTATTCCTAAAGACATTCTGATAATAAATATTAATAAAAATATCAGTTCATTATACTGTAACCACTCTGGCAAAGTTCTTTTACCCTCTAGCAGAAGGACAGGTTCTTCACTGGAATAAGAATACCTGTGTTGGTAAACAAGTTTACCATGAGCAACACCACACACCTCTGAGATGCTGGCAAGTCTACAATAAATACATTGCAGTAACTTTGCATGGCCACGGAGGAGTTAACATGTCCTGTAGCCTCAGCATCTTTCTCTTGGCCTGTGCACAGAGATTGCAAAACCAAATATAGCTCATGACATCAACACGCATGCCAGGCTGCCAGTAGCTTTGCGTAACTTGATGCAAAGTCTTCCAACAGTCACCATGTACCACTGTCTGCTCAAAGGACCTGTGTGCACAGCAAGCTAGCATGTTCCCACAGTATATTGTGCAGATCCTGTACATGGAGAGAAATTCCATTTGGGTCTATCAAATACTGCATGAATTAAGCATTTCCAGCATCTGAAAGGATGTGAAATCTACTCGTTATCTATATTAATCTTCTTATTCTGTCTCACTAAAACAAATATTTCTTTTGAAGCCATTTGTTGTCAGGCATTTATTATCATGATCCAGAGAGCCATCAGGATCTCACTCTCTCTCATCTTGCCCTCACAGTACCCCCTGCTAGTGCAGAACACCAGCTACAGCTGCAGCAGCTTCCTCTGAGCTAGCCTTACGTGGAAATAAAGTTAAATATGGGGAGGAATGGGAACCCTAAAGTTTTCTGAATAACTCCCCCAATAGGCTGAGTACAAGGCAGCTTTTCTTTAAAGGCAATCAGTGGAAATGCAATATGTACAGGTGCAGCACTCTTCATCAGAAAGGAGTGCAGCAAGGACATCTTGCCCATAAAGCTGGGGATGGGATTTTTGAAGACGGATGTAGCCAGCCCCCGCTGTCGGCAAGCAGTATGGAGCCCAAGGACAACCTTACAATCACTTTCCAAGAAGACTAACTACAGCTGCTGCTTTGACAATCTTGCTCTCCAGCTGACCTCTACTCATTATACTATAGTATCATTATAGTATCATTGTAATACTAAAACCCACCTTCACACCAATGGCTACCCACCTCCTCCCTGCCTATGAGGCAAACTGCTTCTATAACCATTCTCATGGGGCATGCACAGTTAGTTTCTGGCACATTAGGCGTGAATTTTATCTCATGACAAATCCTCACCTTCTGACCAGATACCTGGTTAGTCTGTTCTCACCAACACTTTATCAATACACTATAAAATAAACATCAATAAATCCTTTTATAGATAAAATACACCATGAGAAATAGGTTTGTAAAATGTAATGCAGAAGGGTTTTTAAAATAAGCGACACCTCATTTTGTGTGAGTTTGAGAGACTTAGAGAATAAACAAAAACTTTTCAGATATTTTGAGGTGTCTAAAAATGAAATTACATTAAAACATTTAATGAAAGGTATTTTCCATGGAAGAAGGATAACTTGCCAAGGATATGTGATTTATGTCTCATCAAGCTAGTACCATACATATCATCATTTTTAATATTTATGAACCCACTCACAGGCTAGCTCCATATTTGACTTACTTATTAAGTGAGACCATTGGAAAGAAGCATTTCATCTGAATAAAGCCTGTCCCTGTTCTCAGGGGCTGCTGCATTTCTTCGTGCTGTCTCTTGCTCTCTGTTTGAGTTTTATTACAGTGTAGAGTTTTGTTTCTGTATTTGAAAAGAAGACAGGGCAAAACCCGTTCTAAACCCTATCTGTTTTAACTTCAATTCCTCTACTTCTGGAAATTATGTTCCAAGATCAGTCCTTCATTTACCGTATTTTTTTTTGCTTAAAAATAAAATCTGTACTCAATGTTCTCATTGACTGAGGAAAAGATAAAATACTGCATAAAACCCGAACCAAGTTATCAAAACTATATGTTGGAATTAAGAAACATTTTTACAACTTACATTTAGGTCAAACAGTGCATAACCCTTCAAGAGAATTCTTTCCGCTTCTAGATTTTACAGAACAAAATGAAAAATAAGAGCTCAACTAAGGAAGAATAGCTTTTACTATCCTTGAAAAAGATTCAATATGTCAGAAATATTTATTTCCTGCTCCGTATTCAGGCTATATTAACAAACAAAAGAAGAGGTGTGTCAGATTATAATATAAATATAGAATTAAATAAGAATTCATATCAAACATTTCCTACTTTGTTAATTCATTATAATCTTTGCTGCTTCATAGAGCTTAGTAGACCTTTCTCTGTTCAGCACAGATGGAAACACTTCATGTCTATTCAAACAGATTTCCAGGCAGCAGCTATTTTGCCTCCAACAGAGCACACAGTTCCAACAATCATAGAATCATAGAATAATAATAAAAGGAAAATAATAACTATTTTAAGAGAGTAATAAAATATATAAAAATATACATAATCAATTCAGACTTCCAGGATGACAATACACATCACCACTGATGCTGCAGGGCAGGCACAGAGGAGGTCCTAGACTGGACTCAGCTTCAGGCAGGAGCCGGACTGAAGAAGTGTACCCAAGAACATATGGATGCATTCAGAGACAGACAGAGAGACAAGGTCCTCCCTGAACATCAGCCATTGAAGAAAAGGGTGTGACCCTCACAATCTCTAAGCTTTTATACTCATTATGACACGTATGGCATCGAATTGCATGGATTACTTTGTTTTTCAGGTTTGGGTCATCTGTACAGTCCAGCTCTCCCAGCAGATGCAACTGCAGTTGCCACCAGCTCCGGGAGGGACTTAATTTACATAGAAATAGGTGTGAGCTGTGACCTCTCTGCACACCAATGGCCCACTTTACCTTGGTGACAGCAATCAGACTTATCACTTCTAGAGAGAGCCACTGTCTGAAAACTGTGTTGGTAAGCTTCAGGATCCGATATTTTGAAAGAGTCTTAGCTGAAAATCAGAGAATATGTTCCAGTTCAGCCCAAACCAGAAAAGCACCAATTCACAATTCTGTCTGATCTGACACACCATAGAACTCAATTACATTTCCCATTGAATGGAACACAAATAAAAAGTAGTAAGATAACAACAGGTGTGTCAAGGACCACATTAGACATGCATTGCTACAGAACAAGGTAGGACATATAGCATGTTTGCCATCCCTGTTGATAGGTAACAGACATTGACCAGTGCTAAATGATCAAATTAATCTGTCACATATACATAAAAACCATGGGGGAAAAAAAATAAAATCACAGAAGCAACAAGTCCTGATCTTCCAGTCCCAGTAGAGTTCTGCTTCTATAGCATTCACCCTAAATCAGCAAAAGTTTGTGAATGCAAGCCTACCATTCCAGTACAGCACTGCACTCAACCCAGCCAAAATTTTTGGTGAACAAACTAAACCGTCTCTGTCTGTATGGAAAACTTCTCACACAGTGAGTCACAGTAGAATCAGAAGAAAGTTTCAAAGATTGGCTTAAGCCTTTTTAAAAACGAAGGAAGTAAAACCCACTATTTTAGGTGGCAGCAGCTCCATTTCATAGAAAAATATTAAGTATCTTCACAATGTTTTCTCACAAATGGAGTTTGTGTGTGCAATAAGCCAGTCTCACACACTGAGATGAGATATTGCTTATTGCATGTGTGCAGAGATGGATACTAGGTGGTAAATCCAGAAACACAGCACCCCCAAACATTACCACACACTCAATTTTTACATAATTTTGTCGGTAACTCATTTACCAAATACAACCTGTGACTTCTGATTGGTTAGTTATTTATGTACAGTTACATCATTCCTTAAAAAAAATATACATGCCCCATGAGTAGGGTTCTTCCCCTGGACTGGGGCCCGTTAGCCTGTGGATGCGATTTTTAGCATTATAATGGCATTAAAATCAGGATAATTTACTCTCAGGCACATCTGTGATCACTTAATTTGTTGGGTTGCAAAATGTTCCTTCTTCCAGCTGACCTGTTCTGAACTACCAAACACCTATGACATGCTCCAGGACGCTTCATCCAGCTAAAGGTGCAACCTTTTGTCTAAGCAACCCCCTGTAATTACAGTTTCTGGTACGTTCCATATACTCGTGAGATTTTAGACAACAGACGCCTTAAGCAAGCAAAGCATATAGCAGAAATACATCAACTTCAAGTAAAATCAACTTTCATCTTAAAATTTCCTACATATTCAAAACAATAGGAAAACAGTGATTAAAATATTGTTTCATGTTATTCTTTGAATAGTGGTAAAACTCACTAAGTCTTTTCAGGCAACAAGATTGTGTAGATAAGCAGAATTTCAGCATAGGATCACTCACTCCGTAAGACTCTGTCTTTCAAGTAGGGCAATGTACAAATTCACAAACAAGATAAGCATTCAGGTAACCATAAGAACGGAGTAGGAGGAAACAGTTGAAACATGTTTACATTTTGCTACTGTAGTTAACATCTCTTCATAGGTTGTCAGCAACGGAAAACCAAAGCCAGCAATTCAAGGCCTAAAAATAAAGAGTTTGTATCTGGTGCTTGAGCCTCATGTGACGCAGATTCTCAAACCTTTATGTGGGTATACATACACGCTATAGTATGTGGGTTTCTGATGCTTCTTCTTTTCCAGCAGTGAAAAATGTTCCATATATCTTACAGGAAATTGTTTTCCTTCTGAAGTCTATGTTCTAAAAATCAAATATCAAGGTAGAGTAAAAGAAGCATAAGCAAACGTAAGAAGAAAACACTTCATTTACTTTATCTTCACACTATTGTCTATTCACTTGCTGAAAAATTTATTTGCCTTCTGAATACAGGGAAAATATTGAAGCCACAAGCAAGCTCCAGAAGATCATAATGAAGCATTCTTTCGGAAATGGAGGCCTCATTGTTCTATGTCTGTTTGTCAACCACTGGTTTAAAATACTACAGAATATATTGCTGTTGTTGTCCAAAATGTTCTCTATATTGTTTTCCTTTTCCTCCTGCCAGCTGGATCCAGTTCAACCTTACCAACTAAGAAACTCACATTCCATACAGAGCTGCAATCCTCTGCCATACTGGGGTATAGGGTTGCTCTCAGCCATGACAACAGGAAATCTTGTCTAAAAAGGCAACTGTGGAAGGAGGAAAATATGTCACAAGTTTCAACATGCTATTGGAACCCTGGACTGCAGTGAGGGTGCTCTGCTGAGCAGGTAAGAGGTATTCAGGCTGCCTTCATTACCATTAACCTAGTTCTGTGGTTCTCAATATTGTTTTCCTTTTCTCCTGCCAGACTGTAATTCTAGAGCTGGACACAGTGCAACTTCACCAGCTCAAAAACTCCCTTCTCACGTACAGGACTGTAACTGTGGCCTGAAGAAGGTCACCTGTAGAGATGCTGTTCCTGGATGCATGACTGCATTTCAGTAAAGAATAATGCACTTCCATGAAATAGCCCTTTAATGTGCAACTGGATGTAGATGCATCCTTCCAACTTTGCCTTCTTCTTCTTTCCTGTTTGTAGGTAAGTCTCAAATGGAAAAGTAGGCAGAGAGAAATTCTGCTCAGGAGGGAATATGTGCAGCAGTATTTTTCCTGTTCTAAGATTTCCTAAGTTTAAGAGACGGAAAGAGATTTACAATGATGGAAGTTACTCTGGTTGGTTGGTTGGGTTTTGTTTGCTTTCTTGTTTAAAGAGGGCTTCCCTGTACAACTGTATTGGATAGAAAACTATATTTTGTCAGTGTCTGTCTGTACACGAAGTCCAAATGTGGAAGAAAGCACTCAGCAGGAGAGGCTTAACACAAAATCATGGACCTCGATACTTGAATTTTGGCTCCTTCTGTGTCTCTTGAGTTGTTGTTGAATTGTGCTTGTCCTTTACGTTTTGCTTTCTCATAAGCTGCATTTACTCCTGATTCAGCTCTGTCCAAAGGAGAGTGGAATCATACTTTCAGTTATTTTAAAACTGTTGAAACTGAATTGAAATCAATCGCCATCTCAGCAGCAGGACAGTTCACGCCATCAGACATGCTTCAAACAGGATCATGGCGTTGTTAGATGCAGCTCTAGTTACCCTTTTTTTCTCAAAATTCTGCAAAGCCCAAGGCCTTCCTGAAAACACACGTTATGACAGAATTCCGGGATGAAGAAAGCTGCGGAGCCGCGGGCTGCTCTTGTGCGCATCCTGCTCCTGGGGTTTGCGTTTCTTCAGTTTGCCGCCGAGTGCCACCCAGCGGCTGAGGAAGCGGCTGGTTCACGTGCAGACAGAGGGTTTCCTGCTTTTAAAGAAACCAGACACTAACCAAACCTCAAAGAATAGTAGAATGGACTGCTGCGGACTTAACGAAAAAGAAAAAATAAATGGAAAAGACACCAGACCCTACTATTAGTAGAAGACTGGACCTGCGTGTGAGGGGTGGGACCTTAGATTGCAAGGAAATAATTGCCCAGTGATTTTGGTGTTCAGGGTCCCTCTGGAAACATGCAGCCTGAGATATAACCTACCAATGCATTATCGATAAATTAGCCTACAGTACTTTATGTTGGAGGCTCTGCCTCAGGAAACACTTATTTAAAAATGAAGTAACAGGAGAACAGCAGTTAAATGTGACAAAGGATTAGGACAAGGCTGAGGTATTTATGCCTTCTTTGCCTCAGTCTTTAATAGTAAGGAAAGTTGTTCCCTCTGTGTACATACACAGGAGATAGAGAAGCAGAACAAAACTCCCACGATCCGAGAGGAGGTGGTTAGAGACTTGCTTGCCCAGCTAGATACACACAAGTCCATGGGGCCAGATGGGGTCCACCAAGAGTATTGAAGGAGCTGGTGGATGTGCTTGCAAAACCCCCTTCCATCATCTTCCAACAGTCCTGGAAGACTGGGGAAGTTCCACTGGACTGGAGGCTGGCGGATGTTGTGCCCATCTACAAGAAGCGTTACAGGGAGGATCCAGGGAACCACAGGCCTGTCAGTCTGACCTCAGTGCCAGGAGAAGTCATGGAGCAGGTGATCTTGAGTGCCATCATGAAGCACACGCAGGAGAACCGAGTGATCAGGCCCAGTCAACATGGGTTCATGAAAGGCAGGTCTTGCCAAACTAACCTGATTGCCTTCTATGACAACGTGACTCGACTGTTGGATGAGGGAAAGGCTGTGGATGTATCTTCCTGGACTTCAGTAAAGCCTTTGACATGGTTTCTCACAGCATTCTGCTTCCGAACCTGTCAGCCTCTGGCCTGGACAGGCGCACACTCTCCTGGGTGGAAAACTGGTTGGAAGGTTGGGCCCAGAGAGTGGTGGGAAATGGAGTTGAATCCAGCTGGAGGCCCCAGGGCTCAGTGCTGGGTCCAGCCCTGTTCAATGTCTTTATCAATGACCTGGATGAAGGCATTGAGAGCACCCTTAGCAAGTTTGTGGATGCCACTAAGCTGGGTGGAAGTGTGGATCTGCTGGAGGGTCGGGAGGCTCCGCAAAGGGATCTGAACAGGCTGGACCGCTGGGCTGAGACCAATGGGATGAGGTTTAACAAGGCCAAATGCCAGGTCCTGCACTTGGGGCACAACAACCCTAGGAGAAATCTGGCTGGAAAGGAGGAGAGGGACCCCTGGAGGAGAGGGACCTGGGGGTGTTGGTTGACAGTGACTGAACATGAGCCAGCAGTGTGCCCGGGTGGCCAAGAAGGCCAATGGCATCTTGGCTTGTATCAGAAACGGCGTGACCAGCAGGTCCAGGGAGGTTATTCTATCTCTGTACTCGGCACTGGTGAGATTGCTCCTCGAATCCTGTGTTCAGTTCTGGGCCCCTCACCACAAGAAGGATGTTGAGGCTCTGGAACGAGTCCAGAGAAGAGCAACAAAGCTGGTGAAGGGGCTGGAGAACAAGTCTTATGAGGAGCGGCTGAGAGAGCTGGGGTTGTTTAACCTGGAGGAGGCTGAGGGGAGACATTATTGCTGTCTACGACTACCTGAAAGGAGGTTGTGGAGAGGAGGGAGCTGGCCTCTTCTCCCAAGTGACAGGGGACAGGACAAGAGGGAATGGCCTCGAGCTCTTCCACGGGAGGTTCAAGCTAGACATGAGGAAAAAAATTTTCACAGAAAGGGTGATTGGGCACTGGAACAGGCTGCCCGGGGAGGTGGTTAGTTACCTTCCCTGGTGGTGTTTAAGGGACGGGTAGATGAGGTGCTGAGGGGCATGGTTTAGTGATTAATAAGAATGGTTGGACTTCGTGATCCAGTGGGTCCTTTCCAACCTAGTGATTCTGTGATTGTGTGAAGAAGGAGGGGATAAGATCAGGCAATGGGGAGGAAAAAGCTGTGGGGGAGCGGAAAGAGCCGGGAGACGGAGTCAAGAGGAGGAAGGAGAGGAAAGAAGAGCAGGAAGAGGGTGGCGCAGGCTGCCCAGACTGCTACCGGTGACAATAGCATGCGCGCTGTGCCTCACGGGGCTCACAATGGCGCCTGGCGCCGGAGCCCTCCCCGCACCGCCCCCTGCCGCAAGCCGCGCCCCCTACAACCCGCGCCCCCTCGCAGGCCGTGCCCGGCCCCATCACGGCCTCCAAAGCCACGCCCCGAACCCGCACGGCCACGCCCCCGACAGGCCACGCCCCCTTGCTGGGCCCCGGCCCCGCCCTAGAGGCGGAGGGTGGGCGGGTGGCGGCGGTGGGGCCTGCGTGCGGGCTGGGGCCGGGCCGCGGGAGCCCCGGCGGGTGCGTGGCTCGGCCGGGGAACTTTCCGCCTCTCGGGGAAGCCGAGAGCTTTAGAGCGAAGCCCGCCCGGTGGCGGTGGGGGGGGGTGTAACGGGGAGTTGGGGGGGAAGAGCGGCGCGCGCGCACGGTGCGGGCGGCCCCGCTGCTCCATGCGGGGGCGGCGGGGTCCGCGTCCAGGTCGACGATGGCCAAATGGCTGAACAAATACTTCAGCCTGGGCGGTAACAAGAGCAAGAGCCCCCCGCAGCCCCCGCGGGCCGACTACCGGGAGAAGGGGCCGCCGCTGCCCCGCCCGCAGCGCCGCGCCTCGCCCTGCCCGCGCCGCCGCCCCTGCGACGACACCGCCGAGCTGCTCCGCGCCTACCGCGCGCAGAAGGACCGCGACTTCGAGGACCCGTACGGCGAGCCGGGCTCGTCCCTGCGCAAGCTGCGAGCCGTGTGCCTCCCCGACCGCCCCGACGACCCCGGCGAGGCGCCCCGCAAGGGGTTCTCCTCGGCGTCGTGCGGCGCCGCGCCCCGCGGCCCCGCCGGGTCCCCGCTCCTCGTGCGCAGCCACAGCGAGCGCCGCCCCGCCACGCCGCCCGCCGCCCGCCACGCGTCCCCCAGGCACCGGCTCATCAAGGTGGAGGCCGGCGGCGCCGCGGGGAAGAAGCTCGGCAAGGGATCGAAGCAGCGGGCCGCCTCCGTCTCCGCCGACGCGAAGGACAAAGTAGGTGTCGCGAAGTCCGTGCTCCTGCCCCGCGTGCGGGGTGGCAGGGCGGGATTTGGGGTGGGCGAGCTGGCTCCTGTCTAGGTGCGTCTGGAGTAGGTTCACAGAGTCATAGAGTGGTTTGGGTCGGAAGGGACCTTAAACATCATCCACTTCCACCCCTGCTGACAGGGACACCTCCCACCAGACCAGGCTGCCCAAGGCCCCATCCAACCTGGCAGCCTGTGTCAGGGCCTCACCACCATAATCGTAAAAAAATTTCTCCTTATGCCTAGTCTAAATTTGCCCCTCTCCAATTTCTACCCGTTGCCCCTCATCCTATCACCCCAAGCCTTTCTAAACACTCCCTCCCCAGCTTTCTTGCACCCCTTCAGGTACTGGAGGTAGTAACTACGCAGCCTACCACTGCTCTCCTCCGTGGGTGACCTGACTTTTTTAAATATCTCAGAGCAGGCAGGGCATGTGCAAGGTTGGCAGATGAAGTGCTGGTTCCTTGTATTCTCACTCACTTCCCTCCTGGTGGGACAGGTTTGCAGGTGCGTCTAGCCCTGTTCCAGGGCACTGCCAGCAGCCTTATGGCTAGTACCAAGGCTCTTGGGTTGTCATGCTGCTGCAGAACAGGATGCGAGTCTTTGGAAAGGGTGCTTGGAGAGCCCCAGAGTCACTCGAGACGCCCTGTGCTTGTGATCCACAATTGTGACCTCAGCCCCCTTGTAATAAAATTTTTTTAAAAAAATAAATCTGATGCCCTCCTGAATCACATTGCCTGTTTTTAGGAGACACTTTGTTGTGTATCCTAGTTCAGTGTCA
The DNA here is from genome assembly GCF_032191515.1 of Phaenicophaeus curvirostris. Taxonomy (NCBI): domain Eukaryota; kingdom Metazoa; phylum Chordata; class Aves; order Cuculiformes; family Cuculidae; genus Phaenicophaeus; species Phaenicophaeus curvirostris. Next base: position 24,247,189 of record NC_091431.1, on the reverse strand, counting down.
AAGGTGAAGTAGTTCAAAGTCCTGTGTTTCAACAGCATCACAACTTCCATGATAACTCAGTGTTTCTAACTGGTGGGTAGCTGAAGCAGACTCTTTACCTACTAGGTCAGTCGCAAATGTGCTCCTGCATTTTACTGGTCATTCTCCCCAAATATTACAAAATATTGCAGATGCTGCAGTAGGAAATACTGGGCTCAGGAACCTGGATTAAAGCAGGGAAGCTTTGCAGAGGGAAGTAGCATTAATTATTTTGTAGACACAGCACATATCTCCCAGTTGGCCCTGTGAGTATAGTTTATTCTTTTTCAAATATTGGAAATTAATGTCTATTTACAAAATGAAGAAATATTTACAATTTCAATGTAATAGTCACATCAGAGGAATTCTAAGTATGTGCTGAATGTTATCAGTTTAAATTATCTGTGTGTACATGTTTAAATGTGTAACATGATTGCATTGAGCGGTGACACATTTCCATGACAACTTGATAGATTATATCCTGTCCAGGTGAAATTCCAAATAGATTAGCTTGTGCTGGTGATGATATAAGATGAAAAGTCTAGAATTTATTACATTGTCTGTCATTTTAGGTGTAGTTCCTGACTGGAAGCAACTTCTTTTGTGCAAGTGAATGATTAATGCTACAGACTCAGTATATTACAGTCTTAGTATATTCAGTCTTCTTTCAATTGCCCGTGTTGATACTATCTATCTGCTCTTAGGCAAATACTTTTAGCAACTTCATACTTCAGAGAAAATAATTGCTCAGGGCAAAATGCTTCCGAGTGCAACTACTATTCTTTTCTTTTTTTATACACAGGGCGTGATTTTCTTATCTTTCAATATTAGACCCTACTTAAGCAATTTTTAAAGCAGAAACTACATTATTGCTAGGTAACCTGCTGCCTTGTGTGTTCATAAATCTGTGCTGCTTCTAAGCCCTTGTTGCAGGTTCTGAAACTTATTTTGGATGGGCGGCCTATAATCTTTTTTTTAAAAAAAAAGATGCAAAACACTCAAGTCATAGTCACATTCTCTCTGGTTTTGAGAGGAAGAACTAAATTTGACAAGCAGGAAATCTTGACATGTCTGAGAAATAAAATTACCTTTTGAAGTGTGGAGACAAGTGTGCCTGCCCCCACCCACAACAGAATTTGATTGTGAGATGCTACATACATGCATGAGTTGCCTTTTTTTTTCAATTGTCTTATTTTCTTCCAGTAATGGAAATGAAATCTCTCTTTTTCATACCCCTGAAATATCAAGCCTAACAGGTGAATTTAGTAAGCAGTGGTTGCAGTGGGCAGGCAGGGAACTACTTCTCTCCTTCAACTGTCATTTACTGAGGAGAAAGAATAAGAAATTTAGCTAACAGAGTGTGCCTAGTTCAGTGGCAAGTGGAAATAAACTTCTGTAAGAAAGATAGAGAAGAGAGTAAAGATGGTATAAAAAACCCTAGAGGTCTGACATTCAGAGGAGTTGCTAGAACTGTAAGTAGCATAACTTAAGCTAGTAAATATCTTAGGAATGAAAAAATATCTAGTTGCCATATTGGTCCATCATCACAGAAATACATCAGAGCTTAATGATCCAATAGTGCCTGCTAAATTCTTGTGTTCCATTCCAGCACTGCTTTTTTTTTTTTTTTTAATTTTTCACATGCAAGGATAGAATGTTGTTTTGGTTTTTTGGTTTTTTTTTCTTTAGGTATTAGCTGAGAAGTATAATTTTCAAGAAATACAGTGAACAATTTTATAATTTTTGTCTTCAGTCATCAATAAAGAGTTGGCTGAAAGAGGCCAGTTGTGTGTTAAACTCTAAGAGTTTCTAGAATGGGAAGGAGTTTCAGGAAGGTGTTTGTTTGCTGTGGTTACTTATGAAGGACCAATGGAAAGTATGAACAAGGATGGACTGATTAGTTGAAATTCCCGGGGAAAAAAAGATAGACTAGGTGATTCAGGGTGTAAAGATGATAGAGGTTGGAAGCAGGGGTAGGCTTGATTGTATTTTGCAGGATTCCAGGCATAGGTTGTAAAAGTAACTACAGAGATGTAGTGTAGCTGGGATTCAGGAAGCTTTGATGTGTGAAGGTAGAAGTATCAACTAAAGTTGAAGCAGACAAACACAAATTGCAATGCATCTTTAATAGCAAGGTGACTCACCTTTATAACAAATGCCCAAGGGAGAGTAACCATTGCCAGGTGTCTTTGAATTCAAATTGGTGGGTGGATTTTTTTATTTTGCTAGTACAATCAGGCAGGTTTGGGAACATTTAACAGTGATGCTTATCTTCAAACAAGAGAGAGCGGGCTATGTTAGAATTCATGGCAGAGGCAGCTCAGTTCTTCCAGTATGAAGGCTAAGAAATTACTGGCTTTCATCTTTAGTGCTGGCCTGGGAGATGTTAACTGCGTAGCTCTCCTGTGGTAGACAAATGAGTGTAGACAAGCCTGAACAACAATGTGGCCATGTACTGGAACACCCTGGCAGCTACTGTATTTGGGTAAGAATAATTGCAAGACTTCGCTTAGCATCCACTCAACAGACAAAGAAGTTGTGAACTAGGGATGTAAAAGAACAAATTGAAGTCTTCCTGAGTGACTCTTCTAGCTGGCATTGTATGGTGTGTAAATCCATGAAAATAGTAATAGATGAGGGAGAAATGTCTGTGTGAAACAATACTTAGTGTATTTTCTCACCTCTTACACCTTTTTGAACCTAAACATTTCTCTGCCTGGCTTGGCAGGTGAAGAACTTGGTAGGCTGTTCAAACAGCAGCTGAATCATACTCTGTTTCAGGAAGTTCTTAGTATTTAAAAGCTGGGATTCTAGTATACTTGTGCTTTAAAGGATAATTATTTCATAATAAACCTTGTATTGCACTCCTTCTGTGCAGTAGAGGCAGAACTGTGCAGCAGTTCTGGATATTGAATGCAGAAGACGCTGCAAGTTGCAAGATCCATTTCCACAGGACAGGACAATTGTGATGTTTAAGAAAATAGCTCTGTTCCATACAGGCAGAGCTGATCCAGTGAAACATGAATGGCAGCAGCAATCGGGCAGGAATCTTTTGCTCCATGTTGCTGACTTGATTTACAAAGGTCTGAAAATAATGATTATAGGTCAATTTTACACTTGTATAAGCAAAAAAACCCAAACAACTACCCTTTGTTTCCATGGAATCCATCTCTGAAGTGTGATGCAGAGATCTGGCTGCTAGTTAAACATAAGGGCTAAACCTGTTTGCTTTGAAAGCTTTCCCCCAATTATGTAAGAGACAAGTACCCTTCTGACATTGCAATAGATGATGAAAATGTTCTTTGAACTCTTAAGGCCTTGCATAAAAGTGCTCAGGCTCCGTGGAATGTTATTAATATATGTATATAATTAAAAAATTTCAGTAAACATTGGCATTATGTTTGTCTTATTTCTGTGTATGGAAGGTCTAAGTTTATTTGCTCTTACAAGTGAGAACAAGTCAGGTGTATTTAACAGAATCTTGCAGCTGGTATGTCAGGGTGCACTGAAAAAACACTCGAAAAGTGTTTAAGCAATATTTGGGTTATTTATATCAAAGTATATGGTTTCTAGAGCTCATAAACTACAAGTGTAACTCTTATCATGTTTAGTCCATTGCCACAAAGGGTCGGGCTGCTACTTGTTACAATTGATTGTAGTCTGAAGCAGTCTTCCTCTCTGCATGAGGTTCCTATTCAGGTATGTCTCTGTCTTTGAGTAAGAGGTCTCAAGAAAAAGATACTGGTGGACACTGATGTTGTGGACATGTGTGAAGGGCTTGGTCAAGGCCATGCATAAAGGCAGCAAGCTGCATTTTTTCCATGCATCTCATGTTGCTGTAGTCCACCTACAATGCAGCTAGAAGTGTGTTTTCCCCTCACTTGTTGGTGTCATGAATAAGGGACTGTCACAGACTTATGAATGCAAAGATATTCAGTTATTACCTGAGCCTGTGGAGTCTTGGTGACCTTAGGGTTGCTTGAAGCGATGTGTTGGGCCCCTCGCTACAAGAAGGAAGTTGAGGCTCTGGAGCGAGTCCAAAGAAGAGAGACAAAGCTGGTGAAAGGGCTGGAGAACAGACCTTATGAGGAGCAGCTGAGGGAACTGGGGTTGTTTAGCCTGGAGAAGAGGAGGCTGAGGGGTGACCTTATTGCTTTCCACAGCTACCTGAAAGGAGGTTGTAGAGAGGAGGGTGCTGGCCTCTTCTCCCAAGTGACAGGGGACAGGAGAAGAGGGAATGGCCTCAAGCTCTGCCAGGGGAGGTTCAGGCTGGACATCAGGAAAAAAATTTTCACAGAAAGTGTCATTGGGCACTGGAACAGGCTGCCCAGGGAGGTGGTTGAGTCACCTTCCCTGGAGGTGTTTAAGGGACAGGTGGATGAGGTGCTGAGGCATGTGGTTTAGTGTTTGATAGGAATGGTTGGACTCGATGATCCTGGAGGTCTTTTCCTACCTTGTGATTCTGTTAGACTGTTCACTTACTACCATGCTTGATGCCTGTAGTGTGTTGCATAGCCCAGAACAATCTCTGATCTGGAAACCATCCAAATTTTCACACTTTTGGACACAGAGAGATCTAAGCAGAAAACGGCTATCAGGAAGGAGTGCGAAGCAGTTGGATGTGTGGAGGTTAAGAGAGGGAGTGATAGTCTTCTGGGAGTGTGTCATGTGTGTACCCTCACAGTAAGCAAATGCAAACCATTGAAAGAAAGTACCTCTGTTACTGGATTCAAGGGAGCAGAACGGAGCTGGCAAATACTTAAGAATTCTTTCCATGAGGCAAAAGAGCACTCAGTCCCCAGATAGAGGAAAGCAGACAGGAAAGGGAAGAGACCAGCGTGGCTGAGTTGAAACCTGCTGGTCAAACTCCAGAAGAGCAAGAGAGCGCACAGGCAGTGCTAACAGGGGCAAGTAACCTGGAAAGTGTACAGGGACACTGGCTGGTTTTGTAGGGATGAGGTCAGGAAGGCCAAGGCACAGCTGGAGCTGAACTCAGCAAGGGAAGTGAAGACCAACAAGAAGGGCTTCTGCAGGTATGTCAGTCAGAAGAGGAAGGTTAAAGAGAACGTACCTGAAGTGATGGTTGGGAATGGTGACCTTGTATCAACAGACAAGGACAAGGAGGAGGTACTTAACAACTTTATTTGTCTTAGTCCAACAACCACTCTTCTCACCCCTCCTGGGTCATGGGACAGCAAGATAGTGACCAGCGGGGTAAACCCCCTCCCACTGCAAAGGTGAATCAGGTTTGTGACCATCTGAGGAATCTGCATATATATAAGTCTACAGGACCTGATGAGATACCTCTCAGAGTCCTGAGGGAACTGGCTGATGTGGTTGCCAAGCCACTCTCCATGATATTTGAAAAATCATGGCAATCAGGAGAAGTCCCTGGTAACTGGAAGAAGGGTGAAATGGTGCCCATTTTAAAAAGAGGGGAAAAGATGACCCTGACGACTACCGACCTGTCAGCCTCACCTCCATGCTTGGAAAGATCATGGAACAGATCCTCCTAGAAGACATGCTAAAGCACGTGGAGGATGGGGAGGTGATTAATGGCAGCCAGCATGGCTTTGCCAAGGGCAAGTTCTGTATGACCAACTTAATGGCTTTCTATGATGGGGTAACCGCAGCAGTAGACGTGGGTAAACTGATGTTTGTGATCCTTCTGGACTTATGTAAAGCCTTTGACATGGTCCCCTACAACATCCTTCTCTCTAAATTGGGGAAGCCACAGTGGAAGGACAGGATGTAATCCCAAGGGACAGAGACAGGCTGGAGAAGTGGGCCTGTGAGAACCTCATGAGGTTCAACAAGGCCAAGTGCAAGGTCCTGCAACTGCGTCGGGGCAATCCCCAATTTCAGTACACATGGGGGATGACATGATTTAGAGCTGCCCTGCAGAGAAGGACCTGGGGATACTGGTCGATGAGAAACTCGACATGAGCTGGCAGTGTGTGCTTGAAGCCTGGAAGGCCAACTGTATCCTGGGCTGCATCAAAAGTAGCATGGCCAGCAGGTCAAGGGAGATGGTTCTGCTCCTCTATTCCTCTCTTGTGAGACCTCATCTGGAGTATTGTGTCTGGTTCTACAATCATCAACGTAAGATGGGTATGGAACTGTTGGAATGGGTCTAGAGGAGGGCTATAAAGAAGATCAGAGGACTGGAGTGCCTCCCATATGAGGACAGGCTGAGAGAGTTGGGTTTCTTCAGCCTGGAGAAGAGAAGGCTCAAAGGAGATCTTATAGCAACCTTCTAGTACAACCTTCTTGTAGGGGCCTACAAGAAAGCTGGGGAGGGACTCTTTAGAAAGGCATGTAGTGATAGGACTAGGGGGCAATGGGTGTAAACTGGAGAGAGGCGGATTTGGACTAGACATAAGGAGGAAATTCCTCACTATGAGACTGGTGAGACACTGGAACAGGTTGCCCAGGGATGTTGTGGATACCCCATTCCTGGAGGTGTTCAAGGCCAGGATGGCCTTGTTTTTTACTTCTAGCTGAAAACCTAACAAAACTTAACAGAACTTAACCTAACAGTACTTGGGATCATTTCCATTGAAAGGATGGAAGGCCAGCTTAAAGTTAATTGCTTGTTAATATTTGACTCTAAAAATAGCTACAGTCTGTTTGGTTTAGACTGAAAAAACCTGCAGAGCAGCTTTTTTTCTGTAGCTGAATTCCATAACCAGATGTCAAACAGTAATGCTTCAATTCTTGTGATGTTTCCATGTGGCTTTGCAGAAATACTAGATATTGGATTATTCTTCGTTCATGAGGAATTTCGAAGTTTTATGCGCAAGGCTAATAGTGACAACTGAGGGACTACTGACAATTTGTAACGTGATATTGCTTTATGACTGGACTAAAGGTTGCTACAGGAGGATTGTGTGTGAACAGACTACCCTTCCTTACTTCAGATCTCTGCTACAGATGTTTAAAGATCTATTTTAATTTTGCAAGATTTTTTTTGTTTAAAAAAAAAACCAACATAAAACCCAAAGCAACAGAAAGTAGTCTTAAAACTTCAGGTAGAAGTTACTAGTGTCCTAAATGTAGTTTTAAAGATCAGAATATAAGGTCTGAATGAGGTACAAATGGCATACAGCAGTGCCATGTATTCTATGGGCAATTTTTGTGTAGGAACTTTAGATTGTAGATCAGTAAAGTGGGACTGCAGAAGAAGTTTGTTATGGTTTCTTTCCAAGTGAAGATTTAGGACAGTGTTTTTCTTTAAAGAAAATGCTACTTTTCATATACCGCCTTTGAGCCCTAGTTTCAGCCAATATTGTGGCAGCAAACAGATTTTTTGCCTTAGAATAGATTTTTTTTTTTTCCTCAGTTGGAAGTGACCAATGATGATCATCTAGTCCAACTGTCTGACTACTTTAGAGCTGACCAAAAGTTCAAGCATGTTGTTAAGGGCATTGTCCAAATGCCTCTTAAACCCTGACATAGGACATTGACCACCTTTATAGGAAGCCTGTTCCAGTGTTTGACCGCCCTCTCAGTAAAGAAGTTTTTCCTAATATCAAGTCTGAACCTCCTCTGACATGCCTTTGAACCATTCCTGTACATCCTGTCACTGGATCCCAGGGAGAAGAGATAAGGGCCTCCTCTTCCACTTCTGCTCCTCAGAGAGCTGTAGAGAGCAATGAGATCACTCTTCATCCTCCTTTTTTTCAGAAATCCTTAGTCACTCTTCACAGGAGATGCATTCTGCACTTTCATTGCTTTGTTGCCCTTCTCTGGTTGTGTTTGAGTACCTTAGCACCTTTCTTAAATTATGAGGTCCAGAACTGCACACAACACTCAAGGTGAGACCACACTATCACTAAATACAGTGGGATAATCACCTCTTTTGATCAGCTGGTGATGCTGCATTTGGTGCACTCCAGGGTGCGGTTTGCCCACTTGACTGTCAGGATACACTGCTGACTCAATTTGATTATAGTGCCAGCAAGCACACACAGATCCCTTTCTGAAGGGCTACTGCCCAGCCACTCTTCTACCAGTTAATGCTTGTGTCCAGCATTACTCCAGCCCAGGTGCAAAATCTGGCATTTGGACTTGTTAAAATCGTTCTAAATTCAATGTTCATTAGATTTCCTGTCTTCTGTGTAACTCTGCTTCTGGTTGGTGAGTATAGAAAGGAGTAAGCGTTTGGTTAATGCTAAACTGGAAGAATATCCTGCCAGTCAATGAGAAACCATTGATCTAGTGTGCTTTGGCTTTTGTGACCTGTGACTAATTTCTCTCTTTTTCAGATTAGAGAGAAATTACTTTGCCTTCATCTCCAGTGCTCCTCTCATGTCTCCCATACCCTGCCATGTCTACATTAAAGAAATAAGCTGGCTAGCCATAATGATTGGCATAATTGTCCTGCCAGGGATCTGCAGGGGATACAGAAGAATGAAAGGCCACTGCAGGTAGTTTAAAACCTGAAATTTATTTTGAGAAGCTCTGCTGTGGCTGACAGACATATATCTCTGCTATGAAGGTGAGCTGGATGATTTGGTAAATCCTGTGAGCAATTTTTCTAATGCAAGGATTAGACAAATGATTCAGTGATAGATAAGGATCAGAAGCCTACAACCTAGCAGAAACTAAAAACTGCCAGATAGTGGTGTTGGGAGCTTCCTCAAATGCTTGTTGTGTTCTGTTTCAGGAAGAAGTGTCCCTAAAGCTGCCTTTGCCACCTTGTTCATAACTTCTTGTTATGAAGCTCCTACTGGAATTTCCAGTGGGGGACTTAGAAAGGCCTCTGGCTGCAGTGTGCAGCTCCCAACCGTTATGTATAACACTGCATTCTGTGTGTGAATCAAAAGATGCTTGCTTTGGCCTGTACACAGTTGTGATGCTGTATGTATAGAATTGTATATCTCATATAGTCATGAGTTCACTGAACTGCACAGATGCTGCTGACACATTTCCAGCTGGTTTTAAAGGAAGATGGAAAGTATTGGAAGGAACATGAATGCTGTTTAATTGGACTTGCTGTCACTATATGTCTGAAGGTGCTTTGTGATATATGTCTGCTAAATAATTAAGTCATTTTAGCTGCTAATTTGTCACGGAAGAAGGCATGCTAAATTGTGGCATACAGGGAGGAGATGTCAAGTTCAGTGGGAATTTCAGTTGCAGTTCTGGGCTGTGATGTAGGGATCTGGTTCATCAGAGAGAGAGGTTTTTCATCAGTGTGGACTGAGTGCTGAGCTGTAATGTCTGTCTGCTCCATGAAACAGACCTGAGTAAAGGTGGATACCAGACTGGACAGTGGGGAAGTTCTGTAGTGATGTTCCACCCATGAGATTGTAACTCAGTGAGTTCTGAGCTGTGTGTGGGAACAAGATAAACACAGAGTTTTCAATTACCGTTGTGTTATTAGGAGAGTTGTGGGGATGGCTGTGTAATTGAGTCTAGAGAAGCCTTGTCACAATAGGCAGCTGTTGCTGGCTTAATATGTCCAAGTTGTTGTACTGTTTTTTCAGTTGTGGTATAGTATTTTAGAGTGGCCTTCTTGCATCTAGAAAGCCTCCACAGTGGGGCTTTTACCATTCTGGAGTTAGATCATTCAGTGTGCTGGAGGAGTCAATACATTCTTCTTGTTGAAAGGAAGGTGAAGATGGGCACAAACAGTGCAACAAGTGGTAACCGGAGGTGAGACTGAAATACTCTGACTTCAGAAGTGGCCATCTGTGTGCAGACCTCTGGGCAGAATAGCAGGATGCTGGCTATTTCTCTGTACAGGGTGATAGGCTGGAGCTACACAACTAGGCCTCTCTGAGCCAGCGGAAGGGTATATCTCTTTCTCTTTTCCCTTCAGCTTTCTGGTGCAGAAAGAAGAGCCATGTGGCCCTACTGCTGCTCAACAGGTTATATTTGAGAGGTCAGGTGGGCTGCAGGGATAGCCCTGTAAGGATATCACTGCATGGAGTAGCCATCCAGGTCCTTGCACTGGCATGCCTGTTACAAGATTGCCTTGCGTGCTTCGCAGTTGGTTTACTTCTTACTGCTTCTGCCTATGTCCACCACTTTATCTTTCTATCTGTTGATTGCTATGAGGATCTGTACTCAAAAAAGGCAGCCATGGGAGAGGGAGATAGTCCATTGCTTTTACATGTCTTTGCTGATTCAGTAGTGATGACTTTGGCCGGGTTCCAGCAGCTGACAACTTGATGGAGGCAGAAAAGAAAGCTGTATGTTGTAGATGCAGTTCATGCCCTTGCAATATCTGTAGATCGCTATGTCACATATGAAGATGCATGAGAGATATGTCTGTGTTCTGTAAGTGAATGTAGAGTTAGTCTGACAGTAGTCTCTGAAGCACACAACCATACCTTCTTCTGAAAAAGCATAAAAGAATGAATGGGGTTTTGTTCAACTCAAGTGCATGTGTATGTGGTTGGGTGACTCAATGGGGGAGAATGATATTGTGAAGAGACTAAAGCAGAGCTGAATACTAGTGCTGATCAGCAAGAAGGAATGAACTGTGCTTGCTTCCTTACCTTGTCCTCTGAATTTCCATGTGAATATGTACAGAGTGAGTTAAGTTCCTTGCTAGAAACCTAGCCAAGCTCGTAAATCGAGCTTTAAACTAGATCTGAAGGGGGAGGGGGTTGAGCCCAGGCTAGACAGGAACGAGCCTGGATGTGGGGAATTGGTGATTGGGAGAGGGTGCGCGGGTGAGGACCACCAGCACCTCACCACACAGAAAGTGGGGGAGAACACACCTTGGGGTGCTAAGGGAGATGCAGGCACTCTGATGTTAACTACTCCAGTTACCAGGCAGTTGGGAACGAACCCTGTTCCCTCTAGGAGGGCTGAAGGCTCGGCAGCTCAGCTGAAGTGCATTTACACCAATGCACGCAGCATGGGGAATAAGAAAGAAGAGCTGGAAGCTGTCGTAGGGCAAGGAGCCTATGATGTCGTTGCCATCACGGAAACATGGTGGGACGACTCATATGACTGGAGTGCAGCTATGGTGGGGTATAAGCTTTTCAGGCGGGACAGGAAGGGTAGGAGAGGAGGCGGGGTGGCCCTCTTTGTGAGGGAGGACTTGGACACGGTTGAGATGGATTGTGGCCATCAGGAGATTGAGTGCCTGTGGGTCAAAATCAGAGGAGCCCACCAGAAGGTAGATTTTGTGATGGGAGTCTGTTACGGACCACCCAGCCAAGGAGAAGCAGCTGATGAGCTCTTCTATAAACAGCTGCGGTCAATCTCTAGATCAATGCCTCTTGTTCTTGTGGGAGACTTCAATCTGCCTGATATCTGCTGGGTGTACAATACAGAAGAAAGGAAACAGTCTAGGAGGTTCCTGGAGTGTGTGGAAGGTAACTTCCTTGCACAGTTGGTGAATGAACCAACAAGGGAGGGTGCCCTCCTGGACCTGCTGTTTGTGAACAGAGAAGGCCTTGTGGGGGATGTGGCAGTAGGTGGACGCCTAGGACTAAGCGACCATGAGATGATAGGGTTTTCTGTTCTAGGTGAAGTGAAGAGGGTAGTTAGCAAGACGATAGCATTAAATTTCCAGAGGGCAGACTTTGATTTCTTCAGAAGGCTGGTTGGCAAAGTCTCATGGGAGACAGTACTTAAGGGCAAGGGAGCCCAGGAGGGCTGGGAGCTCTTCAAAAGGGTGGTCCTAGCAGCTCAAGAGAAAGCCATCCACATGTTTCGGAAAAAAAGCCGGCAGGGGAGAAAGCCAGCTTGGTTGAACAGACAGATCTTGAGGGATATCAAGAAGAAGAGAAATGTTTATAGGCTGTGGAAGAAGGGACAGGCCTGTTGGGTGGACTACAGGAGGGAAGTGAGATTGTGTAGAGAGAAAATCAGAAGGGCTAAGGCTCAGCTAGAAATTGAATTGGCCAAGTCTGTGAAAGATAACAAAAAATCTTTCTACAAATATATAAATAATAAAAGGCAGACTAGGGAGACCATACAGTCCCTATTGGACACAGAAGGAACAACAGTGACAGGGGATGAGGAAAAGGCTGAGGTACTTAATGCCTTCTTTGCCTCAGTCTTTAGTTGTAAGGAGGGTCGTTCTGTCTGTGCACAGACCCAGGAGCTAGAGGAGCATAATGAGGCTCCCGTGATCCAAGAGGAGGTGGTCAGAGCCTTGCTAGCCCGACTAGACACCCACAAGTCTGTGGGGCTAGATGGGATTCACCCTAGGGTATTGAAGGAGCTGGCAGATGTGCTGGCCAAACCCCTTTCCATCATCTTCCAACAGTCCTGGAAGACTGGGGAAGTCCCACTGGACTGGAGGCTGGCTGATGTTGTGCCCATCTACAAGAAGGGTCGCAGGGAGGACCCAGGAAACTACAGGCCTGTCAGTCTGACCTCAGTGCCAGGGAAAGTCATGGAACAGGTGATCTTGAGTGCTATCATGAAGCACATGCAAGAGAACTGGGTGATCAGGCCCAGTCAACATGGGTTCACAGAAGGCAGGTCTTGCCAGACTAACCTGATCGCCTTCTATGACAAAGTGACTCGGCTGCTGGATGAGGGAAAGGCTGTGGATGTGGTCTTCCTGGACTTCAGTAAAGCCTTTGACACAGTTTCTCACAACATTCTGCTTCTGAACCTGTCAGCCTTCGGCCTGGACAGGCGCACACTCTCCTGGGTGGAAAACTGGTTGGATGGCCGGGCCCAGAGAGTGGTGGGAAATGGTGTGAAATCCAGCTGGAGGCCAGTGACAAGTGGGGTTCCCCAGGGCTGAGTGCTGGGTCCAGTCCTGTTCAAAGTCTTTATCAATGACCTGGATGAAGGCATCGAGTGCACCCTTAGCAAGTTTGTGGATGACACTAAGCTGGGTGGAAGTGTGGATCTGCTGGAGGGTAGAGAAGCTCTGCAAAGGGATCTGGACAGGCTGGACCACTGGGCTGAGTCCAATGGCATGAGGTTTAACAAGGCCAAATGCCGGGTCCTGCACTTGGGGCACTACAACCCTGTGCAGTGCTACAGACCAGGAGAAGTCTGTCTAGAAAGCTGCCTGGAGGAGAGGGACCTGAGGGTGTTGGTTGACAGTGACTGAATATGAGCCAGCAGTGTGCCCGGGTGGCCAAGAAGGCCAATGGCATCTTGGCTTGTATCAGAAACGGCGTGATCAGCAGGTCCAGGGAGGTTCTTCTCCCTCTGGACTCGGCACTGGTGAGACCGCTCCTCGAATCCTGTGTTCAGTTCTGGGCCCCTCCCCACAAGAAAGATGTTGAGGCTCTGGAACGAGTCCAGAGAAGAGCAACAAAGCTGGTGGGGGGGCTGGAGAACAGGCCTTATGAGGAGCGGCTAAGAGAGCTGGGGTTGTTTAGCCTGGAGAAGAGGAGGCTGAGGGGAGACCTCATTGCTCTCTACAACTACCTGAAAGGAGGTTGTGGAGAGGAGGGTGCTGGCCTCTTTTCCCAAGTGACAGGAGACAGGACAAGAGGGAATGGCCTCAAGCTCTGCCAGGGGAGGTTCAGGCTGGACATTAGGAAAAAATTTTTCATGGAAAGAGTCATTGGGCACTGGCAGAGGCTGCCCAGGGAGGTGGTTGAGTCACCTTCCCTGGAGGTGTTTAAGGCACGGGTGGACGAGGTGCTGAGGGACGTGGTTTAGTGATTGATAGGAACAGTTGGACTTGATGATCCGGTGGGTCTTTTCCAACCTGGTTATTCTGTGATTCTGTGATTCTGTGAAATCTACATGTGAACATGGAAGTACTGAGGTGCTAAGCATAGGTAAAAAAGAATTACACCATTCCGTTTCAACAGTGGGGCCACCATATATCCAGCTTTCTTAATATTGCGTGATGGTACAGATATTATAGAATCATAGAATCATTAGGTTGGAAAGGACCTACTGGATCATCGAGTCCAACCATTCCTATCAATCACTAAACCATTATCTGCAGCTTTTCCTTCAAGACTACTCAGATAAGGAAAAAAGTCTTGTGTTACACATTTTACACATCCAACTTAAGGCAAATGTGCAAGCAAACTGTTAGCATTGGGGCTGTTCTAATGTAATGGATATGTGGAAGGAGAACCTCTAAAGACAGAATAAAATTATGCAGTTTATTGTGATTTAAAGGACATTTTAACTCTAGATAAGAAGTTAGGCACATTAAGAGCTTGTATTGGAATTTATGTAAAGGGGTTTTAACCTGATTAGTGAGGAGAAAGGATCTAGAAAGGACAAAGGTGAATCTGCTTCTCTTTTTAACCATCAAGTTCGTTAGTACACTTCTGGTTTGCTGTCTGGTCTGGTGGTGGCTAGTTTGCTGTTATATTTTTCTTGATCACTGAATAAATGCCTATTCTATGTTTCTTTACAGGCTGCATTGCTCCCCAAGCTCACTGACACTGTTTGGTGTAGAAGAGATGTTTGTGTCTCTGAATATCTTTGTGTATGTCCTTGCTGGTAGCTGGTTATAGGATCTGATTCTCAGACATCCATATAGAGCACTGCCGCATGGCAAAGAATGTGGTTTGGCTTCTAATTCCTTTGCTGCTGTGTGTCAGTGTGATTATACCTTTGACTTAACAGTATGCTAGACACAGTGTTGAAATATAAAGGAAGTAATATGAGGCCTGGCAACTGAAATAGCATGTGTGGGTTCTAGTGATAGATAAGAAAGGGACTGTGGTACAGATCTTCCTGGATATGTCACTGTTTCTGTAAATAATACTGTAAACCAGCACCTGTACAATGAAACAGACATAAGGTATGGTTTTGGAGTAATTTTGCTTGTAGATGAAGTGTAAAAAATTGTTTTACAAAACATTCTGCTAATGGTAGTGGATAGGGCACAATTTTTTGTTGTTGTTGTTGGACTTTGTTAGACCTGGTTTTCTGAAGGGAACAATGCCTATTAACTGCTCCGTCTGTACATCCATCAATAACTTTGGCTCTGTTGGCAGGTGCTGGAAGATGTGTTTTAAAATTTAAAATAGTTGAGTGGATTGGTCAAGGAAGGACTTTACTGAGGGACAAGCAGGTAGAACTGTTTTGAAACCTCTAGGGAGGCTCTTAAAGGGATCAAAACAGGCTAAACCGCTGGACTGAGACCAGTGGTATGAGGTTTAACAAGGCCAAATGCAAGAACCTGCACCTGGGGCACAACAACCCTATGCAGTGCTACAGGCTAGGAGAAGAATGGCTAGAAAGCTGCCTGGAGGCTGGAGGCGAAGGACCTAGGGGTATTGGTTGACAGCCGACTGAATATGAGCCAGCAATGTGCCCAGGTGGCCAAGAAGGCCAATGGCATCTTGGCTTGTATCAGAAACGGCATGACCAGCAGGTCCAGGGAGGTTATTCTCCCTCTGGACGCAGCACTGGTGAGACAGCTCCTTGAATCCTGTGTTCAGTTCTGGGCCCCTCATCACAAGAAGGATGTTGAGGCTCTGGAGTGAGTCCAGAGAAGAGAGACAAAGCTGGTGGAGGGGCTGGAGAACAGGCCTTATGAGGAACGTCTGAGAGAGCTGGGGTTGTTTAGCCTGGAGAAGAGGAGGCTGAGGGGAGACCTCATTGCTCTCTACAACTACCTGAGAGGAGGTTGTGGAGAGGAGAGAGCTGGCCTCTTTTCCCAAGTGACAGGGGGACAGGACAAGAGGGAATGGCCTCAAGCTCTGCCAGGGAAGGTTTAGGCTGGACGTTAGGAAAAAATTTTTCACAGAAAGGGTCATTGGGCACTGGCAGAGGCTGCCCAGGGAGGTGGTTGATTCACCTTCCCTGGAGGTGTTTAAGGCACGGGTGGATGAGGTGCTGAGAGACATGGTTTAGCGTTTGGTAGGAATGGTTGGACTCGATGATCCGGTGGGTCTCTTCCAACCTGATGATTTTATGAGTATATGAAATACTGTTAATAAATACTGGTGTGTTTGGGGTTTTTTTTCCCCCTAACATCTTGCTAGCAGTCCACATTTGTCTCAGAAATTTAGGAATTAACCTTTCCGAATTTTGGTCAAGGAATGTCTCCTTCTCTGGAAATCAGAGCTATGAATAAGGCCTGTGATTTCTTCTAGGGGCAGAGCTTTTGTAGATCTTTCCAACAGTAAAATGTAGGTGTAGAAGAAAAAGCTTAATACACAGCTGTATCTATAGTGTACTCCTCTAGAATCATGACCTAAATTCCTGCCTCATTAGCAAGATATTAAAAATCATTCTTTTACTCTTTCTGATCCTTCTGTTGACTATTTTGTGAATTCATTTATATACAGATCATTGTATTTGCAAATTTACCAAGGCTGTGAACTTTATTTTGAAAAAAAAAAGGGTAGTAGTGAGGCTATGGGGAGAATTACTCATCAGGTGTTTGAATTCAGTGTTTCATAGAAGAAAGCATAAATGCAAGTCATTATTCATTTGGAAAACAAACCCAGACCAAATTTACCAGTCCTTCTGTATGCAGGCTGAACTTTGTCCAGGCTTCATCATCAGAGACCTTTCTGATGTGTAGTTGTCTGAGCGTTAAATGAAAAATATTATTTTTAAGGAAACATCTGCCTAGGGCATGTTTGGTATGTGAGACCTGGAGATCACTTGGGAACAAGGAGGAAAATTTGGTATTTCTTAAAAATTTAACATGGCTATTTCAAAGAAAAAAAAAATCATATTAAAGCAAACTCCCACTTAATATAGAGTAAATTTTACTGTAGCTAGTGACTGGTCTTTTGTAACTATGAAAATTCTCAAAGAGAATGAGGAATTTTCATTACATTGTGTTAAATGTGTTAACTATGGTGTTCTCTGACACAAATTCACAGTTTCTAAGTGCTATTTGCTCTCTTCTGTGTCGCTGCTGGTAGTCACTTGTTCTTGTCTGTGATATTGGTGAACTTAAGTCACAAAAGCCAAGAGAGGTGTATGTTGTTTGCCTTTTAAAAAATCTAAATATTTAGTAATAATGTATTCGTAGTATATAATATTAGTAATAAATCTCCCACCCCCAAAAGAAACTCCCATAATAAGCCTACCAAAGGTCTGGCAGGCAGGAGAGATTTTGTGGGTTTTTGCTTCATGTTATTTACCGTAATTCCTCTTGGATTCCTCCAGAATGTTGTATCCGTAATCATGGTAGCCCCTAAATCAGTCAAATAACAAATAATCCTGTGGTGAAGTTGCTGTTTCAAGGATAGATCTTCTGGTTATTCCTGAAGACTCAATTTATTTCCATGTGCTACGTTCCTAGTGTTTTCTTTTTAGTTTGTTCACTTTAAATTGTGGGTTTTAGTCAGATACAGCTGTCTGCAAAATTATGCATCTGGGCATGTTCTTTTTCTTCCTGTGGTTGCATATACAAATCATGCTTTTGCATATGCACGTACTTGTTTAAACTTGTATTTAATGTAATATATGTTATTTAAGACTGTAGAAGAAGAATTGCTAAGCATCAACTTGGTGACGATTGCAACTTAGTTAATATTAATATTTCTTAGAGGGGTAAGCCAGAATCTCAGCTTGTATTTAATTTTCTGTGGAGTTTTTTTTTGTTTGTTTGTTTGTTTTGTTCCTTCTTTTTATCTTTTATCTGCCAGCTGGCTTTTTAGCTAGAGCTACGGTCTTGAATTTGTCACCTTCTCTGGTAACTCAGCCATACTCCTTTTCTTTTTGCCTTTGAGTTTTAATAGATTCCCTGCTAGGGAGAACTCCTGTGAGTGTACCCTAAATCCTTGTTCTCTGTGATCATGGAAGCTCAAATATAAGTTTTACCCACTTTTGATCAGTGCATTTCTATTTATGTTTTGGAATTTCTTTTGCTTTAAGTTACTCATACCTCAAGTTACTATTACTAGATCTACGTGTTAGAAAGTAATATGTATGCACGAGGTGCCATAGGATGGGCTTATGTAGAACAGGAATCAGTAGTCAAGTGAGCTCACAGTCCACTCTGATAGCCTTGCATTCTGTTAAGAGGTAAGCCACAGGTCTTTAATAATAGACCTGACAAAATCAGGAGAGGTGACAAAATGGAGAGGTGATTGATACTGGATACTTTGTTATCCCAGCTGTTAACCTGTGACTGCTTGACAACAAAGTCTTGCTCTGATGCTTACACCAGTGTTCAGTGATAAAAAATAGATCTTCTAAAATATCCTTTCCTTGAGAAGTTCTTGCAAGTTGTCTGTATTCCAGAGTTGGGAGCCTCTGCTAAGCAGTGTGGTGGTGGTTTTTGTTTGGCTGTTTTCTTTGTGTTGTTTTGGGGTTATTTTAGTAAGCAAGATTAGTGGTGTAAAATTGCAGCATGGCAGCGTTTCATGGCCTGAGTGGTGACTCCAAAATGTGTTCGATGTTTTGTTACCTAATCTTTAAGGAGATCTCTGCCTTTTGTAATACAGTATTCATTTACTTAATGGCATATGTACAGGTGTATGATCAGGAAATGCTTGTGTGTCTTGTTTTTTGCCCTGTCTGGTGGAGTATGCCGAAAGCAAGAGAGAGAAGCAGGTGCAGCTCACAGTTGGCAAAGTAATCCTGATTCTTTGTTGTAAAGGCTGAGGCTGTTGGAATAGCAATCTACTGTCAGTCCTCCTGGTGCTGGTCTTAATGTTGTAAAGTAACTCATGGGACAGGAAGAGTCTTGGTTGAAAAATCACTCTTAAAGAGAGTATGCCTTCAGGGCAGCACACTTTAGGTTTACACTGCATTGAATGAGGGATTGGAGAGCATGATACTCTAGGGTTCTTTCTCATCTGTTTATTTTTATGATTCTGTGGGGATTCTCCAGTGTGGGTGAAATGTGAGCTCCAGATGAGTTCCAACATCACACTGACTCTTTGGGATGGTGTGAAGGGTGATGGGGCCAATCTCCCTGCCATACAAGAAACACCCCTAGGGAACACCAGTGACCAGGAGTGGAGCAAACAAGGCAGGCAAACAGGGCGTGGTGTCAGAAAGGTGTGATGTGGCACTTTGCAAGGCAGTTTGTGTAGGCAGTTTGTGTAGGCGGTGGGGAGGGCACAATCTCTCTCCAAACTCAGGAGGTGAAGTTCTGTTGGCAAGAAGGAGCCCAGCCATGGTATCCACCTGGTGGGAGGCTGCATCCTCTACACCTGCCAGAAGGGATGTGTCAGCCCAGACTGAGGTCCCAGGAAAACATGCAGCTGGCCGGGTTTCTGGCTGCAGTGAGTGCCACCAGCTTGTACTGGAAACAGAGAGTAGCAGAGGCAACAGTTGTTTAAGGACGAGGAGATGAGAAGAAGGTTGAGGTACTCAACAACACTTCTGCCTCAGTCTTCACTGATAACTGCTCTCCTCAACCCTTCTAGGTCAGTGGACAGCAAGATGGAGGTCTGGGGAGAAAACTCCTGCCACTGTAGGGGAAGATCAGGTCTGTGGCCACCTGAGGAACCTGAACATATATAAGTCTATGGGACCTGATGAGATGCATTCCAGTGTCCTGAGGGAATTGGCTGATATGATGGCCAAGGCACTCTCAATGATATTTGAAAAGTCACGGCAACCAGGGGAACTCCCTGGTGACTGGAAGAGGGGCAACTTTGTGGCCGTTTTCAGAAACTACAGGGAGGAGGACCCTGACAACTACTGACCTGTCAGCCTCACCTTGGTGCTTGGGAAGATCATGGAACATATCCTTCTAGTAGCTATGCTAAAGCACATGGAGGATGGGGAGGTGATTAGTGGCAGCCAGCATGGCTTCACAAAGGGCAAGTCCTTCCTGTCCAACCTAGTGGTGTTCTGTGATGGGGTGACTGCATCAGTGAACATAGAAAAGCAGGAGGTGTGATCTGTCTGGACTTCTGTAAAGCCTTTGAGACAGTCCCCCACAACATCTTTCTCTGTAAACTGGAGAGATAGGGATTTGATGGATGGACTGTTTGGTGGATAAGAAATTGGTTGGATGGCCACATTCAGAGTCAATGGCTCGATGTCCAGATGGAGATCCGTGACTAGTGGTGTCCATCGGGGTCTATATTGGGACAAGTACTGTTTATTGTTTACGTTGATGATATAGACAGCAAGATCGAGTGCACCCTCAGTAAGTTTGCAGATGACACCAAGCTGAGTGGTGCAGTTGTCACATGAGAAAGACAGGATGTCATCCAGAGAGACCTGGACAAGCTGTAGAAGTGCATCTCTGTGAACCTCATGTGGTTTCAATGCAGTCTAGGGGACAATGTGATTGAGAGCAGCCCTGTGGAGAAGGGCTTGGTGGTGTTGGTTGATGAGAAGCTTGACATGAGCCAGCCATATGCACTTGCAGCCCAGGAGACCAACCCTGTCCTGGGCTGCGTCAAAAGAAGTGTGTCCAGCAGGTCAAGGGAGGTGTTTCTCCTCCTCAGCTGTGCAGTGGGGAGACTCCATCTGGAGTATTGTGTCCAGTTCTGAAGTCCCCAAAATCAGAAGGATATGGAACTGTTGGAACAGGTCCAGAGGAGAGCCGCAAAGATGATCCAAGGGCTGGAGTGCCTCTCGTGTGAGGCCAGACTGAGAGAGTTTGGGTTGTTCAGCCTGGTGAAGAAAAGGCTCTCAGGAGACCTTATAGGAGCCTTCCAGTTCCTGAAGGGGGCCTACAAGAAAGCTGGGGTGGGATTTTTTACAAGGGCATTTTTTGAGTGGATGAAGAGCAACTTAGACATTAGGAAGAAATTCTTCACAATGAGAGTGGTGAGGCCCTGGCACTGGTTGCTCAGGGAAGCTGTGGATGGCCCTTTTCTAGTGTTCAAGGCCAGGTTGGATGGGGCCTTGGGCAGCCTGATCTAGTGGGAAGTGTCCCTGCCTATGGCAGGCCATGGAACTAGTTGATCTCTAAGGTCCCTTCCAACCCGAACCATTCTAAGGTTCTACGTCACTTCTCTGGCAAGAATTGCACTGGATTGAATGTGCTGACTCATTGGATATTTCTAATTTAGCCATTCCAATTACTCTGCATCTTGTGCTAGTCAGAAATCTTTTGGTGTAGAGTCTGCCTTTTTGAGGTTTCTGGTACAAACGAGAGCCCACTTCTGTTTCAGCACCATTTAGTAACTGATTTGTGGCAATTGTGTGTTTTCCCTTGAACTAGGACTGTACTATGGGTATTAAATACAATGCAGCTTTGTGAAGTTTTGTTTTATTGGTAGGGTGTTACAAGTTTGCACATCTGACTCAGATTCTAGTAACAGTTACTTTCCTGTCTTTCAGATTTTGATAGCTGATGACTACTCAGATCCATTTGATGCCAAAAGTGAATTGAACAGACTGGGAAAAGGGGAGAACACTGGCTACATGGAACCATATGAAGCCCAGAGAATTATGACTGGTGAGAAAGGACGGCTGTATATATGAGCTTTAACTCCATGGTAGTTCATATGGATATTACACCTGCTATGAAACAGAAATGTCCTTTGGCATGCAAAACTGTTTCTGAAGATGCTTAGGTGGTCAATAGTAAATGCTGTGGGGGCTTTTCAAGTGCCTGCACATGCCTTGGTATCTAAAAATAGTGCTCTGGACATCACTATTGAATATAGATGCTTTGTACTGTCGTGTGAGCAGTGGGAATTAGAGTATGTGTTGCTCAGTTTGGCAGTGTCAAGGCTGTCATCTGTTTTTCATAGTAGGGGTGGCCAAAACATGACATTGTGTTACTTCCCTTAAAAACGAGTGATTGAGCTGCTTATGGCCTTTTTTCCTTCAGTCAGATCCAGACTTCTTAGTCTTTGCTCTGCTGAAGGAAGGGTGCAAAGCTACATATTTGTGTAGCTTCTTTCCTTCCTTCTTGTCTTCTCTTTAATATATATATATATAGCAATGGTTAAAAGGAGACAATTCAGTATGCCTGTGAGCCTTTAACTGTTGTTCTTGGTAGCATCCTTCTTTTTCTGTCACGTAGGGAGGTAGTTAATCAGAGAATCTTAGAGTCGTAGAATGATTTGGATTGGAAGGGACCATGAATGTCATCTAGTCCAACCACCCTGCAATAAGCAGGGACATCTTCAACTAGATCAGCTTTCTCAGAGCCCCGTCCAACTGCTCTTGAGTCTTTCCAGGGATTTGGCATCTACTGCCTCTCTGTGCAACCTGTTTCAGTGTTTCACCACTCTCAACAACAACAAAAATATTCTTAATGTCTAGTCTAAACTTCTATTTTAGTTTAAAACCATTCCTTCTTGTCCTATTGCTACAGGCCCTGCTAAAAAGTTTTCCCCTATCTTTCTCACAAGCCCCCTTTAAGAATTGAAAGGCCACAATAAGGTCTCATCTAAGTCTTCTCTTCTCCAAGCTAAACAACCTCAGGTGTCTCAGCCTCTCTTCACAATGGGGTGTTCCAAGCCTTTGATCATTTGATGGCCCTCCTCTGGACGTGCTTCAACAGGTCCATATCTTTCCTTTGCTGAGGGCAATAATGGTGGTGTTGTAGGAGTCTGGACTGTTTGAACTCCTCCTGGCATTATGTCACTATTGTCTGTGCATTCCTTAAGTTATCTACATCCATTCCTTATTTGTTGGCTGTGCAGTCTGTACGTTTTTCTGGGATACAAGGCCTTATGTTTTATTTGTGATGATTTCACTCAGTCAACACACATCTTTGTGCACATCAATTGTGCATTTTTTTGATTTATATAGGAGGTCCACATTTTCTCGTTGTGAGATAAAAGTCCCTATTCTGCCCAGTTAAGTTTATTGTATGCTTTCCTTTTTTATTGACAGCTCCTGTTTTGGGCCCTTGGGAAAGATTAATCAGTGGGGGAAGATGAGGCTTTTGGATGCAGAGATCCTTTTTTTAAAAATATTTATTTTTTTCTGTTCTTAAATAGTATTTCTGAATAAAGACACAGGAAGTGGCATGTGGATAGTATTGTTTAGAAGCTTTCAGTGTCTTACAGAGGTGCTGGGAGATATTATTTCTCATTGTTTTAAATCTATTCATTCTAGCTGAGTTATTTCTCAGAAAAACTAATCCTAGTAAGTTCTTGATCTTCATACAGCAATGATGAGCATTTGTAATCTTGATTATGAACTTTACAATGATTTGATTTCTTGTGTTTAGGACAGGAGCTTATTCTATCTCGCTTTCCAGATTAACCATGATAAATGCAATGGTTTACTGAACCATGCTGGATGGCTTAGCTAAAATAAGGTAGAGTAAATTTTTGTGTACCCTTGAAACTGCCAGACACCCTGTTGCCAAATTGGTGTTTGGTGCAACTGCTAAGCTATTGTGTCTGCTCTATATGTTATTATAAAGCAAATATGAGAATCTCTTGAAGATCCTAAAGGCACTTTCAAAACTGTGATTTAATGGAGTATAATGATATAGCAAGTGTTCTGAAAATGCATTTGATTGAGCAGCAGAAAATGCTTGATAGGTCTCTGAACATGTTTAGTGTTTTGAAATCTGGGCAAATCATCTTGTCCTAATCCTGTTAGAAACAGAGAAAGTCTTCCCATAAAGCTTGGTGAAGTCAGGTTATATTCCACTATATTCAAGCACGTGGGTTTATGTTTGTTTGTTTTTTTTATTGTACAGATGTCGCCTTTGCATTTTACTTGACAAATGAAAATTCAAAGGCAGGCACGGGAAAGGTCGTAGACTGGACTCAGTAGCAGGTGGGAGCTGGATTCAGGAACTGGATCCAGGAACACATGGTTGGGGTCAGGGGCAGACAGACAGATGAAGTCCTCACTGAATATTGGTTGTCTCAGAAGGGGGGTAACCCTCATGATCTCTAAGCTTTTACACAGAGTATGACACGTATGGCATGGAATATGCATGGAATACTTCACTGGTCAGGTTTGGGTCACGTGTCCTGTCTGCACCTCCCAGCAAGTGCAACTTCAGTCACCACTAGCTCTGGCATGGTCTTAAATTACATAGAAATAGGTGAGAGCAGTGACCTCTGTGCACATCAGCGGCTCATTTTCTTGGTGACAGCTATCAGACTTATTACTTCCAGAGACAGCCACTGTCTGAAAACTCTGTTGGTAAGCTTCAGCAGCTGAAGTTTTGAAGGAGGCCTAGCTGAAAAGTCAGAGAATATGTTCTGCTTTAGCCCAAACAGGAGCACCTGATGAGTTCGATAAACCATTGAACAGGCGATCTGATTTCATGCTGTCCATGGTTAGAATTGGTTATAATTAGGCTTGAATTTTCTTCTGCTGTTTCTGACCCAAAATAATACTGCCTTCCCAGATCTGTGTTTACGTTACTTGGAAGAAAGAAACCTTTATGCCAAGATTTGGAAAGGCTTTTTTACTAAAGGCCTTTTACCTGAGGCTAGGGTAGAGCATGTTAAGAATGAATTGATGTTTGTTTATAAGAAGATGTCATCTCCTGGCAGCCAAGCACATCTGCTAGCATGTGCCGATATTGAAAAGCGCTTGGCCTGTCTTCAGGAGGTTCAGAGAAAATCTCTGGGAATGCAGTTCCTGGTCTGCTGTGCAGTATGAGTTTTGCTTGGCCGGTGTCCACCCAAAGCCACAGGAACAGAGTTGCATCTTTGCCTTATACCCACCCAGTTTGGGGATTGGATGTCCCAGCATAGATTCAGATGTATGAAAGAAGTCCTCTGTGATCTGAATATCTGACATACTGTATCCATAGAGTGAGATCCTGGCCTGGCTACTATCATGCATGCAAGAAAACAAGCAGAGACAGCTAAGATAATGCTGATTTCCAAGGATCCTGAGAAGTAGGTGAACTACAGAGAACAGAGTAACCTCCTAAGAAGATAATGGCATTGCCAATACTGCCTCGATAGCCACATCCTAGCAAAAAATAATGAGGATTGGAAACAAAGAGAAGATGAAGGAAGAAACAGGCATTACTGTGAGTCAAATTCCTCATAAAGCTGCAACCCCATGTGCTAAGTTACATCTGATCTGTCTAGCTGAAAGGACTTTGTTCTCTCTTTTAACAGCAGTATAAATACCAATTGCACCTTTGCAACGGCTAGACCATCTCTCCAAGCATGTTTTAACTGTGATATTTTCACTGCTTTCTTATGCAAGCTTTCAACTCTTATTTTTCCCCTACAGTCTGTCTCAGCTTCTGTAGTAGCTGCTGCAGTAACACACAGCCCATAACAGAAACAGGCCTGTGCTGCCTTACCAAGCTTGTAACCAAGTATCATTGCTTAGATCAGGTGTAGAAGGTACTTCCTGCTTGAGAGAGAGGACCCCAGAGGAGCAGTGGATAGACATGCTGCATTTGAACAGAGGTGAATGTCAGGCCACACTGGTGGTGCCTGCAACATCCAGGCTGTTTTATCCTCCATTGTTCTTGGTGAGTGCTAGGGGAAGAGAAGTTAGGTTCCATTGGAGTATTTACTCTCATCAGGCTGAACTGGATGTCAAATACCAGAGAGGGATCTGTTTATTATCTGTGGTAATCCATTAGCTGGGAGGAGGAAAGGTGCACTCAATTCATGGATATGAGATGGGGAAAAATGTGGATATCTTTTTTTCCCTTTAAAATCCCTGTAAGTCTTAAGACCCTATCCCAGGCATACCCTGTGATCTGGAAGGCATAGTGCCTTTCTACTTTCTCCTCACAGCTGGACATGTTTGCAGAGCTCTTCCAGCCTCTCAGAAGGAATTAAATCTTAAGACTGCATGATACACTTGCAAGCAAATGCCAAATCAAGACTGTATGTACCAAAGCCACCTGTGTGCTGGTTCATAGAGTGCATCTAAAACTCACCTTTGGAAGAGGATCCAATTTCAGATCATCACTCAAATGGAGATACACTATCAGACAAGTTGTTGCACAAGGAATTCCTTTTAAGGTATGATAAAGAATACTGGCTACAGGAATGGGATAGTAGTCTGTTGGTGTTCTTAACTTGCTACTTGGCTTTGAAGGGAGACCCATGCCTTCAGCTCAGAAATTTTTGAGTACGAAGTGCCTAGCATGATACATGCTATTAATAGAAAAATAAATGTATTAGGACAGTAGTAAAATTAAGGTTGGTTCAAGTCTTAAAGTAGTTTGGAGCCACATTATCAAAAAGAGATGGAGAGGGTGAAGTGTCTGTGAGAGAAGAAGTGAAAAAAGCATTAAATGAGGAGCATGCCTACACTGAGAGATGTGTGTTGTCAAAAACATGTGTCTTTCTGTCTTTTCCAGATCAATACTTGTGTCTTCTGTGCTCTCGAAGGGGTAGTAACAGAGAATTGGGGCAGGCTAGGCCCTTGAGTTAGGACAATGGTTTGAAAGTCAAGGGAAGCATACAGTACCTCAGTGTCCTGATTTCTTAGAGGGCTATAAGTGCCTGAGGTCTATGTACACCATGTTTTTCCTTTGCATTTTTAGGCATCACCTAGCACTGTGCCAGGGACATTAGGCCTGTGTGGGTTTCTGGCCTCTGTAGTAGGCATCTGACTTAGGGATATGTAGACAGGGAGAAACCTGTCTTCTTATATTTCAGAATTCTGTAGACTTCAGTGAGTAGCATTTCTGAAAATAGATACTTTCCCTGAGATATAACATACAATGTGGTGTTCCTTATGGAGCAAATGCTGTGTTGTGAACAGACTTTAGAAGGTTATCGCTATTAATAAAATATACACTGTACCTTTCTCCTGTTTGGGTTAACATTAGAGGCTACACAGGGCATTAAAAAATGTCCTTACAGACAGTCAAAGGCAGGTGTTTGAAGAAGTAGGAGTTCAGTTTTGTTATTGATGAATTTCTCGCAAGAGGGTAGTCAGAGAGTTGTCCTAGGACCTGGGCATATTAGATCTTGTAAGTGGGATATGCTGACCCACAAGATCCGGAGAAGTGCACAATGTGCATTAAGTCAGTCCCAAATCAACACAGCAGCATGCTGCTGGTGCCCCTTGAAGAATGCTCCTGGGAGATGCAAGTCATGAAAGGGCTTCTGGCCATAAATGCAAAGCTGAATTGAAGTCTCATGGATGTAATTAAATCTGAAAAGAACATGTCCTTCCCCATACAAGTCTGGTCTGTGTAGGGCAGACTGAAGAGATGAGCTCATGTACTTGCTCCAGGGGAGGTTAACTGGTACAGGAGAAAGATTTGTGTGCTGGACCTGAAGAGATGAATAATATTTCTGAGGATGCTCTGGAGCATTTGGATCATAGCATAGAGATAGCTGTTATCTTGCCTGTGATGTTAAGTGCGTTCATCATCCTGGGTGATGACATATCTGCACTGTCAGCAAAGGTGAGTGTAAAGTAAGGGAAGCAAGTGATGAGGAAGAGCAGAGCCTCCCTCCAGAGGGGCCTTAATGAATGCAAGGACTCTGTCAATAGGCGTTTTTTTGAGATTAAACAAGAAGGATATTAGAGAATTCCAAAGCAAAATTCACAGCTTTGTTCACAGGCTCACAACATTTCCTTTCTTCTTTTTTTTCAGTGTAGTTGTCATCCTGTTTCTATATACATCCTCCTGGCTACACTGTAGAACAGCTGTGAGCGAGTTTAACTAGCTCACACTTAGGGTTTGCATCCCTCTTCGTGAATGCAAAAGCTGAGTCTCCTCTCTAGGTGCAGGCAGTGCAAGAACAGCAAATGCCTTCATGTACCTCACTGCTTCTTTCTAGGGACTGCACTAAGATTCTGTGCCTCAATCACAATAGAATCTCCAATACATGACAGGCAGCCTAGCAAAAGCAGCGCATCTGCTTGGGATGTTCCTTGTGGACGTGCTGGGAGCACTAGCTCTGTCTTGCTGCAAGCCATCACAGAAATGCTGGGACTGTGGGGAAAACAGCATTCCCAGGAACCTGCACCTACTTCAAAAGGTCTTGGGTGTCAGCTTCCCTTGTAACTGGAGAGGCAGGTTTTTTGTTCAGGCATATAACTTCATCTGAATAGCACATTGGTGGTGAGTCAGATCTTGTAAAGTCCTTTGCAACATGGCCTCTGGCATCTTGGTTTTTGGCATTGAGCTTACCACTGCAAATAATGTAAAAAGAGCAGTGATGATTACTTTGATAAATATTAGACTGCATAGATTATCACGTATAGCATGGGAGCCTAGCAAGCCAACCTGTTATATTTAAGCATTGTAGTGGCTCTGTGTAAGATTGCTCTCTGCTTGTATTTGAACATGGCAAGCAACTGCAGCCAACACAGAAGAGGCAGTATGTTTGCCCACTAAGCTCAACAGCTGACAAAGATTTCAAAAAGCTTCATCTCTTGTTCCTACATTTGTGTATGTTCCAATTCTAAATTCTATTTGAGAATCTACCGCTAGTTTAGCCAGAACTAGAAATTAGCCCAAAAAGAGAATTTATTCATCATCAGTCAATCTCATGTGTTATTGTGGATTTTTCATTAGAACTCTTAGGCTCGTTGTCCTGTTGCCAGGCCATATGAATAAAACTATACGTTAGTCATTCAAGGAGAACAAGTTTTAAGATTTTTTTTAAAATTTTTTTAAAGACAGGAAAAAATGCAGGATGTCTCTTCTCTCCTGAAATTTGATGTGAATGTGCTCTTACATTATTGTTTGTGATGTGGAGAACCACTGGGTGAGATTTGAAGGAGTTTAATATACAGAAGTAAGCTTGTGACCCATAACAAGATAGTTTTATTTACAAGTTGGAAGTTTTCTAAAGTGCTACACTGGAAGTCTTCGGGATCAGTACTTACAGCTGACAAAAAAGGGATATCTTGTGTGTCCTTATATTGTCTAAAATATGAATCTGTTACCCAGTATGCAATAAGCCAATAACTACATCACCAAGAGAGATGTGTTTATTCAGGTTTGCACAAATCTGAGAGCTTGGAGGCTTTTTTCCCCCCTCAAGTCAAACACAATTGGAGGGATTTGTCATCTTCATTTATACACAAGGTTACACAAAGCCATACATTATTCATCATGCATGTAATCACATATTTGCATGTAATTATAATAAATGCCAAGTCATTCCTAGCACCTTCTGGGCATGCTCCAAAGAGGTCTTTAGAGGTATCTAGTAGTAAGTGTCCCGAAAATCACCTGTCAAGTTCGCCATTGGTCAACTCCTCCCAGTCACCTCCAAATTATTGGCAGTATCTCTAAACTGCTGCCTTGGAACAACATGCTGCTGCTCTCTTAAAGGTCACTTTAGACTTCCTCATGTCTTGCTTCCACCTTCCTCCCCCCACCTCTACCCTTGAGGACTGCTGTGTTAAATTCGAAGATATCTCACTGCTTTGGCCATGCAGTGAGATGGAAAAAATGAACACCAGCTTACCATAAAAGTTTGTCTTTTGTAAAACACATCCTTGCATGAGGAAAGTGGCAGGTAGTGGAGCTTCTCCCTGTACTGTAAAGATTCATGTGAGTAGTGTAAAGCCTAAAACTGGATCAAGTAAATTGAAAGTGAAACTGCTGCGCATTTTGCCTTGAAGGCTGAGTTCTGTAGACTGCCGTTCCTTCTGATTTCACCACTATTCCATCTGTCCTTTCCACGCCTGGAAAGAGTGGGAGGCAGAGAACATAAAATGAAACGAGAGGTTCCAATTGAGTGTAATAAAAAGCATTTCCACCATGAGGACAGTCAAATGATGGAGGAGGTTGCCCAGTGAGATTGTGTAGTCTTCATCTTCAGAGTTTCTGAAGACTGGACTGAGGAACCAGAACCTGAGTAACTTTGTCTGACCTTGTAGCTGACCCTACTTTGAGCAGATTAAACAAGGTGACTTTCTGAGATCTTGTTTAACTGAACCTATCCTGTGATCCTGCAACTGATTTGTAGCTGTTCTGTAAAAGTCAGAAGTGGCTTCAAGAATCAGGATACTACAGGCTGGCTTGTGGGAATCCATGTTGGTTTGGTCTCAGTTCATTTCCATCTTTATCACCATGTTAGTATTCTCCCAGTACTGGTCTTTTAAAACTTAATCACTGGAAAGATCAGGCACGTGCTTGTGAGGCAAAAGAAGCAACTTGCTGAAATACAGCTTGAGCAAAGGCTCGTCTATAAGCGTCCTGACTGTCTGGAAGTAGCACTGGATGAGGGATATGTATGCTGAAAGTCTACTCTTGCTCTTTCAGCAGTGAGTATGGTTCCTGACAGAAGTTCAGTATCCGTTCTTGGGATGATGATGCAGAAGCTGAACAGATGGTCTTGCAGGCTGGACTGGGCCTGTATGAGCATGCCTAGACTCTGTTAACAGGAATTCTGGGTGCTTTCCAGCTTTGAGTGTGATGGAATTGTAGGTAACTGATACCACTGCAGCTGGTATGGAAAGGGAAGGAAAAGCTGGAAGCTCTTACTGTTGGCACTAACTGGGAGGATGTTACTTTATTGAGTGGGAGACATCAGTGGTGTATCTTGCTGACTTACTAGTTCAGCCCTCAATCTTCCGAAACTGGACTCAGTTCTATTGATTTTCTGTAACATTGCTCAAAAACAGAACAAAGAGAATTTGTTACATGAGGAGCCAGTAGCTTGGGAGGGACTGTTGCTGACGAGCTTTACAGGGATTTGTTAACTGAAGTTGGAACAGCAATGCTAAAAGAAAAAATAAGACTGGCAGCACTTCGGACAAAAGTGAGACAGAGGGTTCCTCCTTGCACTCATATGCCTCTTCTTCCAAAGTTGAACTTTGTTTTCCTTTTCTCTTTCCTTTTATTCTTTTGCAAAGAGGCTCTTAGTCAAAGGAAGCATTTAAAGCCATGTGAAAATGTTTAAGAGGAGTTTTTTAATTATCAAACTAGTATCATGTTTACGACCCTGGGAATATATATTTCTATTGCAAGTCATATTTATTTTTGTAAGAAAACTAGTAGATATCACATGCACTATGAAGTCTGAAGTCGGAAGGAATTTCTTATCCTTAAAAATATATGAGGGTTGAAGATTCAGTCATTTCTGTGTCTGCTTGCCACTGAGAATAAACATCTTGCCAGATCAGTTTATCAACATCATAATGTGGCTTCAAGCAGTGTCATAAAACTATCTTAAAGCTTTGGTAGGGAGTGGTGAGAAACACAACTTCTTTTGTTCGCTGTGCTGGCGTAAGCTGGCAAGAATATACAGCTGCTCTCCTTCTCTGATTTCTGGCTATGAAGAACTCTGCTTGAAAGTGCTCTTCTTGAGGAGCTCAGATACCTATGTGAACTCAGCTGTTCATTAGCATTCTAATTGCTAAAATTATTAGAGGCTGTTTTCTGCAGGAACAACCTGCCCTTTCTATGTGGGGCCAGGTAAGCCTTGTCTTTTTTCTGTGTGTTGGTATGCTGATACGTGCATTTCTCTCTGTCGTGCCTACCCAAGCAAGGATCTAGGAAGCCTGCAGTGTGTTTCTGCTTGGTGCTGTGTTGTGCTACCATGACTGAATTTCTTGAGCAATGTCCATGTGTGCAGAAAGAAAATGGAAATATTCAACCTTCATCTGAGCTTGCTCTTGGTTCT
Organism: Phaenicophaeus curvirostris; assembly: GCF_032191515.1. NCBI lineage: Eukaryota > Metazoa > Chordata > Aves > Cuculiformes > Cuculidae > Phaenicophaeus > Phaenicophaeus curvirostris. The sequence goes on along the minus strand of NC_091431.1, from coordinate 24,215,876 downwards.
GTCTTGTTCAGTTTCATAGGGTGGTGGCTTGGAGTGGGACAGTTCACGTGGAGCTTGGCTTCTGAAGCGGAATGTATGCAAGCAAAACTGATGCTGTTGTAGGACAGACTAGCAACTAAGAACAACCAGGGGAACTAGGGGGAAATGAGTCTTGCCTGGAGGGACTCTAGGCTTGCTTTGAGCTCTGCATTCATTTTCTTTAGACTGGGTAATTTGAAAAGCTATGTGAAGAAGCCCACAGTTTTGTGGTTCTTGAGCTGTTTAGGTCTCATAGAGTCTATCAAACAGTTGCACTTGGCTGAGATGGCCTGCAAGGCAGAAAAGGGTGATGGCGTGGCTGAGCTGCCTTGAGTTTTTGCTGAGCAAGTCCTAAAGCGGCTGTTAGGACTGTAATGCAGCCTGAGGTGGGCTAAAAGGTGTCTGTGCTGCTGTCTCAACTGAAGTGGAATAGTGAGACAAAACTAAAATATGTGGTGTCTTTCAGTTATACCTTTGCTCTTGTGTGTTAAGCTGAGTAGCTTATTATTGCCCTTTCCTTTGATTGTGTGATGCACCAGCACAGAGAAAACTCGGCATTGTGTTAGAGTATAGAGCATATCAACAGACATAATCACTTTTTATTTTAAGGATTTTTTTTGTCCTTTCTTTAAAGAAAAAGAAAGAACAAAACACACAGGAAAAAATATCAGTTTTAGAGAGTTGTCTCCTTTGAGTGTGGTTTCATGCATTTAAAATGGTTGCATGCACATTAGTTAGTGGTTTAGAGATGCATATTGGAAAATAAGAGTGTAAATAGAAAAATTGCCAGAAAGTGTTAATTCAGTTATATGCATCAAGATCATGACTGGATTGAATTTTTGTAACATGACATTTTCTAATTACCTAAGTGGAAGATACCAGATGTTACTTTTCACAATTTATGATGGTTCTGTTGGAGGAAGGGAAGAAGAGGACTGGTTTATGGCATTCACATGGCTGTGGTTTGCTTTCCTTAGCAGTAAGGTCTGTTCTTAATGATGCTTTGCTGAATGCAAACCAGATTTATTTGCTGTGGATAAATATTGGTGTAAGCACAAATGCACTTAAGTGATGACATGATAGTCTGTATAATTAAGAACATTTTAGCAACAACTGCATATATACAAACACAGCTTCACATTCTGTACTGTTATATAAAAGTGTTGTTGAAGGAGGGAGAAGACCCAACACTGTATCACGAACAGGTTACTCTATAAGTGGGCTTTCAACTAAGAATTGGCATCTAGTACAGATTTGCCCAAGTAGTACAATTCCTGCAGACCAATCTGCAAACAGGTGCAAGGAACTGGATATTATCAGCTGGATAGCTCTACTGTGTAAGTTTTTTGAAGTCTTACGAAATGCTAGGTACAAATTGCTCCTTTCATCAATCACTTGGTGAGCTGACCTGGTGAGTAAAGGGATGAGGCCAAAGGGCATGAGTCGAAACATTTTCCCAGTGCCTTTGATGTATATCCCTGTTGCTTTTTCTCTGCTAGCATGTCAGCTCTCTTTTTACTGCATGCAAGGCCTTGGATGGTGAAAAGCAAAAATCTGTGGGTGAATGTGATGACAACTGAGCAGTTTTCTTCCTCTGTTCATGTGGAGGTAGAATTCTAAATTAAACCATTTTGTCTCCAGAGCTGAAGAGTAAACTTAGGCCATCTTTCATGTCTACGTTAATGCCGCTTACTGTATGCACGTGCAGGACTGTAGTGGACTTGGAGCTTACTGAATTCGCTATCCTAACATTTGGACTCATATCTGAAGGATTTTACATCCAACAGGTGGTGATTCATCTTTGTTAGGTGTTTGGATACAGATCGGGGTTCTTCAATTGCGCCACTACTCAACTTGAGTGACAGAACAGGAAGATTGCAACTAGGACAACACATCCCCCAGGAAATCAAGTCAAAGTGAGCAAAACTGCAAATAATCACGGTGGCTGTTCGGAGTTTCTTACAACTTGCCATCTTCAAAATTGCAAATGATCACTGTGGCAACTAAAGACTGTGGCTGTCTCCTCCTGTATTCTAGTAGTTTTTAAACAGCAGTCCTTCTCCCTATCTTGTACTGTCTATAGAGAATGCTAGCAGATGTCTAAAAGAAGTTAAGAGCATATCTCAACTGGCTGATAGAACATCTCATCTGGGTTTGTTAAATCAGATATAGCAGCTACTCTGGCTACATAAGTCTATTATCTTAGTCTGCTCTGAATGTTATTCCTGTAGATAACTTGTTATGTACTACGTATCGCAGGTTACGTAAGTCTAGAGGGAGGCCTCTATGCACTTCTCATTCTTTGCTTTCTTCCCCATCCCAAATGAGGCCATGTTCAAAGTTAGGTTCAGAGAGAGAAGATAACTACTTTTTGGGTAATTCTCATTGAACTTGAACTGCTCCTGTACTCGACACTGGTGAGACCGCACCTCAAATACTGTGTTCAGTTCTGGGCCTATTGCTACAAGGAAGATGTTGAGGCTCTGGAGCGTGTCCAGAGAAGAGCAATGAAGCTGGTGAAGGGGCTGGAGAATAAGTGTTAGGAGGAGCGGCTGATGGAGCTGGGGTTGTTTAGCTTGGAGAGGAGGAGCCTGAGGGGAGACCTCATTGCTCTCTACAACTACCTGGAAAGAGGTTGTAGAGAGGAGGGTGCTGGCCTCTTCTCCCAAGTGACAAAGGGCAGAACAAGGGGCAATGGCCTCAAGCTCGACCAGGGGAGGTTCAGACTAGATATCAGAAAGAAGCTTTTCACAGAAAGGGTCATTGGGCACTGGGACAGGCTGCCCAGGGAGGTGGTTGAGTTGCCATCCCTGGAGGTATTTAAAGGATGGGTAGACGAGGTGCTCAGGGACATGGCTTAGTGGTAGACAGGAATGGTTGGACTCAATGAGCCAAGAGGTCTTTTCCAACCTAGTGATTCTATGTTTTTATGATTCTAAACCTCCAGCTATCAGGGAAATAGTTACATATTTTTTCTTGGTTTTCGTAAACTCGCTTTCACTCACATCTAGATATCCTAGATATGCAATATCATCTGAAATATATAAATACATACAATCAGTGCTCATCTCAATTGATGCTTTTGAGTAAGCTTTCAGTAAGCAGAGACTACCAAGAGTCAAACCAAGATTCAAGAAAAGGTCTTCCTTCTGTGTAAGTGTTGACCTTGACATTATGAATGGATTCTTCTTCCACTCCCTCCCCCTCTTAAGGTGATTTCTTTTCCTCTTTCAAGGTGATTTTTGTGAAGGGGTGAGATTGTGTGCCTGAAGAGGGCTGGCATGAGTGGTTTGAGCATCAGTAACAGCCAGCCACGAGTAACAGGACTGATCTAACTGCAGAAGGTAGTAGTCGTGTTTGCTACAGACTCCTCTGTCCTGACACTGGAGAGTGTTATCTTGATTATAATACTGATGTGGAGTCTATTTTAAAGTCTTTTAAGGATAATTGATTCTGCTTGTGCTAATCTTATAACAAACTTTTTGGGACACTGTAGTTTGTGTCATGGGCTGGTGAGAACTGTCATGCACTGGTGTACATGAAAATACCTGTGCTGCACTCTTCTTTCTAAGAGGGCTTCCATTCCCACTTACCACAAGGAATGAATCCTCTTTTACACAGCTTAGAAATGTCAGAATATGGAATGACAATTGTAGGTTTTCATTGAGGTGAAATCTGTTTTGCATTGTTGACACTTGAATTGCTCCTTTTAGCCTATGGAACAATGATCCTTGAATCCCAAAGGTCTTTGCTCCTGATCAGAAAGATCAAGAAAACCTACAAGTGAACGACTGATGTGGTATTATGATGCAACTGGCTGTAGCAATATGTGGAGTTGGCTGTTGGCCAAGCAAATGTATGGAGTCTTGTGGAGATTTATTGAATTCTTTTTCGTCTCCCCTAAATGAAAAGGGCATCTCTGCTACTCTTCTATAACTTTCTGAGAAATGCGTAAGGAATAAGTAGCTAAGCAGCATCAAAGCACTCCTGAAGATGTGAAGTCTCCAGAAATGATGAATTTTAAGATGACAGTTATAATGTTTAATCACTGCTTATGTAACACAAAACTAAGTGTTATGGGGAAAATCTTCATAGAATATGTCTTCTTGGGCAGGGTATGCTTGCTTGTTCTTTTTATTTCAGTACATACTTTCTATGGAAACATACATATTCAGTACATACTCCCATAAACGGAGTTCTCCTGACTGGCCTAAGACTCTTTCTCTGTCAGGACTGATGGAATGCCAAGTTTCTTTGAGTGCTTCATCCTGAGATAATGAGTCATACTTGGACTTCAGTAGGATTTCCATCATGATGCAGTCTGTTTCAAGATATGGCTTTTTCACATCAAGAGGCTATGCCAAGCTCTCACACCTGGGTAGGGGCTCAAATATCTGTGTTTAATTCCTGGAAAGTGGCTTACTTCTGAGTCACTTGGGTTCTGTTCAGAAAGAAAAATGAGGGAAGATTTTCTCATATCCAGCTTTTTCTGCAGCAAGATCTGGAATCGTGAGCATTGGGAGGCAGTTGCTACAGTTTGAAAGCAAAACAGGCCTCCTTTCTGTTGGAATGTTACTGGTGTTCTCTTGTGTCCCAGCAGTTGGAGGCATCCAGCTGCATCTGGAAGCAGAGAAGGAAACAGTTTGATTCTTGGTGGCCTGAGGTGAAATTTGAGCAGGGGTAAAGCAGCTTCCATGCTGAATAGACTTTGCACTAATGCAATGAGAATTCTGCAGCTTTATTTCTAAAATGTTTCCTGATTATATTGCCAAGATGGATGTGAAAAGAAACATTAATGTCAAAGCTTGGAGTAAGTAAGCAATTGATTAAGTATTTCTGACCTGTGTATGGAGGGAAAGGAAATGGATCGATGGGAGCAAATGTCCCTATGTTAGGCTGATCAAGCATCAGTCTTATGCCTCTGGTACACTGGCAAGTTATTGGTTGATTTGTAGCCTACCCATACACTTGTAAACAGTTTGTTGCCCTTTAATGTGGTTGTGTGCTAGGTCAGTGGCTCTCCGTTGGAGTCCTCAAGAGCAGAGCATGTGGGTGGCAGACATTTGAGCCAATTGAGCAAGACCTGTTCCCTGAAAGGGAACAAGAACATTTCTTTATAAACTTTGGCTTTCTGTGTCCAGGCCTGGCTCTGATGTGGCCTTCACGTGCTAGAGACAGCCAGGTGGTCAGGATAATGTCTAGGGAGATGCATCAGGTATTCACCAGTACCTCCCCTCAGGCTGTAATTGTGCTTGGGATTGCCCCAAGCGAGGTGCAGGACGTTGCAATTGACCTTGTTGAACTTCATGTGATTCGCCCAGGCCCACCCCTCAAGCCGGTCATGGTCCCTCTGGATGGCTTCCCTTCTCTCCAGCATATCAACCATGCCACACAACTTAGCATTGTTGGCAAACTTGCTGAGGGTGCCCTCAGTCGCACTGTATGTGTATGCAACAAAGATGTTAAACACCAGTCCTGATACTGACCACACTCATCATTGGTCTCCACTTGGACATTGAGCTGTTGACCACAACTCCTTGAGTGCGACCATCCAGCCAATTCCTTATCCACCAAGTGGTCCATCTGTCAGATCTGTAACTTTCCAATTTAGAGAAAAGGATGTAATTCGGAACAGCTTTGAATGCTTTGCACAGGTCCAGGTAGATGATGTCAGCTCCTCTTCCCTTATCCATGAATGCTGTAGACCCATTGTAGAAGGCCACCATGTTTGCCAGGCATGATATGTCCTTAGTGAAGCCATATTGCTTGTCACCAATCACCTCCTTATTTTCTACGTGCCTCAACAGAGTTTCTAGGAGGATCAGCTCCATGATCTTTCCAGGCACAGAGGTGAGACTGACCAGCCTGTAGTTCACTGGGTGTTTGTTTTTATTTTTTTTACATTTTATATCATCTAATAAAAAACCCTGTTCAAGCAGGGTGAACTAGTAAAGGTTCCTCATGATTATGTCCAGTCAGATCTTAAATATCTCTACAGAGATTCTACAGCCTCTCTGGGCAACCCATTTCAGTCCCAGCTCTCCTAGCCTCTCCTCATTTGAAAAATGCTCCAGTCCCGCTTTCAGCTTCATGGCCCTTTGCTGGACTTGCTCTGGTATGCCCATGTCTTTCTTCCCCTGGGGAGGTGAGAACTGGACCCAGCAGTCCTGGTGTAGCCTCACCATTGCTGAGTAGAGGGGAAGAATCACCTCCCTTGACCTGCTTTCAACACTTCCTAATGCAGCTCAGGTTGCTATTGGCCCTCTTCCCCACAAAGGTGCATTGCTAGCTCGTGTTCAACTTGCTGTCGTACAGGACCCCGAAGTCCTTTTTCCCTGAGCTGCTTTCTAGCCAGTTAGCCTGAAATTTTCCAGCATCTCCAGGTCCCTCTGAATGGTAGGACAGCCACCTGGTCTATCACCCACTCCATCCAGTTTTGTATCAGCAGAAAATGACCCTGGCTTTCAGCAGAAAAGAACCTGGGGGTTTCTCTCAGTAACTGCCGAATATGAGCCAGCAGTGTGCCCAAGTGGCCAAGAAGGCCAAATGCATTGTGGCTTGTATCAGAAATGCTGTGGCTAGCTGGAGTAGGGAAGTGATCGTCCCCTTGTACTTGACACTGGTGAGGCTACACCTCACCAATGTTCAGTTTTGGGCTGCTCACTACAAGGAAGACTCTGAGGTGCTGAAGTGTGTCACACAGAGAAAGGCAGTGCAGCTAGTGAAGGATCTGGAGCACAGAGGTTGTGGTGAGCGGCTGAGGGAACTGGGGCTGTTTAGTCTTGAGAAAAGGAGGCTGAGGGAAGACCTTATTGCTCTCTACCACTACCTGAAAGGAGGTTGTAGCAAGGTGGGTGTTGGTCTCCTTTCCCAAGTAACAAGTGATAGGATGAGAGAAAATGGCCTTAGCTTGCACCTGGGAGATTTAGGCTGGAAATTAGGAAACATTACTTCATTGAAAGGGTTGTCAAGATTTTGAACAGGCTGCCCAGGGAAGTGGTTGAGTCACCGTCCTTGGAGGTGTTTAAAAGAGGTGTAGATGTGGCAGTCAGGGACGTGGTTTAGTGTTTGACTTGGAAGTGTTAGTTTTATGGTTGGACTTGATTATCTTAAGGCTTTTTTCCAACCTGAATAATTCTGTGATTCTGTCTAACCGAAGTTCTGCAAACTCCGAAGATTGGAGGCACCTCACATGACTTGTCCTAGGGCTGCACTGCCTCCCTGTCCTCCCTGTCATCACCTGTCCTAGGGCTGCACTGCGCATCAAGGGAAGAAGCTTCCCCAATGTCCCATTTGGATCTCTTAAGCTACATCTTAGTCCAACGGCATGAGGTTTAACAAGGCCAAATACCGGGTCCTGCACTTGGGGCACAACAACCCTATGCAGTGCTACAGACTAGGAGAAGTCTGTCTAGAAAGCTGCCTGGAGGAGAGGGACCTGGGCGTGTTGGTTGACAGCCAACTGAATATGAGCCAGCAGTGTGCCCAGGTGGCCAAGAAGGCCAGTGGCATCTTGGCTTGGATCAGAAACGGTGTGACCAGCAGGTCCAGGGAGGTTATTCTCCCTCTGTACTCGGCACTGGTGAGACCGCTTCTCGAATCCTGTGTTCAGTTCTGGGCCCCTCCCCACAGGAAGGATGTTGAGGCTCTGGAGCGAGTCCAGAGAAGAGCAACAAAGCTGGTGAAGGGGCTGGAGAGCAGGTCTTATGAGGAGCGGCTGAGAGAGCTGGGGTTGTTTAGGCTGGAGAAGAGGAGGCTGAGGGGAGACCTCATTGCTCTCTACAACTACCTGAGAGGAGGTTATGGAGAGGAAGGTGCTGGCCTCTTCTCCCAAGTGACGGGACAGGACAAGAGGGAATGGCCTCAAGCTCCACCAGGGGAGGTTTAGGCTGGACATTAGGAAAAAATTTTTTACAGAAAGGGTCATTGGGAACTGGAACAGGCTGCCCAGGGAGGTGGTTGAGTCACCTTCCCTGGAGGTGTTTAAGGGACGGGTGGATGAGGTGCTGAGGGATATGGTTTAGTGTTTGATAGGAATGGTTGGACTCGATGATCCGGTGGGTCTCTTCCAACTTGGTGATTCTATGATCTTGTGTCTGGTTTTTTTACTGCATCTTCTGACACTGCCTGAGAATAGTATGGCTCTGACTGCCATTCAGACTGCTGAGAACTGCTGTTACATCCCTCTTGACATTCACCACATCAGATTAACCAAAACCATCTCTGCTCATCATAGGCCCAAGGACTCTGCTAGCTTGATAGCCCTGCACTGACCCCTTTCTAGTTTTATGAACTTGTTCACTCCTTGTAGGGAGTGTGCAGACTGAACACAGTAGGACATACCTATTGGTGAGTGTAGCGTCCTTGGGGCAAGGGGTTAAGGCATAACAGCTTGCCCCTTGATTTGCCAGTGGTGCTTCTTGTAACAAAGCCCAGTGTTTGCTTTGCTGTATTCAGGAGGGCAGTACAATGTATCTTTCTGTGAAGTATCAACATGGTTAATTTTCGATAAAATCAGTGTTAATTTAAAGAAATACATGTTCCTTAATACAATATGATCTAGCATCTAGTTACCAATGCATTTATTTAGTGTTCTTACTCTAGTCCTTGCTCATTTTCTGCTGTTATTATGTAGTGGTAACTGCAGAGACTGGTGTTTTTTTCACCATATATAATTATACTGTGGAGTTTTTTTTTTGTGATATTTCTGTCTTCAAATTGCACTTCTGAACCATCTCCTTTTGCATATGCAAATTTCAGCATTACTGGGGATTTATGTACAGTAGCTTGTGAAGTGTACCTTACACAAGCTGAAAAGGGATTGTGCGCTTCCTGTAATCTGGCTCTGTGCAAGCTGGGGAATATTGGTGGAAGCCAGAGACTGTTTGTGCTGTGGCGGTATGCTGGAAAAAACTTGTGCTTCCAGCCAGTCACCAAATGTAGAGGTAGAATTTAGAAGTCTTGTACAGGCTTGCCATCTGGGTAATTATGTGGCTATTAAGGAGTGGATGGAAGTTGAATGGTCTAGAATTATTGACTGTAATTATAAGGCATGGTTAGTGGTGATGCTGATGCAATTTTCTTTCTTGCCAATAGGGTTTCAGAAGCAGGAAGGCATGAAGTCCCGTCAGATAAACATGCAGCTCTATGACATACCCTATGAACCAGAAGGCAGTGGTGTGGAATCCGATTCTGAAAGTGTGGCAAGTCACCATTTACGAGAAAGCAAATTGCCACAGGATGATGACAGGCCTGCAGATGAGTATGACCAGCCATGGGAGTGGAACAAAGTCACCATCCCAGCTCTGGCAGGTAGGATTTCTAGATCCCAGCCAGGAAACTCTTTCTCAAGCCCATAGCCTATGCACGTGCCTTTGGGAGAATTTAAGTATGTCTGCTCTTTTCGTGTGTGTCTGGGGAGAAAAACGTCTGAAAAGCAAACGTGGGTAGTCTCAATCTGCAGAGCTGTGGCATGTTGCAATTTTTGTTCGGTGCTTCAGCTGTCCTGTTGTCAACCACCTCAGCATTTGGTTTATTTTACTAATACTTGTTTTTCTCCAGCTTCGTGCCCCTACCTGCATTTTAATGGACATGATGTTAGTAGTCTTTATTCTGGAGTGGCTCTATGATGCAGGAGTTGCTTTGCAAGGTCCTTAAATTGTGGGGCAATTCTTAAAGGGGCAGGACAAAAAAAGTTGTGTGACGTGTGCAGTAACCTGCTTCTACTCAGTGATTAGTTTCTTGGTATTTGGTATATTTTCATTATAATTGCAAGCATTTCTGTGGCTACATAGAACCTGGTTTTGGATTAATCTGCTTGAACTGCTGAAGTTCTCCCACATCAGAATTTGTCTGTCCGGGAGATCTGACACAAACTGTTTTCTGCCTCTATGAATGTCTGTGCTTGGACACTGCTCTTTTTTTCCCCTTTCCACTGCTTTGCAGAAATGATTGAGGAGGGCTTCATTCAGTGAGGACATAATTCTAGAGGCCATTTTCTTTCATGGAGCTGCTGTGTGCCCATCTGCATGTGTTAGTCTGACAATGTTCCAGGATGCTTCTGCGGAGTACTAGAGTTTTAAGCTCTGTGATTTTCCCCTCACTGGCATGTTATAGTGAAGTTGTGTCCAAGAGCAGGGTTGTTCCTCTTCCTTTTCTAGGAGCCAGCTTGGCAGAAAACTTATAATTATAGAGTAGTTTGGCTTGGAAGGGACCTTAATGATCTTCTAGTTCCAAACCCCCTGCCCACTAGACATCCCACTAGATTAGGCTGCCCAAGGCCCATCCAACCTGGCCTTGAACACCTCCAGGGATGGGACAGCCACAGCTTCACTGGGCAACCTGTGCCAGTGCCTCATGACTCTCATGGTGAAGAAATTCTTCCTTATATCAAGCATAATCTGCCTCTCTCCAGTTTATACCCGTTTTCCCTCATCCTATCACCATGAGACTTTATGAATAGTCCCTCTCCAGCTTTCTTATAGGCCCCTTTCAGGTACTAGAAGGTCACTATAAGATCTCTTGGGAGCCTCCTCTTCTCCAGGCTGAACAACCCCAACTCTCTCAGCCTGTCCTTGTATGGAAGGTGCTCCAGCCCACTGATCATCTTTGTAGCCCTCCTCTGGACCCATTCCAACAGTTCCGTATCCTTCTTATGTTGAAGATTCCAGAACAGGACACAGTACTCAAGATGAGGTCTCATGAGAGAGGAACAGAGGGGCAGAATTGCCTTGAGAAAGGCCACGCTTCTTTTGATGCAGCCTAGGATACAGTTGGCCTTCTGGGCTGCAAGTGCACATTGCCGGCTCATGTTGAGCTTCTCGTCCATCAGCACCCCTTAGTCCTTCTCTGCAGGGCAGCTCTCAATCACATCATCCGCCATCATGTACTGAAATTGGGGATTACCCTCACCCAGGTGTAGGACTTTGCACTTGGCCTTGTTGAAGCTCATGAAGTTCTCACAGGCCCACTTCTTTAGCCTGTCCAGGTCCCTCTGCATGACATCCCATCCTTCTGGTGTGGCAGCTACACCACTCAGCTTGGAGTCATCTGCAAACTTGCTGCTGAGAGTGAAAAGGAGAGTTGTGTGTGGTGGTGGTTGTGGGGATGAGAAAGGAAGAAAAGAGAGGTAGCTCTGGGAGAGATTATGGAAGAAGCCTGATAGCAATGATTAGTAGTCTGTGTGCATGGGAAGCGATTGACAAGCCTGTTTGCATCTGCATTGAAACCACAAGATCTATTACTGGAAGGAGAGGAGTAGGTGTCATCTGTCTTGACTTTAGCATGTTGGGCTCTGGCATCAGCTTTGTTACCTGTTTTGGAATGCTGCAGCCTTGATGGGTAGACTACATGATGCATGGTCAGGGTCATTGAACTCAAAGGATAGGGCTTAGTGGTTCATACTTTTCCTGGAGTCTGGTTCTGATTCCTCAGGGAGCAGTTCTGGAATCCTTCCTGTTCAGCATCTTTATCACTAATCCAGAAGAGGAGAAAAATGCACTTAATGATTTCTGAAGTGATACCGAACATGGGAGGGGGTGTGCGCATGCAGAGCTGCCATTCAGAGGGACCTGAACAGGCTGGAGAAATGGACTAACAACAAGTCCACAAAATCCAACAAGGATAAGCTCAAAGACCTGCACTTGGAACAGACTAATGCCTTGTAGTGATATGAACCAAGGACTGGCTGATTTGCCAAGTTACAGCTTTGCTGAAAGGGGCTTAAGGAGTCCTGGGGGGATGTGGACTAACTGTGTCTAACAATGCTCCCCAACAATGATGAAGACTAGCAGCGTTCTGGCCTGTGTGAACAGGAGCATAGCTAGTAGCTCAGCCAAAGTGAATGTTCCTCTTTACTTCACACTTCTTGGACAACGTGTGTAAAGCTGTGTCCAGTATTCTGAAGCAAGAAAAGTGGTGATAAATGTTGATGTCAGCAGAGAGCCCCCCAAATGACAGGAAACTGCAGTGCATGACTTGTGGGGAGATGCTTAGAGAACTGGGCTTGCTTAGCTAGCTTGGAGATGAGAAAGCTTTGGGGAAGAGGGAGTGTGCACATGTAGTAGCAACTTTCCAATGCTTATCTTCAAGAAACTGGAGCCAGGTTCTTCACAAATGATCAGGTGTGGGTGGGAAGGTGGGACATAAGTTGTATCAGGAGAGGTTCTGATTCGATGCCGCAGGAGATTTAAATGCAGCAAAACCAGAAGCAGCATTCAGTCGACAAGGATCAGCAGTGAGGTGGGTAAGTTCTGCAGCTGAGTGCTAGACCAAAGCAGACAAGGAGTTTCTGGAGAAAGAGTTCCACCGTGGGGGAGCAGGGGCAGGTGATTCTTGAATATTGGAAGTGGCAGCTACATGAGGGAGGCTGATGTGGCAGGGGTGTTCCCAGGAGCATCTGCAGGAGATTTAAATGGCCCCTAGAGGGCATGAGGGACCAGAAGCATGGTGAACAGAGTGGGCAAACAGAATGTGGCATGTCAGAAGGGCATGGCATAGCAGTTGGCATAGGCAGAGCAGGCAGGTAAGGATGTGCAGGGAAGGCATGTGAGCAGGGTGCTGGAGCTCATCCAGAAGTACCAGGGAGCCGCTGCATCCACTCGATAGAAAATTAAGGCCTCTCCAAGCTGTAGGTGTGACTGGTGCAGTCTCCCAGGCAGACCCCCAGTGGGTGCATGCTGCCACCCCGATGCTGGGCTGCAGAGTGAGCCCCCCTCTTGCACTGGTATTGGAAACCAGTGGGGAGGAACTCCTCCACTTGGTGACAGAACTCAGGGAGAAGGTGAGCAGGCTGAGGACCATCAGGAAGTGTGAGAAGATTGACTACTGGAACAACACCCTCCCTGTCTCGGACCCAACAGGCAGGCATGCCTCCTGCAACAGAGGACTTCCCATCCTCTCTCCATTCAGTGGACAGAGAAATTTAGAAGATGGAGGGGAATGGCAGCAGGTTCCTTCCTAGCACAGCAGGCGTGTCTCCCCTGTGACAACCTGTCCCAGGTTCCCTTGCACAAGAGATACAAAGCTCTGCAAGTGGGACTGAACCTTAATGTGGATGATGGATTATCACAGCCTGGAAACATTCCCAAAGTTAAGACACCCTAAGCCATCCATCAAAACAGCTTCTGTAAAGAAGAAAATATGTATTGTTGTCGTATGGCACTCCCTTCTGAAGGGAACAGAAGGCCCAATATGCAGATTAGACCCACTTTATGGGACCCATTTCTGCTCAGCTGGGGCCTCAGTTAAAGATGTGGAAATAAAACTTCCAACTCTGATTAGGCCCACAGACTATTCTCTATTATTTATTGTCCAAATAGGCAGTACTGAAACCCTAACAAGAAACTTGAAGGCAGTCTCGGGGGACATCAGGGCTCTGGAAGGAATTATGAAGGGAGTGGGTGCACAGGTAGTGTTCTTCTCTGTCATTCATGTTACAGGGAGTGATGAGGGAAGGAATAGGAAGAGATGGGAAATAAGTACCTGGCTCTGAGCCTGGTGTGAAGCAAAACTTGTTTTTTGACCATGAGTTGGCCTACAGAGTACCAAGCTTACTGGCAAATGATGGGGTACACTGGCCTCCAGGAAGCAAAAGGATGCTTACCAAGAAGCTAGAAGGGCTCATTGAAAGAGCTTTAAACTAGATCTGAAAGAAGAGGGGAACAAAACAAGGCTTGCTAGAAACAAACCTGGGAATGGCACTCCAGTGTCTGAGGAATTGTGTACTAGCAAGACCCTCCGGTCTGCCACTTCAGAGGAAGTGTAGGATAGCACTCCAAGTGGCAAAGATGCAAAGAATTAGAAGCAACAGGAAATAGTCACTTAGGAATTAAGACTATTCGCCTCAGGAAAGCGGTGGGATCAACAGCCCAGTTGAAGTGCATTTACACCAATGCATGCAACATGGGCAGCAGACCCGCAACATGAGGAATTACAAGTCATTGTACAGCAAAAAAACTGCGATATAGTTGCTGTCATGGAAACATGGTGGGATGATTTACACAACAGGAGTGATGCCATGGTTGGCTATAAACTCTTCAGCCAGGGCAGGCAAGAAAGGAGAGGCAGTGGGGTAGCCCTCTATGTTAGACAGTGCTTTAAATGTCTTGAGCTTAACAATGGTGATTGATAGTGTTATGTGTCTATGGGTAAAAATCAGTGGAATGCCCAATGAGGCAGATATCATGGCGGCAGTCTGCTATAGACCTCCCAGCTCGGGAGACTGATGAGATATTCTACAAGCAACTGGGAGAGGTCTCATGATCGCTAGCCCTTGTTCTTGTGGGGGGCTTCAACTTACCAGATGTTTCTTGGAAGTATTGCACAGCAGAGAGGAAACAGCGTAGGAGGTTCCTGGAGTGTATGGAAGACAACTTCCTGACACAGCTGGTGGGTGGACAAACCAGGGAAAGCACCCTTCCAGATCTGATGTTTTTTGAACAGAGAAGGCCTTGTGGGAGATGTGATGGTTGGAGGACCCCTGGGGCAGAGCGATCACAAGATGATAGAATTCTCATTTCCAGGAGAAGAAAGGAGGCAGGGTCAGCAGAACTGCCAGCCTGGGATTCCAGTGGGCAGACTTTGGACAATTCAGAACGCTGGTTGATAAAGTTCAGTGGGAGACAGTCCTATAGGGCAAAGGAGCCCAAGAGGGCTGGATGCTCTTCAAGAAGGAAATCCTGGTGGCACAAGAGCAGATCATCCCCATGTGCCAGAAAATGAGCCAGAGGGGGAGAAAACCAACTTGGCTGAGCAGAGAGCTTTGGATGGATCTCAGAAAAAGAGGAAAGTCTATGAGCGTTGGAAGAAGGGGCAGGCATCTCAGGAGGACTACAACAAAGTGAGATCATGCAGAGAGAAAATCAGAAGGGCTAAAGCCCAACTAGAACTTTTAATCCGTCTATTCTGTGAAAGATAATAAAAATGTGTTTCTACAAATATATTAACAACAAAAGGAGGGCCAAGGAGAATCTCCATCCTTTACTGGATGCAGGATGAACAATAGTGACAACGGATGAAGATAAGGCTGAGGTACTTAATGCCTTCTTTGCCTCAGTCTTTAATATTCAGATGAGAAGTTCTCTGGATACTCAGCCTCTTGAGCCAGAAGGCAGGGATGAGGAGCAGAACCAAACTCTGATCATCCAAGAGGAAATGTTTAGAGACCTGCTGGACCAATTAGACCTCCACAAGTCTGTGGGGCCAGGTGGGTTCCACACAAGGGTATTAAAGGAGCTGGTAGAGGTGCTTGCCAAATCCCTTTCCATCATCTACCAGTGGTCCTGGCTGACTGGAGAAGTTCCACTTGACTGAACGTTGGTAAATGTTACACCCGTTTACAAGAAGGGTCAGAGAGAGGATCTAGGGAATTACAGGCCTGCCAGTCTGACCACAGTACTCAGTGTCATGGAACAGGTCATGGAGCAGGTCATCTCGAGACAATCAAGTGATCAGGCCTGGTCATCATGGATTTATGAAAGGCAGGTCCTGTCAAACTAACCTGATCTTCTATGACAAGGTGGCCTGCTTAATGGAAGAGGGAAAGGCTGTGGATGTAGTGTACCCGGACTTTAGTAAAGCCTTTGACACCATTTCTTACAGTATTCTGATTGAGAACCTGGCTGCCGTTGGCTTGGACAGGTGCACCCTCTGCTGGTTGAAAAACTGGATGGGTGGCTGGGCCCATAGAGTTGTGTTAAGGGGAGTTGAATCCAGTTGGAGGCTGGTCACAAGTGGTGTTCCGCAGGGCTCAGTGCTGAGTCCAGTTCTGTTCATTATCAATGACCTGAACAAGGGGATTGAATGTACTCCTAGTAAGCTCACAAATGACACTAAGCTGGGAGGAAGTGCTGATCTGCTGGGGGGCAGGGATGCTTTACAGCGGGATTTGAACAGGCTGGATCCATGGGCTGAGGTCAATGGGATGAGGTTTAACAAGGCCAAGTAGAGAGTCCTGCACCTGGGACACAACAACCCTGTGCTGCACTACAGGCTTGGGGAAGGAAGAGTGTCTGGAAAGCTGCCGGGCAGAGAAGGAAATGGGGGTGTTGATTGACAGCCGACTCAACATGAGCCAGCAGTGTGCCCAGGTGGCCAAGAAGGCCTGTATCAGAAACAGCGTGGCCAGCAGGACCAGGGTAGTCATCCTTCCCCTGTACTCGGTGTTTGTGAGGTTGCACCTCAAGTACTGTGTTCATTTTTGGTCCCCTTACTAGAAGAAGGACATTGAGGCACCAGAGTGCAGCCAGAGGAGGGCGGTGAAGCTGAAGAGATATCTGGAGGAAGGAGTCTTATGAGAGGTGGCTGAGGGAGCTGAGTTTTTTCAGCCTAGAGAAAAGAAGACTTAGGGGAGACCTTATTGCTCTCTACAACTGCCTGAAAGGAGGTTGTAGAAAGGTGGGTGTTGGTCTCTTTTCCCAAATAACAACTGGTAGGACAAGAGGAAATGGCCTCAGATTGCACCAAAGGAGATTCAAATTAGATGTCAGGAAGAATTTCTTCACTGAAAGGATTATCAGGCTCTGGCAAAGATTGCCCAGGGATGTGGTTGAGTCAACATTCTTGGGGGTGTTTATAAGATGGGTGGATAAGGTGCTCAGGGCTATGCTTTAGTAGTGGACAGGTACAGTTGGACTCAGTTATCCCAAAGGTCTTTTCCAACCAAATGATTCTATGTTATGAGGATTTTTTTTTTTTTCCTATGGAAGGACAATCAAACATTCAAACCTATTGTCCAGGGAGCTGTGGCAGACTCCATCTTTATATTTTTTCATCCTGTGTGCAGGATGACTGGATAAAGTTCTGAACAACCCAGTCTGAGGACTATGCACCCTGCCTTGAGCAGATTGGACTAGACACCACCCACAGTCCCTTTCCACCTCAATTATTATATGGTATTGAAATTCTGCGTACTAAGATATTACCACACTACAGGAATGTGAAGTGACTTCTCTACATACTATCATAGAATGATAGAATGGTTTGGATTGGAAGACACCTTTACAAGTTATCTAGTCCAAGCCCCCTACAGTGAGCAGGGACATGTTTAACTAGATGATGTTACTGAGAACCCCGTCCACCCTGACCAGGGGTGAGGCTTCTACCACCACTCTGGGCAACCTGTTCCAGTGTTTCACCGCTCTCATTATGAAAATTTCTTCTGTAATCTGGAATTTCCCTCTTTAAGTTTAAAGTCGTTACCCCTTGTTCTATCACAGCAGGCCTCGCTAAGAAGTTTGTCCCCATCATATTTGTAGGCCCCCTTTAAGTAGGCTGCAATAAGGTCTCCCTGGAGGTTTCTCTTCTCCAGCCCTAACTCTCTTGGCCTTTCTTCATAAGAGAGGCATTCCACCCCCTGATAATTTCTGTGGTCCTCCTCTGGACTCACTCTTAACAAGTCCGTGTCTTTCTTGTACTGAGGGCTCCAGAGCTGAACATGGTACTCCAGGTGGGTTCTCAGCAGAGTGGAGTAGGGTGGCAGAATCAGCATCCTCGACCTGCTGGCCATGCTTCTTTTGATGCAGCCCAGCATGGCCTTCTGGACTGTAAGCACACATTGCCAGCTCATGTCCAGCCTTTTGTCCATCAATACTCCCAAGTATTTCTTGGCAGGGCTGGTCTCGGTCCCTACATCCACAGTTTGTATTGATAGTGGGTTTTTCCTCATCCTGGATGCTGGAACTTGCATTTGGTCTTGTTGATTCTTGTGAGGTTCATATGGGCCCACTTCTCAAGCTTGTCTCAGTCCCTCTAATGATATCCTTATAGGCAACCAGGGGTGAGAGAAATGAGCTTCTCTTCTAGCACAGTAGAGCAGAGCAGTGGCAATCTGTTGTGAGAATGATTATGCCTCTCAGCTTCATCTGTTCTTACATCTATAGGTTATGGCTGGTGTGGGTTTGTTTCCAAGCCAAGCTGATGTCTGCAGTGACCATCCTGTGAAATAAGGATGGCAGCAAGAGAAACATGAAAGTACCTGAAGCAGCTGCTTAAAAAGAAATCTCTTGCTTAGCATCCCCTTTCTTCTGGTTGGGCTCCTATGGAACAGAAGAGGTTAGAGAAAACTGATTTCTGCTTCCTTGCCCCGTGGTTTGCTCTTGCATGTGAGCTGTTAATAATCACGTGGAGTTCCAGCCTGTTGCTTTTCTCTTAAGCATATGCCGATAGTTCTTGCAAACTTAGATGTAAACCAGCATCCAGTTCTTCTGGATGCTGTGCAGGTTAAGTAGTCTCTCTCCCTAACAAGCATTAATTCCTACATAAAAGCCTAACCTGCTAATGTGGATTCTAGAAGGATATACAGTTCTGCCTCTAAGCTCTGCCTGGTGGAAGCAGGCTTTGGCTCAGGCTTGCCTGAGCTGTCTCATCCCCTTTGCTGGACCAATTAAAAGGCTTACAAGACTTGTGCCATCAAATTGCCTAGCTGAGATCCTGTCTGTGATTTGGGATATCTATTGTGTGTCAAGACAGCCCAGTCAGCAGAGACATGTCACTAGGTTTACAGTGCCACAGTGGCTGTTTTTGCAGATGCTAAATATCAGTCTGGCATATGCGTACAAAGCCTTCTCTGGGTTTATGCTATAGCATAGGTGTCTGCCCCAGTTCAGCAGATATTTCCATGCCTTTTCAGATGTTGCTATGGTGGCAGCAATGTTGCCTTTGGCTAGATTATATGTACACCTTCCATCTCCTGACAGGTGATCCTGGCTGCACAGTAGCATGGCCCATAGTAACCCTGTTGCAGAGGTAGAGTGTCTGCTGCCTGGAAGGATCCACGAGCTACCCACGGCACATACAGGGGCTGTGCAGAGCCACAAGCAGTGGATTTGCTATAGCTCTCTAGACTGCTCTCTGCATTGTTGTTCAGAGAATCTCTCTATTGTCCACTCCAGATTCTGGACAGTTTTCTACCATTGTCCTTCTGCCATCATGTCTGCGTCTTGCCTGCTTTTCTTTCATTTGTTTGTGATCCTCTTTTCCCCACTGTTTTGTTCCACAGAACTGCATTTATGTCCAGACTCTCTCATTCATCTGCTTGTCTAACACCTGATCTCACTCTGGTTTTCAGATGTCCTTGGGATTTCTACCTTCAGACATCTGCTCCCTATCACCTGAGACTTCTCCTATTAGCTGCATGTGCATTTGTGACCACAAGGGGCTGGTGTGCTTCTTCATTCATGACCTTTCTTCTAGGCCACTAGGCTACAGTGACTGCAGATTGCTGTTGAAGAACTCCTGCAAGGAAGATGAACAGTTAATTCTTGCTGACTGTGCTAGATGAAAGGCTTCCAGTTATTTTTTGCCAGCCTGTCCAGTGTTTGCTTGGCTGGAGGAATGTTCAGCTATTATTGCTTGTTCTTGGACAGTTTGAAGTTAGAACTACATTATAGCAAATAATACTTTGTTTGATGGTAAGAGGGTAAGTAAAGCCCTTGCACTGCATAGAAGGGCAGGAAGGTACAGGTGCTTGAGCAGGTGATGCTTATCTCTTCTAAGGTGGAATTCATTAGGGCTATTTATCTCTCTGTATCTTATTTCAGGGGTTTACTGTAACATAGGGTTTCTGTGACTTGAATTTTTCCATACATATTAGTTTTGATAATTTTCTGAAAGCTAGGATGTATTGTGGGCTTCCCACACAAGGATAGTGATTGTGTGCGACCCAGAATTCATTTTTCTTTCAAAGTATGCAAACTAGCTAAACCAGAAACTTCATTGTTTAGCAACACTGAGATACAAGCTGTGAGACCAGTACATGTCAGTCTGAGGTGAGATCACATTTTTGCAGATTTCTCAGTTAGTAATACTGCAGCCACAGAAATTGGATAATTACTTTTAAAAGTTATTGTCTTAAGAGTCATATGTATGAATGTGGAAATCTTAGACCTTATCCTTCATACATTGTGCATATTTTATGAAATGGCTAATTTTTAATTCATTGAATCCAGAGAACAAATTTATTAGTTTCTACTGCATACCTTTTTGTGCATGTCTCATTTGGTGTCTGTAAAATCTTTCAGCTCTGTAATCATCTTCATGTCCACATTTTTGGTCTTTATCAGGTAAATTCCAAAATAGTTTTTTTGAGTGGGTTTTTAAAACGAGAATCTTCATTTGGTTAACTTTTTTTTTTTCATCTATAATTTTTAGTTTGTCTATGTGTGACTGCAAATTAATAAAGCATACACCATCCACTATGAGATTTTAATATTGGCTTATGCATAAATATTCTTCTCAGGACTACGTAATTAACTCTTATGAAAGCACTTTAAATTAAAATATTGCTTTACATAAGTAATAGACTAAGAAGTTGTTTAATTAATAAAGTACTATGATATGGTTGAATTCCATATGCATTTAACATGCGGAGTTCTGTTTTAAAATGCTAAGAGAGTAAAATTTTTTGAGGTTAATTAGATTTCTTTGATTGCATCAGTTATTCATTATGGGTCTTATTCATTGTCTGTCTTGGGTAGCTGGTTATTTGTTACAAAGGAATATGTAAGGATTGGATGCAGGCATAGATTCAAGCTGCTGTCTCATCTGATGTCTCTATGCTTAACCTAACTCCTAAAAATTATGAATGTTTAAAATAAGGAAAGAAGTCGTCCAATTTCTAAGTTTTAAAGGGTGGAAAAGCTTGCAGTGGAAAAGTACTGACCCTCTGTTGACATGTGAAGTGCTTTTCTGACTTATTCTGTAATGTAGCTAGCTAATATAGCTCGACCAGGTGGGTTTTCATCAGTTCTTAGCTGAGGTAGATTTCTCTGAAATGCCCTGTATTGGCTTAAGTGATATTAGAAACAATTGCAATGGGCAAGTGCTACTTCACTGGCCCACAACTACCAT
Source organism: Phaenicophaeus curvirostris (assembly GCF_032191515.1). Taxonomy (NCBI): domain Eukaryota; kingdom Metazoa; phylum Chordata; class Aves; order Cuculiformes; family Cuculidae; genus Phaenicophaeus; species Phaenicophaeus curvirostris. Next base: position 24,195,011 of record NC_091431.1, on the reverse strand, counting down.
CCCCCTACTACTTGGAGTTGTGGAAGCTGTGAACCTAAAGGGACCCTCTGCTGCAGCTTTCCCATTTTGAGAAGTTCATCTGAAGGGAAAAACAGGCATTTGTGATACAAAATGCAGACGCAGACTTATGCGGTGAACTTCTTTTTGTCAGGTGATAGACCTAGGAAACAAACCAAAATTGCAGGCAACAGTAGAACTATCATGAAGTTCTTATGCAAGTCTTATAAAGAAAACACTTGTTCCTCTGCCACGATTTCAAGATTTACTGCTGCAGCATGTATAAAATCTATTTTATCTCCAGATTGGAGTTTGGGATATGCCAGACTGCAAGTGTGCAGAAGCTGTGGAGTCTGATCAGGTGGAGGGGAGCGTGTCTGCACTGTGACTCCTGAGCATGGTCTGGGGCTGATGTCATGCTGACCCTTGTGAAGCAAGCTGTGTATAGACTTCTTCATGGATTTCTGCTGTTAGCTGCAGTACTGAAGGACATGTCTCCAAGTAGCAGAGCTGAAGTGCAGCGTTTAGGCTGTCTGCAGCTTGAGATTTTTCACAAGCAGGTTGGTTTTGTTTTATTGGAGGCAGTACAGCTGAAGCTGAAATGTGGTTTTGACGGCCTTTATGGAACATCAGCAGGTCTTATTAGACCTCCTGCTGAGCTGGGGAGACTGATTAGCTAAGAAGAGTTGGAGTTGTGGAAGTAACCACAACAAAGTAACTTTCTGGTACTTAACTCTGGCTAGAAAATGATAGCAACACCAGAGAATCCGTGTAGAAATGTCAGGCTTACCCTGGCTTGCATTTGAGTGTGTGAGAAATCAAGCTTTTCAAGGCTGTCATGTAGAGATAGCAAACATTTGGGTAAAGAAAATGTATGTGAAATTTGTAGGGCCCATCTTAGTACTGCTTTACAAAATAAATGGTCCTCTGTTATGAAGAAGGCCATCTGTAGTTTTCAGCACTGATCATGGACTCCATGAAGACAGGTCTGTAGATGCCAGGCTTGGTCATCTCTATGGGCTGCAACAGCTGTTGTACAGAAAGCTGGTGCCTAAGTCCCCGTGGGACATGAAGCAGGGGAGTTTGGGCATGCCCCTACCAGAGGTACCAGCTGTACAGCAGAGGAAGAGATGTCACATTGAGAGTGAGGAAGGGTTAGGTATGCAGGCAGTTCTATAACTGTTATGGCTATGTAAACATAAAGTACCATAACAATAAAAAAATTTACACTCAAAGCTGCATGGAATTGAGCTTCTGAACATTCACTGTATATACTGCAGTTTTAGTTAAGAGGGTGTGTCGGTGCCTGGCTGGGTATCACACTTGCCAATTTAATCTGCCTGTATAAGCTTTCAGACTGCTTCTTGCTACCAGTTTAATTCACAACAACCAAAACCACACGCACACAAAACCATAAAAGAAACAGCCCAGAAAACATTAAAAAACATCTGATATTTAATTTTGTAATATTTTTGGAGAACAGGTTCTGCTTCTAACCATTATGTTGTAAAGATATTGCTGTTTAAAATCAGAACTGAGTTTCATGTTTGTTTCGTGAACTGATTTTTTTTGATGTCTGAAAGATGTTGCTTGATCAGAAGCTGACATTAAATTCACAAGTATTCACGGAGTTCCCAATGCAGGTGGTTTTTCTTACCGTTGCATTACTAGTACTGTCATATATGTCACTGGCAAGTACACACATGCAGTATTTCCCCTTGGTACGCTCATTAGCTTTCATTATCCAGTAATGAGGTTAAATCTAAGCTTCCATTGTAAGAAATAACCAGGATATTTCTGCTATACGTACTTTGGAGTATTATTTAATCCATCTACCCAGGTTTTGTAATAGTTTTTGCCTACTTTCTCTGAGTAGAGGGGGAGCTTGGTAATACCGTAAGCCCCACAAGGAAAGCATATAAAAATAAAAACAAACAAAAAAATGGTGCAAAACATTTTCCATGTCCAGTACATCTGTGTTCTGCATGCGTTATGTTTTTGAACTTTACTGCTCCTGTCAAGTAGCATTGCTTTAAAACAGTAAGTACTACCAACCATGTGCCTAACTGGCTGTGTGTTAGTTAGTTAGGTTCTAAATCCTTGAAATCTCAGTGACTTTAATTGTCCTTATAACATTTTCTCTGATATCACTGTTGAAAGTCTCAGAGGAGCTGATTGAGCTCTGTGTGTGTTTGTGTGCACTGTGATGTTTGCCTCCTGATACAGTCATGTTTTTTGTGCCTGGTCCCCACTAGATGACCTTCAAACAATAATCTATCTGCAGCTGGGAGTGTTAGTTTTCGGTGAAGAAGCAAACCATAGAAGGCAATGAGAGACAGAAAGATGGTGTGGGTAGCTTCTTTCACTATTTCTGTCAGTATTCTGTTTTTAATTATTTGAAATTGTAGATACCTAAAAGTATAGAATGAGGATGTCAACATTATTAGTGTGTGCTTTGGTACAGACGTAATTTCTTAGAGCGTTGAAACAGCTTTGCAAAATAAATCATATTGCTTTTCTGAGAATAATATAATTCGTTGTTGCTTGCCGGTTTCTGATGTGGACAGACAGGTGTTAGCTGTGTTTGCACCCATATCACTCTTAGAATGATTCCACATAAATTGTGGCCACCTGGATTCTTGATGTTCTCCCTTGTTTGTTATTGTAATTATGGTAAGTGCCTGAAAGCCTGTCTTCTGTTTCTGTTACTTGTTTAACAGTATAATCTCTTGGGGCAGAATGTATCAAATGTTTAGTTAAGCACTAGTTATTGTAACAAGGCTTAGAGGAGCCTGGATTTTGATACTGGAAAAGCAAGAGAGTTTTAGGACTCTTATTTTGCATAGTTTGAAACACCTTTAGATAATACATAGAACTTTATAGATGAACCACTATGTCTTAGTGCTAATGGATGCATGGTTATTCTCCTTGGGAAGCATAGAACTTCTCTTAAGTGCTACAACTATTTTGGGTTTTGTTGACCTTGCCTGGAGAGGTAATTATTGTCTATCTTGCAGCCCAGTTTAATGGAAGTGAGAAACAGCAAGCATCTCTTCCTCCCTCAAATGAGCAGCACAGGCAGTTAAGAGCACCTGGTGGAGGCTTCAAATCCATCAAACATGGCAGTCCAGGATTTTGTGGGATCCTGGGAGAGAGAATAGATCCAACTATTCAACTGGAGAAACAGATGTAAGTAAGCACAGTAATTTCTTTCTAGCTCTTTGCCTCCCTGCTTAAAGGAGCAACAAGTGTCCCAGATCTTGCAGTCCAGGTCTCCCTCCTCAGTATCCGCTGCGTTAGTGCTCACAAAAAGATATTCTTTCTAGTCTTGCAAAGTGTAAGCAACTTTCTTGGGAGACAAAATAGAGTTAAACAGGAAACTGTTTAAGAAACAGTGAATTTTGTCTGACAAGTATTTGCAGTTATTCCACTTTGAACCATGTTCATTACATTGCATTAGGCAAACAGGTGTTGTATACCACATATAAACAAGTTGTTCTTTAAAGCTGCACAATTTCTATAACTTGGTGGCTGAATAACGTGTCTGTAGTACCTCAGGCATGCCTTGCATCTGCCTATAATACTGCTCCAGGGAGAGACTGGTAAGACCACTTATAAAGCTTTCAGAAAAAACAGGCTTATTTCTGCTGCGGTGGTGTGAAACATGAGGATGATACTAAGAGGCAGTTTTGTCAGCTCCAGACTGTCCTGGGGGAATTCCTTGGAGTGAATGTCTAGCATCTTCAAGGTTGGCCTCTGTCCTGCCTCATTATTGCTCTTCCTCAAACCATTTACACAGTCTGGCTTGTGTTTTGGAATGACCCACTGTCCTGTAGCATACCAAAGATGCAGCCTCATGGGAGGGGCCAGAACCCGCTGTTACACAAAGAAAGAGAAATCTTCTTGTGGAGTGATTTATACAGGTTCCACTGGTATTTGTGAGCACTGAAAAATCCAGTGGATTCACAGAGTAAAGTGAGGAAGCTGTCATGAATCCTAACAGGCAGTCCTACTCCAGACACTGTCATTCCAAGTTACATGCAGAATTTATTATCACAAGAGGAGGAGGGCATAATTTAGCATGGATGTAGGTGTGCTGTTTTGTGAGAATACTTTGTTCTTGAATGGTAGTGGTATCTGAAGGATTAGCAAGCCTTTTGCAATTCAGATCCACAGCTGGGGATAATCCCCTCTGTCAGTTGTTTCTGAGAAGGTGGTTCCTGAAATTCCCATTCCTTTGACATTTTAATTTTACATGCAATATTTGGAAACTTAAGCTTGAAAGAGAGAATAATATCTTCTGCCTGGTGTCATATCCGTCTAATCAGACTCAGCCTTTGAATAATCTGCTCGTTGACAGACTGTGGGCTTGTCTTTAACAGAGGAAGTAGCAACTGCTGTTGTGAAACCATTCACTGATGATGTTAGGTGAATGGCTAAAAGGCTATACATTTTGCTTTAAAGTTTGGTCCTCAGATTTGGGTAGTTCCAGCTCACCATGCCTCTGAAAAAATACATTTAAAATACTGCAGGAAGTTGAACACCTGTTAATTAAATATATTGTTGTGTAGTTCTCTCGTTTAGTATAACTACAGTTATATGTAACTGCAATTGATAATGACAACTGAAAACTCAGAGCTAGTTTTGCTTCCTTTAATTATTCAAGTGTTAATGATGTGGGATTCACTTTCATTCTTCATTATGGAAGATCAAAGCTGAAATGAATGCTTTGTTCATAATAATGTGTCTGAAAATTGAAGAGGTTAGACTTGATGTACCTTAGATAATTCATAATCATTCAAACTGTTCAAGTTTTAGTAGTGCAGAGACCTGTCCACAGCACATGCTAAGCCATTCCATCTGTCTCCACAAAAATGGAATCTGTTTCTGTAGAGAAGAATACATGATCTATAGGAAAGGAAGCATGCAAATTGATGAGTGATTTCTTATAGGTAGGTTGGGGAGCTTCTCAAACAGGCAGAAATACCAAGGTGTGGTTCTATAGCAGGAAAATACTTACCGTTACTTCTGATTAAGGAATCTGTTATTATGAACTTCATAACTCTTGGACTCAGAGGGCCTGAGTGGCTCCATTTCCTGAATAACAGTGAAAAGAACAGAGTTCTGCTGTTTCCATCATCTTATTGAGAGTGAATTCCTCCTGGACTTGTACACAAGGTTGGATGACTTCCTGTTTTGCTCTGACCAATTTGGAAACAGAGTAGTGTTGTGCATTATATAAGCTGTAGAAACTAGTTATACTTACTGTAGAATCGATGCAGCTGTCTTGTCTTTAGTCAAGCTGAAGTGGCTGAAACCGGACCATTGAGAAAATAGGGGACATCAGGAAGAACATTCTATAACCCACAATCAGGATGCTTTCAATCCTGCGAAGAGACTCTGATAAAGGTCAAAAAGTGTGATTGTGTTTGAATTTTGCTTTCAAGTTTGCATGATATGCTAATGTTTTCCAGGATATCTTGGAACATATTCATGTCTCTGGGTTTTTATGTCCCATGCTTTTGCATTAGTATCTTCCCTTAATTGTCATTTCTCTATTTTGTGATTACATCATTGACATTTGATCTTTGACCTTTCTGCACAAATACCTGTATACTGATATTTAAACAATAGGTGCAGCCAGGGCAAACAGGCCCAGTATGGTTGAAAGAGAAAATTAGTGAGGAACTTAAAAGTGATTATAGCACTAGGTTTATTTCTCTAGCTACCCAGAACAGGAGTGATCCGAGTGTCCCATTTAAATGGGCATCTGATTTGCAAACAATTATACTTCTGTATACTGCTGTTTACCCGCAGCTGTAGCCAAAACAGTTTCCAGGCATCACTTCTTAATCAGATATTCTCCTATCAGCAGCTTTCATACTTTGCTGGTTTTCTTCCACATGTTTTAAAAGCAGATTTTTCTTCCTGGCACTAGCCCTCCACTCTTTTTCTCCATTTGAACTCTCTGCTGGATCTGAAGAATATACTTGCCTCTGAATTAAAGAGTCCAGGGTTCCTCCGTGATTTTGGCTAGGTCATCTTTTATTATGTTTTTATTTGGCCTTTTGGGGATAAAAGAAATAAAAATTATTTGCAGCTAATAGGAATAATTGTTAGACTCTCCCAAATACATTTTCTGATTTACATTTAGTGTTAAAATTCTTCCCTTACGCTCAGAAGACAATCTAGTCTTTAGATTGCTTGTTGAGAAATATCCTTCAGCAGCAAATATATAGAGAAAACTGCCTGAAAACATTCACATTTGTGCCTCAGTTTTATTTGTGAAGTGAGTGATGGAGCTGGAAGGGCCTCACTTTCTAATCTGTCTTGAATATGCAGTAGTATAACCCTCTTTTTAGCTTTCTCTCATGCAGACTTTGGTTATAAACAGACACACAATGAATTTTTAATTTAAGCACAAACTTCCATTTAGGACATTCATCAATTGTAACAATGGGGCTGTAATGATTACTAGGTAGTTAAGAGCATGACTTTTGTCATGCTCTTTATTCACTTTCCTTTTAGTTGGAATGTCTCCATTAGACGAAGGTCAGCAGAGATATGAAATTAGAACAAATGGAAGAAAACATCTTTTGCACAAGACCAGTGACAGTTCCAGGTATTAACAGACAGAGAGCACTTCTGGTGTATGCGTTATCCTACTTGGGTAGGCATGGTAGTGTCACATTCATGCCTCAAAGTGCACGTAGAAATTGAAGGAAGGGAGAGATTTTCCTCAGATATGCAGTTTACTCAGTGCAGGACCAGGCAGATTACATTACTTGGGAAACTTGAAGGAAGGGTCAAAGCCTTTACTACTGGATTGTGAGATTTTAGTTGCTGGTACTAATAAGCATGTACTGAGAGTGTTCTTTGCAGTGATCAGTTTAGTGAAGGACCCAGGTCTCTTTTCTCCATTTCCTTTCTTTCCTGAATTGATCATGCCCACTCCACAGGTCTGCCAGAGTTTAAAGTGTTCTAACTTGTCACAGCAGTGCTTAAAACAAGTGTCTTTGTTATAGATGTTCACACTTTATCATCTTTCTCAAAGATTTGTTTTAGCATATCTTTTCAACTGTTAACTGTTCTTCAGATATTATTTTCTTTCTGTTTGCTTTTGTTTGTTTGTTTTTTTTCTTTTGTGAATTAGTTGAAATACTGATGTATCACAGCAATGAAATATAGCAAATATGTATACTGTGGATGTACTGCTTGCAAAATAGGGATTATAATGAGTTGCTGTGACTGTGAATTTCTTACATAAATATGTACAGCAATCCTGTTGCATGTTCTCCTGATCTAAGTTTTCTCCTTCAGCTGACAGGACCTACAAGCCTATGCAACCCTTGTACATTTATCCATAATACGTTAGATCTTAAAGGCATCCATGTTGTGTTAACCATTTTTCGTACCTTAAAGAAACAAAGTAGTGAAAGGAATATGAGTTGAAATCATGTGTGTGTGTTAATCTTTCTGCTTTTTCCTAGATGGTATCATGGAGCAATCAGTCGGACAGATGCAGAAAACCTGTTACGTTTATGTAAAGAGTGTAGCTACCTTGTAAGAAATAGTCAAACAAGCAAGCATGACTATTCTCTTTCACTGAAGTAAGTACTTGTCAGTAAAACATAATAAGTGTAATTTTGAAGCCGTAACTTCTCTGGTGCAAGAAGAGAAAGTGATTCAGTCTGTTTCAGTTCAGAATGGCACTTGGAGAGCTTGAGGCTGTTAGTCTGCATGATGTATAGTGACTGTCACTGAATTAGGACTTTGCAGCTTGGGAATGTGAGGGGATTTTTAGTCTTATTTAGCGCCCATTTAAACAACTAAATAAGTTTGGATCTCTTTTTTCCTGGTTCTGGTTTGAAACGTTCCTGCTGCTTCTGCTTCAGGCAGAATAAGGCACTGCATTGTTTGGGGGGTTTATTCCTTTTGCTTCATATATAGAAGAAAGTCTTCATGTGGCTTACTGTGGTAAAAGCTGTTCAGTATTGCTACAGTTCTTGGAAGTAAAAAGCCTAGGATCAAGGATGAAAGATCTACAGAATTAGGAAATGAACATTGTTCCAGTCTTAGTGCTGCTTTGAACTTGCCTCATCTACCTCAGGTTTATCAGGGTACATTACACCTCTTGGCTTCAACATATCATAGACTATAGAACAATTTGGTCTGGAAGAGTATTATAGCTGTGTAAACATCTGGACTTGAGAGTTCCAAAGCAATTTGTTGCAGGGATTAGCAACTAGGAATTCCCTCGTGCTGTATTTGAAACTCATAGAAACAGCTGCCATAAGGAAAGAAAGGACTGAGTATTTTCTGTGGTGGAACTGTTTTCCTCTCAGTTGAAGAAAAATGTGGGGAAGAATCATTGCAACATTTGAGAAACCTTAGTGACATTCAGTATTCATGTAGTAACAATATCCCATGACTTAGGCCAGGTCCCAGCGTCTTTTCTTGCAAAATGTGTATGTCTTATCTCTTCAGGGTACTGGCTTTGATGAGTGTTCACATATGTGAGTTTGAGATTGCCATATAGGCTCTGCTTTTTGAAAACCTTGGGCCTGGTAGGATATTGCTGTTCAAATAGCTGAGAAATCTGTATTCCAAAACCAGAACTATTCACTATCAGGAATATGTTCTGCTTGTACTCATTCAAGCAGAGTCCAGCAGTGCTTAGAAAACTAAGCAGAAACCGATATACAACGAGTTCAACCACTGCATTCTAAAATCTGAGCTTAGATTGAAAGGGTTTGGAGGAGAGCAATAGGGAGGAGTATGACTCCATGGTTCTTTCTGAACAGCGTCCCTATAATCCTAGTCACTAGTTTAGCAGCAACAGTGCTCTTAAACAAATGTAGATGCAGTCTGCCCTTCCCAGGTACTTGTGAAATAAGTGCACAAAACCCACGTTTTTCAGTTTCAGGGAAGCTTACCTTATGAGTCCTGAAATTTAATTTCACACATGTTTTTTTCTTTAATAGTAGATGTTTACAAATGTTTCAAATCAAAATTGCTGTTGAAGTAGAAGCTATACATAGTGGTTTCTGGGAATATAAAAATAGTAAAGATTAATCATGACTCCTAGAGAGATGTTATTGAGAATGAACCTCTGGAGGTGTCTAGTCCAAGCAGAACACAGCCATTAGGTTGTTGAGCGCTTTTTACAGGGAAATTTGGAAAACTCTTGAGGATGGAGACCTCCTGACTTACCCAGAACTAGTCCCAGGAATGCACTAGTTCCATGAGGAAGACCCTTTTCCCTGTGTCCAGTGGGAACTCCAATTGTTGCAGCCTGGGCTTGTTGTCTCACTTTGTACCTCTGAGAAACTACTAACTTCTCTGTAACTGCCATTTAAACAACTGATGACTGCAACCTGACACCATCTCGCCTTTTTTCCAGACTGAACGCACCATTCCTTCAGCCTGTCCTTCTACATCAGGTGCTTCCACCTACAGAGCACTAGGCCCTGCTCTGTACTTGCTACAGTGTTGGCTTCTCTTTTTGTGGGGTCTCCCACACCAGTTACAATTACACATGCAGCCTCACCAGTGGTCTGTAAAGGAAGTAGTCACTTTCTTCCAGCAGCTGGCTACACTTCTGCTAGTCAGACCAGGCTGTGGCAGGCCTTCCTGGGCAGAGTGTTGAATTCTGTTCTGTGTCCTGACTACCTTAGATCCTTTACTGGCCAGCCATGACCCAGCTTGCACTGCTGCCTGGGTTTATTATATCCCAAGGGCAGGTAGAATCTTTGTTTGTCTTGGTAAAATTCCATTAGACTGTTATCCATAACTTTAAGGCCATTCTTTTTCACTTACCTTCACAGTGTGGCTTCTTAAAAGGCTGATCAGTCATGATATAGAGGAGACGCTTCTTGTTCATTTGTGGAATTCTAGTAGCTGTAGACATCATATACTGTAAGGTCAATGACCACGTACTACCCAAAGTTAAGTATCTACATAGGACCTTGTTCAGGAAGCAACAACTCTGTTATGAATACATGGCTTATAGCAGTTTGTTGACTTTGTATGCATTTTCTTTCTGTATTATGAAGGGCTCGCATCCTTGACTTTCTGCATTAAAGTGCACTTGGCAGATTGTTCTCCAGTTCTTGCTGTACTGCTGACATTAGCATGTACCTGTGATTTATTTGCACGTTTTTAGGGCATTTTGTAGCAAAGTGGTTGCATAGTGAACTGAACAAAGGCAACAATACACCTGTCATAATAAAGCACTTAGAAGTGCCACTTTTGTTTAAAGGTAGTAATTTAGAGAGCAATTATTATTTGAAAAATATTTTTTCCCTTTAAGAAATTTATATTTAAAGCAGGATTTTAGTCATGTAGGGCTATCATTACAGTGCCTACCGTGGTTTCAGAAACCTCCACCTGGAAGGGTGACTTCATCAGGGATTTGTTAAACTTACCTGAAAGATAGGAACTTGTTGCACTGCTAACTAAAAAATGGCAGATGTTAGAGAGGAGGATTTTAACATTGCATGATTTGTTTTCCTGGTATAGCTTTCTGTGTCACCTTAAGCTGGGTTTCCTTACTGACACAGACTGACTCCAGTTTTAACACTGTTCTCTTTGTCCCTGGATACACTTGGAAGAAACAGTGGTTTGGAGCCAGAAAGTTATGGAGTGAGACATAAGCAAGCTGTAAAAACCCTTTAGGCCGCATTTAGTATCTTGATTTGTAGGAGCTGCCCTTTGCTCTTGTTTTGCCCTGGCTAAACTCTACACTCTTAAAATAGTCTGTATGACATGCTAAAGACAGCAGACACTGAAGCGTCACTCCTGGGAAGAGATAAGGTCAGCTCTACTACCTACTATACTGCATGTCAGCATGGGTGCACCCATCAGAATGGCATTATGTTGGATGGATTGCTTTTGCAAAAGCAGACAGGGCAGTTACCTTGAGAGTTACTCTTCTCTCCCCTCAAAGAGGCAGTGTGCTGTGCAGGCAGGCAGGTTATCTGGGAATTGAATTCTTCTGGTGTAGAAGTCACAGACTGGTTTCTGCCTGCAGAAAGACTGCAGGATAATAGCTATTGTTCAGTACAGTGCAGGTGAAAGCCTTTAGGTTGTTAATCTTGGGAATGGGCTCACCTGAGGAAGTATTCTAAGCCTAAAACACCAGATTCTGCACATAGCTACGTTCTGGGCAGTGGCTGCCAGAGTGGAATAGGTGTGATCTGTCCTGAGGTCTCCACAGGACAGGGCTGGCCTTGCTTTGATAGATTGAGGCTCATGGTCTGCCTATGTGTCTATGAAGGGAGCCTCAGGCCTCTGATAGGACAAAGCCAGTGGTACCATTTGGTCCAGGAAGACACTGGAGATGGGGATGGGGACGGTGGGGATGGGGACGGTGGGGATGGACAGGAAAGGCAGTGTCCTCTGGCACACTGCAGGATTGGTTCTAGGGTAAGACAGACTTGCATCTGGATCCAAAGAGCACAGGTATTGAAAACAAAATACTGACTGCCTTTGTGTTAGGCTGTCCATAGGGGTTTGCAGCTAACAGTCGCTGTCTGTCAGAGTCTGGCCACTGTCCTGGCCTGTCACCCCGCAATTGCATTTTGTTTTCCTGCATTCCCCTACAACATGAAGGAGAGCCTGTCCTGGTGCTGTTCCCCTCTTCCCTACGCACAAGCATGAACTAACACTTTGCTTTCCTTGCAGGAGCAGTCAAGGTTTTATGCACATGAAACTGATGAAAACCAAAGAGAAATACATCCTGGGTCAGAACAGCCCTCCCTTCGACAGTGTTCCTGAAGTCATCCACTACTATACTACAAAAAAACTGCCTATCAAAGGAGCAGAACACTTGTCTCTGCTCTACCCTGTGGCTGTGCGAACCCTCTAGTAACCTAGTCTCACCCCTTCCTGTGGATGGGAGGTGAGAGGTAAGGTGGGTTGCACAGAATTCGTTGCTGGAGTTCAGTGCTTTGAGTTGGTGATAGAGAGTAGTGGCCTAAAGTCTTGGGAATATGGGCATGCAGCTGAGTTGTGTATGGGACTGTGTGTATGGTACTGTTATGCTGCAGCGTGCCTCTAAATGGTGCTTCTACGTAAGAGGAAGAAATCTTACTTTAGTGGAAGGAGACCCGATAACCTTCCCAGAGCTTTCCTGTGAATGAAAGAACTTTCCTATTAAAGTTCTTCCTCTGTATTTTGAGCAGAATCAACAAGTTCCTCTGAGCAGTAAAACACCAGCAACATTTATTGTCTTGCTACCCTGAGAAACTTCTCCATGTGAAAGAGTAACCTGGCTCTGAGGGACCCTTGAATGTTCTTGGTGAACCCACAAAGGACCTCCTTAGGAGGCAAGTCCCTGTCACTTAATTTGGTGGGTTTTGGTTTTTTAATGCAGTTGCTTGGGGTAGTTGAACTTCTGTTAGGCACACAATTTTAAAATATATTTGTGAGAGTAAATCATGTTCAATTATTTATGAATAGGGAATGTAATTAAAAGTAGCTTGTGATATAGCATCATGGAATCATAGAATCGCTTGGTTGGAAAAGACCTCTGAGCTAATCCAGGCCAACCACACCTGTCCACTACTAAACCATATCCCTGAGCACTACACTTACCTGTCTTTTAAATACCTCCAGGGTTGGTGACTCAACCACCTCTCTGGGAAGCCTGTGCCAGTGCCAGATAACCCTTTCCATGAAGAAATTTTTCCTAATGTCTAATCTGAACCTCCCCTGGCACATCTTGAGGCCATTTTCTCTCAGCCTATCACCTACCACCTAGGAGAAGAGACCAACACCCACCTTGCCACAGCCTCCTTTCAGGGAGTAGTAGACAGAGACAAGGTCTCCTTCAGCCACCTCTAATAAGTCTTGTTCTCCAGCCCTTTTATCCACTTCATTGTCCTTCTCTAGATACAATCCAGCATCTCAATATCTTGTAGTGAGGGGCCCAAAACTGAACACAGTATTTGAGGTGCAGCCTCCCCAGTGCAGAGTACAGAGGCAGGATCACTTCCCTGCTCCTGCTGGCCACACTATTTCTGATCCAAGCCAAGATGCCATTGGCCTTCTTGGCCACCTGGGCATGCTGCTGGCTCATGTTCAGTCGCTGTCAACCAACACCCTGGTCTTTCTCCTCCTGGCAGCTTTCCAGCCACTCTTCCCCCAGGCCTGTAGCGCTGCACGGGGTCATTGTGTCCCAGGTGCAGGACTTGGCACTTGGCCTTGTTGAACCTCGTCCCATTTGTTTCAGCCTATTGGTCCAGCCTGTTCAGATCTCTCTGTAGAGCCTCCCTAGCCTCAAGCATGTGGACACTTACTACCAGCTTAGTGTCATCTGTGAATTTACTGAGGATACACTCAATCCCCTCATCCAGGTCATTGATAAAGATAGTGAACAGGACTGGACCCAGCACTGAGCCCTGGGGAACCCCACTTGTGACTAGCCGTCAATTGAATTGAACTCCAGGCAAAGGGTGCACCTGTCCAGGGCAGTGATAGCCAGTTTCTCAAGCAGAATACTGTGAGAAATGGTGTCAAAGGCTTTTCTGAAATCCAGGTATGCTACATTGACAGCTTTTCCCTCATCTATTAAGCAGATCACCTTGTCATAGAAGGAGATCAGGTTAGTTTAGCAGGACCTGCCTTTTATAAACTCATGCTGACTGGGTCTGATCACCTGGTTGTGTTGTGTGTGCTGTGTGATAGCACTCAAGATGACAAGCTCCATGACCATTCCTGGCACGGAGATCAGACTGAAGGGCCTGGAGTTCTCCAGATCCTCCCTCTGACCCTTCTTGTAAATGGGTGTAACATTTGCCAACCTCCAGTCAAGTGGAACTTCCCCAGTCAGCCGGAACTGCTGTTCCTGAAAAGGTGTTCAGTGAGCACCTCCATTAGCACCCTCAATACCTTTGGGAGGATCCATCCAGCCAAATAGACTTATGAATGTCTAATTGGTCCAGCAGGTCTCTAAACATTTCCTCTTGGATTACCAGAGCTTTGTTCAGTTCCACATCCCTGTCTTCTGGCTCAGGAGGCTGAGTACTTGGAGAGCATCTCACCTTACTGTTAAAGACTGATACAAAGAAGGCATTAAGTACCTCAGCCTTATCCTCATCCTTTGTCACTCTTGTTCCCATGGCATCTCCATCCAGTAAAGGATGATTTTCCTTGTCTCTCCTTTTGTTGTTGATATATTTGTAGAAACACTTTTTTATTATCTTTCACAGAATAGGACAATTCAAGTTTTAGTTGGGCTTTAGCCCTTCCGATTTTCTCTCTGCATGATCTCACTTCATCGTTGTAGTCCTCCTGAGATGCCTGCCCCTTCTTCCAAAGCTCATAGACTTTCCTCTTTTTTTCAGAGATCCACCCAAAGCTCTCTGCTCAGCCAAACTGTTTTTCTCCCCCTCTGGCTCATTTTTCAGCACACAGGGATGATCTGCTCTTGTGCTGCCAGGATTTCCTTCTTGAAGAGCATCCAGCCCTCTTGGGCTCCTTTGCCCTATAGGACTGTCTCCCACTGAACTTTATCAACCAGCCTTCTGAATTGTCCAAAGTCTGCCCACTGGAATCCCAGGCTGGCAGTTCTGCTGACCCTGCCTCCTTTCTTCTCTTGGAAGTGAGAATTCTATCATCTTGTGATTGCTCTGCCCCAGGGGTCCTCCAACCATCACATCTCCCACAAGGCCTTCTTCTATGTTCACAAACATCAGGCCCAGTGGGGCGCTTTCACTAGTTATTTCACTTCCCAGTGTGTCAGGAAGCTGTTGTCAACACACTCCAGGAACCTCCTAGACTGTTTGCTCTGTGCAGTGCTATACCTACATCATACATTTGGTAAGCTGAAGTCCCCCACAAGAACAAGGGCTAGCGATCATGAGACCTCTCTCAGTTGCTTGTAGAATATCTCATCAGTCTCTCCTTCCTGGCTAGGAGGTCTATAGCAGACTGCCGCCATGATATCTGCCTCATTGGGCATTCCGCTGATTTTTACCCACAGACACACAACTTTATCATCACCGTTATTAAGCTCAAGGGAATCAAAGCACTCTAACACAGGTAGCTACCCCACTGCCTCTCCTTCCTTGCCTATCCCTCCTTCCTCTCTGTTTTCTTGCCTATCCCTCCTGAAGAGTTTATAGCTGGCCATGGCAGCACTCCAGTTATGTGAGTCATCCCACAATGTTTCTGTGATGACAACTATATCGTAGTATTCTTTCTGTACAATGACTTGTAATTCCTCTTGTCTGTTGCCCATGCTGTGTCCATTGGTGTAGATGTAGTTCAGTTGGGCCGTTGATCCTGCCATGCTCCTGAGGGGAATAGTAATAATTCCTAAGTGACTACTTGCCGTCATTTCTAACCCATAAAAAATATTTTTATCCTTTTTGGAACAATGATCTCTTAAGTGTTACTGTCTTTATTTGCAAGTTCCATTCATAGATGCATGCAGCTAAATCTGTTTGGAGCAGTTACACCGTGATGTTTTAAGAAGTTGAAAATGAGTCATTTGAATACATGGGTTCGTATTTATGCAAGAGGATGGTTGAAGGCTTTTATAAAGCTTTGTTAGGCAAAATCTTCACTTGATTCTTCATCTAGATCAAATATTTGTCCCACTGAGGTACAGACTAACAAGTCTGTGTCCATTGCCTTTCCATGAGACGGCTTTTGCAGCTGTGTAAATGACTGCTGCAGTATGTAGCAGAGCAGAATTTGTTTTTCTGGCATACCAAGGCATTCTTAAAACATGGTCCCTTGACACATACCTTCTGGCCAGTGTTCATTTTCATCACGAGTAGAAACCCTGTGCTGTATTTCAGTCACTGCCAGCCAGAAGCACTGCAGAAGCTGCCCTGTACCTTAGTCCTGCAACTCAATGCCCACCCACTTAAGAGATACCTTCTTCATGTTTTGTGTGTTTGTTGAGTGGGATATGTGAAAAAAATAAAATTGTGCAGAAATTGAAACAGGGGATTCAGTAGCCTGGTAGTCCTCACTTTGTGCCATCTCCAACCTGTGTCTAGACTGTTGTGTGTTAACCCATCAGCTGTTGTAGTAGCAAACTGATTATATGCAGTTTACGTATTTTACAGACTGCAACAGAACTGTGAAATTGTGTGTTATTTAATTAAGCTTTCTTTCCTATTATTCCCTTTAATGTCTGCTTAGAAAGAAGCGCAAATCTGAAAATAGTAATGGAATACCCACTTAGTACCTGTAAAAATAGTGCTTCATTGTATTGTCTGATCTGATAAGGACCTCAAGAATGTCCCGTATAATGTTGTTGGTGATGAATGTTCTGCTTCCTTTTAAGCTTGCCTTGTTCTTTACGTGATATCCAGCACAGTTTGAACAGGAGTGGATCACACATATGTGAGGAGCCGAGTGTCATTCTGTACAGCAACAGTAGTGGGCCAACCTGTGCCTGTGTCACCTAGAATTTGAACCTGCCTTGAACTACGTTCTTACTGGTTTTCCTAGAGAAGGGTGGCATAGTGAAGAAGAAAGAGACAACATTCCTTTCCAAATGAAACCAAACAACACCTTTTACATGTAGTCACCTACATGCGCCTTTTGTTTTTCTAAAGTCTTCGCAGAAGTCTTCATTCTCCTCTTAAGCATCACCTGATTGGCAAGAACATATAGGCACTATTAAGTTAGCGTATTCTTCTGTCACCAGAGTAGGACTTCATTAGGGTGGCAGAGCTTGCAGAGATTAGGCATCAGATTGCATCTGCTGCTGTCTAAGTCTTTGCCTGTGTGGGCTCTGGCAATTCCATCATGCCTGTTGGGACAGAAATATGTCATATTTTTTCTTTTGCACGTTGAAGTACATTGTTGCTGCTCTGTGGCCTTTTTTTCTTCTGTATGAAAAAGTAAGCCTCTACTTTCTCTAGCAGCATTTACCAGTAGAAGTTGTTATCATTAACTGAAGCCTTGCCAGGCTTCTTTAAGCACATTGTCTTTAGCTTATGGGGATAATTGTTGTACTGAACCTTCCTTGTCATGGGCCTGAAGGAAGGTCAGTTAAACCAGCAGGTGCCACTTTATTGCTGTCTGCAGATTTTGGTTTAGGATCCCTTGTTTTCGTACAAATCAAGTCAATATGCATCATACAAATGTGTATAGAGTTTATTACAACTTCAAGGATCAAATCAAAATCTTTGGTTCAGCAAGAGGAAATCACCTCAAAAAATGTTGGTTGTCTGTGGAAAGTTTTTTTTTAATTATTTTTTAAAAATACTTTTAGAAAGTACTCGATTATTGCAGAATAAATAAAACCAGAATTTTGTTTGCACTGTAATGTTGTCTTTGTTTATTTAAGTGATTGTATGATATTTTTCCAGGCAAGGGATATTCCTCCCAGACTTTTTAATGTACAGTGAAAATACAGTGTGTTGCAATGTGTAGTGTTGCATATGGGTGGAAGATCTCATGGTCATCATACCTATGTAGCCATTAAAAATTTATTTAAAAAAACCTCAACTTCTTCCTTTTCTCCCTCTGTCAATGTGTACTCATATTTTCTTCAACAGCTAATAGCTGACATGGCCTTTCAGAACAACTTGTGTTTGTGTGCCTTAACTGTATAGTCGAAGTAATCATTAGGCTATAGTCTTTGTTGGAGTCTGGAAAAAGATATGGCTCAGTTCTGTCCTGAGTAATTTTCTTGACAGCGTGCACCTTTGCAAGGACTGTGCCAAAACAACACAAGTGTGTTCATGAATTACATTGCTGTCCAATTGCTTGAGATGCTCAAGGAATCAAGTTATTGCTGGGAACACTGATGAATCACTTTTTGCAGACTTAATAAGGGGTGTTAATTAGGTTTTTGTTTTGATGTGTATCTCACAGTGTGTTGAAAGCCTCCAAGCTGTGAACATCAGTGTGATGGGTGGGAAAGTTTTAGTGGCCAAGATTACATCTCACAACTCTTTCCATAACTGAAAAAAAATCATTAAGGTTGGTGTAAGTCATCACCTTGGGTTCTGTACTTGATAGTAGTTTATTC
Organism: Phaenicophaeus curvirostris; assembly: GCF_032191515.1. Classification (NCBI taxonomy): domain Eukaryota; kingdom Metazoa; phylum Chordata; class Aves; order Cuculiformes; family Cuculidae; genus Phaenicophaeus; species Phaenicophaeus curvirostris. Next base: position 24,177,013 of record NC_091431.1, on the reverse strand, counting down.
TCTGACACTGAAATTAAATCTTCAGAGCCAGGATGTGAAGTACAGGGATTTTTTAAGTGCAAAGGTGAAAACATATTTCTAGCTTCTAGAAGAACATGGCCTGAATGTATGTATGCTCTGAGTAAAACTGGTTGCTGCTTGAAGCATTTTTGTGCTGCTCCTTGCGATCACGATAAAATTCAGGATTTGCCTTTCTCTTGCTGTCGTAGCATTGCAAGGGTTTACCATGTACAGTCTCATTTTCTGTGGCCTTGAGCTTAATCTGAGAACCAGGTACCCACAATTCAGAATTACTGTGTTGTCCTCAGCACTCTGGACCCTGTAGTTAGTTCAGTGACAAGATTAATCCAAACATTGCCCATGCAATGTTTCCCAAGTGTCTTTCAGGGTCCCTGGATTGCATTTGTTGCTCCTGATAGTCTGAAGACATAAATACAGTAGCTTAACTGTAGCCTTGCAGGGCTTTATTTTCTTTCTGAACTTGGTTTGGGGATTAGTGTTACTGTGACACTACTCTGGGTACAGGTTAACAATTAAGTGTTGATACCTGCAGTAGTAGCATTGGAAAAAACAAATGTTGCGTTTTGTGCCAGGCTATCAGAGCCTTCATTGGTCCTGGTATTGCCCCAAGTGGCACACCGGGCCCTCAGTGACTATCTATAAGCAAAGCTGATGTTGCATTTTCGTTACTGACTTCTGTTTCTGGGGTCTATGCAATTACTGCATCACAGCTTACAACACTACCAAGACACAGAAAATTCTCAAGGTTCCTACTGCCAGCCATACTGCTTGGAGAAGTAACTTTGGGGGACTGATATCACCATCTTCCCTGCTCTGAGTCAATCAATTTTGCCACCATGTAGACCAAGGCATGTAGACCAAGAGTTTATTCAAGAGTAAGTCCAATGACTCTCCTATGACTGTGTCTCAAGTAGGCATCTTGGCTGGCTCCATCTGACAGTCCTTATTTTGCAGATAGCTGTTAGCTATTGATAAACTACAGGGAAATTCAGAGGGACTGACTGGCACAAGCAATGAGCCAGCATGAACCTCCTGAAACTCCATAAAGACAGTCGTAGATTGGGGTGCATTTCAAAAGAACAGACCAGAGGGTCACCAGAGGGAGAAAGGTGACAAGGAGCTGTACAGAAGTCAGAGTAAACAACCTGTCGATTGCTATGAAAGTTTCAAGTATGTCATGGGGAAAGTGTGGAGATACTTTTAGAAATGGCAGACTGTGAATGTGAGTGAGGCAAGAAGTGAAGTGTGAGAGACAGAGAATCTGGATGAGCTAATCAGGAATTAGGTATTCTTTACCAGTCTATAACTGATATTGTCCAGAGTCACTCCAGGGAGACCTGGAAGAAGTTTCCAAGAGAGAGCCCAGAGAGGCATAATATGGGGAGGGACTAGATAAACCCAAGGAGAATCCAAAGAGACATCAAGCAAAATCCTGATGAGAAAGTGGGGGAGATTACAGAAATACCTGTGGAGAAACAGAGGTCAGTTCGCATTCTTATATCCTGACTACATACAGCAGGGCTGGAACTTCTGCACTGACCTGTCTGACTTCTTTCACAGGCTATATGGTCTCCCACACAGGGCAAGCAAGTTATGTCAGGAGCCACTACAGTGACCAGCCCAGCTTCCCTCCTGGACTGCACAATCTGTCCTGTGGAAAAAAAAAAAAAGTCATGTTACTCATCATTAACATTGCACAAATCCATGACTTGAGTGTTTTCGTATTGACTACATTTAGTCTCTGTTGTCAGTCTGGTCTTGAACTGCAACATCTAGCCCTGAGCTCCCTGTTCTTTACTAATTAATTATTGTTAATTATTTCCAAATACAAAAATATATGATGTAATTGTATTAAATCATTATAATAAAAAGGTGAATTCATATGGCCAAGATGGACTCAGAGCTGAAGCCCTGGAAGAAGATACCTGTTCTGCTGTGTCTATGATTTCAACCTGGGTATCATCAGTTCCGTGAAAGTAAGTGTTGTTTAAATAATGAGTTTGATCTTTGCTGTTCATGCATAACCTACTTACAGCACAAGTGAAGGAATCTTTCCTCTGAAAACATCTTATTGATTAGATCCATTAGTGGAGAGGCTGGCCTGTAAGATATTGCCATCTGTCTGTTGTGTTCTGGTTTTCATGGAATCACTAAGGTTGAAAAAGACCTGTAAGATCATGGAGTAAGGTCATCAAGCTAACACTACAAAGTCCACCACTAAACCATGTCTCTAAGTGCCACGTTTACAAATCTTCTAAATACTTAAGGGATGGTTACTCAACCATTTTCCTGGGCAGCCTGTTCCAATGCTTGACAACCCTTTCAGTGAAGAAATTTTTCCCAATATCCAACCTAAACCTACTTGGGTGCAACTTGAGGCCATTTCATCACATCCCACCACTTGTTACTTGGGAAAAGAGACCAATACCCACCTCACTAAAACTTCCTTTCAGGTAGATGGAAAGAGTGATAAGGTCTCCTCTCAGCCTCTTTTTCTTAAGATTATCAGCCACTCCTCTTAAGACTTGTTCTCCAGACCTTTCACCAGCTTTGTTGCCCTCCTCTGGGTATACTCCATCACCTCAGGGTCTTTCTTGGAATAAGGGGCCCAAAACTGAACACAGGATTTGAGGTATGGCCTCACCAGCACCAAGTACAGCGGGATGACCACTTCCCTACTCCTTATGGCCACACCATTTCTGATACAAGACAGGATGTTATTGGCCTTCTTGGTCACCTGGGTACACTTATGGCTCATATTCAGCCAGTTATTGACTGACACCCTCAGGTCCTTTTCTGCCAGTCAGTTTTCCAGACACTCTTCCCAAGGCTTACAGCATTGCCTGGGGTTGTTATGTTCGAAGTACGGTGCCTGACACTTGGCCTTCTTGAACCCCATGCAGTTGGCCTCGGCCCATTTATCCAACCTCTCCAGGTCCCTCAAGCAGATCAACACTCCCATACAACTTGATTTCATCTGCAAACTTACTGAGGGCACACTTGATCCCTTTGTATAGATTATTCATGAATCTATTAAATAGAACTAGCTGCAATTCTGAGTCCTGAGGAACACCGCTTGACTCAGAATCCTGCCTGAAGAATGAAACACCAAGAACAAAAAACCAACTGCGTTCTGTTTCAGCCACAGGCTCTGCTTCTATAGAGGCCATGTGAAAATGGTGGTGGTAGAGTCTGTCAGCTATTGTGTTCTTCCTTGGAAGAGGTCTCAAAGTTTAGTGATCTTTCTTGTGCTCTAGAAGAGGATAGCACAGCTTCTTTGTTCTGGACACTGCTGCTCACCACTGTTCTGGTTGTTTTATGCACTCCACATAAAGGGTGGCCCTAAGCATGCTTACCACACTGGGCACAGTGACCTTTACTTCATGGCTGCTTTGTAAAGCGTGTTACTATCACCCATGAATATGCTCAACACCACAACTTGTGCGCCCAAAAAAAAAGAAAAAGTTTGGGATTGTTCTTACCTGGATTTGGGGCTGCCCCAGTACATCTGGGCCAGCTTTGCTAGAGATAAACAATTTCAGTTTCTTGGCCACTATTTCTACCACCCATGCAGGAAGAGCGTGAGCTGAAAGACCTTCTCTAATGATAGCAGAGAAAGGTAATCTGTGAAGAGCTGACCTGTGACACCTTACAGGACAGCGTACCCATGAGCTGACATCCCTTTCTGGAATCCTAAATTGTGTCACAACTCTGGAACAATCTTTCAGGCCGGTGTTTTCTCCATACTCAACCTGCATTTGACCAGCTCCTGAGGAAAAGAAATGCTGAAGTATGGAGTGTCTTTGCCTTGCTGAGGTCCAGGAGGCCATTACGGGAGGTGTAGTCTCTTCAGGGTGCATCCCCACAGAGCCTGGAGTTACCAACAGTCTAGAGAGGAGGGTGCTGAAATAACACTGTTGTGTTTGGAGGCATGGATTTTCCGCAGAGACATATAAGAAAGGAACGTGAGGAAGGGCAAAAGTGGTAACAAAACTCTTCCACCATGGAATATTTTTGGCAGGAAAAAAAACTTGCTCTCCACTTGGAAAACACAAAGCCCTGGCTGAATATTTTTAGAAAACTGCCTCTGTGAAAAAAAGGAAAATTTGTTTTGAACTGCAGTTGTGAAATCTAAAGAAAGAATCTGCTTTCCAAAAAGCAATTAGCACCCTCATAGGATTTAGTGTGGGATGGGTGGAATGTCCTTTGAGCCTCAAAGAGTCAGGAATAAGCCTTCTTATTTGTCTGGGTTGAAGGAACCTCCCTTCCATCAACCAGGCATTGAAGTAAAGTCTCAAGGAAGACATAATGTATTCCAAACAGCAAAGACAGCTCAGAGCCAGACCCCTGCTTACATCCTGAGTGAGTAGCCATGTAAGGAGCTATGTTGCCTGGCAGTCCCCTCTCTGATAGGCATGGAGTCAGCTAGGCATCACCCTTGTCCAGGCCCAGAGAGAAGACACAACATGGCATTCTCACTTTACTGCATGTGGTGGTAGACCCACCTCTGCTGCATTCTTTGGCTTCACCTTGCATTGCCATGTCCTCTCTCAAAACAGCGCTGACTAAGGAACAATAAAGAGTTGGGAGAGGACTAAGTTCCTTCTGTGGAGAGGGGAGCCAGAGCCTTGGCCATTGTACCTGGGAGATGACATTGCTCAGGAGGTGTTTGATAGGGAAGGCTGAGACACATCCATGGAAACTTCCCCGCAACAGGGAGTTGCAGCACCAGAGATCAGCAGTGGAAGAGAGAATTGCCCATGTGCCAAGCAGGACATGGTAGGTAGCTGAGAGCCTAACTACAATTTACAGTGCAGTTGCAAGAACTTTTCCTCTCTTCTTGAGCTTGTCAGCACTTGAACTGCTACAGAACTCATAGAATAACCAGGTTGGAAGAGACGCACCGGATCATCGAGTCCAACTCCTATCAGCATTTCCCCCAGTCACCCTCTGCTGCAGATTATGGCTGCCTGGAAGTTTTTGGGAAGAAGAACTATCTGAGGTCAGATACTTAAGCAGAGTCCTGTTCTTCCAGCAACTTCATCAGGTGGCAGCTGTCTCCTTCCCACAAATGAAAATACAGCTTTAGAGCAGAAGAGACAAACTCCAGAGGGAGAAGAACTTCAGATCTGAACACCAGAAAAGGGGCTCCCCCTTTGCTGAACTAAGAGGCAAACACTCACTTGAATGGCTGTCTCAGGGAAAGTGGGAAAACTGTCCTGAACAGCAACAGCTGAGCTTCTCCCATCTCTGGGTTGCAATAAGCATTGCTGTTATATCCCCTGCCATCTGTGGTTCTTGGAATGGGTCGAACAGGACATTTCACCTCCTGCAAAGGCTGCAAGCACCACCCTGGGCTGCAAAGGGATGAAGCAGGAGTACAAGACATCATTGAGATATAGTATTCACAACACCAGGGGAGACTTTGTTCACCTCAGGAGGTTCAAGAGAGCAACACTCTTCACAAGAGAGCCTGTTCTATGGCTTCCTCATAGGAACAGAGTGCTGCATGTCTCTAATGCCCAGAGTGTGGGAGAAAGTGTACACGAACAGCACAAGTAGCACCCAAAGGCATTTGCAAGCAGGATTACCAGGAAAGTGAGCTAATGAGGGACAACCAGTCGGCCACATGGGCACCCTATTCTGGGGTGAATCTGCTGACTATACTCTTGCTAAGAGATCCTAGGGTGCAGCTGGCCTTCACTGCTGCAAAGCATGCACTGCAGTTTTACGCACGATTGTGTATCCCACAGGAGTTCTTTCCTCTTTCCAGCAAAGCTGCTTCCTGTCCTTTTAGTGCCAATTCTATGCTGGTGCAGGGCCTCAATCCACTATGTGTGCATGACTTCCTATCTCCCTTTGTTCACACTTGGCCCATTCCTCCAGCTTGTCTAACCCTCTTGAATAGCAGCCCTGTTTTCCATACCTACTGCTCCTCCCAGGTTATGTTACTTCTGTGAATTAGCTGTAGGGCACTGTGCCCATCACCTCAGTTGTAAATAAAGACATTAAAAGGTGTTGGCCTAACTATCAGGCCCTAAGGGCATGCCATTCATGCCCAGCTGCCAGTTGGACTTTGTACCACAGCCTTTTGAGCCCAGTGGTCCAGCCAGTTTGCCATCCACCTTACTGGTCACTTGGCAATCCCTGCCTTCCCCATCAGGTTACAGTGATACTATGGAAGGCAGTGACAAAGGCCTTGTTAAAGTGTGCAGGGTCCACTGTTCTCCCCTTATCCAGTCAGCCAATCATCTCATCATGGAGTGGTTTCCAAGGAAGATTTCCTCCATAGGTTTACTGAAGATTGAAATGAAACTAACTGGCCTGCAGTTCCCCAAACCATGCTCCTCACCTTCTCGAAGATGTGTGTGGTGCTTACCTTTTTGCCAGTCATCAAGATCCTACCCTGATTGTGTCTTCCTACAACTCCTGAAGTAGCTTAGTAAGTCAGACCAAAGAAAAGTCAGTGAATCTCTGTGACGAGTTAAGAATTTATGTATCTTAATATAAACACCCGTGAAATTCTGAAGAACAGTGTGTTAAAATTAATTTGGAATTTTAAACAGTGGTTCAATAGCTATATATGTCCCATACGTAACATAAGCAAAGAAACATTTTAATATTTAAGGGAGGAAGTAGTACACATACCCAAACTTCCTATGATATAAATTATTATTGCAATGAAAGTCAGTTTACAATGGCTGAAGACTGACCTGTATCTACCTCTTTAGTAAGAGTAAATATTTCATCTCCTTGTTCCTTAGCTTAATTTAGGTAAATCCAGCATCTAAAGAAAACATGTATTCAGTATTTTTCCTTCCTGAAGCGTTCAGGTGATTATCTGCTCTACACAGTCCTTTCTTTAATTATTTGATTGCATTCTTGAGAGTCCTGTTTCCAAAAGGTCCCTTCTGCTTTTGTAGTTTTTAATGCAGGATGTGGTTCCATGGAAGAATTAGACAATCAGAGCTAGAGATGGTGTAACCCTGTGCTCCCTCATACCTCAATTGCCTGAGCTGACCCTTCGTTAACAGGGCACTTGTATTGATCTGATCAAGGACTTGTGCCTTAGAAAAGCAATTTGATGAAAAAACTCATCACTGTTTTACTGGTGATCTTTCAGCAAAGAGTGTTGTCACACCTGGTTCCAGCAGACCAAGAAAGGAGTGGGAACATGTGAAGGCAGGAATTGTCCCCGACATCTACAACTTCGAGCACAGTGCTGTGGAGCCTTTCCATAGAAAATGCATCAAGTATAAACACATGAGAGAAGTTGTTCTCCAGCCCTTGTAGTATAGTATGAACCAAACTTTGGAGTATGTATAGTAAGACCTGTATGGATTAGTTAGGACTTCTCCAGGCCCGTTGCATGAAAAGAAGCACAGTAAACAAAGTACAACAGTGGCAAATATGTAATTTGCAAGCTTTTTTTTTCTGTTCCCGTTCTTCAAATATGCAAACTTTTTTTTTGTGGTATTCATTTGGCATGCAAGCAATTTACTTTGTCTTGGTTTTTGGTTGGGAATCTATATTGTAAGGTGCATTTCCATTTGCTGACATGATGTGATAAGTTGACCTTTACTAACCACTGGCTACCCACCAAGTCGCTCTATCACTCCACCTCCTCAACTGGACAAGGGGAGAAAATATGATGAAAGGGTTGTGGATCAAGACAAGGACAGGGAAATCGTTCAGCAATTTCTATTACAGACAAACCAGACTTGAGGAAATTAATTGAATTTATTGCCAATCTAAATCAGAGCAGGGTAATGAGAAATAACAACAATCATAAAACAACTTCCCCCCATCCCTACTTTCTTCCTGGTGCTCAGCTTCACTCCTGATTTTCTCTGCCTCCTCCCCTCACAGCAGCACAGGGGCACAGGGAACCAGGATTTGAGTCAGTTCATCACATCATACCTCTGCCACTCCTTTCTCTAAATGTTCTCTCCTGCTCCACTGTGGGGTCCTACCCATAGCAGACAGTCCTCTATGAACTTCTCTAACACGAGTCCTTCCCACAGGCTGTATTTCTTCGCAAACTGCTCCAACATGGGTCCCTTTCATGGGGTGCAGTCCTTCAGGAGAAGACTGCTCCAGCAGGGGTTCCCTTACAGGGTAACAGGTCCTGCCAGAAAACCTGCTCCAGTATGGGCTTCTCTGCATAGGACCACAAGTCTTCCTAGGAACCTGCTCGAGCACAGGCTCTCCATGGTGTCACAGCCTCCTTCAGGCACAGCATCCTGCTCTGGTGTAGAGTCCCTCCACAGGCTGCAGGATGGATATCTGCCCCACCACGTAGCTCCATGCATGGTCCTCAAATTAAATAAATACTAGTGCCTGGATAACAAAGAAATGAGTTAAGACCAGCAAGGATGGATAACCTCCTGACATGGGAAAGGGCAAGTAGGTAACTTTAAGTAACTTAAAACTAATTAGCATGGTAAAAATCACACCCCAGGGCTGAATATCTTACATGCTAATGTCAGATTCCCTCTGTATAATGAATACGAATCGTGCAACTCCTGCCTAGCTGCTAATCAGAGCACATGCAGAAGGGCATCAACTATTAAACCAAGAGGTAATCAATGAATGAATCCATGTTCAACAAAGGGTTCTTTGTGCACTGACAGAGAAGATTCCAGCACTGTAACCTTCCCCATGGCACTGGTTCCTAATCCTTAATTTTTTTGTGCAGTGACAAAGGAATCATTTAGCATAGATGGCACAGTCTGTGTTTATTACGCTTGCTTGAATTGGGGAAGCAGTGAGTTAAAAGGTGATTGGGCTTGCTGCTTCTCACAGCAGTGTGACCCATGAGGCATCACATGTGCAGAGGTCGAAGAAAAACTGATGTGGAAGAGTAAGAAAAATGACAGGTCTGTGCAAGTTCTCTATCCTGGTCTCCTGCAATCCTCTGCCATACTGGGGTATAGGGTTGCTCTCAGCCATGACAACAGGAAATCTTGTCTAAAAAGGCAACTGTGGAAGGAGGAAAATATGTCACAAGTTTCAACATGCTATTGGAACCCTGGACTGCAGTGAGGGTGCTCTGCTGAGCAGGTAAGAGGTATTCAGGCTGCCTTCATTACCATTAACCTAGTTCTGTGGTTCTCAATATTGTTTTCCTTTTCTCCTGCCAGACTGTAATTCCAGAGCTGGACCCAGCGCAACTTCACCAGCTCAAAAACTCCCTTCTCACGTACAGGACTGTAACTGTGGCCTGAAGAAGGTCACCTGTAGAGATGCTGTTCCTGGATGCATGACTGCATTTCAGTAAAGAATAATGCACTTCCATGAAATAGCCCTTTAATGTGCAACTGGATGTAGACGCATCCTTCCAACTTTGCCTTCGTCTCCTTTCCTGTTTGTAGGCAAGTCTCAATAAAAAACATTGAAATTTTTATGGTGACACCAGGAATATTGGTTTATGTGTGTACTCACTCTAGAACAATTCTAGATATGTTTGACTACTGTGGGTTTTGGGGTTTTTTTTTACATTGCTCATTCTGGGGAGGTGGAAAACCAGATAGAGAGAAATTCTGCTCAGGAGGGACTATGTGCAGCGGTATTTTTTCGGTTCTAAGATTACCCAAGTTTAATTTTAAGAGACTGAGATAAAGATTTAGAATGATGGAAATTTTTCTGGTTGGTTGGCTGGTCGGGTTTTGTTTGGTGTCTTGTTTAAAGAGGGCTTCCCTGTGCAATTATATCAGATGGTAAACTATACTCTGTCAGTGTCTGTCTGTACATGGAAGTTGTTTCAGTTCAAAGTCCAAATGTAGAAGAAAGCACTCAGCAGGAGAGGCTCAACACAAAATCGTGGGCCTCGATACTTGAACTTTGGTTCCCTCTTTGTCTCTTGAGTTGTGGTTTTTCTTTTTGCTTTTTCATTAGCTTCAGTTTCTCCTGATTCAGCTCTGTCCAAAGGAGAGTGGAATCATACTTTTGGTTCTTTAAAACTGTGAGACTGAATTGAAATCATGCCAATTAGGGTCAACTGCTTTTTGCCTTGTTTCCTCTGAGGTTTTTTTTGTTGGTTTGGGTTTTTTTTTTTTGTGCTGTGTAGCACTGAAAGCAACACCGGCGAGCTGGAACACACAGAACAACCAACACAGCATCCATCCCCACCTCAGCGGCAGGACAGTGCCCCTCTCCGAGACATCAGACATGCTTCAAACAGGATCATGGCGTTGTCAGATGCAGCTCTAGTTACCCTTTTTTTCTCAAAATTCTGCAAAGCCCAAGGCCTTCCTGAAAACACACGTTGTGACAGAATTCCGGGATGAAGAAAGCTGCGGAGCCGCGGGCTGCTCTTGTGCGCATCCTGCTCCTGGGGTTTGCGTTTCTTCAGTTTGCCGCCGAGTGCCACCCAGCGGCTGAGGAAGCGGCTGGTTCACGTGCAGACAGAGGGTTTCCTGGGGAAGGGGGAGGGGGAGGGGGAGGGGGAGGGGGAGGGGGAGGGGGGGGAGGGGGGGGAGGGGAGGGGGGGGGAGGGGAGGGGGGGAGGGGGGGGGAGGGGGGGGAGGGGGGGGGAGGGGGGGGGAGGGGAGGGGAGGGGAGGGGAGGGGAGGGGAGGGGAGGGGAGGGGAGGGGAGGGGAGGGGAGGGGAGGGGAGGGGAGGGGAGGGGAGGGGAGGGGAGGGGAGGGGAGGGGAGGGGAGGGGAGGGGAGGGGAGGGGAGGGGAGGGGAGGGGAGGGGAGGGGAGGGGAGGGGAGGGGAGGGGAGGGGAGGGGAGGGGAGGGGAGGGGAGGGGAGGGGAGGGGAGGGGAGGGGAGGGGAGGGGAGGGGAGGGGAGGGGAGGGGAGGGGAGGGGAGGGGAGGGGAGGGGAGGGGAGGGGAGGGGAGGGGAGGGGAGGGGAGGGGAGGGGAGGGGAGGGGAGGGGAGGGAAGGGGAGGGAAGGGAAGGGAAGGGAAGGGAAGGGAAGGGAAGGGAAGGGAAGGGAAGGGAAGGGAAGGGAAGGGAAGGGAAGGGAAGGGAAGGGAAGGGAAGGGAAGGGAAGGGAAGGGAAGGGAAGGGAAGGGAAGGGAAGGGAAGGGAAGGGAAGGGAAGGGAAGGGAAGGGAAGGGAAGGGAAGGGAAGGGAAGGGAAGGGAAGGGAAGGGAAGGGAAGGGAAGGGAAGGGAAGGGAAGGGAAGGGAAGGGAAGGGAAGGGAAGGGGAATAGGTCTGGAAAACAATACAAAGGTGCTTCTTGGGACATTCATGGGTGAAAGCAGAAAAGAGGAGGAATGTGTTTATGTGTGAGGAGTCAGACCATACTCAAGCAGCATATATTTACCATCAGTTCCTGTACTGCAGGAAGCTGCGTGTGAGCAGCACTGAGATGCTGCCTGTGTCCAGGAATGCTACAAACAGGTTGTGCTTCCTATCAGGGCACCTGCTGTACAGGTGGAGGGATGCAAAGTCTGTGCTCCACAATCCTAGGTGGAGGAGGATGGAAGCTCCATCTGCACAGCGTGTACCCTGGCAGAGTCACTCAGGCAGAGAGTGGGGGAGCTGCAGGAGGAAGCCCCCAGGTTATGCTCTGCCACAGAGGGGAAACAAGAAACAGAGTATTGCTCAGTGTGTTTCAAAATTAAATATTAGGGCTCTGTGTCACTAACCTTTAAGGAATATCAACGAGTGTTATCAGCAAACTGACAGTACCTCGGAGTATGGATTGCCACGCTCTCTGATAACTCATGGCAACAGGATACCACTTCCCCTTATTTTTTCATATGTACCAACACATAACAGATACAAAATTATGGCAGTGGCTGAAGCCAATGAGCAAGACTCACAGGGAGAAACTGCATGAGCTGCATACACAAAAAGCTGCAACAGAAGGTGCAAGTGCTAGGAAACACCTGCCTGCTTACCTGGTATGCAGTCAAAGGAAGTTTACTGCTTGCCAGGAACCAAGATCTGGGATGTCACAGAGACTGCCATGACTGATCTTTTAGAAGACTACTTCTTTTTAGAGGACTACTATCACATAGCTCTCACATGAGCACCAATGACACAGTAAAGCAAAACCTGGGCAAGGTGAAGCAGGACTTCAGAGTCCTGGCACGAGTGAAAGGAACAGATGCCCAAGTAATCTTCTCTCCTGTCACAGACACTGGTGGAAGCATCACCCTGCAGAACTCAATGCTTCATGCGGATCGATGCTTGGCTTCCTGGCTGGTATCATTGCTAGAACTTGATCTTCTATGATCACAAGGGTTTCTTTGATAAATACAGATTATTGGGAAGAGGAAGGAGAATTTTTGCTAGCTGATTGGCTGACTTAGTGAATAGTGCTTTAAACAAGAGAATTTGTAGGTTGGGTTCCAAAGCTGTGACACTTGTGTACTCACAAGCAACAGCATGGATGAGTGCACTTGTTAGAGTACCGATGCATGCGGCATGAATCCTGCGTGCATTGGTACATCCTGATGCTTCCTTTTGGTGAATCCATACTGATTACTTCAAATCACCTTGTCCTTCATGTTCTTTTAAAAGGATTCCAGGATTAGCCTTTTCATCACTTCCTCAGGTAGGCTTTGCTTATGTAACTTCCATGCAGTAGAATTGGGTATGGAATTGGGTATTGAATTCACATCCACTTGCTTCCATGCTTCATACCTTAGTAGTTCCTGTGATCCTGAGTCCTGAACATAATTCTCATTTTGTAATGCACATAGCTTTACAGTTGCAGGCTTCCTCTGCCAATATGAATAAACATCTTCTGTCAATACACTACTGATGGTTCCCTAGTGGCGCTAACAAACCAACGAGCTGCTGTCAGCCTTGAAGTGCTATGTATTTGAATGTGTTTCTTGACAGAGATAAGTGGTCTGTAGAACATCTGTGGCCTCTTCTAGATAGCACATAGAATGGATAGTCTACGATGCAGGCTGAGGGCTGATACTTGCTGGATTAGAGAAGTGCACAAATTCTGTCTCTGCACAAAGATGTTTCCCATATGGCAAGTCACATCAGTGGAACAAGACTTGGAGAAGACTTCAACGCAAACAGCATAAACCAGATTTTGTGACAGGCTCTGAGACTCTGGTGTCAGTGAAAGAGGAAAAGAAAGATGTGATGGCATGCTCCCAAGTACTATGTGCTCTTCTGCATGCTCATAGAATCACAGAATGGTTTGGATTGGAAGAGACCTTTAAAGATCACCTAGTTCCAAACCCCCTGCTGTGGACAGGGACATCATCCACTAGATTGTGTTGGTCAAAGGCCTGTTCAACTTGACCTAAAAGAGTTCCACTCATGGAGCATCCCAATTTTCCCTGGGCAATTTATTCCAATGTCTCTTTACCCTCATCATTAGAATTTCTTCCTAATATCTAAACTAAATCTACTTTCTTTTAGTTTAAAACCTTTGCCCATTGTATTATCACAACAGGTCTTAGTAAAAAGTGTCTCTGCAGCTTTCCTATGAGCGCACAGTAGGGCAGGGGAAGACTAACCCAGGATACTTCACCTCCCCCATTTGACTATGTAGAACACCAAGTTTTATCTCATTGTCATCATAATGCAGGACAGTCCACTTCCCCCTGCGCCTGCAACCACCTTTGCACGGGCACCAACCTGATAGCCAGCTGTGGATCTCAGAATTTGGGCCACAGAACTACTGCATCAATCAGTTTGCTAATGAGGATACCAGGGCACAGCAAATGTGTGATATGTTAATCAGCACAAGCCAAACACAAGCCTTATTGTCCACTTCTGTGGTGCTTTCCTCTGAGCTTTACTCCTGATCAGGGCTCCACCACGTCTGGTCCACATTTGATTAGTGTCAGTGTCCCAGGGCTCTTGCTGTGGTAATGCTATTCTTTCATTAAAGCCAAAGCTTTTACTTGCTGAATAATGCACCTTAATCCTCAGGGATGCTTTTTGCTCATAGTATTCCCTTTATGTATTGAAAGGACACAATAAGTTCTTCCCAGAGCTTCTCTTCTCCTGGCTGAACAATAGCAACACTCTCAGCCTTTCTTCCTAGCAAAGGTCTTCCATCCCCTGATCATTTTCATGGCCCTCTTCTGGACCTACTCTAACATGTTCATGTCTTTCTTCACTGCAGAACTGGATGTTGTATTCCAGATAGCGTCTCACAAGAGTGAAGTAGCAAAGGAGGATCAGCTCCCTTGACCTGCCTGCCGTGTTTCTTTTTATGCAGCCCAGGATGTGACTGGCTTTATGGCTCGTATCTAACTTCTCATTCACCAGTATCAAACCCATAGCTCTCCAATGTAAAGGCAAGGATGTTGTGTGAGATGGTATTGAAGGCCTTACATAAGTCAAGGTAAATGACATTAGTTGCTCTTCCCTTTATTCATCAACACAGCCACTCCATTGTAGAAGGCCACCAGATCGGTCAGGTACTATTAGTCCTTGGTGTCACAATTTAATTAAAATAAGAGAGACTTCAGAGGCTGAGTTTACCAATTTGCTCAACCCTTTCTCTGACAACCTCACAGGAATGGGTATGAATTACACAGCTTGTCAGAGTATGGTAAACGTTGAGCAATCACACAAGGACAATTATTCTTGCCCATCTTGCTCTTCACCACTTTACTTGGGTTTTAGCTCCTTTCTCTTGACAACCTTGCAAGAATGAAAATATACTGTCCAGCTTGCCGGGTGGCAGCAAACTGAGTAATCATGCAAGGACAGCTGATATTGTCCAGCTTGCTCAACACTGCTGCACTTGGGCTCTTATCAGCAATCTCAGAAAGACAATTCATCTTGTCTAGCCTGCTGAGTTTAAATCAGAAAATCTCTTTAAATCCCCCTTAACAGTTAGTAGGATTCCTGAGAGTTATTTGTGTATAAACAAGACAATTTTATTAAAAATAATTTATTATAACATTTCGTGACTAAATAAGGTTTTAGTGGTGGTTGGGAATAAGGTACTGTTTGTGAAAATACATTGAAAGTCAAGCAGCCAAATGTAGGTAGGAATGATATGCAGGTAAGAAATAAGTAGTTAAGGTCAAAGTATAGAAAGATACTAATAATTAGCTTCATGTTATGATACATATTTAGCATCTATACCACCCAAATCTTACCCAAGATGACATTCCAGTGAGGGGAGGGGAGATGGGGTCCAATCCTTTGGCTGATCACAAAAAAATTGATGACATCTTACCCCCAGACTTTCCCCATTGTTTTCATTTTTATAATAACTTGCATTTTTGGGATGGAGTTTTGTGTGGAGGTTGAGTGGGTAAAGTTATTATGTCTAACCCTGCTGACTGGTGGAGAAAAAAATCTTAGAAACAAAGAATCCCTAGGTTGGAAAAGACCTTTGAGATCATCAAGTCCAACCATACCTTTCTACTACTACATTGTATCCCTAAACACACCATCTACCTGTCTTTCAAATACCTCCAGGGATGATGACTCAATCACCTCCCTGGGCAGCCTGTTCCAGTGTTTGATAACGCTTTCATTGAAGTTTTTCCTAATGTCCAACATGAACCTCCCCTGGTGCAGCTTGAGGCCATACCTTCTTGTCCTATCACCTATCACCTGGGAGAAGAGACCAACACTGACCTCTCTACAACCTCCTTTCAGGTAGTTGTAGATATTGATATGGTCTCCCCTCAGCCTGCTTTTCTCTAGGTTAAAAAATCCCAGTCCCCTCAGCTGCTCCTCATCAGACTTGTCCTTCAGTCCTTTCACCAGCTTCGTTGCTCTTCTCTGGACATACTCCAGCACCTCAATGTCTTTCTTACAGTGAGGGGCCCAAAACTGAAAACAGTATTCGAGTAACAACCTCCCCAGTGCCAAGTACAGGGGCTGAATCACTTCCCTGAACCTGCTGGTCACACCGTTTCTGATACAAGCCAAGATGCCATTGGCCTTCTTGACCACCTGGGCACACTGCTGGCTCATGTTCAGCTGTCAGCCAATACCCCTGGATCCTTCTCTGCCAGGTAGCTTTCCAGACACTCTTCCCCAAGCCTGTAGCACTGCCCGGGGTTGTTGTGTCCCAAGTGCAAGACTTTGCACTTGGCCTTGTAAAACCTCATCTCGTTGGCTTCAACCCATGAATCCAGCCCGTTCAGATCCCACTGTAGAGGCCCCCTACCCTCAAGCAGACCAATGCTTCCTCCCAGCTCAGTGTCATCCACAAACTTACTGAGGGTACACTCAATCCTCTCATCCAGATCATTGATAAAATAAATCATTAAAGTAAATAACAAAGAGGGAACTTTTAAGAAAAATAGTTTTTCTCCCAGGGAGCCTGTCAGTGAATATGACGAAGAATGTATGAGACAATAGTTTAGAGTGGAATGGTGGGAAGACATGCCTGAGGAGTAAATCAATGTGGGAAATTGAAGTGTGAGGTATAGATAGAAAGGGTTGAGTAAAGACAATACTGCCCAAGATAGACAAGTTGTCCCCTTGACAAGAGAGAAGGGATGAAGGGGACAGATGGGTTGTTTTGCCAATTCTACATGTTCAAAATCATGAATTCTGGGCTTCTTTTCATTGGCATTCTTTTCATTCATTTCATGAGGTTGAAATGTTATTTAAACTGATGGACATGATGGTTTTCTCATCATCCAGACATTTTATGCTGAACAACCAGCACATTTGCAGTTTGTCCTTCTTTCCCTCCACAAAAGCTGTGATTCTCTTCTGCTACTTGCATACTAAAAATTTAATTTCTAAGAACTGTAAAAACCTAGAGATCTGTGAATTTTAGAAGACCTGTCAGAACCTGGCATTGTTATCTCATGAACTTTGTCTTTTTTTCTGTATATGTGGATGCTTAAAAACATCACATGCTTCTCTTGATATGTGGTATGTCTCCTTGGAAATTGTGATGAGGATAGAGGATGGGACAGAGATCTACAGCTCTGGGGAGGTACATTTAATGTGAAGCCAGAGTTTAGTTTATCACCTGTAGACAGGTGAAAGGTTTTGATTTGTTAGTTACAAATCTGTCCCCAAGAGTGAAAGATGGGTTCTCTTCGTTGCACTATCACCTAGCCTGCTGTGCTGAGCAGTAGGACAATGCCACTATATAACTTTGTACAGGTCTTATGAGGATGAGTACAGCATAGTGATTGGAAGATGCATAGCTGATGAAGATCTGACCTGAAAGTCCTGCTTCCAAAGCACCTCATAGTTCCCATATGAAGCCAGAGTGTATTTTAGGAGCTTCATTCTCAGATGCTTCTGATAATGTGACCTCAGAAATTTCATGATACTCTAAATCCATCTGCTCTGGCTAGGCTTGTTTCCATTTGTATTGTTTCTGCAGTAATATGTAATGTCTAAAAGCCCTGCACTGTGGCAAAAAAAAAAAAAAAATGAAGACATGTATGAGGAGGGAGGTGATTCAGCTGAAAATACTTCGATGTATTTTCAGCATAAGGACTTGCTGTTGCAATCAGAGACAGAAGTAAAAGCCTTCATTACCAAGGGTCTGGCTTTCAGCACACGACCTTCTTAGAGGGCAATATGCAACTTCTTGCAAGCTCTCATCTCCCAAGGAAGGAAAAAGATTCTTCACAGTCCTCCAGCTCATGTTGTTACTCAGATGTAGTGAAGACCAGCTTTATGTGACATTGTGCCCTGTCATGTGAGGATTAGAGTAATGGCAAAGCAGGCTCTGCCTATTGTCTTCAGGAAAGGCTAGAAATGCACTGGGTGAACAGTGTTGTCCTGCTGCTGGTGTGACACAGAGGCAGTCCCATGGCAGTAGGTGTCATAACTTTGCTAATACACCATGTTAGCCATACCAGTTTAACCTTATACTGGAAAAGTTTCGGGAAGGTACAAATCACCATCCTTTCACATGCATTCAGTTATATTTTGAGGAGAAGCTGTGTTGCTATGAAGACTGCTCTATTCTGCTAGTAAATTGTGTCTTGTTAGAAACAGAAGGGCTGTAAAAAGAGTAGCAATGATCTGCATGTGAACAGCCCAACATGCTAGATCTTTTGGCATTCAAAACTGTGGCAGGGTCAGCTCTAAGGATGGGCCTAATTTTGGTGCTTTCTTTTGTCCACGTCCAGGGTTCTCCACGTAGCATAGCTGCTACATATACCAAGGACAGTGAATGGGCAGGAGATACCTGACTTGAAACCAATTCTCCTGATACTCCTTATAGTGATGATTCAGACAATCTGGGAGAAGGAAATAGTGTGAAAGTGGTGGCTTCAATGATAGAAGTTGAACAAGGACCAGATGCACTTCCTTGGACAACTACGAGAGGTTTTGCTTCCTTTGAGTTAACTGATCTCCAAATTCAGTTTTCAGTTAAAGTGGGAGACACAACCCATAGAAGATGGCCTTGATATGAGTAAAAGGAGCAAACTTCATCCTCACCCCAGATGAGGCTTAAAGTTTAGTATTAGGAATAGGATTTCTTCCACAAACTTCTATAACATGGCAAGCTGGCTCTGTAAGGGCTGCACTAAGTTCCCCAGCAGTGACAGAGGAGGGAAAAGTAAATGGCTGTGGGAAAGTGCATAGGGATTACGAATTGCCATGCTAAAATTAGCTTTATCAAACATGCTTGATGAAGCAGAGCCTGTAGGTCATAATGAGCAATAGTGACCACCAAACATTAACCCTTGGTAAGTCTATGTCACACAGGATATATACATGTCCTGCAGCTAAAGGAGCGGCTGCAGCACTAAAGCCACTTCACTCTTTCTACAATGACAACAATAAATGCAAATACTTTGTGGCAGATGGCTCTGCAGCATATGCTATCTGCTTTACACTTCTATGAAAGGTCAGGCTCTAAGGTAAAAATTAGGACCATACGGACAGTTAAGCCAGGCATAATACCACTTACCCTCAGTTCCAGTCAGGAAATACTAAGAGCAAAATTTCTACAGTCAGTGTGTCTGAGAAATGTAGCTGTTTGGCAAAAATGCTTAGTTCAAGGGCAAATGAAGCAGCATCTGCATAGTTTTCTAACTTCTGTGCTCAAGCTGTTAGCAGGAGAAACACAGGAATAGCCAGCAGGACACACACTCACTAGCTCCCTGCATGTACCTGAAGT
The DNA here is from genome assembly GCF_032191515.1 of Phaenicophaeus curvirostris. Classification (NCBI taxonomy): domain Eukaryota; kingdom Metazoa; phylum Chordata; class Aves; order Cuculiformes; family Cuculidae; genus Phaenicophaeus; species Phaenicophaeus curvirostris. The sequence continues at coordinate 24,157,981 of NC_091431.1, read as the reverse complement.
TAGAGAATATCACTCAGCACTTTGAACAAAGTCATTCACATGAACAAGGGAGCTTTGTTGTGTTTGTTGTGTTTGCCAAGGCAGAAACATGAAAACAGACTGGAAATGCCGGTAGCTGTAAATTATGAGTAGACTGAAATGTTTTTGATTGCTACAGAACATCAATGATCGATGTAGACAGATTAACGTATCTGTGAAGGCAGAGCACCTCTAAAGAGAGAAGCAGTTTCAGTAGTAGGTGTTAATGGTTGCTACAACATTATAGGATATTCCAAGTTCCAGCCCTTCATTAAACTAAAACTACTTTTTTTTTGTGAAATCTTGACTGAAACAAGCACCACATTACCTCTTCAAGGGGTAAGATTTTGATTATTTTGGTACATATATTATGCAATTCAGTTATGGGCATCTTTTTCTTTTCTCTTTGAAAAGCAAAGATTTCCTCGTGCAAAGAGTTTCTGCGATATGACTTACATAGAAGTAATTAATTCATTCATTATGGAAGACACTAGAGCTATGAAAACGTCTTAATAAGAAAAAACAGAAAAAATATTTTAATGGCATTTCTCACATGAGAACGTTCCAGTTGAACATTCTCCATGAGAACAGATACAAGGATCAGTGACAAACTCAATAGGAAGGGAAAGGATTTGTTTTGGTCACAATAATCACAGTTAGAGAAATTCGTATTTCAAATGGGAGCTGTACGATAGCTGTGGTCAAACTTATTCTCTTTTAAGTTTACAGTCTGCACATGGCTTGTTCACTGGGACAACTTTTTGTCATAGCCAAGGAAGGCATTTTGCCAAGAGAGCTACCCTACCAATACTTAGCAATGTATTGTTTTTGTCTGTTGGCTGGTTTGAGCTTTCTACATCTCTCTATTTAAAAACAAAATTCCATGTAAAGATGGATATGCTAGATGTTGTTTCTGTTTATTGAATGTGAACGATATTTGCTCAGAAGCATAAAAACATTTTACATAATCAGGTCTTCCACTCCAGACATTCTTAGTTTTTTTTAAGAATCATGCTAATTATGAAAAAGAAGATGTCTTTGACAACATCTTGCTTATCTTCCTGGTTGTCACATATACAAATTTTCTCTTTTTTTTTCAGTCAAGAAACCCAAGAAGTTATTCTTAAAAAACTTTCACATGATTTCAGGAGAGTTAATTATATCAGACACTGTGATACCAGGGTAAAATTGTGGCAGCTGGCAATAAGAAAACTATTCCAGCTCTGGTGTTTCCCATAAAATCATACAGCTACTTTTGAATTACAGAAGTTTAATTTTTATACAGCCTCCACCCATGGTTTGTGCTACCATTTTCTGGTTAAAACTAAGGGCATTTCAAGACATTCCTGTGTAAGCCGTCTAAATCTTATTTCTGAGGACTGGAGTGGAAGGAGAAGAAATTAGAATCTTTATTCAATATAATCGTTCTTGAACAAAATCAACCATTTCTTTGCTACCTCCTATTCTCAGTGGCATCAGATTGTTTCTGCAAGTTCCCTAATGTCTTTTTATAAGAGGTCAAACTAAACCAGAAGAGTATTTTCCTTTGGAGCAAGGCTGTTGACACAGACAATGACACTACTATAATTACGTTAGTGTAACTGTTCAAACTCCCTGCAAGGGTTGCTTCTTTCCATTATAAGGCATTAAAAGACTCCAGGACTAGTTTTGGAATGCAGATCTTTGTTTCTGCCTTATTATGACTGACACCTTTCTGACTTGCAGGGCTTGTAGATAGGGCTTTAAACTAGATATGAAGGGGGGATGGGGATACCATCAAGCCAGCCTGTAACAAATGGTGGGAGGATGAGTGTCAGGGGTCAGGTGTTAGGGAGGATACTTCTCTAAAACACCTTGTAGGTAATAAAGGGTCCACTGGGAAGGTGATACAACTGGCAGCCCAGCTGAAGTGCCTTTACACTAATGCACGAAGCCTGTGTAACAAGCAGGAGGAGCTGGAAGCTACTGTGCTACTAGAAAGCTATGATCTAGTTGCCATCATGGAAACATGGTGGGATGAATCCCATGACTGGAGTGTGGCTATCAACGGCTACAAGCTGTTCAGAAGGGACAGACCAGGGAGGAGGGGTGGAGGTGTTGCCCTCTATCTCAGGAAAGGGATAGAATGTGCAGAGCTGTCATTGAGGAGTAGCCACGAACAGGGTGAAAGCTTGTTACAATTAAAGACAGAAGAACCGCAAGGAACCTTGTGGCTGGTGTATACTACAGGCCACATGATCAAGCAGAACTGACCAATGAAGTCTTCTTCCTCCAGCTACGGGAGGCTTCACGCTTGCAAGCTCTCATCCTACTCGGGAACTTCAATCACCTTGACATATGCTGGTAAGGTAGCACGGCAAGCTGTAGGCAATCCAGGAGATTTCTGGAGTGCACCGAGAATAACTTCTCAGTCCAGCTGATAGAGACACCCACCCAAGGAGATGCAATACTGGACCTTATGGTCACCAATACAAGCGAACTCATCGGTGACATTAGGATCACAGGCAGCCTGGGCTGCAGTGATCATGCGCTGATGCAGTTCAAGGTCCAGAGGGATATGGGACAGGTGAGGAGTATAAACAAGACATTAAATTTCAGGAAAGCAGACTTCCAGCTCTTCAAGGTATTATGCAGTAGAATCCTCTGGGACAAGATCCTTGAGACAAGGGAGTGGAACATAGCTGGAAAATATCCAAGGACGCCTTCCATAAAGTGCAAGAGTGCTCAGTCCCTGTATGCAGAAAATCAGGCAGGGAAGGGCAGAGACTGACATGGCTGAGCTGAGACCTGCTGGTTAAAATAAAGAAGAAGAGGGAACTGCACAGGCAGTGCAAGCAGGGATAGGTAACCTGGGACATTTACAGGGACACTGCCAGTTGTGTAGGAATGAGGTCAGGAAGACCAAGGGGTAGCTGGAGCTGAAATGCCAAGGGAAGTAAAGACTAACAAGAAGGGCTTCTACAGGTACGTCAATCAAAAGCGGAAGGTCACACAGAACGTACCCTCACTGATGGTTGGGAATGGTGATCTCATATCAACAGACAAGGAGAAGGCTGAGGTACTTAACTTTTTTGCCTCAGTTTTCACCAAAAACCACTCTCCTCACCCCTCCTGGGTCAATGGACAACAAGATGGTGACTGGAGTTTAACCTCCTCCCATGGTAGAGGAGGATCAAGTTTGTGACCACCTGAGGAAACTGAATGTATATAAGTCTCTGGGACCTGATGAGATGCATCCCAGAGTCCTGAGGGAATTGGCAGTTGTGGTTGCCAAGACACTCTCCATGATATATGAAAAATCATGGCAATCAAGAGAAGTCCCTGGTGACTGGAAGAAGGGTAACATTGTGCCCATTTTTAAAAAGAGTAGAAAAGGCAGCCCTGAGAACTAGTGACCTGTCAGCCTCAACTCTGTGCCTGGGAAGATCACAGAACAGAGCCTCCTAGAAGCTGTGCTAAAGCACATGGAGGACAGGGAGGTGATTAATGGCAGCCAACACGGTTTCAACAGGGGGCACATCCTGTATGACCATCCGTAGTTGCAGATGACACTAAGCTGGATGTAAGTGTGGACCTGCTGGAGGGTAGGGAGGCTCTGCAAAGGGATCTGAACAGGCTGGACCGCTGGGCAGAGACCAATGGCATGAGGTTTAACAAGGCCAAATGCCGGGTCCTGCACTTGGGGCACAACAACCCTGTGCAGTGCTACAGACTAGGAGAAGTCTGTCTAGAAAGCTGCCTGGAGGAGAGGGACCTGGCGGTGTTGGTTGACAGTGACAGAACATGAGCCAGCAGTGTGCCCAGGTGGCCAAGAAGGCCAATGGCATCTTGGCTTTTATCAGAAACGGTGTGACCAGCAGGTCCAGGGAGGTTCTTCTCCCTCTGGACTCGGCACTGGTGAGACCGTTCCTCGAATCCTGTGTTCAGTTCTGGGCCCCTCCCCACAAGAAGGATGTTGAGGCTCTGGAGCGAGTCCAGAGAAGAGCAACAAAGCTGGTGAGGGGGCAAGAGAACAAGTCTTATGAGGAACTGACGGAAGAAAATACGGGACAACACACAGTGATCTATATGATCCAAGTGAAGCCATTTAATCAAAGCTCATAACACATTTTATACCTTACTTAACTCAAGCAAGCCATTGTTTTGCAAGCTGATTTGACAATTCTCCATTAGCAACAAGTAATCATTGGTTACAATACATTATTATATTTTCCCATGAGAAATAGCTATGTGAGCATTTCAGTCTACAAACTGATAGACTACAAAGTAACAAGTCGAGGACTACCGAGGAAAGCTTCCCGTGAGAAATGAGAGGAGTATAAGGCAGAACAACTCTCTATTGTTGCAAAGAGAAACCTTGAAGACAGTGTGTCATTTACAGCAGCTGCTTCTTCTGCAAAGTTAGCTTTAATTCTGGTGCAAAAGCTGTGAGGCCTTATGCTAAGGTGCCTTTATTTCATTTAGCATAAGCTGCTCAGTGCTTGGGGTGCTCATTAAATGTCCTCTGGTTCGTAACCATCCATCAAGGAACAGCTGAGAGAGCTGGGGTTGTTTAGCCTAGAGAAGAGGAGGCTGAGGGGAGACCTCATTGCTCTCTACAACTACCTGAAAGGAGGTTGTAGAGAGGAGGGTGCTGGTCTCTTCTCCCAAGTGACAGGGGACAGGATGAGAGGGAATGGCCTCAAGCTCTGCCAGGGGAGGTTCAAGCTGGACATTAGGAAAAAAAATTCACAGAAAGTGTCATTGGGCACTGGAACAGGCTGCCCAGGGAGGTGGTTGAGTTACCTTCCCTGGAGGTATTTAAAAGATGGATGGATGAGGTGCTGAGGGGCATGGTTTAGAGGTTGATAGGAATGGTTGGACTTGATGATCCTGGGGGTCCTTTCCAACCTAGTGATTCTATGATTCAGTTCCAGAATCAGTTTCACCTCTGCAGTAGAGGTCAGAATAAAACTTCGATGCATGGGCATTAAATGAAGTCTAGAAGTCTTAATACAAAAGACAGCTCCAAATACCTCATTTCCCAAAGACTCTTAGTTTATAATGAAAAGATGGGCAATGGGAACTGCTCTGCTAATAGCTCCATCAATTGCTCCACCTTCGGAATGACTTAGCCTTAGAACAGAGTAATTTCTCAGTATAGGAAGGTATATTACAAGAGACAGAGCACCTACTTGCATCTCATTAAAGGACATGTAGCCTACTGATTTCTCAATTCCAACAAAATAATGCAGTAATAGAGGCAATTCGTAAATGTAATGCAGGTGTTAGCACATAAGAGAAAGTACTAACAGACTCTTACATTTTAGTCTTGTGAATGCAGGAGTATGTAGAGAGTAACACGATTCAAGAAACTCTGGTTAGGGCCATCTATCCTAGAGCATAACGTCAAGAAATGCTGAGATTCCAGGGCCTGCTGAGGACAAAGCTAGTTCTGGCGAGTGCGCCTTTGAGAAACAGGACGTCCAGCTCTCATGACATCCATGGATTGCTGCAGAATCTGGAAACCTCTGCCCCGTGCAGAGGCGATATCAGCTAGTGCTCAGAGGCATCTGCAAGCTTTCCTGCAGAGTCATAAAGTCACCACTCCTCGGGAATAGTGGCATCTGCTCCAGTGCATTGAGTGGATGCCAGTATTCCCTGTGGCACTGCATCCGCTCAAACGCATTCGTGATGCATGCTGTGTTTGTATCTGGTTTTAAAACCAGGGTTTCCATGCCTTTACTGCCTCCTGCAATTACTGTCAGAAGGTGTTTTGATCGCCCCCATATAGCAAGATAGGAACATGGTCTCACAGACGTTTAGCCTCTAATTTGGAAGCAAAAAAAGTGTCAAAACATTATTCCATCAAAGCAGCACCAATCAAGGGAGACTGTTAAAACTGCTAACCTCCAAGTTACTACAGATGGCAGATGGCTTCCTCAGGTCTGTGATGTCAGTGTGGATGCCTCTTGTTAAACAACATAATGGCAGTGGGAACACAAGAACAGTGGGAATTAGTTCAGTAAAATAACCACAAATTTTCATTTCATTTTACATCAAGCATCCCAGGTAATCATACTGTACTGGACCTGCATGAAGTGCTAGAGGTGTTTCTGCATGACTAATTTGTGCATGCACTTGCCACAGTTCTTCTCTTATGTTGTGGCATCTTCTATGAAAATGCTACCATATGGCTATTGACAGAGAAATATTTTAATATACTACTGAATTTAGTCAAGTGTTTAAAATCTGAGTCAAGATACCACAAATTTTCACTGAATGCTGTTAATAGAATAAGTGTAACTATTAATGAAATGAAGAAGCATGCCAGGATGATATCTTGTGGTGGAAGTTAGACTCGGGTAGAATATTGCTCCAACCAGTAATCTCCCCTCCTCTCATTGCAATCTACTGTTGCATTCTGTGGTAATACCTCCAATACACAGACCACTTTTGGCAGCATATCTTCTGAGCAGTGATCTGATGTAGTTCACAAGCAGTTCACAAGCAGTCATTACTCAAGGAAAACCTTCAGCTTACCAAGCACACTGTAAAGTCAAGTAGAGGTTTTATCCAAGCCTTTGATTTGCTGACTGGTTGCATTTGTCATAAACCACAAGTGGCTGTAAATTGCCATGCACTGAGGGCCTTCATTTCTATTGTTACAGCACACAAACAAATAACAATACAGCTTCAAAAGCCTCCTGTAAGTCATATCTACAGGCTACAGTATTTTTGTTCTATTGATGAAGAAAATGTTGCCATAAAGGATTAATGGGTTTAGGTAAAGGCTGACCATAGTAGAGGAAAATATGTGACAGCTTTACATACATCTATGGGCGTGGTTATACTTGATAATATTTCTGGTTCATCCTTCCACTTTTTAACATTTCATTAACTAACTGAACTTTAGACTCCTATGTAAGGAGGTGCACAGCCCCCTCAGATGCATCCACAAGAGGTTCTTTTATATTGAAGGGAAAGTTTGCACAATGTCCTTTTGTAGTCAACAACGAGTATTTAAAACACAGAAGAAACCAGAAACAGAAAGAAATAGAGAATGGGATGTACCTAGCATCAAAGGAAATACTATCTGTGTAATCAGAATTGATCATTGGTAAAGACCATGAGCGTGATGGAGAAGGAACACAATGTTTTGCACAGCTTCCTGAGCCAGTTGAGTAGGTACGTATGAATGTCACTATGTTTCTCTGTGTTAAAGGATTTTCTCTCTAGGCTTGCTTTATTTACAACTCAGAGTTGGGCCATCACCTCCAGGAGTGATGAAGGCCCACACAAAATCAGCAAATATTTGTATAGCATTAAACAATAGGTATTTTCTTTGAAAAGTTCTTGGTGCTTTTCCATGTGCTTCTAGTTCTTTATTATTCGTTAACTTCAAAGTCCATAAAAGTCCACCCTGACAATTCATCTCCACTGTTTTGTTTCGGTTCTGCCTCAGAAGTGATGCTTCAACCAGGTCATGTTCCTCCTCCAGTCATAAAAATCTAGTACGTGTGTTCTAAGTCTGACATTTCTTACACAATCTGTTGATTCAGCTGGACTGGGAGTATACATAGGAGAATTGAACACTATTCTTGTAGTTGTCATAAAGATTAATTTCCAACACCTGTTCCTATTATATTCTTAATACAATACTCTTACTTATCACAATAAACTATCAATAATATCTAAGTCCTACATGGATATATTAATTATATTTTCTCATTTCCCTTAACACTCTGCAGCAAATACATCCTCTGTTCATTGAAACTGTAGAAGTATCTCTGCTGATTTAGAGGATGCAAATATTTCACCCCATGTAGTTCTTATTTTTAACAGAAGTGAGGTTTTATGTAACTGCAATCAAAACTGACAAACACGCTCTCATAATCTTTTTCAAAGAGGGCAGGGGTTGGGAAAACCATTATTCACATCCAGCCTGGGTCTATCGTGTAAGATGAATAAGGTAAATGGTCTAGGGGAAAAAAGCCCATCTGCAATCTCACAATTACAGACAGTGCTCCAATGTACTTCTGTATAGGGCCTAAGAAAAGATCCATGGTGGTGATACAGAAAAAAGCAGCAAATAAAACTCTCTAAGATTCATTTTGAAGTTTTAGAAAGCAACAGCCTGAATTTGTTCTATCTGCTTATTAAGATCTTCCGTTACATTTGGGATATGGATGCAACAATGATCTGTGTTCAATTTCAGATGCCCACAGATTCCATGCTCTTTGGCCAGCAATAAATCTAAAACCAGACAATGTTGTAATACCGCCTTTGTATTGGCCTGTACCTGATGACTAATCAATTCAAATCCTTTAGCAACAGAATGGGGCAGAGTTTCCGCTTGCCATGTAAGACTTTCAATTAGAATGTGATTTTCCAGTGCAGTCATCCTGGGAGTAAAAATCTCTGTAATCCCCATCCTACCTCCCTGGATGTGCTTAGCCTTTGCTAATTATCCCTATCTGGTTCTTCTGGGTTTTTTTTCCCCAATACCAAGCGTTTATAGGGCTTCACTTCATTTCCGGAAAGGGCACAGTGTCAGGAGGCCTAAGGCTACAGATGTATTTTCTTCAGTAAAAGACAATGTGGTAATCCATGGCACATTTCCCAGTAGCCATAAGCTGTACCCAAGGGCTGGTACTTCAACCTATGAACAGCTGGATGTATTGATAAAGGCTTCTCATGCTCTATTTATAATAAAGAAGTGGACCTGTGTGGACCTGTGTGAATCTCATGAGGTTCAACAAGGTCAAGTGTGAGGTCCTACATCTGGGTCAGGGAAATCCCCAATTTCAGTAAACGGTGGGGAACAATATGATTGAGAGCAACCCTGCAGAGAAGGACTTGGGTGGTGATTCTGTCCCTCTATTCCTTTCTTGTGAGACCTCATCTGGGGTACTGTGTCCAGTTCTGGAATCCTCAACACAACAAGGAAGGGGTCCAGAGGAAGGCTACAAAGAGGATCTAAGGGCTGGAGCACCTTTCATATGAGGACAGATGGAGAGAGTTGGGGTTGTTCAGTCTGGAGAAGAGAAGACTCCAAGGAGATCTTATAGTGACCTTCCAGTATCTGAAAGGGGCCTACATGAAAGCTGGAGAGGGACTATTCATAAAGTTTTGTGGTGACAGGACGAGGGGGAACGGGTATAAACTGGAAAGGGGCAGATTTAGACTAGACATTAGGAAGAATTTCTTCACCATGAGAGTGATGAGGCACTGGAACATGTCACCAAGGGATGTGGCTGCCCCATCCCTGGTGGTGTTCAAAGCCCAGTTGGAAGGGGTCTTGGGTAACTTGATCTAGTGGGATGTCCCTGCCCATGGCAGGGGCGGTGGAACTGAATGATCTTTAAGGCCCCTTCCAACCCTAACTATTCTATGATTCCATGATTCTATGATATGGAGCTGTTAGAAAACGTCCAGAAGAGGGCTACAAAGATGATCAGAGGGCTGGAGCACCTCCCATACAAGGACAGGCTGAGAGAGCTGGGGTTGTTCAGCCTGGAGAAGAGAAGGCTCTGAGGAGACCTTATAGTGACCTTCGAGTACCTGAAAGGGGCTACAAGAAAGCTGGAGAGGGACTATTCATAAAGGCTTGTGGTGACAGGACAAGTGGGAATGGGTATAAACTGGAGAGGGGCAGATTTAGGCTAAACATAACAATGGATTTCTTTACTATGAGTGAAGTGGTGAGGCACTAGCACAGGTTGCCCAGTGAAGCTGTGGCTGCCCCATTCCTGGAGGAGTTCAAGGCCAGGTTGGATGGGGCCTTGGGCAGCCTGGTCTAGTGGGAGGTGTCCCTGCCCGTGGCAGAGGGAGTGCAACTGGGTGATCTTTAAGGTCCCTTCTAACCCAAACTATTCTATGATTCCATGGCAAAGCATGAAATTCCACTATGGAGCTTTTTGTGGTAACTGCATACCCCGACAACCTTCTACCTCCTCACACAAAACTGCTCCCATCTGTGAATAATTACGAATCTGGATTCTCAAATGGTTGATCTTTAAGGTCCAGGTGTCTGGAATATACTTCTTCAGCCATCTGCAACCAATCATACTCAGGAGTCCCTTCTATGTGGTCAGTAGAAAGAAACACTGCTGGGTTAATAACTGAGGTGGTCCTAAGGAGGACATCATCTCACTGTAATAATACCATCTGGTGCTTTAACATTTGACTAGGAGGGAGCCAATGTTCTCTTTTTGTTCCAAGACAGTGATGACCGTACGTGGTACATAAACCGTCATCTTCTGACCCATTGTAAATCTGCAAGCTTCCCAGATCAATACTACTGAGGGAGCAACTGCTTTCAGGCAGTTTGGCCATCCTTGGCTGACATTAGCCAGTCGTTTGGAGACATAGGCAGCTGCGTGTCTCTGCTCTCCCAGAAGTTGCAATAGCACTCCCAGGGCTGTCCCATGCCTCTCATCAAAATATTTTGATAAGTCTGGAAGCCTGAGTGCTTGTGTTTTTATTAAAGACAATTTCAAATATTTGTAGGCTGCCCTGCTATTATTAGTCCAAACCAGGTGCTCAGGGGGAGATGTCTTCAATACTCATACAAAGGTTTTAGTAACAGTCCATAATTTGAAATCCAGAGCTGATACCATCCCACCATCCCAAGAAAAGTTCTTTACTGACAAACTGTCTGGGGTAGTTGGCAAATAGTTTCTTTTCTTTCATTCCCAGTTGTCGCTGTTCTTGTTGTATCTGAAATCCAAGTCACTGTTCTCTGAGCCTTCTCTCTGGAAACTGTGTATCCATTCGGTCCCAAAAAGTTTAAAAGATTTTTAGTGAGTCACAAACAATCTTCTCGAGCAGTTGCAGCAACAAGGATATCACCCACATACTGTAATATTGTTCTCCCATCATTTTCTTTCCCCATATTTTTAGTTCTTTGGCTAATTGATTCCTTAAAACTGTTGGACTGTTTTCAAATCCTTGGGGTAGATCAGTCTGTGTGTACTGAGTATTTTCTGCCAGTTTCAGGATATTCCCATTCGAAAGCAAAAAGGTCTTGATTTTCTCTATTCAAGGGAAATACAGAAAAGGCATCTTATAAGTCTAGCACCAGAATTTCAATTTCCTCTTCCCCTAGCTTGACTTTAATCAGAGGTTCTGCAGAAAATTCCTCCATTCTCCTTTAATCTTGTTTTTCAGAGAATGGTATTTGAAAGAATACCTTAATGCAAAAGATGGCATTCCTGCTTCCAGTGCCCCTCCTATTTACATTAAACAGGATGATTTTCTCCTGACCGTACCCAGACTTTCTGTGGTAAGGGACTCCAGCCTCAACCCCTTCCCCTGTATCCTTCCTATATACTCTTTTCCACAAGTGTTCCCTTCTAGCACCACCATTAATCTCTTTTTCTCTCCCTCTCTCTGTAAGTCACTCAAGTAACACACAACTTTCCTGAGTCTCGTGACTCAGCTCCTTGAAAACAACAGTTACTGTTCCCTGTAAAAGTCCTGATCTCTGCCTTATGAATCATCGAACAACACTTGCATAATTGCTCTAATCTCTTTCCAGTCAGAGCGTTGCATTTTAATCATTCTCTTAAAAGCACTGTCCAATTTGAATTGTCTCTGTGATTTCCAGCTGCTAATTTCCAAATGTTCAAATCAGCAATAGAAGTAGAAATAGGAAAAATAAAGATTCCCTAATAAATTACTGGTTTTACATTTCCCACAGTGTAACATAAGGGAGTTGGTACAACTTCTCTCTGTTTACGTCTCATTCACACTGCTATCAAACTGAAACCTTCTGCTCCCATCAACAATGATTTTCTTTCATCTACTTCTGATCCCTCATTGTGAGACCCTCCAAGACAGCATCCAGGAGTGATCAATAAGCCAATTTTGTCCTCAGATTCACTGTCTATTTATTGTTCATAAACTTGTGAACATCTTTGCCCAATACTACAAGCAGAGCAACATTTTTTCAAAGTGTTTCTCTTCTTTTTTTCCAAGGCTAAAACAAGGAGTTTACTAGTCGCTAAATTTATATCGCATCCTTTTTGCTGCTTTGAGTAATTCTACAATTTTTAAAACATATCCGAATACATAGTTTCATCCCATTTTTGTCCTCTTCTTAGAAAAAGCATTAACTGCAATAAAGCATTATAAGTCAGTGACACACTAGAAAGCCATCATTCTCCTTCATCTGATTTATACTACAACCACCACTGATTACAGTATTAAATTAAATTTTGTTTTGTTGTCGTTTCCCCTGGAGGCCCACCTAGTTGTTTCCAATGCATTAAAATGCACCACAGAGGGGATTTCTAAACCACACGAACACCTCCTTAGAATCATAGAATAACCAGGTTGGAAGAGACCCACCGGATCATCAAGTCCAACCATTCCTATCAAACACTAAACCGTGCCCCTTAGCACCTCGTCCACACGTGCCTTAAACACCTCCAGAGAAGGTGACTCAACCACCTCCCTGGGCAGCCTGTTCCAGTGCCCAATGATCCTTTCTGTGAAGAATTTTTTCCTAATATCCAGCCTAAACCTCCCCTGGCGGAGGTTGAGGCCTTTCCCTCTTGCCCTGTCCCCTGTCACTTGGGAGAAGAGGCCAGCACCCTCCTCTCCACAACCTCCTTTCAGGTAGTTGTAGAGAGCAATGAGGTCTCCCCTCAGCCTCCTCTTCTCCAGGCTAAACAACCCCAGCTCTCTCAGCCGCTCCTCGTAGGACCTGTTCTCTAGCCCCTTCACAAGCTTTGTTGCTCTTCTCTGGACTCGCTCCAGAGCCTCAACATCCTTCTTGTGGGGAGGGGCCCAGAACTGAACACAGGATTCGAGGAGCGGTCTCACCAGTGCCGAGTACAGAGGGAGGATAACCTCCCTGGACCTGCTGGTCACACCGTTTCTGATAAAAGCCAAGATGCCATCGGCCTTCTTGGCCACCTGGGCACACTGCTGGCTCATGTTCAGTCACTGTCAACCAACACCGCCAGGTCCCTCTCCTCCAGGCATCTTTCTAGCCAGATTTCTCCTAGTCTGTAGCACTGCACAGGGTTGTTGTGCCCCAAGTGCAGGACCCGGCACTTGGCCTTGTTAAACCTCATGCCATTGGTCTCTGCCCAGCGGTCCAGCCTGTTCAGATCCCTTTGCAGAGCCTCCCTACCCTCCAGCAGATCAACACTTACACCCAGCTTAGTGTCATCCGCAAACTTGCTAAGGGTGCACTCAATGCCTTCATCCAGGTCATTGATACACTGAACAGGGCTGGACCCAGCACTGAGCCCTGGGGAACCCCACTTGTCACTGGCCTCCAGCTGGATTTCACACCATTTCCCACCACTCTCTGGGCCCAGCCACCCAACCAGTTTTCCACAGGAGAGTGTGCACCTGTCCAGGCCAGAGGCTGACAGGTTCTGAAGCAGAATGCTGTAAGAGACTGTGGCAAAGGCTTTACTGAAGTCCAGGAAGATACATCCACAGCCTTTCCCTCATCCAGCAGCCGAGTCACTTTGTCATAGAAGGCAATCAGGTTAGTCTGGCAAGACCTGCCTTTTGTGAACCCATGTTGACTGGGCCTGATCACTCGGTTCTCCTGCGTGTGCTTCATGATAGCACTCAAGATCACCTGCTCCATGACTTTCCCTGGCACTGAGGTCAGACTGACAGGCCTGTAGTTTCCTGAGTCCTCCCTGCGACCCTTCTTGTAGATGGGCACAACATCAGCCAGCCTCCAGTCCAGTGGAACTTCCCCAGTCTTCCAGGACTGTTGGAAGATGATGGAAAGGGGTTTGGCCAGCACATCTGCCAGCTCCTTCAATACCCTTGGATGAATCCCATCCAGCCCCATAGACCTGTGGGTGTCTAGTCGGGCTAGCCAGGCTCTGACCACCTCCTCTTGGATCATGGAAGCCTCATTTTGCTCCTCTAGCTCCTGGGTTTGTACACAGACAGAATGACTTTCTTTACAATTAAAGACTGAGGCAAAGAAGGCATTAAGTACCTCAGCCTTTTCCTCATCCCCTGTCACTGTTGTTCCTTCTGCGTCCAATAGGGACTGTATGGTCTCCCTAATCCTCCTTTTATTATTTATATATTTATAGAAGGATTTTTTGTTATCTTTCACAGACTTTGCCAATCTGATTTCTAGTTGAGCCTTAGCCCTTCTGATTTTTTCTCTGCACAATCTCACTTCCCTCCTGTAGTCCACCCAAGAGGCCTGTCCCCTCTTCCAGAACCCATAAACGTTTCTCTTCTTCTTGATAGCACTCAAGATCTGTCTGTTCAACCAAGCTGGCTTTCTCCCCTGCCGGCTTTTTTTCCGGAACATGGGGATGGCTTTCTCCTGAGCTGCTAGGATTTCCTTTTTGAAGAGCTCCCAGCCCTCATGGGCTCCCTTGCCCTTAAGTACTGTCTCCCATGAGACTTTGCCAACCAGCCTTCTGAAGAGTTCAGAGTCTGCCCTCTGGAAATTTAATGCTATCGTCCTGCTAACCACCCTCTTCCCTTCACCTAGAACAGAAAACCCTATCATCTCACGATCACTTTGTCCTAGGTGTCCACCTACTGCCACATCCCCCATAAGGCCTTCTCTGTTCACAAACAGCAGGTCCAGGAGGGCACCCTCCCTTGTTGGTTCATTCACCAGCTGTGCAAGGAAGTTGTCTTCCACGCACTCCAGGAACTTCCTAGACTGCTTCCTTTCTGCTCTATTGTTCTTCCAGCAGATATCAGGGAGATTGAAGTCTCCCACAAGAATGAGAGGCATCAATCTAGAGATTAATCCCAGCTGTTTATAGAAGAGCTCATCAGCTGCTTCTCCTTGGCTGGGTGGTCTGTAACAGACTCCCATCACAAAATCTACCTTCTGCTGGGCTCCTCTGATTTTAACCCACAGGCACTCAATCTCCTCATCGCCACAATCCGTCTCAACCGTGTCCAAGTCCTCCCTTACAAAGAGGGCTACCCCACCTCCTCTCCTACCCTTCCTATCCCACCTGAAGAGTTTGTACCCCACCCACCATAGCTGTACTACAGTTACATGAGTCATCCCACCACGTTTCCGTGATGGCAACGACATCATAGGCTCCTTGCCCTACGACAGCTTCCAGCTCTTCCTTCTTATTCCCTATGCTGCGTGCATTGGTGTAAATGCACTTCAGCTGAGCTGCCAAGCCTTCAGCCCTCTTAGAGGGAACAGAGTTCATTCCCAATGGCCTGGTAACTGGAGTAGCTAGCACCAGAGCGCCCATATCTCCCTTAGCACCCCAGGGTGTGTTCTCCCCCATTCTGTGTCGTGAGGTACTGGTGGTCCTCACCAGCACACCCTCTCCGAATCACCATTGCCCCATGTCCAGGCTCGTTCCTGTCTAGCCTGGGCTCAACCCCCTCCCCCTTCACATCTAGTTTAAAGCTCGATTTATGAGCTTGGCTAGGTTTCTAGCAAGTGCTTTAGTCTCCTTAGGAGACCCATGTGTCCCATCCTTAGCAAGAAAGCCTGGGGGTGCATGAGCCATCCCATGATCAAAGAAGCCAAACCAAAGAAGCTCCTTGCGATGACCAAAGAAGCTCCTTGCAATGATCCTGCACCCATGTTAAAACAGGTGATTGCTGACAGGTGAGAAACAAACCAAAACAGATGGCAGTCTCAAGATCTTAAACAGAACAGATCAGTGAACCACTTCAAAGCCAGTTTACACAAAATAGGTAACCAAACCATTCCAAAATCAGTTTTCCAAATTTAATTAGGACTCTAACCCTTCACACAGACAACCACAGTCAGCTCTCACAGAGACAGTTACAAATGGAGGGTCCCTCATGCAGACAGTCACACAGACGATCATATAACAACAAATCACAAACAAACTGAAAGAAAAATCACAATTATGTAAATCCCCAAATTGGGGATTTTAACTCCAAACCAAAATACCAAATACCAAAATTCGGACTACCAAATGTACCACAATACCAGGTTGGGGACTCTAATCCCAAATGCAAATTAGATACCTTTCAAGCCCAACCCTGCAAGGCTTTCGCCTCTGACTTACGAGCTGGCAACCAAACCAAAATCCAGAAAAGATGCTTTAATACTTTAATTCCTACCAGTGGAATCCTTGCTTCCAATACTTCCAATGGGCCGGAAGCTCCCCCTTGAGAAGTTCTCAGATGCCAGCTGGAGCATCCTCAACCCCCAGAGATCTGAAATCCTAAGAGCAAGTCTCACCTGGAGTGTCAAAATGCTACTGAAAATGCCCATAAATAAAATGCTCTAAGACTCAATCAGCTTTCATCAGGCTTGGGCAGCATGTGGGAGTAATCTCAATCAATCATGTGCCATGAGACAAAAGCTAGTTACAGAATAGATTTCCCCTTTACATGTATATGTATAAATATTCCCAGAAATCTTATGCATATTCTATTGCTTTCCAAGGTCTAAATTTAATGTTATGAAACTTTGCAACAGTCAAAACTCGTGCTAATTTGGATCTGGCTTCAGGTCTCTGCCTGACCATGCCTTTGAGATAGGGAAAGGCTCCAAACAGAGATGATTACAGAAGAAGAAACAGTATGGTCTGTTCAGTATAGATCATACTTCACACAAGGCATTATCATCTTCAAGAAACAAACAATGTCTGGAAAACACCATTTTAAAGAAAACATCCTCTCAGAAAAATATTCTGTCTAGCTTTCAAAAAAACACAAATGCTTAGATGAAACTTAACTGTACTTTAGCTTAAATCAAAATAATCCATTTTGTGAAGTTTCAAAATATTCCACATATTGTACCAGTGGACACACTGCAATTCTGATGACAATGCTGAGCCTCACAAAACCAAGTTCCCAAAATTTACTACAGTTCATTTTGCAGGCTTTTTTAATTAATATTTTAATCATGCCTTCAATTTTCAGTCTTTTAAAACATTAAATATATAAATTAGCATTATTGATTCCATTTGTTAGAGCTCATTAAAGCATAATTTCTAGAGAAGATAAAGACTTAACTGTATTTTTGCTGAAATGGGTGTTCTGTGCAGATACTGAAAAAACAATAGATAGCTGTGGGAAAGAGGAGTATACAGTTACTTCAGTTTGAAACTGCTGTTTTCACAAACCCCTGTGGACACCACGAAGGCCAGAATTTTAGTGCCGTGCATTCATCTTTTGAAGTCCTAGCCACTCTGCCTAACTCCTGCTCAAATCTGTGACAGCTTGGCACATGTCTGCCTTTGAAGTTCTGGGTCTTAACACCTCCCAAACTGGACTTTGATGCCTGAGCCGTGCAGGCATCTAAGCACTTCCAACTAAATCTTTAACTTTTGAATAAAGGTAATGACAGGTACACACGCAGGCCTATAAAGCCCCTTCTTAGTTTGTTCTGTGTAGGCAATCCTACTAGGTGTACAAGGCTATTTGTGGAATTATTTTTTTAACGCTTATACTGAGCCTCAAGGCCCAGAATATCATTGCGCCACACATACTAAATTTCAAGGTATGTTGCACCAGCAAAGGAATTGAACTTAAAAGACCAGATGAAGAAGATGTGAGCTGTGACTGCCACTCTCCACCAGGAGAAGCAACAGAAGATGCTGCTTTGGAGTCTGGCCCTGCACTCTTACCCAGGAAAATATCTTTGAAGTTGCTTGCAGAATCAGGAACCAGTGGTTTGCCAGGCATCACAGGGCTGTGTAAGAAGTTAAAAATAGCAACATCAGAATAAAAACATATGTCAATATCTTATGGCTTTTTAATTCTGTTTTGTTTGAAACCTTTCCACTTCACATATAATGGCCAGAGCTTACTGTTGGCAGATTGTCACGTGTCAACCTCAGTAGTCAGCTAAACCCCACACAGCAACTTGCTTGCTCCCACCCAGTGAGATGGGAGAGAGTATCAGAAAAGTATAAGTGAGAAAACTCATAGGTTGAGAGTTTAACAGGTAAAGCAAAAGAGACACACACAAAGCACAACAAAAAATTAATTCACTACTTCCCTCAGCAGGTAGGTATTCAGCTTTCTCCAGGAAAGCAGGGCTCCCTCACACATAATGATTACTTGGGAAGACAAAAGCTATCACTCTGAATGTCCTACCTTCCTTCTTCTCCCAGCTTATTACTGCTAAGCATGATATCATATGGCGTGGAATATCCTTTTGGTCAGTTGGGAGTCAGCTGCCCTAGTTGTGACCCCTTCCCAAATTCATGCACACCCCCATCCTCTCACTGGCAGGCAACCACGAGAAGCTGAAAAGGCCTTGACGCTGTGTAAATGCTGCTCAACCATGACTGAAATGTCCCTAACATAACACTGGGAATAGGCCTCAGACCCAACAGAGGCAGAATGCTGTATTACAAGGTAGCTGTATTACCTAACCCCATGTTGTTTCCTCCACTTGCAGCAGGGTCCTCACATCTGTGTTTCTGATTTTAGGGCTGGCAGCTAAATATCATTGCCTTTCAATGGAATGGATCTTCACAAACTGGAACTACTTTCATCTTACTTATTAAAGACTGTAACAATACGATACCTCCATAAAATTACACATTTTTTTTTAAATCTGATTTCACTAGTAACTATGGCAAACTGGAGATAGGGCCTCATGTTCTGAAGATACTCTTCCAAATTGAAGATAATACCAATACACTCACATAAATGCTACTGTAATGAGATATGAATTTTTAAGAAAATAACAGAGTGTCAGAATTTTTTAAGTAGCGCAGAGTGTCTACTCTCCCTTGTTCCCTTTTCCTTAAAAAATGGGTTACTTCTATTAGGCTGCTGTGTTAATTAATGTAGTGAATGATGCTATTAAAATTTAGGGAGAATATATTGAAGTTTGTGTTCTGCGACACAGTTTCTGTCCTTTAGACATGAGCATCGGGCATCAGGATGATTTTCATCCTTGCCACAGTATGTGCAGAGTAGTATCAGAAAAAAAAGGACTCTGGAGTAACAGATCCCCAGATGACCTCCTTCTTCAGACTTTACAAAGAACATAGGCTGTCCTTAACCAGGCAAATGTAGACTGGAGTCCTCCAGCTGGAGGAAAACTTGATGGATCTGACTTCCTTTGATGAGTTGTGGCCCAAAAACAGGGGGCTGAGATCATTGCAAACCTAATGCCTGTCTTTCTCCCATGAAATTTCTCGATCTTTGGACATTGCCTTCTCTAGTACAGATGCTAAACACTATTTTTATTATTCGATTAATCGATCAATTGATCACAGTCAGGAATCTTATATGTCTATATATTTATGCAGTCCTTAGTACTGTTGGACACAGTTACAGTGTGTTTATTAGTGTCAGTGGTGCTCACTCTGAGAACAAGAAACTGCAAAATAGTATCCCTAGCAGGCAGTGTGACTATATGATTCCTCTTTGACTTATAGTTTTCTGCTGCATGGGGAGAGAGAAAGGTGCGGGGGAGAGAGAGAGGGGGAGACAGAGATAATTATGATTATCTCACAACAGCTAGGAGTTACTCTGTTCTTTGTGTGTGCAGCTCTGCTCTTCTTACTGAAGGGATAAAGCAGTTCTGTCCAAATCTCTCAGGCAGACCAACCTGGAGCTTGCTAGAAGTCTCTTTCATTGGAGGCTTTGTGGGAAGTTCTTGGAGGAACCCTTACTCCCAGTCACAGAGCCAACTTATGCAGGTGCCTGTTGCTATGTCCATTTGAGCTTGGCAGGTACAGCACTGAGCATTTTCCAAACAGGACATACAGTCTTTCCAAGGTAAGCATGGTGGCAACAAACACATACTCACCTGGCATTTCAGAAAATGGGGACTTCTGGAGGCTGTGGAATGCCTGAGAAACATGACAGAAATCATAGTTACCTCTATCTTGCTTATTTCAGATAGCTGCTTACAATGAAGTATGCTGAACGTTTTCCCAGCAACAAAATTCTTTCACAAAGGAAGAACTTCACCTCTGAATAGACCCATGACAGCACAAGAGAAAGAAAGACAAGTAGGTTGGCTGGAGTAGTGTAACCTGTAGAATAAGATACAGAGCTACAGACTAAGTTGTGACTATATTGGAATACATTTGGTGCTTATACAAGACCCAGTCCAGGAAAGTCAGAGAATGTTGGTGGGCACTGGGTAGCAGACTTCCACCTTCTCAAGGATGACCCTAACATGGTCTTTTTATATTTATTGAGATTTGTGGTCAGTAAGAAGTTAGCCACTGTTTTAAGCATGTGTCAGAAGACCAAGGTGTCCAGCATCATGGTCCATTCAGACCTCTCAAATTCACAGGACAACATACTCTGTAAATTAGATTTATTTTATTAGCTCATTAGGAAAGAAAACAAGAAAGCACAGCAAACAAAGGCTCAATCCCCCTTGCACAGACTAGTCTAACACATGTATTCACTAACTCATCACTTAAGTACTGAGGTTTCTAACTCACAAGTTCTATAATTCATGACTCATAACTCATAACTTGAAATTTGTAACTTGTGCACCTATAAGCAAAACAGTTACCCATTCCCTGCATCACACCAGGAAGCATTAAAGCCTCAGTAGTACAGCTGCTCTTGGATCTACTTCAAAATCTTTTGGGGCAAACTGACACATTTATATCTTGCAGCTTGGAAGTTTGCCCTGAAGAAACTGTCCGACCGTCAATATGCAAGGGTTATAGCTGCAGGAGGCAGGAAGCTGCAGGTGATGATGACTGCATAACAACTTTTAACCCCTTCTGCCCATCTTGTCCTCCCTGTGTGTCGCCTTCGCTCTAACCTAATAGTGTTGCTCTTAGCATGCATTAGGCCTTAGCATGAGCTGTGTCTCAAAATCTGAGCAGAGCTGAGTGAGTCACACTCCACACATTACTTCAGTGACTGGAGATACTGTTACTCCTCTTGCCTTGCTTGGGTGAGGGTAGGCAGAAGTTTTGAGCACTTACACTCATCTGTCTTTAGAGTTTGTAATCAAGTAACAATTGGTGGTATGTGTTTTCAACATGGTGAAATAAGCGATAAATACAGATATAGAAGCATAATCATAAAATATCTACTATATCAGAACATGGTTATACAATGATCACAGGATGTAACATAAGAAGCAGACATTTGGTGAGCCTATGACTAATTTGGAATGGATTTGTGACCTGTACTGCCTTTTGCTAACACCATTAAGATGACACACTGGGATTCCTCAGAAACAGCACAGAGCATCCCACACTCTATTAGAAGGCTCTGTATAGTGTTCATAGTTGATGTTGGTGTCATTTGTGCAAGGCTGAAGTCATGTGTGCACACCTCGGAGCTCAGTAGTTCAGGTATTAAAAGAAATATTTAGCAATTGTGACAGAGAGCCTTGTCAAAACATTTCTATACCATTCGTATATATACTTGTAATAGCTTTGCAAATCAGTTACAGCGCCCATATGTGACAGTATTACCAAGGCTCTTCAAGTTTGTTAGGTGCATTAAGGAATCTGGAGCTGAAGAAAGAGAGGATAAGAATATTTCCCTGCTACCCCTAATTGTGGCAATGGAAAGGGTTGCCCATTTCATGGGTGGGAGGGAACAAGCAGGTTGGAGAACATGGTCCTACTCACCTGCAGCTGCTCACGCGGAACACAAGTGAAAGTGGACAAGGCCAGGCCATGTATGTTCCCTTGTAAGGTTGTGCAGACCTTAAGCAAACAACAGATTTCTCTTCAAACTTCCCCTCCTTTCCTTCTGATTCTACTAGAAAATGCATAGCTGTGTGTGCAGCTGATGTTGCAAAGACAAATCCAGCCTTTAGTGTTTAGCTAGATCTAACCACTGTTTGTACTTTTCTGTGTGCTTTCTATAGACAGTGAGTACTAACAGATCTACCAGAGGAGGAGAACATTTAGCAGATTTAGATTCACCTCTTTCTGGGACAAGTTAACCATAAAAGAATGGTATTAGCCACAAAGCAGGGAACATAATAACAGTAAAAATGCCGCTGAAGTATTGTCTTGTGCTTTACCTCTGGATTTGCAGCTGGTACTAGGAACGTAATGATCATGCATGTGCAGTGATCTGGAGGAACCTGGCGGTGTCAGTTTAGACATTGACAGCCATGGTCCATACCCCATCTTTGCCATCAGGTAAAGATGAAATGTAGCAGATATAGGTACATTCACCAATATCATAATGAAAAGAAGGAAAGGGAATGACATGTCCTGCAGCTTAATTTCAACATTAACTCTGTAATTATTAAGAATTCTGTAATTCAAAAGATACTGTCTTCACTGAGGTGTGGAGGTAAGAGGCAGTCTCAGCCCTGACCCTTGAAAAAGGTGGAAGGTAGATGACTTGTACCATCCAAAAATATCATTCAGAGGGCAGATAACGTATGAGAAAGAGGTGGCTGCTGGGCAGTCACCATTTCCTTGGAAGGTAATCTGAGAACCCAGGTACTACAGACCTTGCAGGACAGAAATGATCAATGGAAAAAAAAGCAAGTGCAAAAAGGTCCTGCCATGGATGTCTTCAGATAAGCATGTAGTTTGAAGTACATGGTTGCTCTTCCACACAAATGTTCTGCGTTGGGTTGGGGAACACACTGTCTTACCTACCCGTGTCACTTGCTCAGGGTCAAGCTACAAATCACTAGCAGCATTAAAATAGGGACATAAAAAGGGTGCCACAGGTCTAGGAAATTATTGTTAGAAATCAAATGGATGAGCTACCAACACCAGTCACACAATGCAATTTATCGGTAAGCTGAATTTCCTATTTGGGACTCATGTTATAATAACCTCTTTTAAGTCATGAACATTGAGAAGATAAAATTGTCTTTCCTTCCTGATTTCACAGACACATGAAAAAGCTGGCTTGAATAATCCATTAGGCTGTGAAGCATGAGGAAGTGTCGCTGGGAGTTTGAGAATGTGACTTTTGCGCTGCTGCTCCCCAGAACCAGACCTTCTACCCTTGAAAAAGAAACAGGTGAACAAGCCATTTCATAATTAGCAGATTTTATTTTAAATCCAACAAATAATTTAGGAGTCCAGCATCTCTTCTGTGCAAGTTCAGCAATACACATGGCAAAATGCAGGGTAACAGAGGTGAGCCTGGTATTTTCCTGCTCTGTAGGTAACGTCGGGTCTCTCATGAGACCGGCAACAAGCAAGGGGCTACCTTGCACTCCTGCTAGTGTGCAGACTTTGGACCTCCCAACTAGCCTCACAGAGGCAGATACTGAGATATTACATGCAAGATTTATCTTTCTGCAATGGGGTAGTCTTGCACTGCTCAGGCAGTAAACAACAGAAATACATAATATCAACCTGTGGTATACATTTAGGGTAGCTTAAGATAAGCTAGAAGAAGAGGCTCGCTATTGATTTAAAGACAAGTTATTTACTCTGCTCATGACAGGAGTCTTGTTCAGGTGTCTCAATAACAGCAGTAGAGTAAAAATGAGTATAAGCCCATTTGTTTCTACAGAGAGCAGTGGGTGACTTCAGCCAAATAGACTATCAAAGCCTATCCAACCAGACCTCTACTCCTGTGGTGGCATTCTCAGGGTACAATATTACTTATTTTCAAGGTATACTATGTCCTGCAACAACAGGATCCTTGAAAATGCATCTGAAGCTCCAAAAATTGTTCAGTGTTGATAGCTCCATCGCTTAGACAACGAAGAACTCTCTGCTAGAGGCAAAATTAATTTCTGCCAACATCAGTGGTTCTCTAGAGATGAGTGAAAACACTGGAAGACTTTTCCATGAAAACAGAATGAAATATAATATAATATGATATAATATAATATGATATAATATAATATAATATAATATAATATAATATAATATAATATAATATAATATAATATAATATAATATAATATAATATAATATAATATAATATAATATAATATAATATAATATAATATAATATAATATAATATAATATAATATAATATAATATAATGGTTCAATTGGAAGTGACCTAGTCATCTAGTTCAACTGCCTGACCATCTCCAGACTGACCAAATGTTAAAGTGTGCTATTAAGGGCATTGCTCAAATGTCTCTTAAACACTGACAGGCATGGGACATTGACCACCTTTCTAGGAAGGTTATTCCAATCTTTTTCACTCCTCTTGGTAAAGAAATATTTCATAATGTTAAGACTAAACTTCTTCTGACACAGCTCTGAAGCACTTCCACGCATACTGTCACCGGCCACTGGTGAGGAGGGACTAACACTTCCCACTCCACTTCCTCCTTCATATGCTGAAATGCTACAATAATGCCTTCCCAGAGCCTTCTTTTCTCTAGGTTAAATAACATCAATGCTCTCAGCCTTTCTTCATGGGAGGTCTTCCAGGCCTCTAGTTATTTTTATGGCCCTCCTCGAGACCCACTCAAACAGGTTCTCGTCTGTCTTGTACTGAGGACCCCAGAGCTGTATGCAGTGCAGTACTCTAGGTAGGGTCTCACAACGGAGTAGAGGGGGAGAATCACATCCTTTGACCTGCTGGCCACGTTCCTTTTTATGCAACCCAGGACATGGCTGGCTTTCTGGGCTGCAAGTGCACATTGCCAGCTCATATACATTTTTTCATCCATTAAGTCCTTCTCCACAAGGCTGCTCTCAACCCATTCACGCCCCAGTCTGTACTGATATTGATGCTTGCTCCAGCCCAGGCACAGCACATTCTACTTGTTAGTGTTGAACTTCATGATGTTCAAATGGGCCCAATTCTCAAGCCTGTCAAGGTCCCTCTGAATGGCATCGCTTTCAACAAATGTATCAACTGCACCACTCATGTTGATGTCATGCATAAACCTGCTAAGGCTTCCCTCCATTCCACTGACTATATAAATGATGAAGATATCAAATACTACCAGTCCCAGTACAGGTGGGGACACCTTGAGGGATAACACTCATTACTGATTTTCACTTGGTCACTGAGCCATTGACTGTAACTCCATGGACATGGCCACCCAGCCAGCTCCTTATCTAACAGGGCAGTGTATCACTGTGATTTGTCCTTTAAAAGGAGGCAAGTCCAACTTCCACTTCCAAAACTAGTCTCGTGGCTAGAAAGGCAGGGCATGTTCTATTGCATTGTGGCCAGGTTTGAGACAGTGGCAACAAAAGCAAGAGGCAGTTGCCATTGTGATAGCACGTGGGATTACGATTGTGTGTTGATTCGATGTATTTGTTTGAGGGGCTAGACGTGCTTTGGTAAGGGTTCTCAAGAAAACACAGGCAGCTCAAGTTTGATTGCCTTCGCTGCCACCCAATTCTGTTGTTACTGTTGCCTAACCCTATGCCCCCACTATACTTGTGCATGAGCCTACTGGTCAAAATGGCCTGTGTGAAGCAGACTCTCCACTTGCCTGTCAAGATGAAAGCCACTCCTACTGTGCTTTGACGACACTAATCCAAAGAGCTTTGAATCCTGACTTCAGCATGGTCTTTCCACTGGTGTAAGCTTCCCTGTAAGAAACTGGCTCCTGGTTTGGCCCCTGAAGGTCAACACAGATTGCCAGCAGGGTGTGCACTCTGCTGCACCAGGTACTATTATGTCAAGGCAGTGAATCCACTCCAGCCCTTAACTTAAGTCACGCTCGTCTCTGCATTCCCTCTTCTTATCAGTACAATCCCTTCAGGAAGGTGATGTCTGACAGGAATGATGGTTCATCCCTCTAGGACCCTTTTACCTGAAACAAAGACAATGATGAATGGGAAAAGCTGTACATTTTTCTCACAGGGGGTTGACTTCGAATGCACATCAGAGAACAATCACAGCTACCTTAGCCGTTCTGCCTTTATGAGTGGTGATCTGCTTTATCACTTCATGGTTATTGATGAAAAGTTCAGTGCTTCTGCTGTTCTGAAGCACTGTTAGGGAGGGCAGTATCCTCCACCCTGGAGTGGAGTTTAACCGGAGGGAGATGGTGTATGTTCAGATGGCATCAAACTTGAAAAATGAGATATTTTCTGCCAGCTAGATGTCACATCTCTACGGGCAAATCACTGCACTCTTCCATTACTTTGCTTTCCTGTTTCCTCTGCATATTTAGATTGCAAGCTTTTCAGGGCTGAGGTTTTTTGCAGTTTTCACACTGCAAATGCAAAAGCAAGAGAACCTGTAGTATTTGACACTCCTTTATCTCTGAGGTCTATCTCTATTACTCTATTTAGAGTATTTCTCCACAGCACCATTTCTATTGCACTATCAAAGTCACTCTGAATGCTAAAGTGTTTCTGCTCTTTCTGTGTTCAGATATCAGTAAAGTCCCTTAAGGGTTACATACAGGTGAGCTGTCAGGAAGTAATAAGTATGTCCTGCAAGAGCTGTCAACAGTACAATGAGTTCTTGTCATGCATTGGCAAAGCACTTCTCATTTCACATACATTCCTTAATACTGTTTGTGTACAAATAAGCAACCTGTTCCAGCGCCTCACCACCTCACCAGTAAAAAATTTCATCCTAATCTCTAATCTAAACATCCTCTTTCAGCTTAAAACCATTACCCCTTGTCATAGCACTACACCCCCCCGATAAACAGCCCTCCACCAGCTTTCCTATAGGCATCCTTTAAGTACTGGGAGCCTTCTCCGGGCTAATCAATCTCAACTCTCAGCCAGTCACTACAGCAAAGTACAGAAATGACTGAGAATAGAGAGCCCATGAACAGTGCAACTTCAAGTAAATGCTGAGATGGAGTATGAAGAAGGAAAATAGAGGGCCCATCTTAAAGCTCTAAGATTTCCGCGTACAGTCTTAGGAATATGTTATTTTCCAGGAAGAACAGAGGACCTGAACATATTTTTGTGCATTACAAATGTTTGTTTACTGAGACATGTGTCCCACCTTATGCTTTTGCATTTCTCATTCTTCAATGAAGTTAGCAATCTCTCAGTGGCAGCTTCAATAACAGATTCACTTTAGTCCCTGCAGATCTAGTTCTTAGCCAGATGTTAAGCCAGTGACTCCTGTAGGAGTCTTGTGTCCAGAGATCTGGCACGCCTGGCCTCCAATTCATAAATGGCAAGTAAGGCTACACCTGCAGTAAGCAGCAGACACCTGCAGATGTGGAAAATACAGCAGTCATGAAGTTAGCACCAGTGGAAATATCTTGTACACCATCTGTTGCACATCACAATGAAAGTTTCAAGTTTCAATGAGAGTTTCTGTGTCTTTCTCAACCACTTAAAACACCAATTAATGTCCACAAGAAGCTGGATATGCATTTTCTCTACAAGATATTTGCAGGTGAATGTGTTTACTTGCCTGTGGAGTAAAGGAAACACTTTTAAAATATGCATATCAGCTTTCTGTTAAGAGAGGTGTACTTTTAAAAAATCTGACACTACTCCCTGTTAAATTAACTTTTTTCAACTAACTACCATCTTGTCAGTCTTACCTAAACCAGATATTTTCTACATGTCCCTCTCATAATCAGGTACTTTAGCAGCACCAAGGGTAGGGGGGAAGAGATAAAGAAGGATTCAAGGTAAAAATCACCCCATTGCAAAGTCTCCCCTACCCTAAGCCTTAAACACCACTACTCCTGTTATCAGCTTTTAAGAGATGCCTTGGGCACAGTGAAGGTTTAACTTGTTCCATTTTTAGTGAAACAATATACCTAATGTCACCATTTTCAGCACTGGAGCACAGTAAGAGCCTTGAGAATTGTACCTTAACAACTGATTCTGGCAGATCATTTGGAGATACGGAAATCTAGACTCAATTTTTATGCTGTTTTTTAGTCAGAATTAGTTATGAAGAAAAGCAAGCACCTCTAGTCTGCAAAAGAGCTTGCACCTGTGTCAGATGTTCTTGTAATGATTGTTATAACTCAAACCAGTGAAGTCTGAATTCAACTGAAGAGAAGTCTACAATACTAAGTGTAGTACCTTTCTGACCATTGCAGTATTTGAAGTTTGCATACTTCAAAACAAAAGCCACAAAAGAGAATAAGAAAAAAAGATCAGTTGTTATTACTTTTCCGTGGATCTGTTTGATGTAAACTATCAGTGAGTTTAACTCTACACATCCATCAGTATGCTTCTGTTTAGAAAAATGAATTAAAATACATGTTGTTTTAAACCTTAGAGACAGAAAACTTTAAGTACCTGCAGATCTGAAGCAAATTTGAAGAAGGCTTTCTGCACACTGCCAAAAGCTTTTCTCTTTTCCAAATGTGGTAATTACCTTAATTAGTTATTAGGGTAAAGGTATTACCTCTTTTCATCCCACTTGAGATAAAAGACCCTTGGAAAAAAAAAATAAATCTGGGTCTAGCTCTTGTAATATTATCCTGAACATGCTCGATTTCAATTCAGAACCAACAATAAGATAGAATTCCTCAGCTCCAGAATTCAATGAAACGCAATGCACAGAAACTGGCGGGTTATGTGTCTGCAAGACTGCTGGCCCATACTGAACAGAAACAGACTTCCTGAACTTCCAGATAGCCTGTAGCTGTGCATTTAATGGTTGTTGTAACTTGAAACTGCAGGAATATCTTTTCTTGGCTTATTTTTGGAATATAATCTATGGAAAAAAAAGTTAGAGATACTGTCCTAATTGAAGGACTCACTCATGCTACTTGCACACTTCTTCGTTTAGAAATCCTGCAGTATTCAAATCTGCAAAACTTCGGAGGGCTCACAGAAAAGGAAGTCTTTGCCACAATGCAGTATTGTGCAATATCTTCAGTATGAGAATAGTTTTGAAGCAATTTCCTCCCAGGAAGTGAGTGAAAAATGAATCATTAAAAAGCAATAGTGGCTGCGTCCATCTTTTTCTGTCATCTGTGTGCTGTCAGGAGTTTCATCCAGGCTGCATGTGCTTGCGTGATAACAGCAATCTGAAAGAGGTGCAGATACCTCCAAAAGGTGAAGCAGAGGATGTGATGGGAAAGTACTTCAGATCGTTGTGTTACCAGCACCACAAGACAGGAGCTGTCAAAGTTGTTTCCCGATTCGGTGCCCGAGATACAAGGGATTAGCTGTGTGGAGTTTAAGCAAGCAAATATAGAAAGGCTTTGAATAGCCTTATAGAATTGCTGGGACGCGTGAACCATGTCAGCAGTAGGCTACAAGTCACAGAGGTGCTAGCCCTCTGGGAAGTCTCTGTCACCCTTTCCCACACTAGGTGAAAACTCCAACCAAATGACATGAAGTAGTGAAGGAAAAGGGTAGCATGGAGGGGCAGCGCTGGCAAAGGCGTTCTTTGTCAAAACCTTTCCCACTCACAGCACTACAGAGGAGAAGGTGGCACTGCTGTGATGAGCAAAATGAGACTACATGTCCATCAGCACATTTAGATATCGGAGAATTGTTATAGTTGACAATAGCAAGTACATCCCTCTAGGCGGTATATTTTGGTAAGCGGTAATTTTTCTTTGCCTACGTGTGTATCAGTTTTCCCGATATTTTACTTTTCAGCAACACAGCTGTTCACCTGAACACAGAAACGCAGGCACGCAGAGACATCTTTACTTTAAGAGAAACCCTTGATTTCATTCCTTACGCTTTCTCCCACAAACGGATTAGTTTGAACACTTAGAATCACCGAACAGTTTGGGTTGGAAGGGACTTTAAAGACGATCCCGCTCTACACCCCCTGCCGCGGGCAGGGACACCTCCCACTCGACCAGGCTGCCCAAGGCCCCTTCCCGAACACCCCCGGGGACGGGGCAGCCACAGCTGCCCTCAGCGTGAAGAATTTCCGCCTCACGCCTAGCCTGTATCTGCCCCTCTCCAATTTCCTTGTCTGACAACAAAGCGATAAACCGTCCTTCCCGCGACAAACCCAGGAGCGCGGCGGCCCCTCCGGTTTTCCTTTTGCACCGCAGTTACCCCCGTCCCGGCGGCGCGGGACGAGCCGCCCCCGGGTCCCTCCGGGTCCGGAGCGCGAAGCCGGTCGCTGCCCCCGCTCCGCCGCCGCGACAAAGGGCGCCCGGGGGCTCGGGGGAGGCCGGGCCGAGCGGCGGGAGGCGGGCAGGGCGGCCCGGCCCCGTCCGCCGGGCGCGGGGAGCGATGCCGAGCGCCGCCCGCCGCGGGGACCGGGCTGCCGCCACGCTCCTCCCGCCGCCCCCTTCCTGCCCTCCTCCTCCTCCTCCTCCTCCTCCGCCACCGCCTCCTCCCCCGCCGCCGAGTTCGCCGCCTCCCCGCGTTCGCTCCGGCTTCCCGGGACTCGCCATGAGCGGCGGGGCCGCTCGCCTGCCGCCGCCCCGCGGCCCGAGCCTGTCGGAGCCGCGCAGCCAGGGCCGGGGCAGCCCCGCCGCCCCGCTGCCAGGTGAGCGGGGGAAGAAGGGGCCCCGCGGGAGGGGGGCGGCGGCTCCGGGGCGGCCCCGTCCCGCCCCGCCTGGCGGCGCCGGGGGCGGCCGAGAGTCGCCCCGAGCGGGGAGCGGGACCCTCCGGCCGCCGCGGGGCGAGCGGCGTCGCCTCCGGTTGTCGGCGGGCGCTGCCCCGCCCCGCGCTGCCGGTGCTCGCCCGGCCTGCGCCGCCTCCGCGCCCGCGGGCCTGCTCGGGGCTCCGCCGCCCCGGCCTGCGGCCCAAACCGGGCTCGGCGCTGCCGGCGCTGCCCGCGGCCGCGAACCGGGCGCGGATCGCGGTGGCTCCGAGAGTCGGGGTGCGCCCCCGCGGGAACCCCGGCCGCCCCTCGCCGAGCCTCCCGAGGCCCGTCCCCCGCGGGACCTCCGGCTGCCCCCGTGAGACCCTGCTGTGTGTGTCCCCCCTTCCCCCCGCGGGGACCCCGGCCAACCCCTCGCCGAGCCTCCGAGAACCGCCCCGCCCGCTGCCCCCTCGGCTGCTCCCGCTGGCACCCCCGGCCCCGCACCTTCGGGGGCCAAAACAGCCGCCCCTGAAGCGCGTTCTTGAGTTTCCCGTTGGGAAGAGCCAGCAGCGAGTTCTCCCTTCGGGACTGGTGTTGGGCGTGTTGTTCTCCCGTCCTGGGGCTACGATGTTTTCGGGACTACGGTCCCAGCGCCGGGATTGATGTTGTCAGACAGCAGAGCTGCTTCCAGGGCTGAAGCGGAGTTTCTCACATGCTTGGATTTAAACGAGTGACTCTGTGGTTTCAGGACTGGGGCCTTAGACGTTTTCCGAAGCTGTGAATGGCAACGAGAATGAAACTTGTGTGTGTGATGTTTGTGAATGGCACGAAGAATGGGGGCTATGACATCAATATTCAGGAAGTGGTATGGGAGAAAGGCAGAAAACAAACAAACAAACAAAAATCATTCTTATGGCCAGGAGTGTGAAGAAATGACATGTGTAATCAGTCGTTTCTCAAAATGTATTTTTAGTGGTGCTCAATTTGCATGATTTACAGGACTCTGCAGTACAGTTGTTCATACTGGTGGAAATATTGTTCCGAAATTAAGTAGGTTTTATAGATAATGTGCTGTCAGAATTCATGGCTAAGAGCACATTCAAGGATTACTGTGCAGAAAGTTGAGGAAGAACTTGATTTTTTTACCTTTGAATTGTATTACATGGCTCAGAAATAGTTTTTCCTGTGTGCTGAGACTACACAACACATGGGGAAGGTCAGTGTCTCCTGTTTAGCTGTTATGGTCTTCCAAATAAACTATATAGGACAAAAGTTGTCCTTCCAGTATAGGTGGTCTGGGAATGGAGGTTTTACCCAATGAAACTGTTATTTCCACTTTTTGTTTTAAAATTGCTTGGACATCCTGATAATGTTCTCTTAAAACCTGATCTCAATGCTTCCCCTAACGATTCCTTGCTGTTAATAATCTGATAGACAAATTGACCTAGTATGAGGGGATTGATCACATGGACTTCAATCTGATGGATCGAAGACATTTTATTGAGTTAGCTGTTTCTTTATATACCCTTTTTAGTTACATAAGTGGGTGCTCACGAGGGTATCTACAGTGTATTATTTGCTAAAGGTAGCTGTCCATAAAGCTATTATTATTATTGGCTAAACTACCACGCATGCTAAAAAAACAAGTTACACTAAAATTAACTATGTTGTTAGTTCTCTTCCTTTGTTTTTCTTTCAGTTGTTACTCGTTCCCACCAACTAGCTCTTGTATTCCTTTCAGCTGGCCTTTGCTTATCAGAAGGTTGTCTTTTCTCCTCACCGAACTGGCCTTTGTTTCTCTTTCAGTTCTCTGCTTCAAGGCCTTGTTAGAATTGCTCAGTATCAATCAGTCCCATAGCACCCAGGCCTTCTTCTCTGTAAAATTTCTCCACACTCATATGCTACTAATAGGAGACAAAAGCTTTTAGATTTCCGAGAAGTTGTAAGACCTTCGACTTATAACCCTTATCGTATAATGAATTCATCATAGGCCTAGTGTACAAAGAACTTACTATTGGATTAGGGAATGCTGATGTTTTTCTTTTCCAGAAAGGGAAGGGGCCTTAGGGGTTTGTCCTGAAGTTTTGTTATTCACTAGCACAGATCCTGTGCTGAGTGGGAACTGGAATAGTCAGAAACAGTTTGCTCAAAAGAACTCTTGCAGATGCCCAAATTAAGTGATTAACTTTTACAGTATATTTAAGCCACAGCAGCAGGTGAATATTCGAGTATTCACAATCTCAAAAATAGATAAAATGTTTTCATGTAGCATAATCTCTGATTCATCTTCTAGTTTTGAGATAGCATGCCATAATTTAAATACAGATCCAAGAGAGTTCTATATTGGATATAAGAAATGTATTTCTTTTTTCTTCATAAGGAAAGACTGTTATTCTGACTTAGTGAAAGTCTACCTGTTTCATTCAAATATTTGCCACCAGAGGAAAAATGATGCATCAAACTCTTGCATCAGGGCCAAACTTGCCTTGTTTTGCAAAGCATCCTTTAGTCATGCTCTTGAAAGCAGCAGTCTCCTATTCTTGGGCCTTATGTATTAAGTTTTGATGAAAAACTTTTGTGATCTGGTCTTCAAACATTAGGGGTTAGTGAAATTACTGTAGTTTTTATTGTAGTAATTACAAGCAAGGTTGAGAGGGTGTTTACTGCTTTCCTCCCAGCATCAAAGTGTTCAGTGATGGTTGTATCTTTTTTGTTGTTGTTGTCTCTTTTGTATTTTTCTCTCCAATATTATCAACAGAATTCTATCAACTGAAGTGTCTATTCGCAGCTGTCAGATTAGTGAAAGACTAGAAAATGCTGCAGCGAAGAGCTGATTCTTTGTTTCATTTGGGAGATTGATCCTGATTTTAACAGGCACTTCCCCTTCCATAAAATACTTTGCCTCTGCTGGCGTGCATACATCTGAGTGAAAAAGAGAAGCTCATCTGGAGGCAAAGTTGTCAACTAGGAAGAGAAAAGTGTGTCCATAGTAGAGATTATTAGACCTTTTCAGCTTCATATTTTATTGTAAGGTCTGTATTAAACACTTGCAGGTTTTGCAGCATTTGGAAAGGAAAGATGACTTCTGAAAATTGTGGCGTGTTTAACATACTGTTATGGTGGCCATAGCTAGTGAAAATGGCTCTTCTTTTAAACATCTTTGTTCTGCATATCACCTTTCAGATGTTGTCTGGTAAACTGTACTAATTTTAATTAATATCGTTAATATCGTTTGCCCTCCTTATATTGCAAAGCGTTTAGTGAAAATAACTTTAAAATTATGGTTTAAGATGCACATATGAGACTAAGTTGTCTAAGCAGATAACTAGGCATCTGCTGAGTCTTTCAGTGCGGAGACACTAAAACTGCTGATTAAAGGATCAGTGCCAGTTTTCAAATACATGCCTAACTGTGGAATGTGAAGGGATGGACTAACTTGTAAAGACAGTACTAGTATGTCAATTAAGTGCAGTAGAAACCTGTTCAAATTCACAGTGTTTCTGCCTAATGCTGTATGTACTAAGAAGTTTTTATAGAAGTACTAGAACTTCTTGTATGTTTGTATCACCACATGTAAGCTTTTGTCCCCATAGAAGTTGTGTATAGTTAAACCACCTATGAAAGGTATGTGTGGTATTGTTCTCAGGCTGGAAAGCAGTTACTGTTTCTTTACAGTGAGTGTCATACTTAATTCTGTCATGCCTGGAGATAGACAAAAGTTTTCTGATTTGTGTCATGGTGATGCCTTCACAGCTTTATAACCATGTAAAATAAAGCAATATGGAAAGATGCCTTCTTAGTAAGAGCAAGTGAAACACATTCTGTATGTGAATGGTTTTCAAGGATTTTGATTGATTTTGATAGACTATAATCAAACAAATAAACAAAAATATCCCAAACCAGAAACTAACATTGCAGCACCTTCGTTTAAATTTGGTTAAAGTGCGATGTTTGTAAGCAAAGAAGTGGCTTAGTGGTGCATCTTGGTAAGAAATACCGCAATACTGTAAACTCGTTACCGTGCATGTTGTGCGTGTTTGTTGGGTAGAAGTAATCCGTCTTGGACAGTAGATTGTAATTAACTTCAGCATCTCAGAGTTATTTATTATAATGGTGTGTGGGTTTTGCTAGTTTTTAATTATAAAGGAAGATAGAAGGCTTTGCGTTTTACAGAAAGTGTTTACTCTTAACAGATTCCAGTAATCATGGAATTAATATTAGCAAACATACATTGAATGCTTATTTCGAGGAGTTAGTTATAACAGAAATTAATCCAATAAATGTACAACTGATTTGGGAAATAAATGCAAGTGTACTTCCTTAACAATTATTTTCCAATAATGTACATTCATTTAAAATCATTCTCTGCGACTGCTCTATCACTTTGTTTTTTTTATTTCACTTTTACTTTCTTTGGTAAATTAATATGTAGTGCTTATATGAACTAGAATGATAATTTAAGGCCCAAATTGTTCTATGCCATAAATGTACTCTATGAAGAGGTGTGCTTTCTAGATGCCAACACCAACCACCTCATGTGACTGCTAGAGGATGCTGGTATTTCCAACCCCTGGCTTAAGTATTTAAAGATAGTGCAACACTGAGATAAATTTAGTTTAAGGAAAGTTGATAAAATTAATATGCAAATCTTTTAACTGTAGTACTTGCAGTACTAAGAACTTCATCCTTGCTTATACCAATGTATTTCAAATGTAAAATATGCAGGAGCACAGGTATGAAAAGTTCCAAATTGTCTCGACAGTACAAAATTCAGTGTAATAATAAGAAAAAGACCAAATATAAGCATTTGATTTTGAAATACATGCTCTGATTTGCAACATCTGCTTATGAAGTAATCTAGACCATCCTTATGGTCTAATCCATCAAGGTAATGATTATTGTCTCTATCTGCTGATTTGAACTGGATGATCCTACTGGAAATGAACTGTTAGCTGTCCGAAGGAATGTGAGTTTGGGCAGCTACAGAGAAAAACATAACACAGAGCTGCAAGGTGGCTGGCAAATGGTTTGGTTTGTAAACTTGCTTGTTAGCTACTGCCTTGGCTAAAAGTTGTTAATTGCCAGGGACATGGTGGAGAGAATAATTTTCACTAAGAAGGGAAGTGTTAGGTGTGAATGTGTGTTGATTCACTCCACAGTCACTAGTGAAAACTGCATGCATTTTGCAGCTGGAAAACACTTTAGGTCTGATGTGTGGTACAGGTCTTGGTTAGAGTTTGTCTGGTTTTGACACTGATGGTCTCATCATATTTAAAGTAACTGGTAACAGATAATAGATGATTCCATATGCCATTCAAAGAAAAGGAATGTCATGAAAAATTACAGGTAGACAACACACATACGTTACCTTCGTTCATATTCTAACAGTTCCCTCTTACATTTGCATGATTTTTCAGTATTTAATCACAATGCTGCAATGCTTACATTTTTGTCTCCACATGAAGTTGGTATCCCAGACACATTTCACATGCTAGCTGAGCCTTGAGCTATTTCTTTCCAGGATTAAATTACTACAGAAAAAAGTTAGGCAGCAAGGCAGATTTTGTACTCTCATTGCTTCGTATTCTCACTGCTTCACCTATGCTTTCAGGTGGGTTTAAAGAGTGAAAAGCCAACACTCATCTCCACATAGTTTGGGAAGTATGTTTGCCTTGTCACAAAGAGGCTAAAATGAGACATTTCTTTGAAGGTTATTAATAAACACAATTATGTTATTCCTCCTCCCCACCCACCCCCGAGAAAGACTGGCTCCAAGTCTTTTTCAATCAATAGTGTTTTCAGCTTTTGTTCTTGGTCCCTGCACCTCAGATATCTTAAGTGGTCTCTCATATGGCATCTGCTTCATGCCAGAAGTTCGTATGGAGATGGCATCTAATTGTAAGAGTTGTCCCTGTTGATGTGGTGCAAGATGTGAGTGGGATGACAAGAAGGTTGAATACAAAAATGTCAGAGAGCATCTTATGAAGTGGGAGCTCCTTTTGCACAAATATTTTAATATGATCATGCTGTCTTCTCCCACCTTTGTTTTTCTGAGTTTTATTTGTTTTGTTACGGGTTGGTTATGGTTTTTTTTGATGCTGAGGGTTTTTTCCAACACCTGGATGTATTCTTCTGCATTTGTTCTAAACTAGTTTTTTCTTCTTTGTGTATGTGAAGAACAGTAAATTCTTGGTTGTTAGAATTTCCTGAGTGAGGAAAAGATTCTCCATTCTTGAGAGGAGAATTGCTTTTGGTTTTGTCCTTCAGTGGCTTAAAGTAAAGGTTCTTCCTGGAAGGTACTTGATGTGCAATGTAAAGCAAAAAAAGCCTGCTTCACTTTATTTAGGGAAAGATGCCAAAAGTCGTTTTTTAGATAGTAAGTCGTAGGTATTTTCAGAAGTATTTTAAGCAAGCACAAAGTACCACTTTTTTTTTTTTTCCCCCTGAGTTTTTCAAATGCACACACATGTTCCTTCTTAAAACAGTCTTCCCTAAATCTTTCTCAGTGGAGAACCTGGCATCTCAGCTCTAAGCTCCTAGGTTGTTGTTATCATTCTTACTGGCTTTGTGTTTAGGTCAAGCCTCTGCATCTTTCTTCTTATGCAAGCCCTTTGCAGCTGTGACATATGAAAAAGTAACATCTGTGATCAGTCTGTTGGTGGTAAAATGTGTCAAGACATTTCTCCACTTTCTCTTGTAGTCACTGGGGTTCAGCATCCACACAGGTAGTTTATGTTGCTTGATGCATTGTCCAGCAGCTTATATAGTTTCGTGGACATGGGCCTTCAATGAAACATGGTATTATTTCAGAGCTCACAACTCTAAGCATTTGGACTTGATCACCAGTTTTTTGGGCAGTCACAAGTGGGACATGGTAGCCTTATAGGCACACAGCAAGCTCACTTCCTTGGCCTTCAGGAGAGCAGACTTTGGCCTCTTCAGGGATCTGCTCAGTAGGGTACCATCAATAAAGCCCTGGAAGGCAGGGGTTCACAAGAAAGCTGGCTGATGTTCAAGGATCACTTTCTCCAAGTTCAGGAGTGGTGCATCCCAACAAAGAGGAAGTCATCCAAAACCACCAGGAGATGTGCAAGGATGGACAATGAACTCCTGGACAAAGTTAAACTCAAAAAGGAAGCCTACATCAAGTGGAAGTAAGGGTAGGTAGCCTGGGAGGAATACAGAGAAGCTGGCCAAGCAGCCAGGGATCAGATTAGGAAAGCTAAAGCCCAAACAGAATTAAATCTGGCCAAGGAAGTCAAAGACAACAAGAAAAATTTCTTTAGGTATATCAGTCATAAAAAGAATATAGGCCCTTTACAGAAAGAAATAGGAGACCTATCTGCTCAGGATGTGGAGAAGGCTGACGTCCTTAATGACTTTTTTGCTTCAGTCTTCACTGGTAAGGGCTTAGGTCACACCGCTCAAGTTACAGAAGGAAAAGATGAGGACTGGGAGGTGGAAGAACTGCTCACTCTAAGAAAGGATCAGATGTGAGACCACCTAAGGAACCTGAAGGTGCACGAGTCCATGCAAGCTGATAAGATGCATCTGCAGGTCCCGAGGGAACTGGCAGATGAAGTTGCTAAGCCTTTATTCATCATATCTGAAAAGCTGTCCAGTGAAGTCCTTGTTGACTGGAAAACAACTCCTATTTTCAAAAAAAGGTAATAAGTGCCTGGCAAGATCATGGAGCAAATTCTCCTGGAAACTGTGATGCATATGGAAAATAAGGAGGTGATTCATGACAACCAGCATGGTTTCACTAAGGGTAAAGTGTGCCTGACAAATTTTGTGGCCTTCTCCAATGGGGCTACAGCATTGGTGGATTAGGGAAGAGTAAACATCATCATCTGCCTGGACCCGTGCAGAGCATTCAGCTCTGTCCCACATGACATTCTGGTCAGTAAATTGGAGAGATACGGATTTGACAGATGGACTACTTGGTGGATAAGGAACTGGCTGGATGATAGCACCTAAATAGTTGTGGTCAATGGCTTAATATCCAAGTGGAGGCCAGTGACGAGTGGCATTCCTTAGGGTTTGGTATTGGGACTGTTTAACATTTTTGTTGCAAAGAATCATAGTGGGTTTGAGGGAACCCACAGCAAGTCTGTTGATGACACCAAACTGTGTGACATGTTTTACAAACTGGAGGGATGCCATCCAGAGGGACCTTGACAGGCTTGAGAGGTGGCCTGTGTTAACCTCATGGAAGTTCTACAAGGCCAAGTGCAAGGTCCTGTGCCTGTGTTGGGGCAGTCCCAAGCACAATTACAGTCTGGGCAGACGGTGGATTGAGAGCAGCCCTGAAAA
This sequence comes from Phaenicophaeus curvirostris, assembly GCF_032191515.1. NCBI lineage: Eukaryota > Metazoa > Chordata > Aves > Cuculiformes > Cuculidae > Phaenicophaeus > Phaenicophaeus curvirostris. Next base: position 24,119,404 of record NC_091431.1, on the reverse strand, counting down.
GAAAGACCCCAGGGTGCTGGTGGATGGGAAGCTCAATGTGAGCCGGCAGTGTGCACTTGGCAGCCCAGAAAGCCAACTGTATCCTGGCCTGCATCTGTTGTTGCTAAACCAGCAGGTCGATGGAGGTGGTTCTGCCACGCTGGTCTTGTGATACCTCACCTGAAGTACTGTGTTCAGTTCTGGAGTCCTCAGCATGGGAAGGACATGGATCTGTTAGAGTGAGTCCAGAGGAGGGTCTAAGAGGGCACCTATAGGAAAGTTAGTGAGGAGCTCTTTATCAGGGAGTGCAGTGATAGGGTGAGGGGTAGTGGTTTTAAGCTGAAAGTGGACCTTTGGATTAGGAAGAAATCTTTTCCTGTGAGATTGACGAGGCACTGGGACAGGTTTCTCAGAAAAGTCATGGATGTTGCATCCCTGGAGATGTTCACGACCTGGCTGGATGAGGTTTTGAGCAACATGATCCAGTGGGAGGTATCCCTGCCTATGGCAGGGGTGTTGGAACTAGATAATCTTTAAGGTCTCTTCCAACGCAAACTGTTCTGCATGTGAATCTTAAAAGGAGGCATACCCCATCACTTCAATTGGGAAAAAACCAAGCCAAACCAAAACCCAAAAACCGCCAAACCAAAACCCAAATACCACCAACCAAAATATAAGCCCAAAATGTCAGGTAAGCTTACTTAAATATTTCATTGAATTTTTGTTCTTTTGTATAACGTACGCAACTAGGCATGCAGCCAGCATCAAAAAAGAATGTCATTAGACTGTTAAAGGGTGTTTATGATTATTTTCAGTATCCCTTATGAATAAGGGAATTGCACCTTTTCCCTTTAATGCTACTGATTTGTGCTCCAGGGCACATTTTTTTGGAAGAGGGGCAGGAGGAAGCTTGTTGCTTATATTATGTATTTTCTGCCAGACTGTTTATTGAGGAGTAAAATATGAATTCAGTGGATGTTATTAACATCATACATAATCTGCACACCTGGAAAAATGCCAGTTAGGAAGACTACCTTTAAATAGTTTATAAATTGCTAAAAGCCATACACAGTATTTGTTTGCATGACTTCTATTTGTATGGGAGCCTGTGGAGTAACTATTAAGTAACAGAGTAAGGCTAGTAATGTTAACTGTGTGTAGAACAGTTGTGTCTGTTGGAGGGTACATGGAACAGCATAAGTGGTATATGAGTGAACCTGCACCAAGAAGCTGCAACGTACAGTTTGAAAACATTTGTTGCATGTTTTTTCAGCACAGCTGAAAAGTTATCCCCTCTTTATCTTTTGCGGCTTTGCGCTGGCATGTGTTCAGGTTCTAAAGTGAAAACATCAGAGATATACAATGACTATCTGCTTGGGTTCTTGCTCTGTGAAGATACGGGGTTTAGACACGTAGGTGCTTTTGCTGTCACTAAGAGAATGTGCAAATGTCTGCAGGATCTGAATTGTGGGGATTCTTTTTCCTCGCCTACAGGATGACATTTTAAAGTTACTTTTATTCCCCTTGGAAATGAATTTATATGCCTATTTTTCATATGTGCAGGCTTTCTGTATAGATCTTTTGCATGGCATCACTTTTTTCTCGTTTGTAAGTTGGTATGACAGCAAGCCAAGCAGCAATAAGCAGCAGCTTTTGGAAAGAATTTTTGTGCAGATTTAGTAGTAGGTTATTGAGCCCTTTGGCTCAGAAACCTTGGCATCTATGGTCCTTGTAGTTTGTGTGTGGTTTTGAGCAGGATTACATAAAGTGTTTATGATGTGATCTGAGAATTGGTTTTGGAGGTAATTTCAGAGGTTGGATACAGTATGGACTTCTGAACAGTTTCAGAAATTCATTTTGATTCTTGGAGGCTAAGGAGTAAAGGCCTTTACTGGTATGAGAAGTGTGTTAAAATTTAAGTAATCTGTGACTTGTAAAGAAATAAAAGAGCAAACAAGTAAAGGAGCAAACTGGTACACATTACAGAGGCATATTTCAAGTGGAAGTCAAGATATACTTAATAAGTAGATAAAATTAATTTTATTTTTAAAATGTTGTCAGTCTCTTGTGCCCATAGAGTCTCTCACTTGTTGATGGCATAATGTTTTGGTTGGTCATCCATGATGGTAAGCCATACGTGTCTCTATAAACCCTTGTTTAAACCAATAATCTGCTACAATTTTGGATTAATGAAATATTAAACATTTATTTTGATCTTCCTAATTCTAAATTAGTCTAAGGGTAGGAAAATTTGGTTGTCTGGAATGACCTGGAGTTTGGTGGTTCAGTCAGTTACATTCTGAAACCTGCACTGGAGTTTTCAGGAGAAGCTTTTCGATATGTTCTTGAATAGCATAATTTGAAAAGCTAGTTTGCAGAGCTATTAGTGCAAATAGGTCCGAAAAGAAAAGGAGGAAAGGATGGCTTTTGCCAGGGGAGTAAGAAAGCCTACAGATATTAAAGGACTGCAGCAAGGGCAGGGAACCAAGATACAGCACGCTTCATACAGAAATTTCATTAATGATTGCCAATTCAGTTAGCCAGTCTGTAAATTCATAATATACTGGTTAGCTCCCAGTGTGGAAAAATGGAAATGGGTATTTATTTATTTATTTGTTTGTTTTTCTGTGGGGGTGGGAGGGACACAAGGAAGTAAGAATGGGATGGAACATGAATGTTACTGATCCTACTTTTTTTGCAGTCAGGTACAAAAAGTACTAATAATAAAGAATTTAGACACTGACAAAAAATAATGAAGGATTTGTTGCATTTTGGCTCCTTTTTTAAAAACGGGCATAGTGAACATAAGGGATTAGGGAAGAGTTATGAGAGTGGTAAATGTGGTAAATTTGGTAAAAATGGTATGACAACAGTGACTAGGATGGTGCCACCATACAAACTTGAAAACAGACCCTCTTCTTGTTGAACAGCCTATCTCTCTGGTGGGTCCTCCAGCTGTTTCACAAATTATTCTGTGCTGTGGGGACCAGTCAGTATGCTGGGAGGCAGGTGTGATATTCAGAGGGACCCTGACAGGCTGGAGAACTGGGAACCTCGTGGCATTCGACATAGGCAATTGCAAAGTTTTGGGTGGGTAGCAGTTCTGCTGGAAGAGGGGATATTGGCTTAGTGGAGTGAGCTCCCTTGAGGACAGCAAGACCATGTAGGGGCAGGAACATGTGACCTGGAAGCACATGTGAATGGAACTAGGATTGCACAGCCTGGTGAAGATCTGGCTCAGGAAAGGTCTCAGTGCTGTTTACACTGCTCTCATGGGAGGATGCAGAAAAGCTAGAGCTAAACTCCTTGCACACTGGTAAGGCAGGAATCTGGGAAGAGGATTTAGGCTGCAACGCATGCAAGAAATTAGGAAGAAATTTTTTCACAATGAAGGTGATCAAGCACAGAAACTGGAGGCATGGAATTTACAACTTCTGAGATATTCAGAATTTAGCCAGACAAGGCACTAGACAGCCTGCTTTAAATTGACCTGGTCTGAGGTGGGGGATTGGGTTAAGTGACCTCAAGAAGTACCTCTCAACCTGGTTAACTCTGGATGACATTGTAGTGGATGTGTTATCCTTGGTGTGGGGATGCCTGCTTCAGGCACTGTAAATAGAGAAGTAACAGTAATTTGGGACTGGTTTAATTGAAGGTGGTCATAAGTCATGGTGAAAACTCAGTTTACATAGGCATACCAGTGTCACCTATGCCTTGTGAAGGTTGTTTTTTTTACCAAAATACATTTTGCCATGGTATTTTGTATATAAGTGCTTTTGGATAAAGCATCAATAGCTGTTTGAAGAAGAGCTGAAAGCAGAACTAAATTTCTGCCCCTCTTCAGCCCTTCTTCCTAACTTATTTGCTTACTGGTTTATGTACAAGCAGTTTGTTTTCTTCTGACAGACAAAAGTATTCACTTGACTTTTTTCAGTCTTTAGAGGTGATGGAGGTGTTGAGTCTTGTCTTTGCTGTCATGCTCGATATACTTTCTCAGAAGGTGCCAGATAAATGAATTAACAGATATGTTTTTCAGTAATGGGAGCACTTTTCTCAAGCTTTTAAAGTATATGAGTAAAATATGTACAAATAAAGAAAGCAATAAGATATACACTGATGTATTTTCAGCTTTTTCTGTTACTCTTTAACTAACCAACACTTATGGTGTGATAAGTCTACTAGAGCATAAATCTTCTGTAGCATTTTTAAGGAAAAATGGTACAAACAATAATTCAATCAGTAACATAAAATATGAGCATAGACGAAAGTAGGCAAGGAGCAGAAAACTGTTGTGAATGACCCCTTCAGGTCACCTTCCCGTGTAAATGTGAAGTTGGCATTCTCTGTAAAGCTGTCTTGCTAGTCCTGTTTCTGTGTAAATAGCTCCTGAGTTGAGGGAGGGTTTTTCATTCTTAAAATGAATTATAAGAAATCCACAGTGAAGTAGCAGATAAATTAGCCTGCCCCCTGAAAACTCTGAATAGAGCTGATGCTGTTTAGCTTAATGTTCTATGTAATAAGTAGCCTCGGCAGTTAGCCAGTGATTTGCTTCCAAATGTCTGCAGTATGTGGTCTCTCTTACTGAGGCACAGGAAGGGAATGGAGGGTATCAAGGACAAGAAACCAAAGGAATTGCAGGGAGTGGGAGTTGTAATGATTTGGGGGATGATCTCGGGGAAAGAACATAAAATTACAGAATACCAATCCATGAAAACTGGTTTTATCAGTTCTGCTGCTCATTCTCTACTGATTTGAGGATCACTTGTAAAACATCTGTGTCATAAAAGAGAATTCTCAAAGTAAACAAGTCGCCCATATTGTTATGGACTTGTTTTTATCTGTATCTCTGGTTAAGCAACTGCGTGGAGGCTATGCAGCAAAGCAGTTAGTAAGGCCAGGTACCAAAATTTTCTGGAATTCTTGACTCTAGTTAAGTGGGGCACAAGTGACTTTAAAGCATTTTGAAGCAAAGAATTGTGCTATTTATTTAATTTATTATTATTTAATATTGTGTTTCTGTGTTAGGTCAATTGTTTTTCCTATCAGTTTGGGGTTTTTGGGGGGATGCTGCATTTTCTATTTAGGACTAATGTCCCAAAGAGACAAAAACACTTGTAGTAGCTTAGTTCTTCCTTACCTTTGTGTTTCTTCCCTTTCTGCTGTTTTACCCTTTTCCTATTTTTCCCCCCCTCAACTTCAAGAGTGACAAAAAAAGGAATACCGAAGAATTTAATAGTCTGCATTAGGAGCCAAGACATAGCAAATCATTCTGTACAAAGCTGTAGTAGAGCTTTGTTTTCAGGGCACCAGGTTTAGCTTTGGAGGCTTTTTATATCTCTATGTTTTTTTCAAATTAAGGCAGGCTGTCCAGCAAAGAGATACCAAAATTATTGCCTATGGGACTACTTTTAATTTTGATTTTCTGAAGATCTTGAACTTACACAATTTGTAGAAAGAATGCTGGCTAAAGTTTATTGTGTAGATAGAGGGCCTAGAATAACCACACCACTAAAGATTTTATGATATCTGTACACAGCAATAGGTGAAAATACTTAAGTCCGTTTTAATATGTGTGCTGACATGCTTTGATATTATCCAGCATCTTTGTAGATATTACTTAGGGTTTGTCTGTGCTGGAAGCTTACGCTACGCTAACTTAATCAGTATATCTAAAGTAGTGAAGATGATCTTCTCAGACATGAAAATGACTTTGAATTGCTTATTCTGTTTGTCCTGTTCTGAGAAACAGGGTAAGTAATTGATACGAATATTTTGGCTTGATAAACCCCATTGTTCTTTGGTTATAGATACAGTGCTCCTGGAGAACCGCTGCTTACCAATACTCCTCCTTGATCTTTATGTAGAGCACCAAGTCACAGCTGTCTGAAGTTCAGAATTCCTAACAGTTATGTTTGGTATTGAAAAGAGCTTTCCAGCTGTCTTGGGGGCCCGTGTCTTACCTTTTTGGAGCACTCAACCTTTTTGTCCAGCTGGTCTTTTTTCTTGATTCATGTGCTCAAAAATTTTGTGCTTCTCCCAGCTCATTTGACAAGTCATGCTAGAGCTTCCCGTACTGATCACTTTGCTTTTCAGGCTTTTACCCTGCTTTTGCTACCTCCCAACCCAGTTAAGCTTTTCCTTTTAAAGGCTATTGCTGACTGAGCAAATTTCAAAGTGTGATAGGAGTACTTCGTTGAGCTGAATGGCACCTTTTAAGTATACATTTACATTCCTGTTGAATATTCTCTATTTTCCCACTTGCTGTTATTACTATTATTAGCATACTAATGCTCTCAAAGAAATATTGAACTTTTGAAACATACACAACCGGTAGTAAACTCAGTGACTTTGGTTCTAACTCTTTTGCTTTGCATAATTTCAGTTGCTCATTTGCTAGAGACAAACACCACATGTATGTCAGAATGGTGACTGGGAAGCACACAAACTTATATATACCTCAGTTGCTGAAACAGCCACCTCTGTATCTCTTAGAGAGATCTACAGTTTAGCACTGGTCACGTTCCTTGACTTATAATTACCTCAGTGTATTATTTAAGGTACAAAAAGAGGTACTGCTGAGGAGAAAACTGACTTCACTGCATCTTAGATTTATATATGTTGAATGCATTGTAAACTTTCCAAGGTTCTTTTGTGAGACTGTCTACAATATAGAAGTACCAGCTAATGAATTGCTACTGAGGTTGGCTGATCCGGCTACTTAGACACTTCTCTTCCAGTTCTACACTCTACTTAATGAGATCTTGTCTTTGCCTAAAAGTAAACCAGATTATATATGTTTTTTTTAAAATCTGTGTATATACATTATGCGTAAATCTGAGAGCCACTCTTTTGAATTGGATAGAGATATGCCTTCATTAAAAGCAAAAGTGGTAATGTGTTCAGTCGTACAAAGATATTGGTAATAGAAGTCCCCATCAGAGGCGTTAGTCACTCAAAGTGACTTTATAGACTGGGTGTAATTGCAGTAACTTGCCCACTTTTTCAGAGTTTTTGTGTGTCTAATATAGAGCTTGAACTCAAATGGGTGTTTTTGATGTTAAGCTGCTAGATGAACAACTGAAGACTAATGAGCTGTGTCGATATGTCACAGGTACTGGCTGACATGCATCTGTGTTGCTGCTTTTGCTTTCAGATGTTACCGTGAGTATCAGTTGGAGCACAAGGAGCTATGGTAATAGGAGTGTTTGGGAGAGCTGGGTCTTGTTTTCTTGAGAAAGGTAAGAGTGTGATGGGATTGTGGGAACTCCTGATTGGAAGAGAGTGAGAGCAGGTGACAGCTAGCTGGGCAAGACTACCAGGAAATGAGATACTGTACTTAATTCAAAGCAAAAAATATCAGAAGTTGAGAATTGGCAACTGCAGCGAAGGGAACACTAAGAATCCATTAGAAAGAAAAGTGAGCTGGTTACTTCTGTAGCCTGTTACTGAATTAGGAGACATGAAGAAAATTTCTGAGTGCAGTTCCTTTGCACAGAACACAACAAATTAGCAACTGTGGAAGCTAAAGTGAAATCCTGTGGAGAAAGAAGGTTATCATGCTGTGATGGCTTGACTTTAGCTGGACATGAGGTGCCCACCAAGCTGCTTTAACGCTCCTCCTCAACTGGATGGGGGATAGAAAGTAAGGCAACTGCTTATGGTTTGAGATAAAGACAGGGAGATCAATAATTATGGTCACAAGCATAACAGACAGCTTGGGGAAGTTAATTCATTGCAAATCAAAATCAGCATGGGATGATAAGAAATATAAATAAGGCTTAAACCATCTTCCCCCCACCCCTCCCTTCCTCCCATGCTCACCTTCACTCCAGACTTCTCTTCGTCCTCCCCCAGCAGTGGCAGAGACAAATGGGGAGTGAAGGTTATGGTCAGTTCATTACATGTGCTCCTTCCTCTTCACACTGTTCTCCTGCTCCAGTATAGGGTCCATCCCAAGGGAAACACTTCTACAATATGAGTCCTTCCCGTGGGCTGCAGTTCTTCACAAACTGCTCCAGCATGGGACCTTTCCGTGGGATGCAGCTATTCAGGAACGGACTGCTCTAGTGTGAGTCCCTGGTCAGTCTAGAAGGTCCTGCCAGAAGACCTGCCCCAGTGTGGGTATCTTTCTGCAGGGCCACAGGTGCTCCAGAAACCTGCTCCAGCACAGGCTGTCCATGGAACACATGGAACACATCCACCTGCTCTGATGAGGGGTCCTCCATGGGCTGCAGGTGGATATCTCCTCCACTGTTAACCTCCATGGTATGCAAGGCGACAGTCTGCTACACCATGGCCTTCAGCACAGGCTTTAGGGAATCTCTCCTCTGGTGCCTGGAGCACCTCCTTGCCCTCCTTTTTCACTGATCTTGGTGTCTGCAGAGTTTTTTTGTCTCACTTTTCTCTCAGCTGCTTTTGCATAGCAGTTTTTACTCCATTTTAAATATGTTATCACAGAGGTGCTACCACTGTCACTGATGTGCTCAGACTTGGCCAGCTGCAGGTCCTTTTTTGGAGCTGGCTGGCATTGGACATAGGGGAAGCTTCTGGCTTCTTCTCACAGAAGCCACCCCTATAGTCCACAGCTACCAAAACCTTGCCACCTAAGCCAAATACAAGATAGCCTGGAATAAAGGGACGTAGAGTTATTCACATAGATAATCAGTGCAGTCAGACATTCCCTATCTGTATGTGCTTAATCTGTCCTTGGATTACACAAGGCATTTGAGTTCGTAATTTTGTCACAGTGCCAAGACAGGTGCTTGAAGATGCACAGCTACTTCCCACAGGGTATACTGGGGCAAGATAAAGTTCATGAAGAGCTGGGTGAAAAAGATAGCATAGGGAAGGAGAGTGTACTCAGCACCTTGTGGTTTTTTTATGTGTAATTACTTATGACTTAAGCAGTTTACTGCCTAGGAAAGTTATACAGTGGAAAAGGGTAATGTAGTTAACCCCAAAGGCAGTTTTTTCTGGGCTCCTTGTCCTCTAGTTTGCATTTAAAATTGAAAATGAGCTGCACAGCAGCCATTATTTTGAATAAAGAAATGTCTATAAATGGGAGGGTCTAGATAAAGTCTATGAATTGTACTGATGTTGCCTAGATTACTCACTAGTCAGAAATCTTAGGATACTGTATTCATTTGTAAGTTTGCCGTGGAGGAAAATTCTGCAATTGTAAAGACAATAAAATTATCAAATTAAAAATGAAATGTTAAGCCGAAACCTTTTGATGTGGAAAAAGGTTTTGCTTAGCTTTCGGGGATTTCAGATTTTTAACTTTACCTAGAAGGATTCCAGAAGTTGTTGGGTATTGTGGTAGTGGTGGGTGGTGGTTTGTTGTGGTTTTGTTGTTTTTTGTTTGTTGTGGTTCCCCCCTCACAGCAGAGAGAGAGCTTCTGCAGGATAAAACAGATGCAGAAATAATCCAGCCTTGTCAATGGAATGTAAACAGTAGTATTAAGAACGATCTCTACTTGCAGTAAAATCTATTTCTGAGTGACCTGCTGCTCTGTCATTTGATAAAATTGCTGCACTTTCTCTATTCTTTCTTAAATGCGTTACCCAGATTTTTGTGTGTATTTTTGCAAGAATCTTCTAAGTGGATTACATCTGTCTAATACCTATATTGCAGTCATATGTTGATAGCTGTGATGTTCAGAATAACTTCAGAAAGCAGTCACATCCATCAGAAAGACAGAGGGAGCTTTGTTACGTGTTTTCATGTAAGAAATAGAGAGTAGTAAGCTCCGAAGCTGTGTCTCTGGAAGAGTGCATTGGGTTTATGAGTTAGGAGGAAAGGGAAATGGCTTCTGTTCTTCTGCTTCTAAGGGAGTGCTCCTTTCTGAGTTAGCATTTGGACTGCATACCAAGAAGAAAGGGCTAAGAACTCTTGTATTTGTGAGGATCTCTTGGTGTTGCTCTAGATGACCCATCTTGTATTTTGTAGTATGGTGATAATTGGCCCTTTCCAAAGTTATACAGATGCTATGGCTTGCTATCCAAGACATCAGTATTGTTTGAAGAAAATTTTATTAAATATTTTGAAGACATCAGTTCTTCGCTGAAAAGAGGTGTGAGGGAACAACAACTTTTTCATCAGTGCTTAGGTTGGTGGTCCTTCCAGGAAGCCTTTACTGTGATGAGGCACAGTCTTTTTAGAGTAAAGAACACCGCCTGCATTCATTGCTAGCAGTTTTTCAATGTTGGGCAGTTTCTTTCTTTATATTGAGTGTGAGGCTGTGGGATCTTTGTGGCAAAACAAAGGAGGAAGGTGAAATCAGGACATGCTGCAAGAGCTGGTTTGGGTTTGGTTCTTTTTTGATGGGCATGGGTTGCATAAAGGGAGATAAGGACAGTTCTGTTCTTTTCCGAGTTCATAAAGCATTTGCTTTGTGTATTATCTCTCATTCATGTCATGAAGCTCTGAATCAGGACTCCATTCCTTTATTAGCTGTCAAGAAACAATATAAGGAATGTCCTGAAAACTAACTATGTTTCTAAGGTCATAACTTCATGCATAGTTAAGCTATAGCTGGAATAGCAGAAAATGGCCCGTTATGACCTGGCTTCTGACCACCTCACTCCTAAACTGGATGACTGAGCTACTCCAATTATATGCGAGAATTAGATGTTAACTGAAGTAAATCCCTTGTCCAGGCTCACTGGGTGCTCTTACAGATGCATACCCATGGTATATGATAGGGCTGGAAGCGTTTCCCTTGGTGTCCTTGCTGCCTTAACATGGGATCAAGAAATGAAAGCAGAAAGGTGGCAACCACTTCTTTTCAGTTGTCAGTATTGGAGAGAGATAATTTCCTGTAAAAACTGGGAGAATTTCCCGTCATAAGATGCTGCATCTGTTATGAAAATAAAGTAGAAAACATTGGCAGTTAGGCAAATGAGGATCTTTGTCTAGAAATCCAGAGCACATTTTAGTCATTTGACTATAGGAGGACCAATATTAAATTGCTTAGTGAAGCAGGGTGCTGATAGTACTGAAGTTACAAGATCTGAATTCTGCTTTTCTGTCTCAAAGTAGCTCTTGGAAGGAGATCTAGACATAGGACTATTAGGAGCATTCATCAGTGTCTTCCAGTATTTCTGATGATTTCTGAGAGACTGTCTGTATTGAGACTTCCTAACTTTAATTGCTGCTTTGTGTTGGGTTCTTGTTAAAGGCTACTTTGAACTCTTTGTAGTGTCACACTATTGGCAGAAGTGAGAATCTTTTAATATTAAGCAGTCCCTGACTTAAGCTTGTGTCTGGGAGGTGTTCTTTCCAGTTGTTTTTTTCCTAATGTTTAGTCTTGGCCACATGTTCTTTGGTACAATCCCACCTCCTGATAATTTCCCTACATTCTAACTTATCTCACTATCTACTACCTCTGGGTGTCTTGAGGAGCAAGAGAAATGAAGACATTTTTCATAGGATGTATGTAATATTTTCTTTGCTGCTTTCTTCTGTCTTGACTTTTCCAGATCCAACCTTACCTGCCCTTACTTCCTCTAGTTTCAGTTTCCTGAGCACAGAAGGGTCTGTCCTGTGCTGTTAGGCAATCTAAAGAAAGTTCTGTCTTTCCTCGGTCCTTGTATCCTGCTAGAAATCAACATCAAGTTCCAGGAAAATCACAGGCTTGGTACCTGGCTTCTGAACCAGGAAATAATATGCCATACTTTATTGCTTCATGAGGCAGAAGCTTTTTGCTTACCTTTCTGTTGTGCTCAGAGAGGCTGTGTTTTGCAAAGTGCTGCAAATGGATAGTGCAGAAAGAAAAACTGGTAATCAAGCAGACTACTTTCAGGCCAGGAATAAAATGTCATACAGATTCTATCTGACCTGGTGCCAGGAGGTTTCTTTTGCCCTGTTCAGGCACTTATTGGTCTGTGATAGCACTGCCAGGGCTGTGGAAAACTGCTTGTGCCCTGTGAACCACACAATGTCTGTCACAACTGGACTTAAAAGTCTGGAGGGATGCTTGTGGAAGGTGAACAGTGGTTTTGGAGCAAATTATTCTTGTATTGGCAGATACAGATTAGTCCTAAGTCAGTCTGGATTCTACCCATATCATGTAAGTAGGTAGGGCTCTGCTACATGGCTGAGGGAAGCCCTCTGGTTTAGTCGTGAAATTCAGGACAGACCCCTTTGCTTTCTAAGCTTCCACACAGATGGGAAGCCTAGATGTAGCTGGATCTGTCCCTAGCCCTGGAGTTGGACAATGGTTCATGTATAAAGGATTATGTGGAAACATATGTACAAGTTGGCCACCAGAGTTAGTGCTACTTGGAGAGTACTATCACCCACAGGGTTAATACTTGCCAGCAGAATGCAAAATGGGCTGTCACCAGAGCAGTCAAAGAGTTTTATAATGCCTGTCAGAGATCTCCCAAGGAGGGAATTTCCCTCCCATTTAGATCAATTTTGCAAATGCTGAAGCAGTAGGTAATTTATTTAATGCAACAGATAAAAACAAGTTTGGAATTGCCATTGATGAATTCACTTGCTGCAATAGTGCTGGATGATTATAGTCAGTTAACAACGATCTCATGTATGTGTGTGTATATATATACATATATAAAAAATATATTGGTGGATGTCTTCCTGGGGGTACTTCTGGCAGAGCCAGAGGCATGTGGCTCAAAAAGCATCCTTTCTTGGGGGAGGAAGAGAGATGCCGTTGACCCACCCATGAGATACAGTGATCAATTTTCCTCACCCAAAGAAAGAGTTTTCACATGCCAGTTTTGGACTTCTTGAAAACTCACTGCTGCCTCTTGGTGAGATGGGAGTAAGTAAATTATTTTATATTGATTTACTTTTGGCAAGGCCTGCTGTGTCATCAAAAGAAGTTTGTCATGCTGTTGGGTTGGGGAGCTCAGCACATGCATTCGGAGGTCTTTCTGCATTTAACTAAAGGCCAGGCTGTGAGGCCGTTGCCTCACCTCAGGTGATCTGAGTGTTAGGCCTGATCAATCTGTCTTCACTAGATAAAGTTGCTCAAGTTGAACTGTTTCTGTTTGCAAAGTCACAGTGACTTCACTGTTTGCCCCATCTTGCAAGATTTGCCTTGGGAAGTTAGGCAAGTCCCTTTTACCACAACCTGGTTGCTACTTATGGCCTTCAGTCGGTGCTTAAGTATGGAGTTTGAGTGAGGCATAAACTGAGTAATTCTTCCCATTTTGTTACCCAAGCTTCAGGAAGTCATGATCAGTTGTATCTATTTTTTTGAGGCACAAAGAAGAACTTTTCTTTGTCCACCTTCTCGATGGCACTCATGATATTTACTCAGTCATTTAATTTTTAAGCTGGAGAGTCCAGGTCTATATGTTGTCTTCCCCCCACCCCCCACTTTATCACTGCTTAATGACTCTAATCACAGGCTTTTAAGAATGCAGTTTTCAAGGTACTAGCAAATCTGAGGGTATGTAATTTTTAGTCTTATTATGTAGTCCCCTTCTGTAATTCTAAATGTTCATCTGTTAATTTTATCAGAAGCTTTGCTTAAAGACCATTTCCATTTAAGTAGAGGAAGCAGAAGGAAGCTTTTGGCCCATGAGTATATCTGGCATTATTTTTCTCCTTGTGTGGGTTTTGTTGTTGTTGGTACTGAATTTCATCTGTCACTTTATTTGCTCCTCACTTGATATAGTTATATCTTGTCATAATTCTGTTTTATTTATCTTCCATTTGACCACGAGTCATGTCTGTTACTCTTCTTAATAGACTAGAAAATGAGGATTTCATTGAGACTTTTGAGGCATTGTTTAGGATTGCAGAATGGTGCTAGACATATGAGGATAAGCAGTTCTTGGTTGAACAGTTCTGCCCCCACTTCATCCAGCGCGTTTGCATGCCTGTCTGAAACTGGCTGGGTCATGTCTCCCACGTTTACTTTACTGGAAGTTTGCTAGGCTGCCTGCTCCTGAACAGAGCACCTCCTTGAGGGTGTTCTGGAAACATGGAGGCAATGCCCTGATAAGGGGGACAAAGGTCTATGGCAGAAGTAGCTCACTCTGACATTACTCATGATTCTGTCTTCTTTTTCCCCTTTTTATCTCTTGAAAGTATTTTTTGTCCCTCTCCCTGCTTTTACTTCTGAAAACACTTAAACCATTTTCGCTCTTTAAAGGGTGAGTAACTAGGTTTCAGGTACACGGCCTTGCTTTTAATTGCTGGGAATAATTAGGAAGCTTTTATAGTAACCCCTCACTGCTTCTTCAAGATGACTTAGGAATCTACTTATCTCTCCTTCCCCTGCTTTCTGGGAATGTGTCCACTCCACATTTCCACTGTTGGGATTGCCTCTTCCCCATATGATTCTTAGAGAGATCCAATCTTGCTGTCAAGTCAGAGTATACAAAGCTGTAATTTCCCTAGACTTGGATGGAGATTGGAAAAATCTTAGAATACCTGCATAAATCTAGTCATTTGCTGTGAGAAGTGCTTCCATCTGTTTGCTGTATTCCGATTTTAGCTTGTGTTTTAGCACCTGCTTGGAAAGTTAGGGTTCTGTCCTCTAGCTAAAGCAGTTTGGTTCTTCTTTGAAGTTAGCAGTGCCAAAAAGTATGTCTCAAGTCTGGTTTGTTTGTCTTTTAAACAGAGAATGAAATAATGCTTTTGGTGTGCTAATTATCCCTAGAGCTGTGTAAATTTCTTGAATAAGGTTTAAACAATACTATTGAGGAAAAGTGTCCTGAATGTGATAGTGACATCCTAGGGCAGTCTCCTTCCTCTGTGAACTTCACTTTTCAGAGGCAAAGTAAATTGTATTCTGACAGTGGTCTTGAAAATATACTGACTTTTTGTTGAGGCAGGTGTCACAGAAGAAGGATGGGCTGAGTCCTTGTGAGCTTTTTCAGTAGTGGAAAAGCCAGAGTCAGAATTGATATCTTATATCTGCACTTGAGTTTGTGGGAATAGAAAAGGCGAAAGATTCACACTGGTGAGGTGCCGTACTTCATCAATGTCTCAGCCACATTCTTCTTGTTTCCCAAATAAGCCCTCACTGGACTTCTGACCTGTCAGGTGCATGAAACCTACTTACTTACTTAAGAAATGAGCGAATATTTAAGTCTTCTGATAGGTGTGGAAGCTGAAGTGTCCTGTCTGGATAGCGTTAATACTTTCTATTATAAAAAAGTCCTCAGGGAGATGTAGATTATCATTAGCATGTTTGTTGGCCTCAGTTACTGGCTGGATGTTTTAACTTTATGTTACCAATCTTGTATTATTTGGCAGGATGCCTCAGGTAGTCAGTAATATCCAGGATGAAAGATGGATTGTGAAAGAAATAAAAAAAATACTGCACTGAAAGAAATGGATGATTTGCTACTTGTGTTGGATGGGACAGCAGATCTAGTTACAGTAGCAAAGAATTCTGGCATATTTGGGATTAAGAGAGAAAGAAAATTGAACAGTTAGAGCAAAATATATGGTACTGTACTACTGTATGCTTAAAGGGTGAACTTCCTAGTATACTGAAGAAACTCCTGTGCAGTCATTTAGTTTTTGCTATAGCCATAGAGACATAGGATTGCTTTTCCACTTCTTGGTTCTGGGTGAGACAAGACTGTTTTATGAACACAACTCAGGTCCTCGGTGCTAAGGCAGCTACGTGATCTTTTTTTTCCACTGCCTTTTTTCTCCTGCGAGGAACATTAGCAGCTTCTTGCCTGTGTAAAGTCTTAACTTTCAAAATGTCTTGTGTAACTAAGGGAACTGCAGATTAAATGCTGTGATGTGTGATTATTCCAGAAATTGTTATGATTTGTTATAATATTTGTTATATAATATTACTTAACAATAAAATTGTTATAATATTTATCTCGTGCCAGATGCACTTTGTGTTTTATATAACAAAAAAGCTGTATCAAAGCTTCTTCTGGGTAATTTCTTTAAGAATTTTTGCAGTGTTGTCCTCTTTAACTTACATTATGCCCCTTGACCATTTGCTTTTACTGCTGATTTGTCTTTCCTGTAGTTTTCACAGAATCACAGAATCACAGAATAACCAGGTTGGAAGAGACCCACTGGATCATCGAGTCCAACCGTTCCTATCAAATGCTAAATCATATCCCTCAACACCTCATCCACCCGTGCCTTAAACACCTCCAGGGAAGGTGAATCAACCACCTCCCTGGGCAGCCTGTTCCAGTGCCCAATGACCCTTTCTGTAAAGAATTTTTTCCTAACGTCTAGCCTAAACCTCCCCTGGTGGAGCTTGAGGCCATTTCCTCTTGTCCTGTCCCCTGTCACTTGGAAGAAGAGGCTAGCACCCTCCTCTCCATAACCTCCTCTCAGGTAGTTGTAGAGAGCAATGAGGTCTCCCCTCAGCCTCCTCTTCTCCAGGCTAAACAACCCCAGCTCTCTCAGCCGCTCCTCATAAGGCCTGTTCTCCAGCCCCTTCACCAGCTTTGTTGCTCTTTGTTTTTCAGAGACATTCTTCCCTGCCTACTCACTAACTTTCATACTGTTACCTAAACTTCTTACTCTCTGATGTTTCCCCATCATAAATTTCTGCAGCAGACTATTTTGACTTGTTTATGCCTTTAATGCAACTAAACTCTGTCCTGACTTCCGAATTTTCAGGTGTTTTTTTTTTGAAACTTGTCTAGTCCTCCTGTCTAAGGTCAAAGGATGCCACATATGGTACAAGTCAAGTCAGTGTTGCTATTATTTGTATGGACTACAAAGCCTTCTATGCAATCAGATTATTCATGCTTTTTTGTTAATCCTACTCAAAACCATGTTAAAAACCAGAACAGCTTCAATGACTGTCTTCATTTCAGTTTCAGTGGAGTACTTTCATAACTGCAGCTTTGTATGTGTGTATTCTTGTTTCAGTATTAAAGTATAACACTTACAAGGTGCTCAGTATTAAAAACTTGACTGCAAGGTTATCTTGTAAGGAGCACAAGCAGAAATGACAGCACAAAAACCTGTAGGGAGTAAGTGTAGAGGTAGTTTGATTAGACTGCTAGCACTTCCCCTTGCTTCCAGAGATTTTGGAGAAGTATTGGACAATTAACCTGTCTTTGCACAGGAGAAGGATGAGGCAGAAGAATTGTGCTTGGTTGCTTGTCTGTCAGAGAGTAGGCTATGGCTGGCTAAGTATCATTTTCATGATTTCACAGCCTGCCTGACAATGATAGCAGGTTAGGGGTGGTAAGTGACATTCAGTAAGTGACTGCCGCAGCTGGCACTTTGTATCGCAAGAGTAGAACTGCTTCTCGGTTATGAAGTGCCTTGGCCCTTCTGACTTAGTTGGTTGGTGTACAGTTCTATAGATTTTGCTGCCTTCAAGAGCGGGTTCTTGAAGCGGGTTATGATCTTGAAGCGGGTTATGATCAATGGGTTGAAGGCTGTCTCATTTCTCTGTAGCACCTCTAAGGTGCTCTGAACTCCCAACTGCCCTCATAGCAGAGCTGCTCTAGCCTTCTGATCATCTTTGCGACCCTCCTCTGAACCCATTCCAACACTACCACATTCAGTGGACTGCGAAGGATGGGCTAGAACATCAGTTGAAGTTCTTGTTCCTTTTTCCGTGATAATAATCCTGGCTTTCATGGATGTTCAGGGGTTAGCTTGGGTGGGTATTGTAAGTAGAAGCAGATCAGCCTGGCTGTAGAAGCATCCTACCTATTCTGAAGAATGCTGAAGTTGCAAACCATCATAAGAAGGTAAGTGAATTGACTTTGACTGAGTAGAGTTTAAAGCAGTATTTGGGAAGTTGTCGCCTTTCTTCTGGAATTTGCTGGCTCTGGGTGTAAAAGAGTGAGGTTGTAGGAGCAAAAGACTCTGAATCCTTGGGCCTCTTTTATTTCACTGAATAGTAACTAGTAGACATTTCAGGAGAAGTTTAGGAGTAAAAGAAACAGTGAAGGATCCTTTCTTTGTCTGTGCTTCTAGTTTTTGGCAGCTAGTAATGGATGGTGATCTCATGGTCTACAACTGCTTTGGATTCATAGCTGTCTGTGGCATCCTATGGCAAAAAGTTCCACAGCCAAGAGAGGGATTACGTAGGAAAATTATGACTCAACTGTACAACTTTACAATGCTGACAGTTGTCCTGAGAGAAGTAGCAAGTAGTTGCTCTCTATTTATTTTCATCACATGAATCTTTTTAGGCTTAAGCACAGTGTCCGTAAGCTGAAATGTCCTGGTCTTTTTATGATCTTGTAATGTCCTGATCCTTCTTGCTGCAAGGCTCTGTGCTGTCTGCCAGGTTTGAGTCATAACCTAGTTTATGCATTTGACTCTTGCTGCTCTGCATCTGCCTCCTTGACAAATTGAGCTCTTTGTTAATCTTCATACCTCATGAGGTTTTAAACCTCTTTAATTTTATGGATAGAAAAAAGTAGCTTTTAGGAAAGAAGAAGAAAATAAACATGTTCTTTGAAAAATGAGGTATTACTGATAAATCTATAAAGTGAAAATGTATATTCTGTCTCTGGAGTGGCAGATAGATGAGATGGTCTAACCAAGGCTCACACTCAGATGTGTCAGTAGTGTAAACTGCTGATCATTGAGGGATATCTGTTCATTTGTTGTTTAATTCAGTGCACTTTACCTTGCAAGAACTCTCTTCCTTCTTAATCAAAGAAGAGCTCCTAGAAAAAAAAATTATATCTTTCCAGAGAAATGCACAAGGCAAAAAGATCTGTTGGGCCAGTTTTTAATTACTATCACTTCTACGTACAGCTTTTCTGAAATACCATATGTAAGCTTTTAGGTTTTAGCAGAAAAAATGATAGGGGTGGAGTGGTGGTGGTGAAGCACTTTGCTGTTTAGACACGGCATAGGCAGCCAGTTCACCAAAGCTTCCATGAAGAAATGAACTGTGGTCATTCTCGCAGAGCTAGCCTGGGATGCTGGCAGAAGTTCAAAACACAGAAGCTGAGTTCTTCAGAAAAATGAATCAGGTCAGACCTTGCAACTGCTACAAGATCTTCGGTCACAGCGATCCTAACAAATTTACCTTGTTTAGTGAAAATGGTATTACTGAATAAAGTGAACACCTTTCAAGCGCTGTGGAAGTCTGCTGGTCATTTCAAGCTTGGCTGTTTTGTGTATTGCTGCCAACAAAAGTATTTGCTGGAAATCCTGTGTTTGGTAGCTGGCCATTGCAGCTACTCTGACTCTGAAAGTCGTACAGAAGACATAAGGAAAACATGGCAATTTGGTTTGTGTGTGAGTTGTTGGACCTCAACTTCTTTGTGATATATGCATTCTTGATATTGTTTGGGTTTTGTAATAAAAATGTTGGGAAAGTTGGTGAGGGTAGAGTTTGTATTAGAAGTAATCTGAAGCATTTTATTCTTCTTAGAAACCAGCTTACAACAGCTTTAATAGTTTATATCAAACTGCTCACGTCCTACAGCAGATACTCCTGTAATTTTGAAGTCAAACAAACTGAAATGCTTGATAGTTTTGTTGAACCGGTACTTTCTTTGAGCTCTAACAGCATGCTACCAAAATTCTGCACCAACTGTTCAGCAATATTAATTGCCTTTTGGCTAAATTGAAGCTCCAGCTGACCAGAAGTGCAGTGTCAGAGGCTTCACTGGGATTTTTCAAGGGCTGCTGTCTGAGCTTTTCCTGCCCACCAGCACATCACATGCATAGTTCATTTGCATGTAGCAATTAATATTTCTAAGGGCCAGTACCCGCTTTTGCATGGTGGGTCAAATTTTTCTACAGCGTTATCACACCTTACCAATACATCTTCTACTTCTTCCAGTGACTGAGTCTGTGTCTTATATTGGAAAATGTTACTCCAGTATCTGAAGTGCTCAGGAAATGTTAGTGAATATGAAAAATACCAATCTGGGTCATGTTACTTAAGAGGTGTTTCTGACACTGCTCTGTATTGGGGAAAAACCTATTCTAATGGTCTGTATTTTGCTGGAGTGAGAGGGAGTGTGTCCAAACAACCTAGAGGACTGCTTGTCTAGCTTTGGGGTGCAACCTCAGAAATTTAGTTTCCGCAAAGGTGAAATGTACTTCTGCTGTTGGAATGTTTTTGTGAATTTCTTTCACTGCATGTGATATTTTTACTTAGGGGGCAAAAGCAGCTGTGGGTAGGAGTTAAAAGTGCATTACCCTCCATGAAAAAAATCACCGTACCATTAGAAAACCAACTTTTCCTTTTCTAAGGTCAATCAGAAAGTTCACATTCTCACTGTCTCACTGCTTAGAAATCTATCTCATCAGAGTTTCCCTTTTAATTTATATACATTTGTATTTCCACACTTTGGAATTTATGTATGTGAGGTTTTTTGATTGGTGTGTTCCCTAGTGTTAACTAACAATATGGCTATCGCCACACATGTATCGCAGAATTTGAAGGTCCCACCACCCATTGCTCTCAGGGTATTTTTTAGCAGTCTGTTATATCATTCAGTTTTCCCGGAGGCTGCTGCATGACCGGCAGTGTGATAGACCCAGTCAAGGCCATGCCCTTTGGCCACAGTGTCTGAGGCTGTTTCTGAAACGAGCCCTGTTGTCTGACTCCATTCTTTCTGGGGTGCCACGTCAGCACAAGATTTGCCTTTCAAGGCCCAGGACAGTGTTCCAGGCAGTGGCATGGGGCACAGCATATGTTTCCAGCCATCCAGTGGTTGCTTCCACCTTTGTAAGCAGGTAGTGCTTGCTTTGGCAGGTTTGTGCCAGTGTGATACAATCAGTGTGACAGGCCACCCTGTATTTATGTTTCAACCATCATCCGTCATACCACAGAGGCTTAAACTGCTTGGCTTGCTTGGTTGCAGTGCATGGTTCGCATTCCATGGATAGCCTATGCAATAGTGCCCATGGTCACGTCTGACCATTGATCGTGGGCCTATCTCTATATATTGCATCTCTTCCTTGATGTCCAGAGGTGTCAAGGGCCTACTGAGCTATAATTCACCCTTATGCTGTCTGTCCAAATCTGCCTGAGCTTCTTCAATGTTTGCAGCTTAATCCACTTGCTGGTTGTTTTGATGATCCTCAGTGGCCCAATTCTTAGGTACATGGGCAACTACATGATGTACATTTACAACCAGATTCTGTAGCTGGGCAGCAATATCTTGCCACAATGTGACAGCCCAGGTGCTGTTTATTGCTCTGCTTCCATTGATGTAATCACTCCCACAGGGTACTGGATACCGTCTATAAGTCAGTAGAGATGGATTACTGGCCATTTTTCTTGATCAACAACATCTAAAGCCAGCTGGATGGCATTCACCTCTGCAATCTGAATCTGACTTGACTCACCTTGTCATTTAGTAGCTTCTGTGACCTGTTGTGGAGCATCTTTCCACTTTCAGTATTTTCCTACAATATGGTAGGACCTATCAGGGAACAAGACATATTGCTTCTCATGTTTGGGTAGTTTATTACACAGTGGGGCCTCTTCAGCATGTGTCACCTCATCCTCTGGCAATATTCTGAATCTTTGCCTTCTAGCCAGTACCTGATCACTTCAAAAATTCCTGAATGACTGAGGTTTCCTATCCAAGCCTGCTGGGTGACACTAACTGTATGTGTGACCAGTTGCATATGTATAGTGGAGAACCTCCCTTTGAACTTCCAGCCCAGCGGTGGCAGACTAGGTTTTAAGAGGAGCTGTGCTTCAATGCCAGTCACTTCTGAAGCAGCTCAAGCTCCTTCAAGTGCTGCCACTCTCTCTTTTCACTTGGAGCACAGTGAGCATTAGATCTTCTGTATTCTGACTCTCCTTGAATCCTGTGTTCAGTTCTGGGCCCCTCCCCACAAGAAGGATGTTGAGGCTCTGGAGTGAGTCCAGAGAAGAGAAACGAAGCTGGTGAAGGGGCTGGAGAACAGGCCTTATGAGGAACGACTGAGAGAGCTGGGGTTGTTTAGCCTGGAGAAGAGGAGGCTGAGGGGAGACCTCATTGCTCTCTATAACTACCTGAAAGGAGGTTGTGGAGAGGAGGGTGCTGGCCTCTTCTCCCAAGTGACAGGGGACAGGACAAGAGGGAATGGCCTGAAGCTCCGCCAGGGGAGATTTAGGCTGGACATTAGGAAAAAATTTTTCAGAGAAAGGGTCATTGGGCACTGGAACAGGTTGCCCAGGGAGGTGGTTGATTCACCTTCCCTGGAGGTGTTTAAGGCACGGGTGGACGAGGTGCTAAGGGGCATGGTTTAGTGTTTGTTAGGAATGGTTGGACTCGATGATCGGGTGGGTCTCTTCCAACCTGGTTATTCTATGATTCTAAAACCCTAGAGGCTGGCCTTGAGTCTCCCCTGGTGCTTTCTGGCAGCGACTCCAGGTAGGGACATTCCCCGCAGCTGTAGTGTACAGGACTTTCTTTATGTGTTCTCCTGCCCAGAGTGGCCCAAAGGATACTGCATGAACAGTCTCCCATTTAATCTGTTTGATGGATTGCGCAGGGCCGCCATTTGAAATCATTCTTCTTCTGGATCACTTGATAGAAAGCACTTTCAAACAGACTGCAATTTGAAATATGCATTCTTCAAAAACCCACAACACCCAAGAAAGCTTGTGTTCTCTTTTTACTATTCAGTGGAGACATAGCTGCTATTCTGTTGTTCACGTCCATTGGGATCTTATGAAGCCTGTCTTGCCATTTTTTCCTAAAAACTGCATGCCCTACACAGGTCCTTTTGACCTTACTTTGTTTTATGGCAAAACTAGCTTTCAGAAGGTTTTGAACTAATTTCTTCCCTTTCTCAGAAACTTCTACTGTGTTGCTCCATACCACCATGTCACCAATGTATTGCAGGTAGTCTGGAGCTTCACCTTCTTCCAGTGCAGTCTTGGGTCAGTCCATGGCAAACGGTAGGGCTGTGTCTCCATTCCTGGGGCAATTGATTCCAGGTGTATTGGATGCCCCACCAAGTGAAAGCAAACTGGCTCTGCTGCCAAAGGAACAGAGAAAAATGTGTTTGTGATCAATTGAGGCATACTACTTGTCTGCTTTTGATTTCAGTTCATATTAAAGTTCTAGCGTGGCTGGCGTGGCACCACTCAGCAGTGGCGTGACTTCATCAGGCCACAGTAGTCTACTGTTAATCTTCACTCTTTCCATTAGATTTCTGCACTGGCCATATGGGACTACTAGAGGGTGACTGTATCTCGGTGATCACTTTTTGTGTCTCCAGCTGATGAATCAGCTTATGGATGGGAATCAGAGAGTCTAGGTTGGTGTGATGTTGCTGCAGGTGCACCATTGTGGTAGCAATTGGCACCTATTGGTCTTCAGCCCTCAGGAAAACCACAATGGAAGGGTCCTCTGACAAGGTAGACAGCTGTTTAATTCCCTTCATCTCCACGGCAGCTAGACCAATAGCTCACTGGTACCCTTTTAGGTCCTTGAAATATGCTCTTTTGAGGCAGCTTATGCCAAGGATGCACAGGGCCTCTGGACCAGTCCCAGTGGGGTGCATTTGTTACTCATTCCCAGTTAGGCTTACTTCAGCTTCCAGTAGAGTTAACTGTTGGGATCTCCCTGTTACTCCACAAATACAGATGAGTTCTGCTCTGTTAATGCTGGATGGCGTTAGGATACATTTTGCACTGCTATCCACTAGAGTCTCTTACACTCTTGTGGTCCTGATGTGCCAGGCAATTTAATCTACACAGTCCAATAAACCCAGCTATCCTTCTCCACCATCTGGCTGGAAGCAGGGCCCCTCTAATGCTGATCATAGTACTTGTTACGCACTTCTGGTAAAAATGTCTTAGAAGTTCCTTCAAGATGATCATAAGTAAGATCAAGCCTTCTGCCATGATGCCATATTTACTGACCTCTTTTCTGATGTAGGCCCACAAGCTTTCACCCAGCTGTTGTCCTCTAAAAAAGCCCAGATATCCCCCTGCTGTTTTGCGTAAATGCACCCCTTCAACATCCCTGTCTGCCTCTTCTGAAGAGCATCTGTCTGTCCCATCACAACTCAGTCATTCCTATGGTGCCTCAATTATTCCAGTCGTTGTGACTGTGTGCAGAGCTCTTGTTCCTCATGTCTGTTCCCAGGCTGCGTGTGCTTGTGCATGTACACTTTGGATAGGAAGCCTCTGTAACGTGGCTTCTGAAGTGCCTGTTGTTCCTTTCACTTGAGTACTTTACATGCTACTGATGTCCCCCAATTCTTAACTGTAGGACAAAGCCTCCCGTTCCAATTGGAGATAATGTGAGTTAAAAAGTAGTTTAACTGAAAAAGATTCTCTATTGCCTTCACTGATCTTGCTGTGCAAGGAAGTAAATGGAAAGCATAATATCCTGCATTCATTCATGCCAGCTGCCTTCTGCCCTCTGCACCCACCGATATTTGCCAAAATCTTGCTTTGATGGTTTTTTTTGGGGGAGGGGTTGGTTTATTGATGTTTTGTGTTTGGCTTTTTAAAAGACTGTTCCAGAAAACGAGGAGAGGAAAAAACGTTTGGTTACTAAACTAAAATCTTAAAATAGAATAAAAATAGAATAGTTTCATGACGTAAAACTAAAGACTGTTTCATTACTAGTATTGTAGCTAAAAATTGCTACTGCAACTGTAACCTCATCTATGGCAGAGTTTACTACTCTGTGGTGAAAACATACTGCAGGCAACAGAACTTGGCATTCCTGGCCAGAGCCCAAGGAAATACTATTGTCTGCTTTGTTTCTTTTTTAATCTAATAACATTATTTCATTTTAATTTATAAGAGCTCAAGTAATTGAGGTTTTGTGGGTTTGGCTGGTGTTTGTGATTCCTACAGCTATGTTTCACTTGTATAATAATTGCTGAGTTATTAGTTCAATAATGTGATCTAATTGTTTCTATTGTATGTAAACAGTGTTAAAATTTTACTTGAATGTTTACTGTTAACTAACAGTAAAACTTATGTCAAGAGAATAAATCTCAGGGACTTATTTTGTACCTATTTGAATATATTTTAATGAGTCCCAGTGCACACGGAAACAGGCTGCATATGCGTAAACAGTTTGTTTATGGAAACAAAACAGAGTTGTGACTTTGGCAATTTCTGTTTGCCTGTGCGTGCTTTCTGCTCATTTCAGTGAGACTAATAGCATAGCTTGGCCTTCCTGAGCCGGGTTTCCTGACATGAGCATGTACACATTTCTGCTTGTTTTTCATTCTCTTCAGCTCTTGCTGCAGATACTGTGCCCTGATCCCAGTGATTCAGAGAGGTGATTAAAAGGAAGTCTCTCTGAATTACTTTTCAAGAGGGTGATTTTGAGAGAAGCCTTTTCAGTGGATGTGTACTAGACAGTTGTAGGTAGCTCTGCATCTGGTTCTGTTTTGCTTCCTAGCTTCTACAGTTTTGGAAAAGTGCAGGTAAACCTTATGTACGGTAAGCAGGGGTTAGAGTCAAGGTTGGTGAGCAGTAGCTGGAGCAGGACTATGAACAAGACTTCATTTTGTTTGGAGTCGTAGGGGTGTTGCATGACAGAGTTTAGCTAGTATGAGTTAACTGGTACAATTAGGAAACCGGATACCCAACACTAAAGGAGTTTCTATTAGCAATAGCATATTCTGCCAGTAAAAACTGTCTCAGTCTTATATATAAAAATTATTTTTAGCCTAGGTTTGCTTTTGAAACAAAGTATTGTATATGTTTTTTTTAAAAAAAAATGTTCAAATTTATAGATGTTGCCTTGTCCTTTTAAAGCTGATAGTAAAGAAATAAAGTTATAATTTGTGTTACACTCTGCACTGTGTTGAGGCAGCTCCCCAAGTTTTACCAGCTATCAAACAGGCAGGTATAGTTCTCCACACATGTTTAAAGAAAGAAAAAAAAATAAGCTCACTATAGTTAATGTAGGATTTTAGTTCACTTGTTTGGTAGCTGAAGGCACTTTGCCATCTGCCTAACATCTGATAAACCCATCTAGTATAAGCCATAATACTTGTAATTTTACTATGTATTTTAGTTTCCTTGTAGTGATACAGTACATGGAAATGTTTACAGGCAAACTCTGTGCTGTGTGTGTTTTGTGAATGAATGATTTGTGGCTGCTTGATTTCCTGTGCCTTTATTTTTGCTAAGTATAATGAAGTTACAAGACTGTTTTAATTGCAGCAAGGGACAGTTCTGCGTTGGGAAATTTATGTTCATCAATTCTTTGAGCTTATAGACGTAGTATCAAAGTGGATGTAGTCTTTAGAACTAAGGTAAAAATTTTCCATATACCGAACATGCTTTTGATGCTTAAAAAATAAACAATAGTTAATTTTCTCATGATACCTCTCTATATAGTGGTTTGGCAGAGAGGGTGGGGAGAATACTCTTTGCCCGTACCGGAGAGTTGGACACTGTGGCAATTTTGGTCTAAGTTGCTCCAGACCAGACAGTCTCATTTACAGTTGAGCTTGGTAATGTTAAGCCAGTTAGTATGGTGATGTCCCTTTTTGTCAGTTGGTGACTGCTAAGTGTGGAATTATAGCATGTCTGGGAAGACCATGGGTGCTCAGAGAGCAATATTTGTACTGCAGCATGAGGAGCCACCAAGCATATCTGTGGGAGGGTGATGAAGGAAGGCAGCAGCAAGGTCCATGACTTCTTGTTGAAATTCTTGATTCCAAATCACTCTTGTGATTATATGCATGCCTGGCTCCTTGTGCTTGTGGCTGTAAGAGGAGGTGTGAGGCAGTAAAGAAAGGCCCAGCAAGTATTTGATGCCTGGACTTGTACATGTGTACTGATGCACGCTCATGAGTGTATCTGAGAGGAAGCTGAAAACTGGAGAATTTCTGAAACATCAGGCACCTACAGATTATCATTATCATTGCTAAATTACCAATGTATCTTACAGAACAGAGAACAGCGTCTGAAATTATATAAAATAAATTATATAAATTAATGGTGCAATGTTAGTGCTGATAAATAATTGAAGTGTAAAAAATAGGGGAAAGAATTTACAATGTTCCTGGTGTACATCTGACAACAAATACCAATTCGTGCATGCTTGCTTTCCACCTTTACAGTGGGGAAGAAAAGCCTCAAAGAAAATCCTCAGACAACTACACAAACCATCTTCATACATCTGCTAGGTTGGATTTGCTTTAATTAATTCAAATTGCATAGTAGGATACCTATTTGAATTATGTTTTCCTGTTTAACTTTGCAGCATTCGTCTAAAGAAAGCATGAAACTTGCTAGTTAATTAAGAAATTTCCGATTGAACATAGCTTTTGTTCTGTATGGTACTGTACAATTTGCTAAATTTTGTGACAAAAGGAGGTGACATGGAAGCACACTTGAGCAATTTATGTAGCTAGCATTTTAGTGGCTTCTTATGTTCTGTGTTTTAGGTTTTTGGAAAACAGCATGTTTGGGTTTTTTCATTTGTAAGATTAGGCTGTATTTCATAATTGATGGTGGGCTGTTATTGAAAAGGAATGTAATGAAATTAAATTTAGACTTCAAGCTTCTTAGAACACTCTTAAAAGGCAGGTAAATGTTTATATGTCAGTGTGCTGAGAATAAAATAGCTTAGAAAAATAAAGAAAGTGAAAAGTGTTTGGAGGCATTGCAAATTTAATTTTTTTTCTAGGCATGTATATTTGCACAACTAGTCATTTAGTATTCAGTTGCACTTTGCTTTGTTTTTCCAGTCTGTAAAAATTAGACTGTTTTCTCCTACAATTTGTAACAAATTTCTAAGTTTTGAATAAGCAATTAAGCTGAGAGAAATTACTCTGTCTCTAACTGAAAGAGGGAAAAAAGGCTTAAAAAAAAAGGCTAAACATTTCTGACTTCATTTGGTTAACCAAGAACTTTTTCCAGAGGCTTGACTGATCCTAAACTACAGGACTAACATATGCCTTTGAAATAGCCAATTACTATTTTTTTTCCCTTCATTCTAGACAACTTAGGCTTCAATTTCAGGTACATTTAAAAATAGCTTTGATTATGTTTAAATTCAATGTCTTAATTTAAATTGATATCTCTTTACCTGCTAATTTGTGATATTCAAAAAGTGGAGGTATTTGAGTGTGTGGGTACAGAAGACTTTTTCTCCATGCTCTGAATTAATGACAACTTGCCTCTATCCTCCGTACTTTACCTTTAGCCGTGGTGCTCTCCACCTTGATGATTTTGATCTTGGTAAAGTTAGACCATTCGATTCCAAATTTTTAGCATAAGTGGATAGGTACAACCTAGCTTGTGTTACTTGGCAGAAAGGTAAATTAACTTCCTGGTGGATATTAGCTGCAGTGATTTCAGAATCACCTGAACCAGTTAATTCTGAATAACAAAGTAGTAAGTGAAAACTTGGGTTTCTTTGTAACAGTGTTCCTTTATCACAGGACAGGGGTTTAGTTCTGCATGTCTTTAACTGCTTAAATTGATAGTATGTTTAAGAATGGAGAAAAGCATATTAGTCAGCACTAATTTTTAATGTGATCTTTGAAAAAAAGATTCTGTTCTGCTGAGATACTTAAGAACCTCTGTTAAGAACCTTAGGTGAATTTTAGGAAATGCAAGGATTATCAGAAGGGAAGATTTGAATGAAGTTCATAGTTAGTATATAAGCAGGAAACCCAGAATGGTTAGAAACATTCATGAGGGATGGATCCATCACTGTTTATTAATCAACACCAACATGCAGATCAGGGACCCCAGAACTAGTGGTTATTGTGAACTGATAGGCTGTAACAAAAGAAGCAGAAATTAAGTACTTTGCTTTCTGTGCTCACTCCAAACAGATGTGTTATTATGAGCACTGCAACAAGATGCAAATTTAGACAAGTCATCTGTCCAAGCTTGATTATTTGCTGTTAGGTAGTAAGCTTCCAGAGTGCCTTGAGTAGATTTACTAATGTCTAATAATGGCGAAATAAATGTAAACATCGATTTTTTGTTTAGCTCCTTCATTTACTCCAATTTACAAAATCAGCCTGTTCCATGGCAGACTGTTTTCTGATCTGGGTGTTGCGTGTATGTCAAAATATTAATGAATGTTTGATAAACGTGTTAAGACCTGGTGGTCTATGGAAGCAGGAAAGATAGGCCACAGAATTTCTGTGTTTTTAAAAGAGAAAGTACAACTGCATGAAAAAACAGTGATTGACATAACTATGCTGAAAGGTTGCCTTATTGCTGTTCAATAGGGCAATGCAGGGGTTTTGCTGATGATAAAAAGAAAACCAAAAAACCAAGCCTGTTTAACCCTAGCAGCTTTTCACCTCCATCCTAGGACATATGGTTGTTTTTGTAGCATGTATTCAGAAGAGTATTTCTGTCTGTTACAGTCTCTAGCAATACTAAAATGAATTATAAGCTCTCAAAACAAAGGAAGAAATGGTATGATTAGATGAACAGTCTAGAGCAGCAGGACATGTTTTTTGGTGGCATGTGCTTTAAATGTTGACCATCTGCCTTTTCAAACAGATATAGCGAGGCATGATGAGAAAAAAATGTATATTGTTTGATTTTCTTAATTTTGAAATTAAATTAGCAGTTGAATGTCTTAGAAATAAGAGTGTGATTTTACTTGAAAAGGGAGTTACTTGTGTAGATGAAGGATGTGTCTAATTCCCTGATAGCTGAGCTGGTCAGAGTGCAGTAGTTCCCTGAAAAACTGAAGAAATTGTTCAGTTTTTTATAGCTTTTTTTCCCAAATTATGACATGCTAGATGGGATTTTTTCCAGCACAACATTTGGGAAGAATTCAGAAGAAATGTTTTGCGTTCTCCAAAGTCCGGGGCAGACAGAAATGCATTTTGGCAGAGTATCTCTTCATGAGAAATTTTCTGGTTATGTAACATGCTCTTGGGATTTAAAATTTGGCAGAAGTCTGGACTTTTTTTGCCATCCTCTTGGAAATCCATTTCAATCAGACTGAAGAGAGACTTCTAAAAATCAAAATCATAAAGAAAAAAAATCAGCATTCAGAAATGCTGGAAATTGAAAGCAATAAACATGGTGCTTTCTGTATCTCTGATTACTAGCTGATACACTTGTAGTTTTACCTACAGGTTACACTGTAGTAACTGTGCCCTGATTTGTACCAAAGTTAAAATTAGGGACTTTGTTGTCCTTCCTTCTCAGGATAGACAGTGTGGAAGAAAAAGGTTTTGCAAATGAGCGTAGTGTGGACAAAAGCAAGTGGAGTCTAGATGGTGACAGGGTCTGGCAGCTGCAGAGGTGTCTAGGAAAACATAGCGAGAACGGGCAGCCGAGAAAGCAATAATGAAATGGGATCAAGTATGTGATAGCGAATATTGGTTTTAAAAGCTGGAGAAGATAAAAAATTTCAGGATTTCACCTTGAGAGGCACAACAAATTAGCACAGAATTGCTGTGCTGTAAAGCTTGATGTAATTTACTTACTGAATGGTACTCCAAAAAAAGCAGAACTTGGTTTTGCAGAGAAACATTCAGCTGTGTAGGTACAAAATTTGCCTCTTAATTTCTCAGAATCTTTGCCTCATTGTCTACAATGATACTGCTGCTTGTGATAAAGGAAGTTGAAGTTCCTCAGAAAGTTTTTGTCTTTGTTGAACCTTGTCAGATTAAGACTTGATATATCCAGAAAGGGGGGAAAACTGTGATATTGTTGAGTTGAAATCTCTATCACCGTGCATATTCAGCACTGGCATAAAAGAGGTGTGCTGGTGACGTGCTGTGGTTTAACCCCAGCCTGCAACTAAGCACTATGCAGCTGCCTGCTTCCTCCTGTCACCCACCTCTCCGCATCCTCTTACCCCAGTGGGACGGGGAAGAGAATTGAGAAAAATGTGAAACTTGTGGATTGGGATAAAAACAGTTTATGGCAAAGAAAGAACTGATGATGAGAAGAAGGGGCAGCAGCAGAATACACAAAACAGGGGATGCACACTACCCATTGACCGATGCCCAGCCTGTCCCCAAGCAGTGATTGCAGCTCTCCAGCCAGCTCCCCCAAGTTTATATACTGAACATGACATTGTATGGTATGGAGTATCGCTTTTACCAGTTTGGGTCAGCTGTCCTGGCTGTGCTCCCTCCCAGCTTCTTGTGAATCTCCTCACTGGCAGAGCATGGGAAGCTGCCAAGAGCTTAGCAACTACGTAGCAACAACTGTGACATCAGCGTGGTATCAACATTACTGTCCTAATAAATCAAAAACCAACAATGCTATACTGGTTATTAGGAACTCTAACCCAGCTAAACTCAGATCACAAACTTTTTTGCTTCTAGGTAGCCTGGGTATAATCATCATAACCTGATTTGTCAGGAAACAAAAGTATTACTAAATACTTTCTTTAATATTTAAAAAAGTTGGTGTGCTGTCTTTGGCTTCTAGTGGCCTCTGCAAGTGTAAGGAAAAAAAAAGACATAAATAAAATGCTGAAAGTTAACATGGTTTCTTCTTAGAAACAAGACTGAGACAAGTACTTACTAATTGGAATAAGACAGAGAAAGACAGGAATGGAAGAGAAGTTATTTCACAGGCTGTCAAATAAAAATTAACTTTTTCATTTTGTCCAGGCAAGTTACTCTTGCTAATTATTAATGTAAATTGCAATAGTAAGGTCTTCTCAACTGCAGGGAGACTGAACTTGCAGGAAGTTCATACTCAGTACAATAGAGTGCTACTTAACTCTTGCTTCTCTCTGAGACCAATTTTAATTGTGTTTATATTTTCCCCTTGTAGCAGATAAGCTGTCTTTAGAGAGGGCTTGGGCTTTCTCTTCAGATGATTTCCTAGAGATTAATTGATTACACGCCTTTAACCATACTTTTGGAATTGATACGGTTTCAAACATTGCTGTTTTGTATCAGTATTACAAGGGGACATGAGTCAGGCAGTGCTAAGTAACATTTTTACCACTGAAGCTTTCTCTTCTCCAGGCTAGGCTGTGTGGGAGCTTTAAGGCTTTTATTAGAAACCAAACAAACAGACAACAACTTTGTGCAAATTGATGCTGTGTTTTCTGGTTTGATGGGTGATGTCATAAAGAAACACGAGAGAGGCAATAAGGTTAAAAATTTTAATATTTAAAGTTTTGCTTCTGTGCCTGTTTTTTGTTGCAATGATGACAATAGATTTAAGCCAAAGAACACAGTTTATCCATTGAATGCAAAAAGAAGTTACTAGACAGTGTGCATAAGCAGTCTTTGATTATTCAGGGTTTTAATGAGATTCTCAAGAGAAGATTGATTTCAAGAAAATGACTTCAGTAGTTACCAATAAAGAAAGAACAAATGGCTTGAAATTTCAGGTAGCTTTTGAAAAATAACTTAAGAGGCTCAGAAATTCAAGATGGGTGAATTTTCAAACCATTAATATAAAGTCCTGTTGGGATGAGAATAGAGCACTGTTAAGGGTATCCATGTGCTCTTATCTGCTCATACTTGGCTTTGAATGTAGTCGTGGTGAGTATTTGACTGCATCTCTTGCTTCAGCTCCCACAAAGCTGATGATAGAAACTGAATTCCATAACAAGGTTAAAAGACTTTTAAAAAAACACTTTGTGGCTTGCCAGTTTAATTTTTTTTGTTCTAGGATTGATTTACTTTCAGCAAAAGTCAGCCTTGAGTTACTGAAATACTTCTCTTTCCTTGTATACCTATTTCCATATGCTTTCAAGTAACTGTTTGGGTATCTTTTAGGCTTATGGTACTGTTGTTAGCCTTCTCTTGTGACATGACAAGAACAGGAAGAAAGTTTCCTTGTACCTTCTATCTGAACCACCTCAAGGAGAGGCTTTATCTGAAAAGGCACAGCTACATATTTTGGCTTCTGGATAGTATTTTCTGTGGTGGGTCTCACAGTACTATATATCTGAATAAATGAATTTTATGCTTAACTCTGGCATAGCAGGCATCAAATGCATATGTACAGCATGACAGCATCCTCTACTAGACTGTACTTGTGCAGGAGAACACCTGATGAAATAACCACCAGGTAGCTGCAACAGACCTGTGTAACTAACCTCCAAGCAAAGCTGCCATGGGGGCCAGACACCATCAACTTGACATGCTGTTCAAAGTGTGTTCACAATACTGTCAGTCTCTCACACAGTTTTAATGCAGAAAATTAAGTTCCTTTTTACGTTGCTAATAAATTATGAATTCCTTTTGATACATATCAGAGATAGTTCCAGTGTAGGAGCTATGCATCTTACTGTGCTGCAGAGGAGAGGAGAATGGAAAATAAAACATTGTTTGTATTTAATCATGGAACCATAGAATGGTTTGAGTTGGAAAGGACCTTAAAGATCATTTAATTCCAACCCCCTGCCATGGGCAGGGACACTTCCCACTAGATCAGGCTGCCCAAGGCTCCATCCAGCCTGGCCTTGAAGACCTCCAGGGATGGGGCAGCCACAGCTTCCCTGGGCAACCTGTGCCAGAGCCTCACCAACCTCAGCATGAAGAATTTCCTCATTAGGTCTAGTCTAAATCTGCCCCTCTCTGGTTTATACCCATTCCCCCTAGTCCTATCACTACAAGCCTTTGTAAACAGTCCCTCCCCAGCTTTCTTATACTGGAAGATCACTATAAGATCTCCTCGGAGCCTTCTCTTCTCCAGGCTGAACAACCCCAATTCTCTCAGCCTGTCCTCGTAGGGGAGGTGCTCCAGCCCTCTGATCATCCTTGTAGCCCTCCTCTGGACCCATTCCAACAGTTCCATATCCTTCTTATGTTCTGCATGTTCTGTTCCAGAACTGGATACAGTACTCCAGATGAGGTCTCATGAGAGAGGATTAGAGGGACAGAATCACCTCCATTGACCCGCTGGCCACACTTCTTTTCATGCAGCCCAGGATAAGATTGGTCTTCTGGGCTGTGAGCGCTCATTGCTGGCTCATGTCAAGCTTCTCATCAATCAGCACCCCCAAGTCCTTCTCTGCAGGGCTGCTTTCAATCACATCATCCTCCATCCTATATTAAAACCATGGATTGCCCCAACCCAGTTGTAGGACCTTGCACTTGCCCTTGTTGAACCTCATGAGATTCAAACAGATCCACTTCTCCAGCTTGTCCAGGTCCTTCTGGATGACATCCATCCTTCTGGTGTGGCAACTGCATTGCTTAGCTTGGTGTCATCTGCCAGCTTGATAAGGGTGCCCTCGATCTTGCTGTCTGTGTCATTGATGAAGATATTAAACAGCATTGGTCCCAGTACAGACCACTAAGGGACACCACTTGTCACGGATCTCCATCTGGACATCGAGACACTGACCACTACTCTCTGAATACAACCATCTAACCAATTTCTTACCCATCCAACAGTCCACAAATCAAATCCATATCTCTCCAAGTTAGAGAGGAGGATGTTGTGGGGGACTGCGTCAAGGGATTTACAGAAGTCTGCATAGATCACATTTGTTGTTTTTTTTGTGTCCACTGATGTGGTTACCCCGTCATAGAAAGCCATTAAGTTTGTCATACAGGATTTGCCCCTCGTGAAGCCATGCTGGCTGCCACTAATCATCTCTCCATCCTCCATGTGCTTTAGCATGTCTTCTAAGAAGATCTGTTCCATGATCTTCCCAGGCACAAAGGTGAGGCTGACAGGTCAGTAGTTCTGAGGGTCATATTTTCTAATCTTTTTAAAACTGGGAACAATGTTACCCTTCTTCCAGTCACCAGGGACTACTTCTGACTTGCAGGAATGAAACGACGAGACAGACTCCAGATAGATATAAAACGGAGACATTTATTGCTGGAACATACAGGTTTATATACCTTTGCTCATCTGTCCACGCACTTCCCATAGCATCCTGATTGGCCCAGGCCTATTGTCCATGCACTTGTAATCATCAGCATCAACATTTGGTTGGTTGACCTCCAAAACCCCACAAGCTGCCCCTAAATACTGTCTCCACCCTGATCTACATCTCTGATGTTCACCTCTTTGTTCAGTTTCGCGCTCCTACAACCCAGGGTCAGTTCAAGGACCCCAAGTCAAAGAAGTATCAAACAGGTCTACCTTGCTATCACTGATTCCTACACTGACTGTCATGACTTATCAAATATTATGAAGAGTGGCTTGGCAACCACATCTGCCAATTCACTCAGGACTCTGGGATGCATCTCATCAGGTCCCATAGACTTATAATTGTTCAGGTTCCTCAGGTGGTCACAAACCTGATCCTCCTCTGCAGTGAGAAGGAGTTTACCCACCCTGGTCCCCGTCTTGTTGTCCATTGACCCAGGAAGGGTGAGGAGAGCGGTTCTCAGTAGAGACTGAGGCAAAAAAGTTGTTGAGTACCTCAGCCTTCTCATCTGCTGATACGAGGTCACCATTGTTATCCACTGGGGGGGATATACTTTCTTTAACCTTACTTTTCTGACTGCAGAAGCCGTTCTTGTTAGTCTTTACTTCTCTTGCCAAGTTCAGCTGAGCTGTGCCTTGGCCTTCCTGACCCCATCCCTACACAACAGGGCAGCATCCCTATACACTTCCCCGTTTCCCTGTCCCTGCATGTACTGCCTGTGCAATTCCCTCTTGCTCTTCAGTTTGACCAGCAGATCTTGACTCAGCCATGCCAGTGTCTTCCCTTCCCTGCCTGATTTCCTACATCTAGGCACTAAGTGCTCTTGTGCTTTAAGGAAAGCATTCTTAAATACTTGTCAGCTCTGTTCTGCTCCCTTGTCCCGGAGGAAAATGTCCCAGGGGGTCCTACCTGGTGCCATGCAGGCCATCCCATTGTCAAAAACCCCAAAGTTATTATGGTGACATCAGCCACAGAGCCATTTATTAATAGACTGCACAAATTTGATCTTTACAATGTTACCGCCTGTGGCTGGAAGGAGGGAGGACTCGCCAGCTTCGTTGCTCTTCTCTAGTTGCTCTCCAGAGCCTCAACATCCTTCTTGTGGTGAGGGGCCCAGAACTGAACACAGGATTCGAGGAGTGGTCTTACCAGTGCTGAGTACAGAGGGAAAATAACCTCTCTGGACCTGCTGGTCACGCCGTTTCTGATACAAGCCAAGATGCCGTTGGCCTTCTTGGCCACCTGGGCACACTGCTGGCTCATGTTCAGTCGCTGTCAACCAACCCCCCCAGGTCCCTCTCCTCCAGGCAGCTTTCTAGACAGTCTTCTCCTAGTCTGTAGCACTGCATAGGGTTTCTTGTGCCCCAAGTGCAGGATCCAGCACTTGGCCTTGTTAAACCTCATGCCATTGGACTCTGCCCAGCGGTTCAGCCTGTTCAGATCCCTTTGCAGAGCCTCCCTACCCTCCAGCAGATCCACACTTCCACCCAGCTTAGTGTCGCCCTCAAACTTGCTAAGGGTGCACTCAATGGCTTTATGCAGGTCATTGATAAAGACACTGAACAGGGCTGGACCCAGCACTGAGCCCTGGGGAACCCCACTTGTCACTGGCCTCCAGCTGGATTTCACACCATTTCCCACCACTCTCTGGGCCCGGCCATCCAACCAGTTTTCCACCCAGGAGAGTGTGCGCCTGTCCAGGCCAGAGGCTGACAGGTTCTCAAGCAGAATGCTGTGAGAAACTGTGTCAAAGGCTTTGCTGAAGTCCAGGAAGATACATCCACAGCCTTTCCCTCATCCAGGAGGTGGGTCACTTTGTCATAGAAGGTGATCAGGTTAGTTTGGCAAGACCTGCCTTTTGTGAACCCGTGTTGACTGGGCCTGATCACCCAATTCTCTTGCATGTGCTTCATGATAGCACTCAAGATCACCTGCTCCATGACTTTCCCTGGCACTGAGGTCAGACTGACAGGCCTGTAGTTCCCTGGATCCTTTCAAACTGAAATGACTTTATGCTTCTTTGAAATAAGCTTCTGCCATGTTGAAAGTAAATCACAGTGTATTTTCCTGGGGATACTTGAGCAGTTATCTAATGCAGGGCTTCTATTCCAAAATTCTTAAATGGTCTCCTAGTCTTGATTTACTGGCAATCTGCTCTGTTGACTCTTACATGAGATAGCCAGGAACAGTGTGATTTTTATCAACTCTGTTTACTGGAGGCAGGGAGGTATAAAGACAAAAGAGAGGGAATAGTCTAACTTTATCCTGTAATTAAAACTATATTTAAACATCTTCTGTTTATAAACAGTGTATATTAAATAGTTAGGATGGAAGTTTTACACTGGAGTGACAAAAAAAATGGGAATTACAGGTGGGGTTCCCCAGGGCTCAGTGCTGCGTCCAGCCCTGTTCAGTGTCTTTATCAATGACCTGGATGAAGCCATTGAGTGCACCCTGAGCAAGTTTGCGGACGACACTAAGCTGGGTGGAAGTGTGGATCTGCTGGAGGGTACGGAGGCTCTGCAAAGGGATCTGAACAGGCTGGACTGCTGGGCAGAGTCCAATGGCATGAGGTTTAACAAGGCCAAGTGCCGGGTCCTGCACTTGGGTCACAACAACCCTGTGCAGTGCTACAGACTAGGAGAAGTCTGTCTAGAAAGCTGCCTGGAGGAGAGGGACCTGGGGGTGTTGGTTGACAGCCGACTGAACATGAGCCAGCAGTGTGCCCAGGTGGCCAAGAAGGCCAATGGCATCTTGGCTTGTATCAGAAACGGCGTGACCAGCAGGTCCAGAGAGGTTATTCTCTCCCTGTACTCAGCACTGGTGAGACCACTCCTCGAATCCTGTGTTCAGTTCTGGGCCCCTCACCACAAGAAGGATGTTGAGGCTCTGGAGTGAGTCCAGAGAAGAGAGACAAAGCTGGTGAAGGGGCTGGAGAACAGGCCTTATGAGGAGCGGCTGAGAGAGCTGGGGTTGTTTAGCCTGGAGAAGAGGAGGCTGAGGGGAGACCTCACTGCTTGCTATAACTACCTGAAAGGAGGTTGTGGAGAGGAGGGTGCTGGCCTCTTCTTCCAAGTGACGGGGGACAGGACAAGAGGGAATGGCCTGAAGCTCCGCCAGGGGAGATTTAGGCTGGACGTTAGAAAAAAATTTTTCAGAGAAAGGGTCATTGGGCACTGGAACAGGCTGCCCAGGGAGGTGGTTGATTCACCTTCCCTGGAGGTGTTTAAGGCACGGGTGGATGAGGTGCTAAGGGGCATGGTTTAGTGTTTGATAGGAATGGTTGGACTCGATGATCGGGTGGGTCTCTTCCAACCTGGTTATTCTATGATTCTATATTGTATCCAAATTGAAGAAAAGGCATTTAAATTTCTGTTTTGAAGTGGGTCTTGATTGAAATCTAGACTGCCATTTGGGGGGATATACCTGTTAATACATGCATAATTGTGGCATCATTTGTTTAGAGTAGCCATATAGTATCAGATTCGAACTTCTTATATGGTATTACTTTATGAACATCACTTTTTAGTCTCAAATCATAGAGGTTGTCCTCAGAATAGAAAGTGACTTCCTACTTTTGACTCTATGATTAAACAGTTAATTTGACACAAATAATGCTTTTATCTTACTTTTATAAATAGTTGTTTTTTCTCTGATTTCTCAGATTCTTTTATTTTCTTTTTTTTCCTTTTCTGTTTTTCTTTTTTTCTTCTTTTCCTTTTTTTCCCCCCCAAATTGTCAGTTCTGTGTGAAGAGGTCAGCTAGCCATCTAACTCAGTAGGAACTCATGAAGCCGTGTCTTTAACATGTTTTCATCAATCTTTACATCTGCACCGGTAAAAGTTTCACCAAGGAACCTAGCTGGCATTCCATACATAATTTGTTGACAAAAGTCTTGATTGTGTCTTGGACTATACACTGATAAATTTGTAGAGCAGAAATAAGTGTTTTGTCGAAAATTATAAGTTTGCAATTAAGTAATTTTTTTATACCTGCCTCTCCAGTGAAAAGAATTAAATCAGTTTTCATGTTTGCCTAAGAACTATGAAAAGAATAAATCAGTTTCATATTTTTTTATGACTTGTTGGTTGTGTTACAATCAGAAATGGCCTTCTGGCTGACTGTTGTTGATTTTTCTTCTCAAGGATTCAGTTTATTACTTCTTTCTCTTCTCAGTACCTTATTTCTTAAACTTTCTTGTTGGTTTTGAGGTAACTCTGGCTTCTCAGGGGTGCAGAGCAGTGCAGGTGAATTCTCAGAAAGCAGTGCTTTGCTGCATCACGATCTCCAGAAAAAAAAATAAACAAAAGGCATAATGGATAATGTGTAGTCTTAATGGTACTGCAGATGTTGGGTATGGTTATTTGCAGTCTTACAAGGATAGAGGAGTGAATTGAGATATGCTTTGTCATCTTAGCCTCTACAGTAAATTATGTGGAAAAGCTCTGACTTTTGTAGTACAGTCTTTCTCCCTAAGTGTCTTTCTGATAATTGTTTCTTGAACAACAGTGGGTTGTTCAATAAGGGTTTTTTTGTTTATTTTTAAACCTAACAACTCTGAATAAGAATCAGCATCCATCTTGGGGATATTTTACTTAGAGAATCTCTGACAACTTACAAGTTCTGCAGTGATGTGTAGAGACAGAGGAAACAAGGTAATCAAAGTGTGAAGTTCTAGTACAAGAGCCTGGGAGTATGAGTGAGCATTCTGTATAAACTATATAGGTAATATTTTAATTTGCAAACCTACCTGTTTTCCAGTGTTCCTGAGATGTCTTTTACAAAGCCTTAACATGGGGTGTATTTTGCCTAGAGACTATATTCTGTCAAGCATATTTATCTCTGCAGTTCTCTAAGTAATACAAAACAAAGCTTTGGAGACAGGTCTTTTTTTCAGGAATCATGTTTACTGTGTTTCTCAGGTTTTTTATGTAACTACAAGTCCTTATCTAAACCCAAACTTTCTTAGTTGTTCATCTGCTTCTGATGTCTGATCCTTAATGAAGTCCATAGTTACTTTCCTAGTAACTGAAATGTTGTAACTCAATAAGGGATTGCAGAAATCCATAATAAAAAACATATCTGTATACGCATATGTAAAACATATATATGTCTGTGTATATACATGTACTTTTAAACAACTCTGTGTGTGTGTCACACCCTGAGGTAGACAGAGTAGGACCCAGAATTGTATTTAAACATTTAGTTTATTACCTATAATGTTACAATTCTAAGTCAAGAATATAAGCTTAAGTCTATACCAATATTAGCGTCCTATAAGGGTTTGAAAGGGACTGTATGACCTGCACAGAGTTCAATGATAAAGTCTTTACATGTTTCCTTGAAGCTGCTGTGAGTGAAGTTTCTGCAAACACTCCGATGCTTGTGGATTGTTGATATCTGTGGGGGATCTCAGGCCAGCTGATAGGGAGCTCCCATTAGTGCTTGCTCCTCTCATTCTCCTATAGTCTGATCTGGAGCGATAACATCCAGGGTACCAGTCGGCGCATCTCCTTTACTTTTTGTCGGTGGCACCGATGGTAGGGGGACAGTGGATTGCAGTGCAACCCCAGGGTCGTAGATGAGGATGTTTCCATCACAAGAAACTCATAGCCAAGTATAACATGTATAGATTTCAATTCACAAATCTTATTAATACTTTTGTTTTGAGGATCACCTCTCAGTCTTGTTTTTGTTCCACAGTTATGATGTATCTCCATGTACCTGCACTGGTATGTGGGAGGAGGAGGTGACCATGGGCCAGTTTGGTCATCCTGATAAGCAAACGAGTGGCAGAGATATTCTCCCCTTACCCTTGCCGCACAGATGGGCTTCATTATGGCCACTGACGTAGAGTGGCCACCAGACCTCCACCTGGCCCCTGTCCACCCCGTGGCTCAGCAAAGCAGCAGCCCTCTTCAGCAGCTTGGGGAGGCACGGGAGGGAGGGGAGGTTATGTCAGTGTGTACATACATGTAAGTGTATATGTATGTGTACATACAGCTGCAGAATATAGCTGGGACTGTGTGTAGATTGATATACAGCACAGTAGTAAATAGTAGGTGCGACTGAATTCCTGAAACAATTTTATTTTAGTTTGTTACAAACATTGTTTAACATCTTTTGAAGCTTCTGATTTAAAAAGAAAATAAAAAAAAATAAAAAAAATCATTAGTTCTATTCAATTTCAGTAATGCAGTGTGTTATAGCTGGTCCATTTGCTAGCATGCACACATCTGTAAACAAACCAGCAAAGACTCTTTTGCAGGCTGAGCAAGAATGGATTTTGTTTCCCTCATACTGAATTTTAAACTTTTTTCAATAAGCAGAACTGTCAGTGCTAAATGTCAGGTTTCCCATTGAAAACATGGAACAACAGTCTCTCAAAGCCAATCTTGTAAGGGAAGAGGGTCAAAAATCAGTAGTAGTGACAGGTGAGCTCTGAGAATATATTATCAGAGTAGCTGCATAATGATGTTAGAGACCCAAGAGGAACGTGCTGCTACTCTTGTCTGGAGCTTTCTGTCTGCTATGGTACAGTTTTTACCACAGTGATGCCAGGCTTTTTGCAGCTGCCGTTTCTTCTGCAACAAAATCTATTCTCAGACATGTAGCAAAAAGGAACTTCATTGTAATTTTCTGCTGTTGGCTGTGTCTATATACAGCAGAACTAAAGTATGTAAAGACCTGCAGGTTTCATTTAGTGTTAGTTTTCCAATTTATCTTAACGTGTAAAATAGCATTATTGGCTCTGTTATTTTTGGGTGGCATTAAGGGGAGGATCAAAATATTTATGCTTGGTATTGTGATGCCCACTGTGAAAAAAGTACTGAATATTTGGCTTAATGATGAGCAAAGTAAATACAGGTAAGTTACTGTAACTGGTTCTCTTCTCACAAATTTGAGATAAACTTGCTTGTGTTTTATTTTCTTGCAAAAAGGGATAAAGCAAAGTGAGCCCTTCCTGCTGCTGTGTGTCCCCCTTCATTTTATGTGCCAAACATTTATACTAAACTTCTTCCATAAATGTTGTCTTCTAATGTCTGGATGATAATGGGTACTACTCTTCCATATACTCATTTCATAGAATCATAGAATCATAAAATAACCAGGTTGGAAGAGACCCACCAGATCATCGAGTCCAACCATTCTTATCTAACACTAAACCATGCCCCTTAGCACCTCGTCCACCTGTGCCTTAAACACCTCCAGGGAAGGTGAACCAACCACCTCCCTGGGCAGCCTGTTCCAGTGCCCAATGACCCTTTCTCTGAAAAATTTTTTCCTAACGTCCAGCCTAAATCTCCCCTGGCGGAGCTTCAGGCCATTCCCTCTTGTCCTGTCTCCCGTCACTTGGGAGAAGAGGCCAACACCCTCCTCTCCACAACCTCCTTTCAGGTAGTTACAGCAAGCAGTGAGGTCTCCCCTCAGCCTCCTCTTCTCCAGGCTAAACAACCCCAGCTCTCTCAGCCGCTCCTCATAAGGCCTGTTCTCCAGCCCCTTCACCAGCTTTGTCTCTCTTCTCTGGACTCACTCCAGAGCTTCAACATCCTTTTTGTGGTGAGGGGCCCAGAACTGAACACAGGATTCGAGGAGCGGTCTCACCAGTGCCGAGTACAGAGGGAGGATAACCTCCCTGGACCTGCCTGTCATGCTCTTTCTGATACAAGCCAAGATGCCATTGGCCTTCTTGGCCACCTGGGCACACTGCTGGCTCATATTCAGTCAGCTGTCAACCAACACCCCCAGGTCCCTCTCCTCCAGGCATCTTTCTAGACAGACTTCTCCTAGTCTGTAGCACTGCACAGGGTTTCTTGTGCCCCAAGTGCAGGATCCAGCACTTGGCCTTGTTAAACCTCATGCCATTGGACTCAGCCCAGTGGTCCAGCCTGTTCAGATCCCTTTGCAGAGCCTCCTACCCTCCAGCAGATCAACACTTCCATCCAGCTTAGTGTTGTCCGCAAACTTGCTAAGGGTGCACTCGATGCCTTCATCCAGGTCATTGATAAAGACATTGAACAGGGCTGGACCCAGCACTGAGCCCTGGGGAACCCCACTTGTCACTGGCCTCCAGCTGGATTTCACACCATTTCCCACCACTCTCTGGGCCCGGCCATCCAACCAGTTTTCCACCCAGGAGAGTGTGCGCCTGTCCAGGCCAGAGGCTGACAGGTTCTCAAGCAGAATGCTGTGAGAAACTGTCTCAAAGGCTTTACTGATGTCCAGGAAGATACATCCACAGCCTTTCCCTCATCCAGGAGGTGGGTCACTTTGTCATAGAAGGTGATCAGGTTAGTTTGGCAAGACCTGCCTTTTGTGAACCCGTGTTGACTGGGCCTGACCACCCGGTTCCCTTGCATGTGCTTCGTGATGGCACTCAAGAACACCTG
Organism: Phaenicophaeus curvirostris; assembly: GCF_032191515.1. Lineage (NCBI taxonomy): Eukaryota > Metazoa > Chordata > Aves > Cuculiformes > Cuculidae > Phaenicophaeus > Phaenicophaeus curvirostris. The sequence goes on along the minus strand of NC_091431.1, from coordinate 24,076,352 downwards.
CTCCATGACTTTCCCTGGCACTGAGGTCAGACTGACAGGCCTGTAGTTTCCTGGGTCCTCCCTGGGACCCTTCTTGTAGAACAACATCAGCCAGCCTCCAGTCCAGTGGAACTTCTCCAGTCTTCCAGGACTGCTGGAAGATGATGGAAAGGGGTTTGGCCAGCACATCTGCTAGCTCCTTCAATACTCTTGGATGAATCCCATCCAGCCCCATAGACTTGTGGGTGTCTAGTCGGGCTAGCAAGGCTCTGACCACCTCCTCTTGGATCACGGGAGCCTCATTTTGCTCCTCTAGCTCCTGGGTTTGTACACAGACAGAATGACTTTCTTTACAATTAAAGACTGAGGCAAAGAAGGCATTAAGTACCTCAGCCTTTTCCTCATCCCCTGTTACTGTTGTTCCTTCTGCGTCCAATAGGGACTGTATGGTCTCCCTAATCCTCCTTTGATTATTTATATATTTATAGAAGGATTTTTTGTTATCTTTCACAGACTTTGCCAATCTGATTTCTAGTTGAGCCTTAGCCCTTCTGATTTTTTCTCTACACAATCTCACTTCCCTCCTGTAGTCCACCCAAAAGGCCTGTCGCCTCTTCCAGAACCCATAAACGTTTCTCTTCTTCTTGATATCACTCAAGATCTGTCTGTTCAACCAAGCTGGTTTTCTCCCCTGCCGGCTTTTTTTCCGGAACATGGGGATGGCTTTCTCCTGAGCTGCTAGGATTTCCTTTTTGAAGAGCTCCCAGCCCTCATGGGCTCCCTTGCCCTTAAGTACTGTCTCCCATGAGACTTTGCCAACCAGCCTTCTGAAGAGTTTAAAGTCTGCCCTCTGGAAATTTAATGCTATCGTCCTGCTAACCACCGTCTTCACTTCACCTAGAACAGAAAACCCTATCATCTCATGATCACTTTGTCCTAGGCATCCGTCTACTGCCACATCCCCCACAAGGCCTTCTCTGTTCACAAACAGCAGGTCCAGGAGGGCACCCTCCCTTGTTGGTTCATTCACCAGCTGTGCAAGGAAGTTGTCTTCCATGCACTCCAGGAACCTCCTAGACTGCTTCCTTTCTGCTCTATTGTTCTTCCAGCAGATATCAGGAAGATTGAAGTCTCCCACAAGAACAAGAGGCATTGATCTAGAGATTAACCCCAGCTGTTTATAGAAGAGCTCATCAGCTGCTTCTCCTTGGCTGGGTGGTCTGTAACAGACTCCCATCACAAAATCTACCTTCTGCTGGGCTCCTCTGATTTTAACCCACAGGCACTCAATCTCCTCATCGCCACAATCCATCTCAACCGTGTCCAAGTCCTCCCTTACAAAGAGGGCTACCCCGCCTCCTCTCCTACCCTTCCTATCCCGCCTGAAGAGTTTGTACCCCACCATAGCTGCACTCCAGTCATATGAGTCATCCCACCATGTTTCCGTGATGGCAACAACATCATAGGCTCCTTGCCCTACGACAGCTTCCAGCTCTTCCTTCTTATTCCCCATGCTGCGTGCATTGGTGTAAATGCACTTCAGCCGAGCTGCCAAGCCTTCAGCCCTCTTAGAGGGAACAGAGTTCATTCCCAATTGCCTGGTAACTGGAGTAGCTAGCACCAGAGTGCCTGTATCTCCCTTAGCACCTCAAGGTGTGTTCTCCCCCACTTTCTGTGTGGTGAGGTACTGGTGGTCCACACCAGCACACCGTCTCCGAATCACCATTGCCCCACGTCCAGGCTCGTTCCTGTCTAGCCTGGGCTCAACCCCCTCCCCCTTCACATCTAGTTTAAAGCTTGATTTATGAGCTTAGCTAGGTTTTTAGCAAGGGCTTTAGCCCTGCTAGGAGACCCACGTGTCCCATCCTTAGCAAGAAAGCCTGGGGGTGCGTGAGCCACCCCATGATCAAAGAAGCCAAAGCCCCTCTCCCCACACCAGGCTCGGAGCCAGACATTAATGGAGTTCTTCTTCCTGACTTCCCGCTCCTCTCTATTTAGCCTTGGGGTGGAGCAGAATACATTTTGTGCCCCAGAGCCCTCCATCATTTTCCCAATGGCCCTGAAGTCATTCTTGATGGTTTTGGTCTTTTTGTTTACTAGATCATCGTTACCAGTTCGGACTACTATCAGAGGATAGTAGTCAGTCTCCTGGACCAGGGAAGGAAGCTTTGTAGCTACCTCCTTCACTGATGCCCCCGGTAAGCAACAGACCTCTCTGTGGAGCTGTTCCGGTCTGCACATGGGTCCCTCCGTTCCTTTTAGGAGGGAGTCCCCTACAACAATCACCCTCCTCTTCTTCTCGATGGAGGATGTTTTTATCTTTTTCTGAGGATGCTGCAGCCTAGGGAAGGATTCTAGGCTGTGGGAGCCATCATCCTCAGGGTTGGATTCCACCCGCAGCACCTGGTACTTGTTCACCAGGGGGATCTGGGGTTTTGGTGTCTGGGTGAGGGGAGCAGGTTTCCTTCATCTGGCAGGAACTTGCTGCCATTCCCCATCTCTTGTAATCCCAACCTTGCAGTTTGCAGGTGGATGGTGTTTGGACACACCAGCTCTGGCAGGCTGCTGAGTTAGTGAGAGGGCACTACTCCACTGGTCTATCTCCCTCTCACACTCCCTGATGGTCCTCAGCCTCTTTACCTCCTCCCTTAACTCCTCCACCATGTGAAGGAGCTCCCCCACTCGAGCGCAGCTTTCGCAAGTGGAGCCAGTAACAGAGGCCCGAGCTGGTGTGGGAGGGGGGCACTGCCTGCAGCCCAGGGTCTGGGGAGCTGCCTGCACCCCCTGTGGCTCTGTCTGGGTGGCAGCATCCATCCTGCCTGCTGCAGCACACGGAGCAGCTTTAGTCTTCTGCCGGGTGGCCACCATGGTCCTCGGTGTCTTCTGCCTAGTCTCTAGGTCCTCTCTGCGCCCTGCCTGCTCGAACTGCCGCTGAAACTGCCGGTCAAACTGCCCCGCTCCTCTTTGCGGTGCTCCAGGTCGCGGTGCTTTCAAGTGGTGTTCCCCAGGGCTGCTGGTCAGAAGTGGTGTCCCCGAGGGCTCAATGCTGGGTCCAGTTCTGTTTCTGTTCAATATCTTTATCAATGACCTGGATGAGGGGATTGAATGTACCCTTTGCAAGTTTGCAGATGACACTGACCTGGGAGGGAGTGTTGATCTGCTGGAGGGTAGGAAAGCCCTTCAATGGGATCTAAACAGGCTGGACCACTGGGCTGAGACCAGTGGCATGAGGTTTAACAAGGCCAAGTGCTGGGTCCTGCACTTGGGACACAAGAAACCCATGCAGCACTACAGGCTTACGGGAGTCTGGCTGGAGAGCTCCCTGGAGGAGAAGGACCTGGGGGTGTTGGCTGACAGCGACTGAACATGAGCCAGCAGTGTGCCCAGGTGGCCAAGAATGCCAATGGCATCTTGGCTTGGATCAGAAACGGCGTGACCAGCAGGTCCAGGGAGGTTATTCTTCTTCCGTACTCAGCTCTGTTGAGACCACACCTCAAATACTGTGTTCAGTTTTGGGCCCCTCACCACAAGAAGGATGTTGAGGCTCTGGAGTGAGTCCAGAGAAGAGCAACAAAGCTGGTGAAGGGGCTGGAGAACAGGCCTTATGAGGAGCGGCTGAGAGAGCTGGGGTTGTTTAGCCTGGAGAAGAGGCTGAGGGGAGACCTTATCACTGTTTACAACTACCTGAAAGGAAGCTGTAGGGAGGTGGATGGAAGCTGATAGGATGAAAGGGAATGGCCTCACTCTGTGCCAGGGGAGGTTCACATTGGATATTAGGAAACAATTCTTCATGGACGGTGTTACCAAGCACTGGCACAGGCTGCCCAGGGAGGTGGTTGAGTCACAGTCCCTGGAGGTACTTAAAAGACAGATGAAGTGCTTAGGGAGATGATATAGTAGTAGACAGGCACAGACTTGATGATCACAAAGGTCTTTTCCAACCTAGTGATTCTATGATTCTATGTCCCATTGTCGTTTAATCCTGTAACATTTTAAGTATTCTGACTGCAAAAGTAAACAATTCTAAGTAATGGCTGTTTATAAATAACAGAATATTTCCTAGAAATAATACAATATTGTTATAAATAATAGAATAATACACATAAATGCAGAATGTTTTATTTATATTCATATATATATATACACTTACATATATACCTGCACATATGTATAGGTGTATATAAATGTATGTGTATAATATATATCCACATGTACTGTATTGTTTATTATGGATTTCTACAATCCATTACTCGTGTAATAGAAAACTCTCCTGAAATATCTAATAGCTCTGCATCCAGCTCAAAATTTCTGCAAAATGAGGGTGACCACCAAAAAGCCTGGAATTTCTATTAAAAGGGAATGTAAATGCACAGCGGGGAAAGGGTGTACGTGTGTGTTAATCTTCTTCCTTTTGTGTGTTCCCCCCCCGCCCCAATTGCTGCATTTGAATTCTTTTATGCTTTTCTTCACAAGCATATTTCTGTAAATTTTCACAATGTTCTGGAATGTTTACAGCATTACTGAAAAAGAAAGATGTTTAAGGGAAACCCCAAATGTCATTAAATCTACAATAATATTAATCAACTTGCACTTTTGGTTATGGTGAACCGGCACCCTAAGACAATGCAGAACTACAAGTGTATTCAAAGGAACGGACACATGGAGGTACATGACATTGATGTTGACTGCACTACGTCTGCTGTACTGCCAGGATTTGAGTTGACATCTGTAACTGGAGACTTGAGACATAATTGATGCAAAGCAATTAAGAAGTTCATTAATTTTTGAACACATTATTGGGAAATTGGTAGAGCAGTAAAACAGTCAAAGGTAGGCCATCAGATCGATTTGCTGTTACATTACAATGCATATTATTATGCTCATCTAGAAAGCTTCTAATTAAAGGTCTAAAGTCTAATGAATCACATCTATGGCTATTGAATTATGATTCTGTAAGCATTGAGATGTCTATCACTTTCACTAGCACTCGTCCATATCAAGTCTTAGAGACTTGTTGTAAAAATGAAAGAGAGCTACCTCCTCAGTACGTTAGCCAGATACAGAGCTATACATTGTGTAACCTATGGAATCTTTTGAGACCATCCCTTTAAAGAGATTTATGTAGTGCGTGTAATAAAATATGCTACTGGTGAACATTTGTAAGATACCACTTTGCACTCTTACACATTAAAAAATGACTTAAGAAATGTTAGGTTTAAAAGCAATTCAGGTGTGGAAAAGAAGGAAATTGTAAGCATTTGGGGATGAAAGGTTTAATAGTACCTTTCAGGAAAAAGTTGAATGCTTTATTACTTTTAATAATGTCAATGTATGTTGGAATTTTATTGTAGATTAAATTTGATCTGATGGAGGTTCTTTGATTGGGAAAAGAATTTTTGAGTGGATGAGGAAACCTATTTAGAAATTTGATTGAATTTTATTTAGACAGCATAGACAATTTCAAACTTTTGGGCAGAAAAACTGGGCACTATTCGCTGGAACCTGGAGACTGCAGGACAGTATCTACATGCAGCCATAAATAGTTTCCTTGTAGCTGTTGTAAAGGCAGGTAGTCTGCAAGTGGTGTGATTCAAGCCCAGAATGATGTGAATTGGCTCAAGCTCATCAATAAACAACATCCAAACGTTAAGTGGCTTGTTCTTGCTGACTGCTGGGGTAGTGCCTATGCACTACTGTACAGTACTGCTTTATTGATGTGTTGTACTATAGCTAAGAAGGAAAATCTACCACAACCAATTTCAACAGAATTCTTGGGGCATAATGACAGCAATAGCAGTTGCAGTTGAAATGCAAGACAGTATATTCCTTGGAATTCAGCAAGATATTCTTAACTGATGTCGAGCCTGGTTAAAAGGTGTGCATGCGTGCACGTGCATATACAAAAGAATGAAGGAGAAGGCAACTGATTTTCCATCTCTCCCAATCTTTACTTTCTGTTTCAGAATTTGGGGGAGGGAGGGGGAATGCAATTTTAGTGCTAAATATATTTTTTCTTATGTGAGGTAGTGATGATGATAAGCAGTGAGGAATGCTCCTTCTCCCCTCTCCCCCAAACAATAGAGAGGGATTTAGAGGTGGGGCTTGCACTATTTGGCCATTATTTCTGTCTGTGGCTGGATGGGTGCTTAAACAATTTATCTTCTTTGGTCAGTTTTGTCCAGGTCTGAAACAACACATGGACTGCAAGGCTTTATGGCAAACTTTTTTTCGTGGGATTCGTTATAAATGTTGCAGAATAGGGCTACTAACATTTCAAAATTATAACAGAAGGACCACAAGAATCTTGTGGAGAAAAGTTCTTCTGTTAAGGAAAATCACAAAATACTGTAGCTTTATAAATGAGACTCTTTTTCTCCCTGCTTTTTTTTTTTAATTATTTTGCTCAGTAGTTGCAGGAAAAAATCATCTTGGGGAAGCATAAATTCAACAACAGCAGTAACCTCTCTCCTGTACTTTCTGAGCAAGGAAACAGCATATTAAATAAACCTTTACAGTGTCAAAACAGTGTATAAATCTGAGAATCAGTATGGATACAATCAAACTTTAGTTTGTCTCCCTCCTTGGAAAGAAGTCTCAGGACTGAGGTAAGCCTTCGCTGTCCCTTTTTTCCTAGGCAAAAAGAAAGCTGTGGAAAGAACATAAGCAGGTCGAAATTCCACCACAAACAAAACAGATAGCATTAAAAATTTTCTGCTTTGACCTTGGATTTTTTTCACTCACCATTATTCTTATCACTGGAAAGAAATTTTTGATAGGAATGGTTGGACTCGATGATCTGGTGGGTCTCTTCCAACCTGGTCTGTGTGTCTTGTGGCTACTCAGGGTATTGAAAATTTTCTACAGTAATGGATATGGGACAGGACTTCACGGCCTAAACATGAAGTGTGTAGCTTCTTGTTTATATGTGTGCATATGTATTTCACTGCATATGTTTGTTTTGGATTGATAAACAAGTTCTAATACAGTTCTGCTTAAATGTTTAGAAAAAATATGTGAAGACATTGTTGGCACACTATGCAAAATGTCTCTCTGATGCCTTTTCTGTTGTCAGAATTAAATGCATGACTTGTCAAATGTAGCTGGCAACTAAATCTTCTGTGTAGGGAAAAATGCTTACTAAATTTGTCTTTATTTTTAGCATTAACAGGAATTGGGTTGTCATTTTAATGATTATTTTTCTGTGTTCCCTCCCCCTTCTTTTGTAGGTAGCATTGGTACATCCTTTCAATGCCACTCAATCCATCAAGATCACATTTGTAGTGATGACAGTGACAAGGTGAGGCTTACATAAATGTTTCCTTCACAAGATGCATGTGCATTGGGGTTTTTCATGGTCCTTTTGCACTCTGTTCTTGGAAGATTCTTGAGTGAGGAGCGAGCAGGGGAAAATTCCTTTCAGAGTCATCCTAGTACACCAACTTAACACTAGCACTGCCTATTAAGATTCTTTCTTTTCTGTCATTATATGGAAAATCAATTTTGTGTTAGATTGTCTTCCCTTAATTTATTTCATATCAGAGTAATTAAGACTGGTTTAAGTCTTGTTGGAAATTATTTTAGGCGCTACACAGGTTTGGGGGAAGGAAAAGAGTGAGGCTGTGACAGCTTAACTGGTTTAAATTTTGTAAGATCACATAACCTTTTGAGATGTTTGGCACACCATATACCTCCATATTAATAAACTGGGCTACAGCTTTATTTTTTTGCATATTTAGGGACAGCGGGAGAAAATAATCTTTCTCATTGGTATTGAATCTGTACCAAATGAGAACTCCCAACTGTAAAAGCTGACTGAAGTAGTATAAAAGGAGAAAGAATGTGTTTTGTGTGTATTTCAAAGACATGTTTTCTCTCAAATGTCAGTTTTATGTGGTAAGAGCTTTCATTTTTCTCTCAGAATACACGAAGCTTTTTGCCTTGTATTTTATAGGAAATTCTTGTTGATCCCTTGATTAAAATGACCACTTGTTTGGAAAACCAGTGAACAATCTTCAGAACAGACATCTGCACTCTTCTCAAATGTGCCTCTGAACTCTTGTTTTAAGAGAAGATGGTGAATTACTTATAAAATGAGAGTTCTGATTAATTTTGCCATTACTAAGAGACAGCACCTGTTCATTTTGGTGGGAATATCATTTAAAGATAAAAATATAGGCTTGAATTGATTTATTTATCTAAGATTTCTATTAATTGTTGGACTTCTTTGTATTCGTTCTAGAAACACTATGAAGATAGTATCATCAGAATAGTTTGACATATTTTTGACACATGTTTCAGTGGAATAATTTACTGCTTTCTGCCTGAGCATGTGCAAACAGTTTTTGCATTAAAGGAGAAATGTGAAGGAATGTATTTGACTCGTAATCTACATATATTTTATAGTAGGTTCTCCAAAAAGCCAGTCTTCATTTCCTGGACAACAGCGTGAGAAAAGTTCTACTACCACACATGCTACAGGAATGTTGCAATCTTAATGAAAACAATTCGCAGGCTTCCACCCCAATTACTTGATTTTATTGACTTGGCACATGGGAATCTTGAATTCATGTTCAGTGGCATCAGCAGGAAACCAAAGTCTAAGATTTCTCATGTGTGGCCTCACTGTAATAAAAGCATGTAATTGTTAATTATTGATAATTATTGTTAATTATTGTGAATTATTGATAGTATTAGGAACCAGGTCAATTTTGTAGCACCAAAACCAGTACTTTGCCTCATGCCTTATTAAAAGATCAAGAATAGCATAGATACAGAGTACATTCTCCATTTTACTTGGTATTGTAAAGTGATTATAATTGAGGTACCTCTTAAAATAATTGTGGCTTTGGAGGTGGAAGCATTTAAGCCTCAGTGCATGAGTCGGGAGACCCTTTTTTTTATGCTTCTAATTTCTTCTGATTTTTCTTTGAAGTATATCATGCTGTGTTTGTTTAATTCCTATGATTTTTAAATGAATTAAATACTTAAAGACAGAATTGTCATTTTAAAAATATTACATAACAGAACAGAATAAATTTCTTTATAGAGCACTTAAGGAAAGGTATTTGCAACAAGGAAATGTTATTCCTTGGAATATTACTTTGCTTTAATGTCCGAGCAGTCCTGCTAGTGTTAAACAACAGATAGATGCAAGAATATTATCCTGCAGAGCCTTTCAATTATATTCAGTTTGTTTAGCTTGAAAAATATTGTTTGTCCTTTGGGTGTTTGTTTTGCAAGTGCCCTATTTCCATTAGAGGATGTTTGCTAGTTTGAAAACTCCAAAGATACAACTCTTAACTAGTTTTGGGATATCTATTTTCAGAGTTCTCATCAAGTTACATATTCCTTAGTTTTCACACAGTTAAAACCAAAATTGACTACCCAGCAGGAGTAAAGAAAAGTACTGTGGGAGCAATCCAGTGGAGCTTTTTTTCACTAGCACTAAGGCATTGGAAACTATTATTTCCAAATATTTACCTTGCTTTACTCCTTTTTAACTTATTTTAACTTACTTTACTTTCATTGTATTACTCCTACTAGATTTGCTTTCTTAAAAGTTTTTAAGGAATTTCTCTTTGGTACTTATGGCCCAAATACATAACTACACAACTTGATTCATTATTTCTAACCTTAAAATGTCCCAGTTACAGCTAGTACATCTTCCATTTCTTTCACAATTTCTTGTTCCTGAACTTACTTTTGTTTGTCTATCTCGATGGGCACAGTCCTCAGTCTGTAATCTAGAAGGCTTTCAACTCTTTAAAAAGATGTTTTTCACAAAAGGGGAAGTATTTTACAAGTTCTGATCCTTAAAAATGGATCCACTTCTTCATTTTCCTCTTTGAATGGTGCAGAGTGAGGTAGGATAACCCTAACAGACTCATCCATAGCTGAACTCAAAATGATTTAGGAATTCAGATCCTTTAAGGTCCATCACATTTAATTAATATGTGATCTATAAAATCAGATCTGTTGGAGGAGGGGACAACGACACATACAGTATATTAAAAAAAAGGGACTATTAGAAAGAATTTATTTTGCCCTCTGCAATTTCAAAACTAGAAAAAAATCTTCCTGTCCAATTAGGACAGCAGTAGTTCATTCCTCTTGATGTGTGTTGTCTGCCCCCTCAGTCTTAGTTTCAGTTAATTCTACCTAATCTTACCAAGCAGCTTCATGCCTTTTCCATTTTCATTTCACGTCCGGCAGCTGTGATGATGTAACTTAATGATCTTAAATCAGTTTCATGCCTGATGAATTGCCTGCTTTAGAGCATTAATTAATTATTTCTACAGAAGATGGTTTGTTTTCCTGGATCACATTTGAGGAAATTTTAGTTAGACTTAAGTACACAGAATGGAGGCAGGTTTGAAAGGTAAACATAGTTACGGTGATGATACCTTACTTAAGGGGAACAGCTTCAGTAGGTCAGTTCCCCAACACCTCATTTGCTCAGCATTTCTGCATCTCCCAGTGGTACTGGTAGCAAAAGGCTGGTCATGCTTCTCTAATGACTCATCAACAGCTGGCTTTGCTCCTGTGATTTTTGTTGACTTTTTATTGTCAGTCTCACCCCTTCTGCTTATCAGGAACGCAGATGAACATTCAGAGTGTGCAAGTACGACCTGAGCAGGCCGCAGGGAGCTGTTCTTGAGAAGCCCGATGGCTTTTGTGATGCATCAGTTTTCAGCCAAGTCCCCCATGCTGGTGGCAGCAATAACTGTTGTGCTCCCAAAGCTGGTTCCCGCCCTCTCTTCCGAGGGGTATTTCCTGACTGGTGCTTCCCCAGGGTCTCCCACCAGCTCCCTTGCTCTGTTGCCTTTTAAAGCATGGGGATGGCTGTGGCGATGAAGGAGATGCAGACCTCGCAGATTTCTCTATGTTCTTTTAATCAGCATGACGTGCAGAAGCCAAATTAAGAAAGTACTATCACTGCTACTCCTCCTCCTGGCTTATCTCATTCAGGCAGATCTTTATACAGTTCCTCGGTTTTCCAAACTTCAGACAAACAGGATGGATTTGGTTTTGTCCATTCTACACCCTTGTGACTGTTTTCAGTCATATCTCCAATTCACTTATCCTCAGGCTTTTTTTTCCAGCCTAGCCTTCTCATACATTCAAGATGTGACGTCCTGTGTGTCTAGCTTGGAACATCTCGTCCTTTTAATAATGTTAATTCTAATATGCTCGATACCAGCTTCACGCTTTACCTTAGTCCCAATTAATCTTCCATATATTTAGGGGCAGATTTAGACTAGACATAAGGAAGAACTTTTTCACGATGAGGGCGGTGAGGCACTGGCCCAGGTTGCCCAGGGAAGCTGTGGCTGCCCCATCCCTGGAGGTGTTCGAGGCCAGGTTGGATGGGGCCTGGCGCAGCCTGATCCAGCGGCACTTGTCCCTGCCCATAGCAGGGAGGTTGGAACTGGATGGGTTTAAGGTCCCTTCCAACTCAAACGCTTCTATGATTCCAGCATTTGGTATGAGAAATTGACAGTTAAGAATCCAGTGCTTAAGTCTGTTTAAAATATTTATTATGTGAAACATGCACTTCGGTCTTAGCGGTTTCTTAATGAGAATTGCATTTCAGAGAAGGAACTAACACAGATAATACCCTGGAAATGGCTGTCAGTCTGATGTGGAATTAACACAAATTAAATTTTCAGGTTATTCATATGTTTTGGTTTCAAGTAAAATGAAGAGATGTGTTTGGTAGCCTACAAGAAAGCTGGGGAGGGACTGTTCACAAAGGGTTGTAGTGACAGGACAAGGGGCAATAGGCATAAACTGGAAAGGAGCAGATTTAGACTAGCCATAAGGAGGAACTTTTTCACCGTGAGGGTGGTGATGCACTGGCCCAGGTTGCCCAGGGAAGCTGTGGCTGCCCCATCCCTGGAGGTGTTCAAGGCCAGGTTGGATGGGGCCTGGCGCAGCCTGATCTAGTGGGAGGTGTCCCTGCCCATGGCAGCGGGGGGTGGAACTGGATGGGCTTTCCAACGCAAACAATTCTGATTCTATAGTCGGCAGCTGCTCCAACTAAACCGAAACTGAAAGGGGGCGGTGTCGCGCGCTGTCACCGCTTCCTCTTCCAGCCGCGGCGGTGACGTAGCCGCCCGCACGTGCCGGGGGGCGGGTTGTGGGGCAGTGGGCGGGGCTCGCTCTGCCTCCGCCCCGCGCGGGCGGCGTGACGTCCGGCCGCGCCGGAGAAAGGCGCGGGGCGCGCGCCCTCGGGTGAGCGCGAGAGCTTGGACCGGCGCTCCCGGAACCGCAGCGCGGGGGAAACTCGCTGGGGCCGCAGGTACCGGCGGGGCGGGGAGCGGAGCCCAGAGCCCGCTCTGCGAGCGCCGGAGGCGGCGGCACCGCGTGGGCACCGGCCGCTGTCGGAGCGAGAGTGGAACCTGTGCTCCCACGTGGGGGAGGGCGGGAGCTTGGCGAGGTCGGGTCTTAAGTAGCTCGGGTCTCCTGAAGTTGCTTTATCTGCTCGTGGCGAAAGGTGGAAACCGAGACCCAAAAATCTCCTGGCTTTCCAAAACTGCAGAAGTTACACGTCCTCGAGCAGACGAAGCAGGTTCGGTCGGTGGTTTCTTCTGGAGAAGAGGAGGCTGAGGGGAGGCCCATTGCTCTCTACAACTACCTCAAAGGAGGTTGTGGAGAGGAGGGAGCTGGCCTCTTCCCCAAGTGACAGGGGACAGAACGAGAGAGAATGGCCTCAAGCTCTGCCAGGGGAGGTTCAGACTGGACATCAGGAAAAAATTCTTCATAGAAAGGGTCATTGGCACAGACTGCCCAGGGAGGTGGCTGGGTCGCCATCCCTGGAGGTGTTTAAAAGATGGGTGGATGAGGTGCTGAGAGGCGTGGTTTGGTGATTGATAGGAATGGTTGTACTCAATGATCCTCAGGGTCTTTTACAACCTGGTGATTCTGTGTTGGGAGCAGGGAGGGAGCGAGTGAACGCTGAATCAGCTTTTGCGGATTGTCCACCCACTGTCATAGTAAGGTGAAGATTTCAGGTGTCTTTGGTCATAGATTCACAGAATAGTTCAGCTTGGAAGGGACCTTAAAGACCATCTAGTTCCACTCCCCCTGGCTGTGGGCAGGGCCGTGTCCTACTCTCACATTAGTTGAGAAAGAACAACTGGAAATATTGATGTTAGCAAACATGTGTTTTAGGGCATCCTGTTAGTATTTTTCAGTATATCTGAGCAAATTCCTATTCCTATGTAATGTGAAGAGGCAGGTTTTTGTACTCAGGCGAGAAAGATGCTTATTTCAACAAGTGTGTGTTAAAACTGATTTTGCTTTGAGGTGTTTTCAAGAAGCATATGTTAAAGTTATAATTGTTTGTAGTGAGTATTTTTTTCCTTAAACAGAAGTTCATGGAAGTGTAAGTCATGAGAAACTTTATGAATGTATAGCACTTGCATTTTTAAACAGATTTTCAAGGCTAGTATTTGGAGAAAATGTAAACGTTCCAATAAGCTCTTCAGATGTATAATGAGGTGACTGGAATGGTAAGGTGAGTATGATTACTAATAGTCTGCCTTATTCGGGTCTTGCTTACTTCTTGATTAGGTGTTGCTGCTGACATGCTTATCCTTAAATACCATTCACTACGGCAACTACTTTGGTTTCAATTGCCAAATTTATGGGATTTATCCACATCCAGGGATCTTGCTATTTCCTGGCCCAACAGGCTCCTTAACCACAGCACTGTAAGAATTAAAAAAAACCCAAACCACCTTTTTTTTCTATTCGAGAGGGTACTGCAGCTGTGTTATTAGAATCACTATTGTGAGAAAGTCCGGAAAAATTCTGTTTGGATACTTTGTTGTGCAGTAAGAGAAAGGAAGGTGCAGTCATTAGAGGATGAAGTATGAGATGGGAAAGCAAATTACCTCCATGGCAGATTTAGTGGCCAGTGAAAGTTGATAATGCTGTTCATCTTCCTTAATCACCAAACCCGTAGGGAAGAAAACTCTGCATACGTGGAACAACAATGTGAGGAAAATTTCCAGAGAATTGTTATCAGGAGACAGTACATACTAAGAGTTGCAAGAAAACAAGTGGTGTATAAATAGAAGGGGCTTATACATTAGGGATCTCAAGATTCTTCTGTGTGAAACTTAGAGAGCAGATGAAACTTTATTTTTTTTAAATAAAAGTATAATAAATACTAAATTGAAGCTGCAAGTTGATTATACCTATCTTTGTACCTGCAGTGGTGTAGAAGTGATAATGTGTAATAGTCTTTTTTTCTGAAAGTTACAGGTTTGACTTGGAAGCTGACGTCAGTGCTGTTGTGATTTGTGAAGTTCATGCATCATTTTATCTAGTTACATTTTTTCAGTATGTTTTATTGACATTGTAACAGGACATAATTTATGTGATCTAAAGTGGTATTGGTGAAGTCAAGTTACTTTTTCAACTCTTTACTAAGAAAGTTTTTAAGAACTAAATGGGTTTTACGCAAGGGATGCAGTTAGGAAGACAAGTTACTTAAGGGCTGCTTTTGAGTAAAACTTAAACTGTAGTCATGTTGTGTTTCAGAGCTGTTGTACGTGGAAGGTACATGGGCTGAACTGCTAGTGAAGGTAATGGGAATTTGTACAGAGCAAGTCTTAGACTTCTAAAGGTTTTCTCATTTAATCTTTGCATGTAGCTACCACTACCCTCTACTCCAGAAGGATTAGAAAGGTAGGAATAAGAGTACAGATAGAATGTGACATTTCTTTTTTTCCTGTTTCTAGTCAGAGAGTTGTTTTGACCGTTGAAGACTGATTCTTGAAACTTCTGGAAAGGTATGGGTTTGACTTACTGAGCTCAATCAGACATACAGCTTGTGGTTTCCTTCTCTATGTAAGGATCTGTGTGAAGTTAAATAATCTAATACAGCATATTTAAATTCTGTTGTGGGCAAAGCTTGTCTAGGTGTCTGATTCAATGGAGTGATTTCCATGGGGTTTATTCTTTAGCTTCACTTGGGAGTGGGTAGGTTCCTCTTTTACTAAGCTCTTGAAAGAGCAGTAAAACTTGCTTTGGTTTTTGGTGCCCTCTACTGGTTCCTGTTTGTAAGAACATCGAAACGAAGATTTTTGGTCTTGTAATAGCAATAAAATGCTAACAGCATCAGCTCTTTAAAAACAGTGGGAAGGGGAAAAAAAAGAAGGAAGCCCTTTTACACCTTAAGCATTTTACTGATTGTTGTCCAGCCAGTTTCTCTGGGTTGTAGTGGAACTGTTCCTCACCTGGTAGAAAAATGGTGAAGCTGCATAAACTTGCTTCATTCTAGCTGTAACAATACTGGTGCCTTTGCTCTCCCCATGTTGGGGGAAAAAAAAAATCCCAAAAAATACTCTCTATCTTTCATGTCCACAGCTCATGGCTCTCAGAGAGTATGTTTCAGATTTGCATTCCTAGAACTTCTCCTGGCTTGCTTGGAATACCACTGCTTTTGTGGTTTCCACACAGATACTACAAAAAAGTGTGATGCTTCATGTGAGCACAAATTCATGTACTGGTTTTAGCTTAATTAGTGTTTTTTTAAGTAGCTCTTTCATGGTATCAGTCTTGCAGTTTTTCTGTCCCCAAAAATCTGCGAACACATTATGAACTCAGTCCTGTCCTTTTTCCAGAGGCTCTTATCTTAGCCTTGTGGTCAGCCTTTGCCAGCTCTCTGTGTTTCTGACAGGACTGTCTAAATTTCTCTTTAACCTTGCAGTAAGTCCTTTTGCAAGCAGGGATGAGAGCATTCATGGCATAACTTAGGGTGCTGCTGAGCAGATGCTTTGTCTGGCAGTCTTCCTGAAATCTTTAGGAAGTGCTCTTGTCACTAGACAATTGAAAATGAAGACATTGTTTTCCTTATTCAGGTAATTTTTTTAGGTGACCTGTATTGGGATTGTTCATCTAAAAAGCTGTGATGCTTTGGAACTTTTGATAAGCTGAATTTTCAAAATCTAATTCATAGGAACTAATCTCTTGCAAAGACATTTAGAACTATTTTGATGGCGAGTACTGAGGGAGGGGTTTTTGGATTAGTGTCCTCTGTGTGTAATTCTGGGAAAACGTTTGGAATGGAATGTAGAAGAAGAGGGTAAATGAAGAGACTGTAGGCACTGGAGTGGGAAAAGTTATTTGTTTTAAATAATGTGGAAGGAACTTGTGAAGATGAACAGGAAAGTTCCAAATGAGTGAGTATGGACTTAAGAAAAGTGTTCAGACGTGAACACACATTACCTGGCAAGACTAATGTCATCTGGTCATTTCCTTATTGTATCAAAACAGTTAGAGTACTCATCCTCAAATCCAAATACAGACGCCTAATGTTGTGTCTGTATTCTCTGACTCCGCTTTCAATATGTGGATGTTTATAGCTGTGATGGTGACTGTTCAGTGCAGGGAGCAGCTTGAGACCGCATTAAAAAAGTATACATCTCACCAAATTTATTGCAATTTCTTTTGCAATTTCTTCAATACTAATGGTTTTTATTCTTGGTGAAAATGTGGGGTGAGGTTTGAGAGGTAAACAGGCAATGCTTATTTGAATGCATTTGGGAAAGTGAGGCTTTTTTCCTTGCGTATCACCTGGTATGTTTTGTGGTTTGTTTTTTCTCAAACAAAACTTACGCTGGTCTTTGAGAGCAATCCTATTTTCTCAGTAAATGAAAAAGTCTACACAAGTATTAGCTGTTTCTTGGAGCTGAAGACCTGCAGTGTTTTCTCATATTTCTCTTAAGTTAACTCAGCAGAAAATATAAATTCTTCCTTCCTTTTGCTTTTTCCCGTAATTTTTAGTTAAATTAAGAGGACCAAGTTCTCTGCCCATTACATCCCATTTTAAGGATTATATACACATGTAGATTACTTCTGTTATATTATAGCCTTCCAATATGTGTATTTTGTAGGAGCAGAGGAACAAGCTGCTGTTGCAGCAGTTAATATATTCATAGAGCCAGTGGTGAGCCTAATGCACTCAAAGATTAAGTTTTACAAGCTACTGAGGTCTGAAGGTGTATACAAATCTCAGCTAATGGAGAAGAACAAATTTTTCCCCCAGAGCTTTATAAAACAACTCTGTTGAAACAAGTCTGTATATAAGTAAAAATGAAGTGGCCCACATAAGCTTAAAACAGGTTCTTGTTAGAAAAGGCTCTTAAGATGATAGAGTCCAAATGTTAACCTAACAGTGCCAAATCCACCACTAAACCATGTCCCTGAGGACCACAGCTATATATTCTTTTACCTGTAGGGAGCGTGACTCAACCACTTCCCTGCGCAGCCTGTTAAAGCATTTCACCACTCTTTCTGTGAAGTAATACTTCCTTATACCCAATGTAAACCTCCCTTGGCACATCTTGAGGCTGTTTCTGCTCACCCTATCACTTCTTACTTAGGAGAAGAGACTAACACATGTTGCTACAACTTCTTTCTAGGTATTTCTAGAGAGCGATCAGCTCCTTTAGTTTGGAGATAAACAGCCCCAGTCCTCTCAGCTGGTCTTCATAAGACGTGTACTCCAAACCCTTCACGGGCTTTGTTGCTCCTCTTTGCATGCACTCCAGCACTTCAGTTAACTATGCACGAAACATCTGCAGAAACAGCACAGGTTGTTCTCCATTTATCACCCACTCTGTTGACAAAATTGAGTTCAAAATTGAGGCTATAAATTTGGGATTTTGAAGTAAAATTAATATTTTTTGAACAACTTTGTTCTGTAATACAAAGGGAGATCTAGCTGAGTTTTTTCCTCTTATTGAAGTTTTGCTGGTATGTTGGAGTATGAGAAGTAATAGTCTTTATTCAGAAAAAAAAACCCTTGGTGTGATATAAAAATAAATACTATCCTTTTTGTGAGCAGCATTGAAATTGCTTTGGTTCATATATTTAAAAAAAATTATTGCAGGGTTTTTTTTTTGAAAGGATTCTTGTTTGTGTGCAGCAAGTACTTCAGGTGCTAACAAATACTAATGAAATTCAATATGAAGAGCTTTGATATGGTTTTGCATTTCCTTGATTTTTAAACCTCCTTCAGTATTGGAAAGGGAGATTCTTCAAATGTGTTTTATGGGTTGCGTTGTGCTTTTTGTATGAGCAGTGGAACTTGAAAGTTCAAGTCCTACTAAACACAACTTGCATGTTTTCTTCTTGCCACTGAGAATGCTACTGTGTGCCAAATAGAATGTTAAGATTTCTTCATTTTTTTTAATGTTGCTTTGTGTTTTAAAGAAACATTCCAGCATTTGGTATGAGAATTTGACACAAGTATCGAGTGCTTAAGACTGTTTGAAATATTTACTGTGTGAAACATGCAGTTTAGGATTAGCGGTCTCTTAATGAGAATTGCATTTCAGAGAAGAAATTAATACAGGTAATACCCTGGAAATGGCTGTCAGTCTGATGTGGAATAAACACAAATTAAATTTTCAGGTTATTCATATGTTTTGGTTGTAAGTAAAATGAAGAGCTGTGCTTGGTGGAATATATTCTGTGCTATTGCTATGTGGTTTGCTATTGTGTGCCTCAGATCTTTGCAGAAACACTTTGCATGGAGGATTCATTGTCAGTTATGGTTGCTGAAGAACAATACTGGCCATTGTGCTTACTGTCAGTAAATAATGAATTAATCCTGTTAACAGTGAGTGAATTATGGATGGCCCAAAAAAGATTACTGATGAGTGTTGTGCAGTTGTTAGATAACAAAAACAGTCTAATCGATATATACTATTATAGCTTTGAAACAGAAAAAAGATAAGATGGACTTCCATCCTCTTTATAACATGTTTGGTAGTGTTGCTCGTATTTTACAGAGTGTTTGCCTTTTACTAAATACTGTGTAAATTTTCAAAGTTTCACTATCAAAAGAGCTCTTTAATTCACAGAAATTAAGAAATCTGATATATATATGTGTATATATATACCTACTATGTCGAATTTTGTAGTGGCAACCTGACATTGTAGATTGGCTTCCATTCTGAGGGGCTGTTAACTAGGTTTTTTCTTGCCATAGATGAAATTTCAAAAGCAAGCTGGAGGTGAGGCAATATTTGTAGGCTTCCTTTCTGAATGATATACCTTGCTGAGGACTCTTCTATCTCAGGAACTGAAATAGAGAATATTTTCTCCCTAATCCCACAGAGTGGATACAAAGAGGGGCTTTCTTCTGTACTTTTTTTCCTGTGTGTTTTGCTTAGTGTTTCTTGATCTCTGTTTGTGGAATTTCATCCCAAATACTAGTTACATATTGATTTTCTTAATTCTTGATAGTCTTTTCTGAAGTGCGGAAGGAAAGTGTTCGAGTGGGGAAGCATATATGCTTACAGGGATACTGTGTGTCTCAAGGCTAGCTCTTGGAGCTCTGCCCCAAAGTACTATTTTAGTTGCTCTTTGCTTCTTTCACAGGAGATTGCTTTTAAAAGCCTAATATTTAGCATAGAATGAAAATCGGTTTCTGCTTTCCTTTGTGCTATTGCAGAATCACAGAATGGCTGAGTTTGGAAGGGACCTGTGGAGGTCATCTGGTTAACTCCCTGCCCAAGTGGGGCCACTTTAAGCCAGGTGCCCAGGATCGTGTCCAGATGGCTTTTGAATATCTCTGAGGATGGAGACTGCACAATTTCTCTTGGCTACCTGTGCCATTGCTCAGTCACCCTCAAAGAGGAAAGAAGTGTTTCCTCATGTTCAAATGGAGCCTCCTGTGTTTCAGTTTGTGCCTGTTGCCTCTTGCCCTTGTCTGGGCAACACTGAAAAGAATCTGACAGTGTCCTCTTTGCAACCTCCTTTTAAGTATTTGTACACATTGATGAGATACCCCTGAGCTTTCCCGTCTCCAGGTTAAATAGTCCCTGCTCTCAGTCTTACTTGATAGTAGGGATGCTTTAGTTGATCTATCTATCTTCAAGGCCATTTATTGGACTGATTACAGTATGCCGATGATTTTCTTGTGCCCAGAACCATGCAGAGTACTCCAGGTGAACTCTCTTAGGACTTTTAGGCCTACCCTAATAATTGGCTCATTTTAGCCTTCCTTTCAGGCGCCTTGTTTATTTGAGCCAGCTTTCAGAAGGACTTTTAGGAAGGACTGTACTACTTTGCTGAATTCAGATTACCTTAGCGTTTGTCTTGTGTATATGCTCAGCCAGCCATGTTTCCAAATTGTCTCTTGGTCACAACTCTGAAATCAAAATGTGACTAGAAAGAATTGGTTCTGACTATTAATGGTAGTGGTGTTTTTGAGTAAAATCTGAATGGGACTTAGAAGGTCTGATGCATTGTTTAAAGCAGTTGTCTTGAGTGTTCCTGTTCTAGGGTTTGAATTTGGTGCCTTGAGGATGCCAGGTGTGGACAGCAATATTAGAATTTTTATTTTCTCACCATGTACCCCCTTTACCTTCGCTTTACAACTTTGTTGTACCAGATCGTGCTCATTATCAACAGCCATCAAATTTTCCAGTTCTTACTAGAAAAGTCATGGTGTCTGTTCCAGGCATTGTTATTCATGAGAACAGGTGAAATGGTTATATGAATTGTGGTGGGTTGGAGCAGAATTCCGAATCCTGCTTCATGCTCTAGAAGAGGAGCAAGCAGTATTTTGTGCTCTAAAGAGGTTTTTCCCAGTAAAAGCTGTATGTTATCATGGTATGGTTCTGTGGACAAATCTTTATGCATAGACAAGTCCTTTGTCATCCAGCCCTTTGTCCAACTAGATAATCATTGTTTATTTTGTCTTGGAAAAAGCGCAGTAGATAGTATTGGAAATACCCCATCTTTCCATAAAATGGGTAACTTTTTTCCCAATGTGGCACACATTTATTGTGTGTATTTGCTTCTTTGTTAGCTACTTTCTAGATCTATTTAGAGCTAGAATTTTAAGAGTATACTCAGAGGAAATGTCCGGCTTTATGTATAAACCTCAAGAGCTTTTCATCTGTCAGTTTACCAGTTAATATGATTACACTTTTTTCCTCTTCTTTCTTTTTACTCATTGTAACAAGGAAAGTGGTGAGGCACCACACTTAGCAAGTGAATGCTTCGCTGTAAATAAAAGCGTAGCATTACCACAGTGGAAGCCCTGGGACACCAGTGCTGATCAAATGGGGATCTAATGCAGTGGAGCCCTGCTCGGGAGTGAAGGTCAAGAGAAAGCACTACAAGGGTGGAATATTACACTTGGTGCTGATTAGCGTATTGTATAACTGCAGTGTCTTGTTTTGCTTAATAGTGAACTTGCTGATTATAGTGCATGTGCTGTTGTCTGAATTCCAACATCTGTACCAGACTGACCTTGCAGGTGCCTAGGCAAAAATAGGTGTAGATAGGTAGGAAAACAAACTATTCCAGGTTATCACAATGATGTGCTTGGGACTTCACATACTTGGATGAGGGAGGCAGCCTGTCCTTGTTTCCCATAACAAAGTCTTCTTGTGCCCTATATCCATCCTTTTCAGTTTTGTTAAATAGTCTTGTTTAGAGCAAAGGGTGGCTGTTGCTTTTTTTTCACTCTCTCCGTAGTTTTTACTGTTTTCAGAAGTAGTCGTCTTGCTTTTCCTGGACTGTAGGATCTGGCAGTATCCTTACAATTTTTCTGTGTACTGTTAGTGGAAGAGTTGTATGTTTTGTGTAAGGGTATATGGAATGTAGGACTATCAGCTTGTATGGTGTGTCTAATCAAGGACCTTTTCAGTGCTCAAAGCAGATAACAAGAAAAACAGGAATAAATAGGAATATTCTGAGACAAAAACCTGACCAAAAAAAGTAAGGGAGGTAGTAACAAGGACTAAACCTAGTCAGTGATGAGTTGATGAGGGTATGTGGAATGTGGGACTGTTTTTTTGTGAGGTTATTTGATTCAAGAGTTTGTCAAATAGGATTATAAGGGAAAGGGGAAAACTGTAAACAAAAAACAGAGGCACAAACCTGACAGACAAACTTGATGGAGTCAGAGACAAGAAGCAAACCTGGTCAGTCACACTAACTGGAAACTGCAGATGGAGTCTTTGTGACTGGTAAGAATGCAAGCCTGAGCGTCTAGGTTGTTGGAGGGATTATGGGGGACTATGTTAGCTTGAGGAAGTAATGTCAAGGGCAGTAGAGTTGGAGAGAGACAAAATGGGATCAGACAGAAAAAGGGCCAGTCATGTAAAATGTGGCCAGTCTTCACATTTGTCTGGCCAAGCCCTGTGCCTCATCACTGCAGTCTGTCCTATTTTATTAGTTCTTTTCTTAAAAGTCTCTTGGTGTAATCTCACTCTATCCCGTTTGTGCAAGTGCTGCGGGGACTAAGTGAGACCATCTTGACTGGAGTGTAGGCCAGCAAGTGGAGTCTTGCTGGATGCTCTACCAGGTCTGCGGTGCCAGCAGTGGGAATGAGTAGGGGTCTTGATGTCAGGAGCTGAAGGGATTGTGTACTCCTCTGGTTTATCTTGTTGGTTTCCTACAGTCATAATATCCATAGTGTCAGCCACTGTGAAGACTAGTGTGAGTGGTCTTGGTGCTAGCTACTCGAGTCAGGCCAGGGGTGTGGGCACCCTTGGCCCATATCAATTACTGGAGCAAGTACGGTGTAAGTGCCAGCTACTGGGACGGAAGAGTGTCTCGCTTGCTAGCCCCTGGAGCAGGACTGGTGTGTTCCCAAAGCTGCCTATTATGGGGACCAGGGTGGGTGAGGTTCTATGTCAGTGGCCAGAACAGGACTACAGGTCATAGCCTGTGTGCCTGGTGTCAGCTGCTATAGAGGAATGAGTGTTAGTATCTTCTCCAAACTCGCTGTGCATGGTGAGGGTGAGGAGGTATTTGTAAATGCTAGCCATCTTCAAGCTGGACCACTTGGTGAGTAGAGGAGCCTTGGGACCAGATTGGCGTGTCAGGCAGGCCAAGGGCCCATGCTAGTATTTTGAGGAACCTGCGTATGTGGTGTATTTGTGGGACAAGTGTGTGAGAGCTGTGTGTCCGCAGTGAGCATGCGGCTGGAACAACTGATGACTTGAGGATGTGTGGGGCAGGAAGAGAGGCCTGGGCCGGGTTGGCAAAGGGGCTGTGATGGTACTTCAAAAATACACCAATGTACTTGGGAACCTGGAGAACATCATGTGCGTGCCACCTATACCTGACGGCCCATGAGAAGGCTTGGGTCTCTGTTCTTGTGTTTGAGTCTCATATGTTAGGTGCTGTTGAAAGCAGTGCCTTGTCTGCGGTAGCACATGAGGTCATGTGCTATGAAGTCATGTGCCATGTCAGTGCTCTCTGTGTTCTATGTCTCTGGGATGCATACTTAGTTTTACTACTGTTTGAACCTGCAAACAGGAAAGCAGCAGCTGTGACCCTCGGATGAAGACACCAGCACCATCCTGCTCCCTGAGCATGCTGGACTGGGAGGAGGAATTACTGGGCCCAGAGAAGGTGCCCGCTCCTCACGTAACTTCCCTTTAATTTTCTTTTCCTTACTGTTTAAAGAGGAGATTTGCTTCTTTTCCTGCTTTGTCACCTGATGTTTGTATTCAGAGCCTCCAACATGCAGGGCATCAAGAGTTCTGTCACCATAATGAAAAGACATGAGATGTGTTAGCATAGTGATAACTGGTCCATGCACTGGAACAGCAAGTAGTGTAAATAATTAGTCTTATTACTAGTTTTTAACCATAAGTACTTTTCTCCAACACATTTCCTTAGTTAGACTAAAGATTGACAAAGATCAAACCGTACTTCTTACACAGTTAATACATATGTGGATCAAACACAGGAAGGCAACAATGGTTTTTGGAGTAGACAGAGGAAACAATGTTTTTTGAAGGTACATTTCAGAGGACTGATAATTTTGGTATTAATCAAGCTGATGGCTTAGCCCTGAAAATAGTGTATTAGAGAGTGTTTCCTTGAAAATGTTTTAAGCAAAATTTGTTTGGAGATCTAGTTAGCTGGCTTTTGTATACAGTTGATAGGCTACAGGCAAGGACTCTTGAGAATAGACCTAAGGCTAATTTCTGTCTAAAGGAATCTACTTTGTCTTTGGTGCGTGGAAGCAAGTAGAGAAAGGTGATATAATATGTGGTGTAGTTTTTGTAGCCTATGTTGTCCTTCATTTGCTATCAGATTAAACTTAAGGGGTTTTTTTATGCGTTTAAGTTGGATGAGATGTGATTGTAGGTACATAAGAAGAGTCTTCTAACAAGTACCTCAGTCACACACAGAAGCCAACAGATAGAACACTATTTCCTTGTTCATAATAGTATTTATTAGTTACATTTTATCATTAGTATCAAAATTGAAAAGTAGAGAGTGTTTTAATACAGTTTTCTGCTTCTCTTATAAGCAGGAAAACTTTGTAGATTTCTAAGGCAAAGCTCTGCTTTCTTGGAAAATTACAGTTGTTTGACAGTGCCAATATATAAAACTAGTGTACTAGCACTGATTTTTTTCAAAGGTCTTTTTTTTCATGAGATGGTGTGTGTCTGTCTCAGATTATTTTTATACATGTGTTCTTTTGCATCTTCCAAATAAATGCTTTTGTTATTAAGCTTGCTTCTTCAAAAACTTTCCACTTTTATTATTCACTTCTGTGTGGCATTTTAGGTAAGATTTTGAGAAGAATGGAGAATTACATGTGGGGCATTTTGTTGTATTTACCTTTATCTGTTGATTTTATTTTTTTTTTTTTTTTTAGAAAGGTAAAAAAAAAAAGGTACCATGCACCTCAAAAGATGCTTAGAAATTGTAGACAAATACAAAAGGTCCTCATGATCTGTCAGCCAGGATTCGTGGAGAAACTTTAACAGGAAAACTAGTGTACAATAACTCTCTGTAAATACACTGCTGTCATCCTTGCAGCAGAAATAAATTATGTTTGGAAACAAGACTCCAGTGCTCTTTGCGGCTTAATTTGTGCTTCCACTTCTCTCATATGCAGAACAGAATAAAGATCAGAGCTCTGTCTCTAATATGCATCCTGGATTATAATTGCATGTACACTTTTGTCATTGATCAGTAAGCGTGTGTTTGTTAGAGTATGTAACTGTTGAGTTTTGTATACCTTTTCCTCAGTAGAAATTACACTCCCTGTCTTCCCCCTTTACCAGATACTAGCTCTTTGTCATAAAAGGTGTTGGAATATCATTATTTTTCTTAGACATTGGCCAATTTCCATTGGAGCTACTTGATGGACTCAAAGTTTTGTGAGGGACAGACTGGTGAAGAGATGGCATCTTTAATATTTCTTCATTGTTGAGAGTAATGATAGATTAGGGGAATGGTTAGATAGTGGAAGAAAACACATTAACCAGGACTTGTTTAGAAATCTGGTGGCCAAGAATCTCAACTACGCTTTACAGTATCCTTTGAAGTATAACAGGTTAGTTAAATACACCTCTGCACTAAACTGGCTTGTAAACTCTACCTTGTAATGCTGCAGTTAAGCTTCTGCCCTGCTGCTTTCTGAGCATGAGGTGGAAGAAGACAATAATGCTTATGAAACTTTCTGGGCTTTATCAACTCCATCCAGTCCAATAAGACTTTATTTGTCTTGTTTCTAGGGTTATGGGGCACAAATCTTCCAGAGTTTACTAGGCCTGAGCTAAATAATGTACTTTACGTGAGCTTAGTCCTGACATACGAATAAACCGCTGTGTTTAGACAAAACTGGTTTGTTCAACTCAAAAATTTACTACTGTTGTGGGTAAATCAGAGTATGGGATACATTGGAATATAAATCAGGTCACTGTTGTTGGAGTGTATAGATCTCTTGCAGGTAAGGTAGGCAAAATGCACAGCGTATTAGCCTTTTAGTAAATAGCAGAGTTATACTGGTAATATCTAGTTGTTCTACAGGCTTGTTGAAAGTGACTTGAAAACAAAAATTATATAGGTTATGTGTTTTTCATTAGCCCCGTATACTTTCCTCCATACAAGTACTGCCTTGCTACAATTATCACATTAGAATTGTTTCTGAATAAAAACTAAGATGAAACACCAAGTCTTCTTTTAGTTTAGGTTTGTGTTGGGGATTTTTTATGACATCTGTTTGCAAATAAATTTGGCTTGGCTTTGAGTTACTTCTTTTTCAGTACAGAGGAAGATGTAATTACATTTTAAATCTAGACTTATAGCTCTAAAAATGATTTTGTCTTTATTTTCTTTCTAATGGGAAAAATTTTGAGTGACAATACAGTTGCTTAGTGCTGAAGGCAGCTAGCGCTTATTATGGAGTTTGAAATAGCTGTGTGAGTTAGCAATTTAGAGTGGCGATGAAGGCTAACTACTTAGCAATTTGCGTCTCCACTGTCTTTTTTAAGTGATATGCTCCACTTACAAAAGGAAAAATAAGAAAAGAACTGTTTTCCAAAGTAGACCGCTTTCTGTGAGGCAGGGCATATTAGTGTTAATTCTTGGGAAAAGTGCTAGATTTAAATCTGGGAGATCCCCAGTCAAAGCCATGTATAAAATGTAGTGGAACAGCAGTAGGGTTTTTTGTTTCAGTGTTTTGTTTTCTGCCAGCTTCGCTAAACCAAGTGTTTCCTTTCTTCATTTGACTTCTCCGTTCATGCTCGCAGGACCCCAGCAGACCTTCTTTACCTGCATTTTTATTACCTGTGTGTCCTAATAGACTTCAGTCATCATGATGTAAAAAAATCTCCCACACTGAAAGGTTGAAGTTGGGCAACAAATCACTCTTCTTTCTGACTTGCTCTATCACAATACTAAAACTGATTAAATAAGCAATTCTGAATGGCAGAACAAATATAGCATGGCTTCTTTTTGAGTTGTCCTTTGATAAGGTTCTCTGAAACCTAACAAAATATATATTTTCACAGAAGCTTTGCTCTCAAGACACTTTTCAGGTAGCTGTTAAATTTTTTTAGTGTTGTGGTCCTGAGAGCAGGCAGTCTTCTGGAAGAGTCACTCTTTGCCTGGATGTAATACTTTAACAAACCTTTAGTTTTAATATCTATCTTCTGACCTATTTTTGTATGTAAAATTCAAGTGCAGTTCATTAAGTAGCTACAAGAATTAGAGTAAGAAGCAGATACATTTATCATCAGCTTGCTTCCCTAAGAAAACCATGTTCTGCATTGGACAGATGGATACTCCAATTTATTTAGGTTATGTTGGTGTTTTGGGGGTTTCTTTGAATACTGCAATTTGTGTTGAAATGTTTGAAAGCATGGGTCTGAAAAGGAGTGAAATTTAGTAAAAATGCACCAAGTCAAAAAAGAGGAAAAACGATTTTTTTTTTCCTCTTAAATGTCTTGACAAAACTTTTAGGTGTTAAAAAAGAGTGTGCTTTCACTGGAAAGAACACTGGAGGACAAGCTATATGTCAATGGTAACCTACCAAGAAGCAACCAATAGTGTTCTGAAAACTACAAGCCCCTGAAAAGCTGAGAACCAGAATAGTTCCATAGTCCAGGCAACAGGTAAATTTGAAGTAAGACCTCTAAGACATCTGGGTTACCAGGCTCTGAGAGGAGTGTTTTAGGAATACAAAGCTCTTGCTGACAATTTCCGTTTTCTCTGCATCAGCTATCTGCAATTAAATGCAAATTTGGCTTGATTTCTGTTAATTAAAATAATGCTGTTGTGGACTGAACTGGAATCGTTGGGCTGAGTGGACAAGCTGGTGAGCAGCAAAACATTACAATTTGGCTTTGACCAGGAGTGGTTTTGTCGTAGAAGTTTGTGTGATGTTCGTACTCGTGGATGGATCCAGTGTGGTAGTTTGTGTTGGTGAGCTCTGCAGAACTTTTTCTGTATTTTCAGAAAATTAAGCTTGTTAACAGCCTGCTGTGTTATAATTTTGACAGAATATTGGTTTGAAGGGGAGGGATGGTTATTGCATTCACTGCTGGATACAGGCATCTGTATGAACTTCTGCGAAGAGTGACAGTTCTATTTAATGATTCAGTAGTGTGAACAGACAGTGTGGAGAAGAGGTAGTTACTTGCGTTCAGAACCACCTAGGAGAACATTATGTGGACATTAATGGCCTTCATATCTCTAGCACTGAAGACAAGGCACTATGTAGTCACTGCAGAATTTTAGTAAAGAGCACAGGCTTAATCAGAGATCGGTGATCTGGGTTCTTTTCAAGTTATGTGTAAGTACTTTTCAGTTACCATTGTTATACTAATAAGTAGACCATAATTCTGCTGTTGAGTAGAAGAAGAATCATAGAATCAACTGGATCATCGAGTCCAACCATTCCTATCAATCACTGAACCATGTCCCTGAGCGCCTCAAATGAAGCACCTTAATAGGCTGCAGTTCAGAGCAAGTGTCTAATTAGCTATGTAAGTACAGGCCTGATAGAAAAGGGATGCAATGTAGAGTGTAAACTCTCTGTGACATCTGCTTACTAATAAAACCAGATTTGATTGTTGTGAAGATGCTTCTGCAGCCTGTAAATGCTAGGGCAGGAGGGATGTCAAATGAATTATGCTTTATTTTCTTCATATTTTTCTCCTTTCTGATGTAGCTTTGGTTTTGCATGGATGCTAGAGTTTTTGTTTTTTAAAGGAGCTAAAATATAACTTAGTATTAATTCTTCTAGTGGTTAGGGAGCCATCACAAATCTGTGTTAAAAAGATAATAAATAGGCAACTACTTGCAGGTATTTAAGTTCATGGTGGTTTAGTGCAGTCTTCAGTAAGTCCTTCCTAATGCTAGCTGCAAAGCAATACTGAAGTATGGATTGTAATTCACCACTCATGCGGAGATGGGGTTTGGGTTGTTTTTTTTTTTCTTTGCACGGGCATAGAGCGAAGACAGTCCCAGTCCCAAGCGACAACGCCTTTCCCATTCAGTGTTTGACTACACAGCCACATCACCAGCCCCTTCACCACCAATGCGACCATGGGAGATGACATCAAATAGGCAGCCTTCGTTGGCTCGACCTAACCATCACCACTTCTCAGGGGAACGATGCAACACACCTGCACGAAACAGGAGAAGGTAAGCAAGCTATGTAGATTGGGAAATAATTTCATCATTTTCCTGATAGCAGCTCAAGGGAAAGGTGTATTTCAGGCAGCATTGGCTACATCACACATGGTAAGCATGTTAACATTTCTGTTGAGCTGTAGGTTGGTTTAGTTGTAACTGAAGTTACTGAAAGTAGTTCACATTGGTGCCTCATCCTATAATTTGTAAATGGGCAACTTGGGGAAAGGAATGCTTGTTAACATTTTTAATTATAAGCTTGATTCTCTTTCAGTCTGCAATAGAGCAATAAGCATTTAGAAAAATGTGAGGAAAATCTTTCTCGTCAGGGTACTTTTAAAGATATTAAGATATTACTGATGTAATACCATAATTTTCACTGCAGGCACAATTGCTTTCATACATAATAACAATCTAAGTAAAGATTAGGGATACTGGCTAGGGAGAGTGAGGAGACTAGGTAGTGTCAAATGGATGCTGGGGTGTGTGATTCACATGTGATAGGAGTTAGAATTTCATGTTGGATTTAGCTTGTGGCTCATTAACCTCTCAAAGTGGAGATTTTGGAAGAAGTTCTGTTGGTCATGGAAGAGTAGAGATTTGGATGGCCATGTTGAATTGATGCTTGAATGAATGATAGTGTAGGATAAAGCCACAGACTTAGTATTCCAGTTAAATTAACTGTCCCAAACACAAGCTTTCATTGCCTTGCATTCTGTCTCAAAAATGCTTAGTCATCTAACACAAGTCAAAACACAGTCCCTTTCTTTGCTTCTGAGGTATATTGTGGCTTGGTTTGTATTAAAATTGAAGTGTCTTTGCTTTTTAATGATTATTTTCATGAACAGAAATATTTAAGAAATAAATAACTGGTTTTCTTCTGATTCCACAAACCAAATTTGTCAACTCTGCTGAGGCGTGAGTAATTTTGAGGCAATAGGCTCTAAGAGATACTAGTTCTGTATCTTTGCTTCAGGTTCATTACTCTGAAAGTTTTCGGTCAGTGGCTTTCAGAAACACAGTTCTCAAAACAGTTTGAGAAGGTTGAATTGTGAACTTGCAGTGGTTACTGTGAAGACAGGAAATTAGGCCTTTTGATCAAACTGATATAGGGATGCTCTACAGGGGTATTTGGTCCACAGTGTGGTTTTTTAACCCTAAAATAGTTTGAACTGAGTTGCCTAGAATATTCTGCATTCCGCTTGATGTCCACCCAACCTAACATGGATTTCTTTGCAATGTTCATTAACATTTTCTGCACGGTAAGTTGAGTGCCTAACAAGCTAAATGCCAGACAGTGGACTCTAGACAGTTTGGATATACTGTGGGATGAAGGAGGAGGATGGTATGTGTTGGAGACTAATGTGCAGAGGACAAGTATCTGAGATTCAAATGCAGTTAGGTATTACCAGGGTAGCGGTCTGTGTCTTGCAAGTAAACCATAGTGCAAATGGAGAGATCCTTCAGTGCAGAGCCATCATCAGTCTGAGAAGAGTTGTTAGGTTAGTATTGTGGACAGAAAGCATTACTCTTCCTTGAGTCATCTCATCTACTCTTGGGTAATAACACCTGCTTTTGCTCTAAATAAAAGCATTTGAATGTTTAAGTACTTCATGTCCCTGCACTTGAGTTGGGGCATTTTTTAGCTTGGGTGCACTGTTCCGATTGAGCTGGCTCTAGGTCAATTCCAGAGTAGTATTGCATCAAATCTCCTTTCCTAGAACTGGGTCATTAGGGAGGACAACATATACATGTCTCTTATTTTGCAGGAGTCTGAATCTTAGGGTGCTCTGGAGCTGTATTAGAACTAATAACTATTCCCATGTATCAAAACTTGATTTCTTAACATCGTTGTGGGTGCATCTGTTATTAATGGTCTAGATGAGGTTATGCCTGTGCTTTTGAAGCCAATTCCCTGTTTTCCCTGCTTTGTTTTCTCTCTTCCCATTGCAGAGTTAATGAAGTTTTCAGATGAAGATGAAAGGTCCACTCCACTTGAAAGTGGTCGTTCAGATCAAGGGAACAGAATAGGGCAAGTGCACACAAAGCCTCTGTAGTTTGTGTAGTGACTCTGACCCAACTCATCAGCATTAACTCTTCTGTTCTACCACTTCACTCTTGTTAGTCAGCACAGGCTGTGCTGGTTTTTTTAGTATCTGGATTTTTTCCATTACCTGATTAACTATTTAGTCCTTATCTGTGTCAGGGATTTTGCACTGTGCCTAGCACAACAACGCCCGAATTTGTTGCGGGAATTTTCAGATTCATTGTAAGCAATTGTTGCATTTAGGAAGGTAGCTTTCTGCTATGAATTTCCAGAAAAATGTTATTTTTGTCCAGCTACTTAGAGTACAGGTAAAACATGAATGTAAAAGCACGATGCATGCCTGTGTGAAACAGCAAAGGCCATTACAATTTGTGTTTACCAGTCATTGTGAAATGGCAATATCTGTGCTATTGCTGTGACTCACCTTTTGTCTGTGTTTCCTTTCCTCCTTGTCTTGAACATAATTCTGAACTAACAATATTTGAAAATGTTTGTTTGTTTTACTGCAAAGAAATCACCCTTTTTAGAAAATGCAAAGCTCTGCAAATACTAGCTCTGCTTAATGAATACCTTTTAATGTCTATTCCTACCTAAAGGTAGGGGTTTCTGCATTTGTGTCACTACTTCCATCCTGTCTCTTTGTTTTTACTGTGCACGTAGAACCAGAGGAGGCTTTTTGTGGATTTTTTTAAAGACTTCAAGCACAAGTTCATTACTGATGTTAAATGATACTTCGGTGCCATGTCTTGACAATTCTTCTGAAGCCATTTCCAATTATCCAGAAGCCCAGAGAGTTATGTATCTGGATGCTCTGAATTTTGCTGAATGAAAAGTGTAGTTTCTTTATAACTCTGCACATTAAAAAACCCAGTTTTGCTTTTTCCAGAAAATGATACTCCATTATTTTTAAATAAAAACACTGCAGAAGATTTTCCAGCTTTTGCTGGCTGTGCTTTACAATTCTAGGTTCATAAAGAAGTACAGACAGATGTTTTGACAAAGACTGGGTAGGAACAGTTTTATGAGAAGCTGCCTTGTTGAAGTGCTGATGGCAGTTTGAGAATTTCTCTACTACTAATTCCAAAACATTGGAACTCTATTCTGTAACTTTATTCCTGCAGTTTTTCTGAGCAAAAATCCTCACGTAGACATTTTATTTTAAAATATTTAGAGCATTTCTGTTTCATAGCAGGAAATAGCAACTAAGGTAACCTTAGTACTGCAAAAAATAAAACATCTTTTGCTGTAGTAGCTCAGTGGATAGAAATCATATATACTGGTTTTAACAAATGAAAATGTAACACGTGTGTATCATACTAGTAATAGGAGATGGAGAATGCAAGAAAGTCTCTGGGAACAGAGACTAGAACTAAGATAAATACATTAGTAAGACTGTAAATTTAGGTTCTAGGTGCTTAGAAGAAAACACAGCTTTTTGTGTTTGGACATGTGGTCCCTGTGAGGTAGGGCAGAAAAATGTGGCTTGAGACATTGTATCACACAGGGTAGTACCTGAATAGCATTTGCCATCAGGTTTCAGATCTGTTTAATTTTAATCAAATAGCAGTGGGAATAGTGAGAGTGAAGAATCTTAAGGTTTTTTCCATACACTGTTGGAGAGGACATGTTCCAACGGTCACAGACCCTTCTTGTCTCTTCTACAATTTGGTTCCTTCAGCCTGTTCCATGAGTAAGAAACCTTTTCATCCCATGCAGATTTTATGTGCTGTTGCCTCTGGGACCTTTCATGTATATGTGGTGGAGATTGGATGGTAGGTGATGAAAGTACTGGGAGTGGGTTTGTTCTTTCAGTTATTTCCCCTTCCAAATAAATAAGAAGTGACTTGATCAAAACTTCTAATAGGGAGGTTTTTACTTGTATGTGTGTGATTTTCTGTGTTTAACCTGAGGTGGTCTTATTTATAGAAGTCTTCTTGGTTCAAGATAGTAGCAGTACACAATTATGTAAGAATATATAATCAAAGCCTACACTTGTAGATCTCAAAAAAAAAAAAAATTGCTCAAAAAAAGTGGTTGTTTTGGTCTAAATCGATCTACACAACAATTATTCACTCTGAAAATGAAAGGTTACCACAGTCACAATTCTGAGATCTTGTAGAGGGAATTCTATGAGGTGTTCTTTTATGTAGTGAACACATGAGAACTGAAAAATTCATTTGCCTCTTCAGAGGAGTCTACTGCTTTGTCTGTCATCACTAAGTCATCAGTCTTTTTGTGGCCTGGCTGGTGCAAGGACACTGGGAAATCTGTGATCATGTAACTAAAGATTCCAAATGCCATTCTGTATAAGAGTTCTTCTCCTGGTTTCTTTTACAGCATTAAACTATGCTCTATTAAGCACTATTATGCTGCCAAAAAATGTCATCTCTTAGGCTTCTAGCAGTTTTGTTAGTAAGAAGTTTTATTCCAATCTAAAAACATTGAAACATGTTTCCAATCTAAAAACATGTTTCCAGTGTGAAATATTTGACACTTGATTCTGTTTTGGGTTTAGTTATTAAAAGTGATTTGTGTCACTTAAGTAATCTATATTTTTTTAATGCATTTCCAGTCCTCCAGTTCGACGTCAGAGAACAAGGAGAGATTGTTTGTCTAGACATAATTCCATCAGCCAGGATGAAAACTATCACCATCTTTCTTATGGACAGCAGCCAGCAATAGAAGAGCCCCGAGCCTTTCACCCGCCGAATGTATCTCCTCGTATGTTCCACCGAGCTGCTCACCCACCACAGCAGAATGCCATGATGGTTGACATTCATGATCAAGTAAGAGTTTTAGAGTACACCTTTAGGGGTTTTGAAGATGTGGAGTTTGGGTTTCTTTCTCTCAAATCTTCAAGATCTCTCTCCTCCTCAAATCTGGTTTCTTAAAGAAGTTTTTCTTTTGACTATTATTGGTGTATGAAACACTGTAGTAGGTGGGGGGGAGACCAAAACCACCAAATTGAAAGTCCAGACTTTTAGTAAAGAATGATACTTAACAATTTGTCAGCGCATGTATTGGCATAGTTCTGGAGGCCTCCGACTCTTACCTTTGAAATGCTATCGCTTTGCTTCTGAAATAAACTAACATGATAAAGATGTGATATGATGATTAAGAATGCATTCTATTTCATGTAAAATACCTCTTAGGAGTCTTTAAATTGTTAAAATATGTTATATAGGAGTTCAATTTACAGTGTGTATAATTGGTTGGATGTTTGACAGCAGAACTCATGATAGTATTGTTGCACAACCAAAGTAGCCATCCAAACCTAATCAGTTCCTCCTTCAATGACATGAAAAAAATGAGACGTGGTTGGTCCTGAAAGTAAATAATTTCTCTCCGTGACAGCAGTTGGCATAGAGTTCTGTAACTGAGGACCTGTAAAAGAAGTTGTCCTATTGAAATAACCGTTGTTTGTTAAATCAGCGGGCTGCAGTACAAGTGTGTTAGTTGCTACATAGTTGTGAACTGGGAAATAGAACCGGTTATCTAAATGTCCACTTCTTAAAATTCATGTACATAGTGTAACTAACACCTTTGTTTAAAAACTGGTTTGCATTCAGTGCAGGTGCATATCACTCCTGTGTTGTAGTCTCAGTAAGGAAGTATTTGTATTTGGTATGAAGTTCAAGAGTGGAAGGTATTTTAGCCATCTCACAACCTTACTTTCTGATGAACACTTGTACTGCTGTAGCATCTCAAGAATTCAAACTGTGCACTTCCTTTCTATTGCAAGATTCCATCATGACAAGCTTGGATAAACAGCTGTTCTATCTCACTGCCTCTGCCTTCCAAGCATCATCTCTGATCAGAAGTCAGTGTTATCAGACTTGCTGAAGTCTCCTGTGGTGATGTTTTATACTTCAAGGTCATAAGGATTTTGAGATTTCATTTTTTTATTACTCTGAGTAGTAAATGTTTCAGAATCGCATCCAGCATTGCACTGTATTCCCAACTTTTGTACATGAGCCAGAACCAGATGAAATTCAGTGTCTCTGCAGAGACTGGTTTCAGTCACTAATAATACACAGGTTAAGATTTTAAGTTCTATTCAGTGATCTGTTTTCTGTTTTGGCCTCTGTTTCTAATTGTACACCACCAGTTCAGTAGGTTAGCTGTCTTTACTCATTCTCACTTTCCTAATGATACTACTGTTGCTTGTTCCATTTTAAGCAAGAAGGTTCCATTTTAGCCAATAAGGCAGGAAGGGGGGGTCTTCCTTGAAATAATTACCTTTTCTTACTCTGTGCTCTGTGACACTTAAGCCTTTACAGTTTTGTTAGAGAATTAGAGATTTCTTGATTTAGAAAAAGCACAAACACAAACATAGAGGGCGGGGTGGGGGGAAAAAGCGCAAACCCAAACAGAGCTGGGGGGAAAAAGCACAAACAAAAACCTGACTTAAAAACCCAAGTGGTTTATAAGTCCAGAATACTTTTGGATAATAGTTTGGTAATCCAATTCTAGGGAATATCACTAGCTAGACAACTGGATTATGTGGGCCTGTTTCTTAATATAAATGTGGGTACTTAGGCTCTGCTGCTTCATAGTCATATTTACTTTTCCTTTACAGTTATCTGATTAGCTGTTCTGTCATATTTAGGTTAGGAAACCTAGCACAAGTCTTGGTCTGTGAGTGAATCTCAGAGATAAGTTTCTTTGAAAGAAAAGAAAATCTACACATTTTTCTTGTTCCTTACAGATAAGTCTCTGTTTGAATCAGCCTCTTCAGAGCTTGGAAGATTCTTT
Source organism: Phaenicophaeus curvirostris (assembly GCF_032191515.1). Taxonomy (NCBI): domain Eukaryota; kingdom Metazoa; phylum Chordata; class Aves; order Cuculiformes; family Cuculidae; genus Phaenicophaeus; species Phaenicophaeus curvirostris. Next base: position 24,040,645 of record NC_091431.1, on the reverse strand, counting down.
AGCTACTTGTGGATTAGCATTTATGTGGGAATTGCTGCCTTCTTATTTTGTAAGGACTGAACTTGGTATTGGGGAGGGCAGGCTTAATAGAAACCGCAGTACTTCTGAGTTGACTCTAAGGTTCCTTGGAAGCTTTAATATTTTGAGCTGAGATCCCTTTTGGCCTTGACTAGAAACTGCTAATCAGTAAGTAATACTCCATTGAGAAGAATATTTAAATTAAAAGGAATTACAAGCATGTGTCTCCTTTTACATGTTCTTTATGAGTATATTTTTTTCTGATGTGTGGGTAAAAGCTTGTTATCTTCCTCACTGTGCTGTACAACACTGTTATGAATTCACACTAAGTTAGTAATTTTTTTTTTTTTTTGCTGCAGATCCATCAAGGTGCGGTTCCTGTCTCATACACAGTTACAAATGTGGCTCCACATGGGATACCGCTTTGCACAGGCCAGCATATCCCTGCCTGCAGTGCACAACAGGTCCCAGGGTGCTCAGTGGTGTTCAGTGGGCAGCATCTTCCAGTTTGCAGTGTGCCTCCCCCGGTAAGTAGATATCTCTAATTACACAGCTTCCATCTTGCACATAGCACCTTGGGGCTTCAGTGTCTCTGTGGCTTTAATTGTTTGGAAATAGGCATTCTTTTTTTAATCTGTGTTAAGTCACAGTGGTATAGCAATGTAGGCCTTACAGCTGGTAAGCTTATGGTACTTGCCTACTATCTTTATAGAGTATGACTACAGTATAGAGTCGTGATTGCTTTTTAGTCAAAATAAATGCTAGTTTATGAAGAGACTTCTTATCAGCAGCTATTTTACATACTCTCGGTTAGTAAGAGGAAGGTTTCTAAGGCTTTTATTTGGCAGCTTACTTAGAAAAATATCTTCATAGAGAACTTGTTCGGGGACTGGTTATATACAAAACATTCTGATGTTCTAACGTCGATTTGCTTCTTGAGAAATATTGAGATCCTGAAAGATCACTAAAAATAAGCGCCTGTACCTTTCTGGGAATGAAATAAAGTGCCTTGACTGGCTGAACTTAACAGTTCAAACTGTTCAAACAAACTTAACAGTTTGATTTTTTTCAAATTTTTTCTTGAATTTTTATGTATCAGATCAGAGATACTACTTTCCAGGTCATAGCATTCTGCTGCAACCATTCAGTGGAAATTTCATCACTACGTACTAACAAATGCCAGGGCTGAAGAAGTGTGCCCCAGGAAGTTTCAGCTGTACAGAAGAAGGTTGCAGAACCTGTTGCAAGAGTTACAGCTTTTTTCCCCTCACCTATTTCTAGCATAGTAGTATGGTACATCAAAAGGATATGCAATGTCCAGTAAACATCTATAATGTTGGTATAAGCATTAGCATCTACCAGCTATGTATTTGCCTGCAGTGTGTAAGTGAACTTTTCATGTTGCACTTTCTGTGGCCTGAGGACATGAACACAGTGAAACATAACTCTTGATTTCTTTAAGCTGCTTGTTGAAGAGGGAGATTAATCTGTATTGATCTTGCCTAGGTGCTGTTTATGCCCATGAGAGAAAACAAAGTCTGCAGCATACTGCTGACTAGTCTGGAATATTTGTGAGCAGAATTTCCCCTTACCTTTCAAATTGGTGTAAATCTGTTATGTGAATCAGTGTATATAACTGAGGCAAGATGAGAGAACTTTTTTCTTCTATTTAGTGGTGATAGTGGGGTAAACCAATCTCAGAATGGGTACCCAGAGACTGGAACAATACATATGTAGTAAATTCAGCAAGGGAAGAGAGCAACATGTCCTAGGAAACAACAAAAGAGAAAATGCTAAGACTATTTTGGGCCTAGGGAAATCCAAACAGCATCTAATCTTACCCTCTGGTTTGAACAGGTATATTGTCTGTACAATTCAAACTGTAATTCAACAATGCAGCTGTCCTTTAAATATATACAGGAATAAAGCAGTAACCAGGTTGTTTAGATTGATTATGCAACAATTAATCAAGTGTGTTGAGAGAATGAATGCAATACAAGTGAATATTTTTTCACAGAAAGGGTCATTGGGCACTGGCAGAGGCTGCCCAGGGAGGTGGTTGAGTCACCTTCCCTGGAGGTGTTTAAGGGATGGGTGGACGAGGCGCTGAGGGGCATGGTTTGGTGCTTAATAGGGATGGTTGGACTCGATGATCCGGTGGGTCTTTTCCAACCTGGTGATTCTATGATTCTTTCTATGATTCTATAAAGAATGAAGATTGAGTATATGTGATGTCAGCAGGCAGACTTAGCACTTTCTTCTGTTATGTCACAGAGTTGCAGAATAATGTAAGTTAGGGAGAGGGCTCTGGTGGTCATCTGGTGGTCACTTGGTAAGAACAGTGCCACTTTCCAAGGATGGAGATTCCACAACTGCTCTAAGCCACTGCTCCTGTGTTTGACTGTCCTTGTAGTGAACTGTCTCTCTGACTGAATTTTATTTGCTGCAGCCTGGTCCCACTTCACTGGGCCCTCCAGGTGCATTGTTAATAATGCAGCCCAGCCTACAGTAGGCCTTTTTTACTGCCAGTATGCAACTCCTTTGATGTATCCACCCGAACCCAATTTTTATTTTTGCAAATCTACTCACCATCCAGTCAGTTTCAAAATGTCCTGTTCCATGGACTTACTCTCTTCCCCTGCCATATTTCACATTTGCCTTTAAACTTCACATAGTTTCTGTCAGCCTATTTCCTCAACCTGTAATACTGCATCCGGAAGGTAGCCTGGCTGTCCAGCACGTCAGTTTGCTCACCATCTTCATTTGTGAACTTCCCAGTATCCTTTTGTGACTTTTACAGTATTAGTTTGTCTCACTGCATGTGTAGCTACAAAATAAACAAGTGGCATTTATGAAATGCCTTAATCAGTTTTAAAACTAATTTGAAGCGTATGTTCAAACAGAAGTTTTCCAAAAGCCTGAATGAGGAACAGGTAGTTTTCAATTCTTTCCACTTGCCTCATTTGCTGTAACTTAAGAAGTGCCATGGGCATAGTACAGAGCATTCCAAGCATTTATTGGGTCCATGGTAGTCTTTAACATACAGGATCTTGGGATGAAACCTGTTTAAATATGTTCCCCAAAGTGACTCCTGTTTTATGGAAGGATATGTGATGTTCTGCCTGCAAATTTATTTTCAGCTATTTCACTCATGTTTTCAGTTTAGTAAGATACAATTAAAAATGTATTTTAACAATGGAAACACTTGCCTGTTTTATTTCTCTTCTAGAAAAATTATGTAGTAGCTAAGGGTGAAGAATAGCGTTTAAATAAAAATAGTGGTCAAATTAATCTGCTACTGTTTCATTGCGTGTAAAGATTTGTTTAGTAATAATCACAGTAAATTGAGGTGATAATTCCACCTCCACTACTGTACAGTGATTTTAAACTAGATTTTTTACCATTTTATGCCATTATAGTCAGTATGCACGTTACATGTTGTGTGACAGGACCAAAAAGAAAAAGCAAGAGATCAAAACCGAGTCCTCTTTCTTCATAAGATTTGATAACAAGTGTCTTATTAACTGCTTTTTTAATTGTAAAGAATGTAACAAATGCCTGACATTCTGGTGATGGACCAAAGAGCAAGAAGAAAATAATTCAGGTTTTCTTGCTCCTCTGTATTGAAAGATGGGAGTAAAACTTAACACTTCTGCTTCCAGTTCCAGTTCCCCTGCAGTGCCTTCATCACATTAGTGTTCAAACTTTAGTGCCTGAAGGTGCTTTTGTATGAGGAAGGTCAAAAAGGCTATTTCCCACAGTAGCTGTCATTTAAGGAGCTTCCTTCTGAGCATGAGACTCCCCTCAAAGTGCAGAACTGAGCCAAGTTTATGAATTATACTTGGTATATTAGGTACAGTCTGACAGCTTGGAGACCCCCAGCTTCACCTAGAGCATAAAATGATTGTAAGGCTGTTATTTTGGCATGTTGTTTTGAAGGTGATATGTGGGAAAAATAAAATCAAGTAGGGTAAATGTATCTGCTTATCACTTGGGAGTCTGTGTAATCCCGGAGTATTGATAACCCTAACTTTCACTGACCTCATGGGAAGCGAGAGCTACTTTGCATCTAGCAGATGTCACACTATGGTACTTCTAGAGCCTCTTCTGTACTAATCACTCTTCCTTATATATTTGAATGAGTTGCTATTTGCGTGTGCTTTGGAAGCTTTGCCAAGGAGGCAAGAGAACTGCTTTGTTTTAAGTAGGTATTTCCAGTGAGTGTTTGTGCTAGGAAAAAAAAAATGTTATTTTTATTTTATTTCAGATGCTTCAGGCGTGCTCAGTCCAGCATCTACCTGTACCATATGCAGCATTTCCACCCCTCATTTCTAGTGATCCATTCCTTTTGCATCCTCCTCATATCTCTCCACACCACCCTCCTCACTTGCCTCCTCCAGGACAGTTTATTCCTTTTCAAGCACAGCAGTCACGGTCGGTAAGTAATGCTTCTTAGCCCTCTCTCTGTAGAGTTGGTGGGGCTGGATGGGCAAATGGTACTGATACCTTATTGAAGAAACAGAAGGATATTGCTTAAACTACTATTTTGTTTTCACATATGCTTCCTTAAGTCTGTAACCACTTATGCGAAGATGAAAAAATAATCTTCAACTTACAGTGTTTCTCCTCAGATTTTGCTAGCTGTTGTCTGTGCTGTTTCTCCATAGGCCTTTACTGGTGTCAAAAAGGTGTGTGTTTCTTCACCAACTGCTCCTTCAGGCATCTCTTTCCTAGGAAGCAGAAGAGAATCCAGGAGAGGTTCTGTAGTGCAGTGGTGATCTCTGAGAACAACTTAGCAGAGAGAGAAGAAAGCACTGAATGTTACTTTCATTAAATTCTTCTCCTTTATTACTTCTCAGTTAATTTTTAAATGACCGGTGGTTTTCCAAAACATAATGACATTAGGTGATCCAGGCAGATTCAGGAGCCTATAGTCCTCTTTCTCATTTTTTTGTCTCTACTTACGAAAGTTATTGATGCCTTCTGCTTAAGCAGACTTGGCTTAGTGGTAAAGACTGTGCAAACATGGAAGAATGTGACCCTGTTTTGGATTTTGAATTTTGAATTTTCAGTTCTTGCCTATAGCTCTTACTGTGGGATTATCTGTATACTCATGTCCATTTGTTTGCCCATTTGTGACTGGAAGATGCTGGTATTTCACTAATGCAGAAATAGAAAACATCTTAGTTGTTACAGACACTGCTGAGATTTCTCCATACCCTGTCTCGGGAGCGGATAGCGTTTGTAGTCACTCTGATGATGGGAGAACAGCTGGGAAAATATGGTTTTCAGTGGTAATGTTTATAAGACTTCCCTTTGGAAAGTGCATGGGCTCAGGTTTTAACTTGTGTTGCTTACTTAGGTTATTGACTAGGATTGCCTGTGAATTTTCAGCTCTGGTAAAAAGCTTGTATCTTAATTGTCTAAGAATACTTCATGTTTAAAGTTTTTCTCTGCATAACAGGGAAAGAGAATATTCCTTTGGTTCACAAGGTGGCTTTCTTAGCTGAGTTTCTTGAAACTGTGGAATTCTGTGTCAGGAATGGAAAGGTGTATTAATGAAACAATGACAGTTCCTGGTTATTTCTTGAGCCCTTTTGGGTCTGAGTGACGTACTACAGTTGACTAGATTACAAAACTGAATAGGAATCTCCTTCTGAAACCTGTGGACTGTGTGTGGGACTGCTTGCATGACCCTTCTAGGAAAGCATCTGCTTGATTACTGAATATCATTAGGAGTTTAATCCACTGGAGTCACCACTTTTCAGTTTTTCTGGCACAATTTCAGTTCTTGTCTATGGTTGTTTATTTTTTTCTCTCACATAGTTGTACAATGAGAGCAGCCTGGCAAGAAGGAGAGCAAATATTTGTCCTGAAAAATGCAAGACACAGGAAATTACAGCCACTCCTATATTTGCTAGACCGCATAAATTCCTGGTCTATAAGCATGGCTAGCTGGAAAAGGTGAATTTATATCAACTGTGTAGTGTTGTCTTTTGCTTTTTTGGTAGTGTTAATGACACAGGAATTGTTCACGAACTTACTACATGAAACTGTAATTTTTTTTTTTTGCCTTAAAACCGACCAGAGCAGCTCAGAATATACAGTGGGGATGGCAATTCTTTATTGGGCAAAAATCATATCTTTGTTATTGCAACAAAGCCTATCTCTTATTTTCTAGCCTCTTCAAAGGATAGAAAATGAAGTAGAACTGCTTGGAGAACATCTTCCTGTAGGAGGTTTTACATACCCTCCCTCAGCCCATCCACCAGCATTGCCTTCCTCAGCTCCTTTACAGTTCTTAGCCCATGATCCTTTACACCAGGAGATGTCATTTGGTGTAGTAAGTATTCTGTGCTACCTTCTCATTCATGCCACATTAACATTCTTGATCTTTATCATATAGTACATTTTGTTGAAAAGTGGCACTTCTTGCAGTTGTATTCCACTATTGGCTGTATCTGCATACTGAGGTATTTTCTTTAAGCCTGTTTTAATGCAGTTAAAGATAATTTAATGATATCAGCAAATGGTTTGAGGTAATGTTATCTGCAGAGTGTCATTGCAGTTATTTAAACATTCCATGTTGCCGCACAGTCCTGAACTGCAGAAAGTAATCTCTACAGTTTAGAAAAGCTGACATAACCGTTAGCTAGTTCTTTGTCATATGTTGAGTTTCCAAAAGTCAGGAAAGCTAAAATGCTTTAAAAACAGTCCTTCTCCGGACTATTTGCAACCAGTTGTATAAAGTGCTTCTGTAATTTAGACTGTACCATTATAAAAACAGCCAGGCTTACTTTCTGGAGGTTCACATGCAGCTCAGCTGCAGCAGCACAAAAGAAATTAAACCTGGTGCAGGGTAAACTCTGCCGAATTCTGTGCTTGTGTGGTGTGTCCAGTATCTGTGCTACCTCTAGGATCTTCAGTCTGCAGTTATATTTGTCCTGAGAGGTTTTGTTACATGTTTGGGGTTTTTTTTTGTTTTACCTTTTCTAAAACTTCTCCTGCCTGTGTAATGCCTGAAGAAATAACTAGAAGTCAAATATAGAATCTATTTTTTTAATATTCAGTATGTGCATCAAGTTGAGAGAAGGTTTTAGAGGATATTGTTATTTAAAATGTTAAATAAGAATGAAATTTTTAGGCCCTGTAACTACAGAATATACAGATAACTTCTTTTTAATTAGTCTTCTGGAAATCATTGCTTGCTTGCTGCAGTTTTTATAAAGGTTCAAATAAGTCTGCACCATTTAAAAAAAAAATACTCCACTCAGACTAAAGGTGTACAGATTTTCAGTAAAGTTTTCCTTTGCTCTGAGTCACTCTGGAGACCAAGATGCTTAAAAACTTCCACAGACTGTTTTTCTTTTATTCAGTATGCTTGTTAGATGAATTACAGTCTAATCACAAATATTTGGTTCAGCTGAGGCTTTCTTGATTTCTAAGTTCAGGCTTTAGAGTATGTAAGGAACATGATTCCATGGTTTTGTGGATTATATGGCATTTGTCCTCTCTGATGCTCCTGTTCTGGGTTGTGTATCAATGAAGAGTAGAATAGAGTTGTATTGGAAGTAATCATATGGTCTTTTGTAAAGCAATCCTAAATCTTTATGAAGTTTTATTTTTATAAAAATTGCGATGGAATGGCTGCATTTCTGATTCTCTTGTTCAGTGACTGCAACAGTTTCTAGTTACATTTTTGGACTGCAGAATTCACAAAGTGAAGTTGACATTTGCTGTGTCTAGTTTGAGGTCTTTCAGGAAAAAGACCTTGGCTCTTTTGCATTGTTTTTATATTCATTTTTAAAATTTATGTATGACCGTGGCTACCTATTAATAATATTTCTGTTGTAGAGTTAGAGGGATTTATTTATTGCTGCTCTTAGGCTTTTGTGTTTTCTTAATTTCATTGAAAAAAAAAAAAAGAGAAGTTTTTTTTAAAAAAAAAAACAAAAAACAACCAACTCTCAAGGCCTTCAAAGATTAATTCAATAGCATATATGAATTTCAGTTACTAAATAAATTGAGTTCCAGCTCCTGTTTCCCAAACCAACTTTCATGTAGATTAAGCACACAAGAGCTTGCAAGGATTTCTGTGGTATGCTGCTGCTTTTTCATGTGGAATGGTGTGATTATTGATAGAAATCATTTTGAATTGAGGCTGAGGTTCTTTTACAGTTGAACCTAGCCTGGATATTTTTAAGAATGCTCTATTGAAATTGGATTTCAATCTTCAGATTTCATTTTATTTGATGATTAAGAAAAGAAAATGTTGGACCACAGACTCACAGATGGGATGAGGTTAGAGTGGAGGTCATCTGGTCCAACCC